>NW_010972436.1:2306799-2414312 GCF_000737465.1 Haliaeetus leucocephalus
CATGGAGACAGCAGATCAACTGATGCTTGAAGATATTTTAATATGGTTATGAGCCTGACCTATTAGATTCAAATCAGCAAAGCACCTAAATATCTCTGTGCATCAGAGCATTTGTTCCCCATGTAAAAAGGGAGGAATCTTTACCTCCCTCTTCTCCCTTCTCTGTCCAGATCATAAACTGTATAGTGGAGATGCTCTCACTCCATGTTGGTAAAGAGTCCAACATAATGATAGACTGATCTTATCTGAGATCTGCGTACAAGTAAAAATAAATCACAAGAATAATAGAAGGGAAAGTGTGCTCATCTGTCAGTGGAGAAAAGCAGAAGGCAGCCATCAGCCTCTGGGTTCATAAGCTTTGTTGTCTGCCATTAGTTCTGACCTCAGAGTAGTGATAAAGGTATATCCTGAGCCTCCTTTCACTAGGTAATTTCCCTCAGCAGGACTTTTTATTATTAAGTGGTTTTTTTTTTAATAAAGTAATAATTTTGGTAGAGAAACATTATCTTAATAGTACGGTAACATGTGAGTTATTATTTTACACTACACACACACACTTCTTATTCATAGGGCAATGTTTTAGTCCAGTTTTCTATCTCTTTTGGTGGTTGGACAAAATAACACATGTATTTGTCTGTATGAGATAAGGATGATGTAGGACCTACATGAGAGCACTGAAGAAGGATCAAGTCAAAAAAGAGCTCATGGAGTAGAAGACAGGTATCCGGTACCACAAAGAGGAGCCTGCCCCTCAGGGGCTGCAAGGTTTTGTCTCAGAGAATGAGGAAGATAGACCCCAGCCACGACTGGGTTGTGAAAATGAACTGCTTCTTGCAGAAGAGGCTGTACATCAATTTTACTACATAGATTTAATTTTATGCTTGTAAATCTGCTAAATTGATAGGCATTAGCTCTAGAGAAATTGTTCTTTGCTCAGCTGGTTTGCACTCAAAAGCACAGTATTTACAGTTTGTTCTTAGGTGCTGAGTAATGACAACTATGTGTTGGTTCTTATAATTATGATCACATTTTACCATAACAGTAAATACTGGAGTTAAAAAGAATGTGCAAAGAGAGGGATCTGGATGGGTCACAGTCAGGCTGCCACCCAACTCCTCTAACAAGGGCTTCACACCAGCATGTTCCAGGTCTCTGAAATGATTTCTCTTCTAATGTAGTAGCTACTAGCTAGCAGTTAAATTTCTGTCTATAGAAAATGGGTCCAGCTGGCTCTGTTTCCTCTCCCTTGAGAAACTCTTCAAGGTTCTAGGTTCCCACAGCCAGGCTTCCATGGCTTCAAAGGCATAATTTGGCACATGCCCACGGGGCATGCGTTTGTCAAAGTACACATACAAAATTTCACAGTTGAAGATTTGTGCCCCAGGGAACCTTCCACTCTGAGGTGAAATTACTTCTTTCCAAATGCTGTACGTGAACTATATAAGCATACACCCTTTAACATAATAATAGTGACTTCCAAATGCAAAGACATAGCCTCTGATTTACAGCAAGCATACCCACCACAGATTACCTCTTAAGATATCTGAAGGCAAAGTATTATAGCAAGAGCTGTTTACCTTAGATTCTGCCTCATTACAAATCATCCTCATATATTATGCAGGAAGAACAATAAAACAATCTCCTATTACCCCTTAGAGAGTGGCAGACAGATCAAAATGCTCTCGTTTCTTACTACTCCTCATTCAGACAACCATAGTGCTCAAGTCTAACCTCCTAAACAAGCCACACCTTTTTAAGACAACCCAAGTACTATTTTTTTTTCCCACCACACACAACTTTTTATGAGGGAGGAATACTGAATGACAAGTAGTGCTCCTTCACAGAAAGAAGCCACGTGAAGTTTGTTCAACAGGTGAGACACCCAAGCAGCCTGCCCAGTGGATCTGTTCTCGGAGAGTTCTTGCCAGATCATCCATTCTCATAAGATCGCTCCATTTGACAGTGTCATTTTTGACACAGACACAAGTAACCACAGATGCCCTTGAGAAAGATTTGGCAATGTACCATGTCCCAGTACACACGAAGTAGTATTTGTGTCACTTGACTGCTACTGTCCCAAAGTAGAGTGTTCAGACTGACTAGTTGTCTAGGCTCCCACTTCAGTCAATGGAGAAAGATGGGCTGTACTATTTTTCAGAGATATCTAACTTAGATTTCTTTGTTAGAGTATGGTGAAATGTTTCTGGAAGTGAGATCTGCCTCCGTAACTATAAAAGAGGCATAGACAGCTGAGTTATCCTAGATACCAAATTCTTAGACAGCTAAATTTAAGGTGACGAATATCATCCAAGTGGATGAAACAAGATGCCCAGAGAACAGCTACATAGGGAAAGTAAAAATGTGTAAAAAAATCCAACCACAACTGAATGTTCAGCATCCTACAGATTTTCTTCTGTGCCTAGTTTATGAAGGATCAGAATAGCTTCCAATCAGACCAGGTTTGCTTTTCAGTTACAGCTGTGGAAGTGCAGTACGGTTTTAGCACTAGACATCCAAATTTACTGCTAATCAGGAAGGTGACATGTACGGCTTGATGCCATGGGAAGAATAGAACATGTACGCTTCAGGTTCCTGCAGACCTCATCCCTGTGCTCATGTCTCCAACTAGTTTTCATCTCATCTGATGGCTTCAGCAGAAAGGCTTGTGCAGGCAGGGATCAAACCAGGAAAATAGGTAGACCCCTGTCTGCCTTTTTATGTACCATTTGGTGCACAAAATCCGGTCTCATTGATTGTTTCAGGGGAAGGAGGGGACGGGACCTTAGGCACTGAATTAGGGCTTAGCTGTCTAAGCCAGCTTTGAGGATGAGGCCTAAGCACCTACGTACTGAGCCTGGAGGGACTCTGTTCTCATGGAAGGACACTGCTCTGGAACTCACCTCCCACTTTGGTCTCACCGAACCTGAACCTCTTATCCTGCAGAGCACTGGTTTCTTCTCAGGCTCATTCCTGAGGGCTGGTTTAAGCTTCAGGAGAATTTCTTTTAGTGAAAAATGGCTAGTGCCCGTGTTGCTATCTCTTAAAGCATTTTGCATTTGCAATAATTTCTGTACACGTGGCTTTTGATTCACTACAAAGTAATGAATTTAATTCATTACAACAAGATTTAATTCATTACAACATCCTTAGCTTTCTCAGGACAGCGTAGGTTTGTCTGTAGTCTTCCCTTTAGTCTGTTCCGTTACCTATAATATTACTTCCTTTGACACAGATGGCCACAAATCAGAGCTTGTTCTGGTTAGGAAGCTAAACCATTGATGGAGTCAAGCCTTTCTTGGATGCAGCTGTACCTATTTACAAGAACGTGCAAACTCCCCTTTCTCTGACTCCAGATGCAATCAAACCACCAAAGACAGTATCTTTGCTTATAGCATCACATTTTTTTGTTCAGTACCCCCAATAAGCTCTCCCTTTAGGCATTTATGCCTAGATAGCTTCCTTTTAGCTGCTGGGTTTAGAGCTTTTTTCTCTCTCTGTCTCAGCTAGCTTGTTTTCTTGTACATGCATACACAAAAATACACCCTTACCCAAAGCAATAACCAGCAGTACCATCTACCCACATTACTCAAGATTTAGAGTGTACTTTTGCCTTGTCTTGGAAACCTGTATTACCTCATCAAAGAACTTACTTGGCTCTGTTATCTCAAATGAAGGGTGGTGGTTACTTCCATCAGCTTCAATGACTTTTCCCAATCTTCAACTATAATACATCATGTTCACCCTACCTTTGCCCTTACAGGATTTTCTACTTGCTTATCTTTCATTTATCTCTGTATTGCTTTATTTGGCATTAAAATACAGATTGGAGGTTCTGGGGCTAGATTCCCCTCTTACTGACACTGTTGCACTATCTTCCATCTCCTCACATACTAGATAGTGGAGATACTTTTGGTGCACATCTATAAATGAAAGAAGAGATAGAGCCTTGGTTTTTCATTACTTTTGTCAATTTCTGCTAGTTTTTTTGTTTTGGTTTGGTTTATTTATTATTTCTCTGATAGCTCAACTTTTTTTTTAGTTGACTTTTGAAGAGAGCTGGCAACTTTAAGCAGCACTAAGGGAGAAGACAGAGCTATCTGAGAACTGCAAGGAAATTGCATCTACATTAAGAGAATAGAACTTAAAGCCAGTTTTTTGTCTATCAAACAATCAGCTTTGGAATTAGGCAAATAATGCTCACAGTTAGGAAGATATTAACTGCTAAAGCTTTTAGCTGTTTCCCCTGTCAAACAACATCTGATGTCCAACAGCCACGCTGACAGGGATTCACTTATGTCATAGACTTTCTTTGGGGAGAAATACAAAGCAACATATGGGTCAGTATGACCCACCCCTTCATTACAACTGTGGAAATGCAGTTTTTTTACAACAGAATAACATCTCTGTGATACCTTGGTTGTCAAAAACCACAATTACAGTCATTGTTTATGCATTAGGGAAACCTCATCCTAAATCTGGCACCATATGGGGGTGAAAAGAGCAGCTGCTGACATTTCAGGATAATCATTATGATCTAGCTGCAGATATGACTCAGCATGATGAACCTGACAACAAGAAGGGGAAAAAAAGCAAAGCAGCATGGGCAGGTTTCAAATGTCACTTCAAGGCACCAGCCCAAATTCATTTCGAAGGGGAGAGACTTTCAACACACACGGAGTAGGACAGCTCCTTACGAGCTCCACACGGAAAGCCTGGACAGGACTCCAGACCAACATAACCGAAAGGGTTGTTTATGTTTGTGTGTGTTGTAATCCAAGGGAGAAAAATAACTAATAACTGCCTGGGAAGGGTTTGGGATTATTGTTTTCTCTCTTCATTTTTGCGAAAAATGAAACTATGCCAAGCATAACTATGCAAGCAGCCCCACCTCCCTGTTTTCAACCCCTCTCTGAAGCACTAGCTCATCACTTTTCAGTGAGCTTGGAGTTCAAGAGATTGCTTTTGATCAGAAAATAAAGGAGACATTTGGCTCCTTCCATGGAGCCCCACATCCCTGAATTCTTTCACCAGGCTACTACCTTCTCCACTTGCAATATACCTATTCCCTTCCTATGATGTCTGCAGAAAATCTCACTGTTGATGACCTTCTGAACGTTTTACTCTCTGGACCTTTTCTTGCCCCTCCATTCTTGGAGTGTTGATTTCCCAAGGCAGGGATGCTCTTTTTCTGCATACATCTGAAATATGGGTATGCTTTCACTGTTGTGGATGAATCATTGTGACAGAAAGACACTGCTCGCAACTTCAGGAAAATGCTAGACTGTTGCTATATATGTCCAAAGCCAAGTTCTGGGGCATTAGATATGGCAAGAAATAATAGTTGCGTTTACTCCATAAATAGGTACTCCACATACCTTGTGTTAATCTCAGCCTTTTGGTCTGGAAGACTGCGTCATTTTTAAGGAAGAATTCACATGCTCTGACCTCTGACTTGATGAGAAGCAATCCATTAGAAGACCAAAATGCAAGTGCTTCCTTCAGAAAATGCTTGTTTTGGCAATAGATGAGGAAGTTCAAGTAGCGCCTGTCTCAAGGCTGAGATTCACTCCTACTTTTATCACAGGGCTGTTCACATCATCCATTCATCATGTGGTGGGGGCATGCCTGAATTAGGATGGATGCAATTCCTGGTTGTAATGGTGTAGAGGCCACAGGGCCTTGGGCAAAAACGATGCTAAGACTAAGCTTCTGGGCACCTTTTTGCCAATTTAGCAGCTTGCAATTCATTGCTTCCCTGGGACTGAGGGCTTCAGTGAAGGATGTGACAGCAATGTGTGGCTATAGTTATTCTGGCCTTTGGAAGCTGGCCCAGAGACCATAGGTTAGGCATTCCTCCTTTATTAAAAAAAAAGTCATATATAGAATCAATAGAATAATAAATTGAGGCCCTCAATTGATTTGTAGGTAGATGCTAAGTTTTTCAAAACACTGCAGGGAATTTAGATGTGTGTCACAACCTCTCCTGTCCCATTTTGAAAGAAAGTCTCTGCTGTTTTGGCAATTTTTGTACATTCTTCCACAGCTCAAATATTCTGTTTGCTTCTAATATTAGGAGCTCAAATTCCTGTTATGCCAATTCGAAAAGATACTGTCTACGAGCTAATAAATATAATTCAATAATTTTCCTGCCTACTTTTGGCTGTGTAGGAGGGAAATGAAGCTAAAGAGTCTATGACCTGTGCTCTTATAGTAGACAACTGAATATTTATGTGTTTATAATGGATACATGCTCGAGGTTCAGGATTGCTATCTGTACCTATTATTACTGTTGTTTTATCATCATTATTATTTTGCACTGTGGTAGGGATCCCCCTAAAGATCAAAATCCCTTTGTAATAGACTCTGCATGAAGAAAACGAGAGGCCCTGCTCCCATGCTAGTCACCTCTGCTTAAGCTTCAGCCACACAAGCATTTTACTTATGAAGTAGCCTCTGAATGTGTAGTGTTGGACATCAGGGATGGAAAATACACATCAGCTGAACTAGGTCTACCATACTGTTCACCCAGTTCTTCGGAGAATATGGCTATGGCTACATCTTTACAGATGCATGGCTATATCTGTTTTTGTATAATTTGACTTGTTTACACACTCTGTTGATTGCTCTACTGATGGCTCTTTAATATCTTGGACATTTTATCTAGTGTATTCTTGCACAACATTGAGATCTTGTCTCTGTGAAGTCTAAGTATCATGTGACTTGATTTTCTGGAGAGAGTTCTCTGCAGTTCAGGACAAGGGATGTGATTGATTGGTGCTGAAAGTTTAGAACTATATGGTTATGGGGAGTCTTCATCCTGTGTTGTGTACCGCAATGAGCTGGTGCTTCGCTGTTCTTCTGGAGAAGCTGCTCTCCTGTGATGCTAACAGTTCTGGTGCATAACTACAACAATGTAATTTTTCTTGCAGAGAAGCAATATGTGATTCTAATTTAACGTGGACCCTCTAGATAATTCCTCTCTTATTATTATTTGAAAACCAATATATTTCCGTCACAGTAAGATGACATCCATCGTGCAGTCAAATGACTACTGCTTACTGGAAAGGCCATTTAGATAAAGCTGTGGCATACATTGTAGAGCTGTTAACTCAGGGCAGAAACACAGATATGACTGAGGTGTCAAGAATAACTGCTGAGTTGCATTGTCTGTTCATGAGTTTTATTGCTTCATATTTTTCTTCATCCTTAGTATGATCTATTATAAAGAATGGGAAAAATTACAATGCATTGGTTAAAAACCCCACATGTTTATAACACAGGCAAGATCTTGCCCTGTGGCTGTGTAACAGACTCTGTCAGACCAGTGAAACTGATGTGAATAACCATAAGATTTCTGCTCACCTTCAACAACACCGACAAAACTGTTGCAATATCTTAACTGAACCATCATTCTCAGTGTGCTGTTGACTCCACAGCCTACAGTGGGAGAACTGTGTTCACGGCAGCCACGGTTAGTTTTTCCAGCTGCGATGTTGCAATACTGATTTAGATGCCAAAGCAGAAAAAGTTGTTTTTTTAAAACAACAATGGTAGCAAAACCTGTCCTTCTAACAAATGTATGGTATTTTTCCTCAGTTTGTTTTTAAGACATTATGTTTCTCTTCCTACTTAACAGTATACAGAAGGAAACAATAAAACTTGCATCCCAGATCTGAAGAGTAGTTTTTGGGCTATGCTGGTCTAGAGGAAAATAAGGAGCAGGAGGCTAAGCCAAGGACATGTGTGGAGACTGGCACCATGAAAATACTCCAAATTCCTGGTCCGATCCCCTCTGTTTTTTGTATGCCCATTCTAGGCAATGTGACAATGTGTTTGCTTACTGGTTATATCACCACTGGAGACAGAGTGTCCTCTGGGGCTCCTCCAATAGGAGGATGATTTGTTGGTTTAGCAATCATTAACTCATCCCTATTTTTTTTCAATGCAAATTAAAGTCGGCAGTAGAGCAGGCTCATGCTGCTCAGTGGCAGCTCCTTGGCAGCTCCTTATGCTCTCTGGTTAGGTCCCCTATGCCAACCAACACATGGACTTCAGCAATTGTTTGGAGTGCTTCAGCTGGCTTGTAATCAGACATATCTTCCCAGAGATGTGCTGGCAGGTAACTGAAAGAGCTCTCAGAAAACATCTAGGGTTTTCATTAAAACCACTAATGCATATATTAGCCAAGTTATTTACAGCTGGAAGTAAGCAGCTGGACACCATGTATGCATGTATCTAATCATCTAGTGAAACAAGAGTTTTAGGTTACTGAGCAGTTAGAACTAGGGTATTTAGGTACATGCAAATAATTTCAGTTGGGGATGAGGTCAGTAGTCTCAACTGATTTCTGAGGCATTCATGGGAAGGTGTCTGTAACGTTCAAAAGGCTGCTAACAACATCAATCAAAACCTATTATGTGACATGTTATTTGCTTGGAGATCTGCTGTATTAAGATGCCATCTAGTTGGAATCAGATAATTTTAATTGTTATCATATGTAATTGTCAGCCACATAATCGTGTCTGACTGATCTTTAACAGTGTTTGTTTTTCAGACTTCTTTCCTGAGGCCCGAGCTCTTTGTGGATTACTTCAGTGGTCTTTTTAATATCAAAAGAAAAACTAAAGTTTTCAGAGACTGGACATTGCAGTGATCCTACATCTAAACAATAGAGTGTCTGATGTTAAACCAACATTGTAATTTGACTTTCCCAAAAATTTCAGAGCTCGTTATAAAATGCTATTTAGCTGTAAAAGCAGCAGTGGAACCTTTTGTTCTAACCATGCAAAAGCAAACAGACAGATTCTGCTTTTAGTCACACTGTTTTGAATGGATTTACTCTCTGTTTTTGCTAATGTAACTGGCTCAGCAAGTTTCCGGAAGATATTATATGCCTCAAAATGGAAGAGGGGGGAGGATGCTAACAGTTATTAATTATTGTTATTTGATAGAGGCAGAAAGTATCTGAAGACATATTGTGGTTCTAATTATTTAAAAAATAACACTGAAGCACACACATAGTTCAAAGCATAGGTGGTGGCATTTTTTTCATGATTAGTCTGTTAATATTTGCTAAATTAAGATGAGTTCCGTTTCTTCACTGTATTTCACCTCAGGTTTGTATCTAACAAATAAGTGCTGTTGTCTCCAGCAACTTGCAATGTTGCAAGACGAGTGGTATTGTAGACTTTACTATACTTTCTAAATGTTTGGTAAACTTTTTCTTTCATAAGATTCCATAAGGTAAGATTAAACAATGATAATCCACCCCCTTAGAAGATGGTTCTTAATAAGCAGTTGTCTTAATGAGACATACCACAGGCAGATGAGGAAATGTTGGCTCTGGTAAATTTGCATACATTCATACTCATAGAATATGATCAATTTGTCTGCTTATATATCTTTACACTATCTCAAGTTATTCTTATGTTAAACAAAAAACTCTGGGTTTGGCTATAGTGTGTCTTCCTCTTGGCCTTAAGAGATCATAAAATGTACCTGGTATATCCCTGGAAAGTTTTTTCCAACAGATAAGCATCTTTATTATTAAAAAGGCACCTTACTTTCAGTCTACCTGGCTTAAGTTTCCAGCCCATGGTGCTCTTGCTAGATGGAAGAGTCCTTTCTTACTTGGTATTTCCGCCCTGTGAATTACTTATGTGTACAACTAACCTCTTCCCATCTTCTTTCTGATAAACTAAACAGATGGAACTCTTTAATTTTTTTTTTTTTTTTTTTTTGCTGCAAGGTATTCTCCTTTGCATAACTTTGTGGTTTTTTCCTGTACCATTCCCGATTTCTGTTTGACTACCCAGTCTTCATCATTGTATACCATCCTGACAAAGTCATGTCATCCACAGATTGTATTTAGGGATATGTTTACATGACCACTGGTGAAATTGCTAAAGAATATTAAGCCTTGTACAGAACTCAAGGGAACATGGGGAACATTCATTCAATCACAAATCCCAGCTGATGCCTAGTTTTTTGAGATCTGTCAGCCAGTTTTTAATCCATTTGATATGTTTTTTATTGCTATTACACAATGATAAAATCATAATAGTATGTCAATTTCTGTGGATATTAATTTTACCCTTCCTTGCTTCTTGATCATTCTGTACTACTGCAGCAGCTGAGTGCCTTCCACATAGAATAAATGCCATTAAAGAAGTCCCATTGAAGAGACTTCGTAGTATACCTGGCACTTTCCCTGCATCAGGTTTTAACAGCAAGTAATTCATTTGACTATTGTGCACATTTTGTTAGTGGTTGCATACCTACTTGACTAAGCTGATATCAATAAAGGATCTGATGGTGTAAACGCCTAACTGCATATATTAATCGTGTGTTACCTTCCAGTCTTCACTTTGGTTTGAACAAAATATTATAGTATACATCCAGAAAGTATAAAAAGAAAGGCCATTAATGACACACACAAACAAAGACAATATTACATTTGAAATTGTGGCTCTGAATTTCAAAGCATGATGAGTTTAGTGTCCCATGATAAAAGCTGATCCATTGTAAGTGCTAAAACCAGCATATGTACTATTAAAATCAGGAACCTATGTTGTTGGTATTCTTCAAGTTACATAATTGAATGAGATGTGCGTAACCATTTTAACTATAATGCAATGACAGGGAAATTAGCTTCTACAAGCTTTGACTATTCAGTATGTTTAATGTACCTAGAGCCCCAAAATACATGTATTTATTACCAAACCTTGTGGATAAACAGAAGTAAATTGGCCCTGAGAAAACCTGCTGATAACAGTATTCTGTAGTTGGTATTCAAATAAATTGTTTTCAGTGCAACTACTGTAGAGTATTTGTACCTAGAGTCTGAAAGACATTAAATACAAGACTAAGCAATGCCAAAAAACTCGGTCCTGTAGCTAATATATATTAATACTAACAGCATGTATAACATAAATACGCCTAAATGCAGCGTAACTAGTATGTAATTAGTATAACAGTATTAGGTAAGTGCAAAAGGAGCTGAGAGGAGTTGATGTTCACAAAGTAAAGATCCATGTATCACCATGACCTTGCTGAGGCTATTACAGGTTTTCTGACCTCCAGATTCTGCAGAGAAGGTGAGGAATCATTATGGTATCTCCAAGTGCAGGACTTCTTCATTTGCATCAGAATTGATTTGCTGGGCAAGGAGAGGACGGTTGTTTTGGTTTGGGTTTTTTTTTAACATGAGTATCTCGGGCAGCTCCTCTCTAGTTACTCATCTGAAGAAGACACTTGAGATACATGACTTCATCAAAAATAACAGGGTAAATTAGGACAAAGTCTAGGAAAAATGGTGTTTTAGTCTAGAAGGAATATCAGTTGTGGACAAAAATCTTCATTCTGTCCAATAAAAAATCCTTTTATGACTGCAGCAACCTCAAAAGTGGACATCATAGAATCATAATCATAGAATGGTTTGGGTTGGAAGGGACCTTAAAGACCATCTAGTTCCAACCCCCCTGCCATGGGCAGGGACACCTTCCACTAGACCAGGTTGCTCAAAGCCCCATCCAACCTGGCCTTGAACACTTCGAGGGATGGGGCATCCACAACCTCTCTGGGCAACCTGTTCCAGTGCCTCACCACCCTCACAGTAAAGAATTTCTTCCTTACATCTAATCTAAATCTACCCTCTTTCAGTTTAAAGCCATTAGCCCTTGTCCTGTCACTACATGCCCTTGTAAAAAGTCCCTTGCCAGCTTTCTTGTAGATCAAAGGACTGCTGAACTCAGGAGGGCCTTGATGCTCTTCAGCTTTGAAAATAAGTAGAGATATTGTTGCAATAACTTGGGCTATTGACTACAAATCAGATGATGGCTTTTGATAATTTTCTTCCAGGTCACTAGTATGAAAGGGGATTTGTAAAACAGAAACGTCTCCACCTTCCTCAAATAGTAATTAAAAAAAATCCAGCAAAACAAACGAGTAGTTGGCTAAATTCAGCGTTCACATACATGTGCCATTTCCCATTTGTAATCAATGAGAAACTTCTGTATACACCCCAGGGAAAAATCTGGCTCATCATATGTAACACTTTAATATTAAATTTAGGATGATTAATGATCAAGTCAGTAGCTGTGTAATATTTGTGAATTCTATTCTACCACTGCTTAACATTATATTATTTTTAAATTTACAGCTGCCATGGAAAATGACCAGAAATCTACAATCTGAGAAAACCCATCCATCATCTTCAGGCAGTCTTCCAATCTGTTAACTTTAGCTGCTACTAGTAAGTGTCTCAGTCCAGGAAAAGCAATTATTACAATGTTTTACAGAATAGCTTCCAGATAGCATATGATGTAAACTGCTCTTGGGCAACATTTTTTCTAAGGAAGCAGCCTTTTTTTCTTCAGTAAGCAACTTCAGCAATGCAAGTGTGATAAAACCAGAGGTAAAGAGGAAGAGCTGTTGGAAGTGGGGATTGACTGTAGCTACTGTGCCCATTCACACCTTCTAAAGACTTGGATCATGATACTTTGTAAAGCCCTTGTTACGGGTTTTATCAGTGTGCAGACTCTTTCAGTAAGGATAAGAGATATTACATGTGATCGAGATGTCACTAATGTGTTACATAGGGCCAAATCAGGCATCCTGTTTTGACTGCAGGTTCACATCCAGAATGTGGTATTATTTCACCTACTATCATCTAACATATATAACCAGCAATGCAGAACAGGCCCAAACTCAGCACATTAGCATCTCTGTTTTGATTCCTGCTATTTTGAGGTCCTTAATAAAAATGCAGCATCACTGCAGGCAGTTGCCTGCAGTCAGTACCCTGATGAGTACGCTTGCACATGGCAGTCACTTGCATTTTTTTTCAGTGCTATGTCTCCACAGCACATGGTCCACATGCTGCAGTGGCAAGAGGTTGCTGTGAAAGTGATCACTGGCCTGGAGAGATGGAGGCCTCTCTCCACGTCGTTACATGACTTACGTGGATATCCTGCAGATGTAGACAGGCCAGTGGATGAACTCAACTGAGCTCCAAATACAGAGAGATTCCTCTTAGAGAAGGGGAAACCAAAGGAGGAGAGGGTCAAAGGAGCAGTGTATGATTTATCTAGGACTACCTTAACTGTAGCCTGATTTCTGTAACGAGAGACCTCTGGTGAGGGATTGAGGAGGAAAACTTGACAACTCCTCTATGACAACAGACATACATTGGCAAAACTCTACTTTAGGATCTTAGAGCCAATGCGTTTAGGATCAGTCAGATAATCATATGGCGGCATCTCACCAAGCCTCTCTGATTAGTTTTGGGGGCTGGTTAATATCACACCTCTTTATTGAAAGCTCCTCACTACTAGTTCTTGGCTGTTCTTCACACGTCCTTGTAAGCAGATGTTAGCTCATGAGTAACTTTGGAATCAATTCAGTCTGCCCCTGCTAGACTGCTTGATCTTGATGGCTGTTGTTAGCAGATGACATTCAGCATGCTTCCAGACACCCATCTACCTCATCAGACTGAATGACTTGTCTTTTCAATCCCACTTCTGTAGCATATTATAGATCGTCTTGGCGTGTTTGGATTTCTGATTGCAGACTTGCTTTCTGATCCTTGAAGAATTTGACACTAAGAGGAAAGCATGGTCTGGATTCCTTCTGAAAATTTCAGATTAATGTGCTATATCTTTCTGCATAATATGTAATCCAAACCCAGATACCCATTTCCTTCACAAGCAAAAATTTGGTCTTGAATACCATTGTTGTTTGCTAGGAGGAATGAGATCAACAGGACCATGGTACACATTTAATCGTTGTTTAGCAGTTGGTTCTTTTCATGACTAAATTAAGGAGACACATATACTGGAAGGTTTGAAACCATAGTTTGCCTGGCTTAAAAGAAACTGTTCAGTATATCAAGGTGTTTGCTTTAAATCATCAAAGCTGTTTTGGCCAGCAGATGTGCATACATACAAATATATATATATATATTTTTTTTTTTTCCTTAAAATATGTGTAGGCATTCAGCCTAATACATCTATATATGTGCATTTCTTATATATATTATTTGGATATAATTTGTATGTTAATTCCTCCATATAAATAATGTAAAATTCCTTCTTATATATACATCCACATACATATACACATGTTCCTCCTCAATATGTCCTCTTGCCTTTAATTGTTGAAGACTGATGGATGCCAGCAAACAATCTGATTTTGATGTCTAATTAGAGGGTAAGATACATTGCTGAAAGGTGAACAGTTGGTGTTTGGGAGTTCTTGGCCCCCTGAACATCCTGCAAATAAGTGCTTGGAAAGGCTGATCTTACCATAAGGCTTGTGAGCTGATCAGAGTTTGGCTATAGGAAGGTCTATACTCTTCATGCAAGTCATAGGCAGTTTAAAATATTCATCAACTTAGTTACATGTCCTTTGTTCTCCTGGGCAGTATTTCTACTGTAGTGAGATGGAAGGTGTTAAAATTATCTGTTTTCCCTGGGATAGGGGGAATAAGAGCTTCTGCCTTACCACATTTTTTTTGCTTCTTGTAACTGTTTTTGGGCATTAGTGATGTAATGTATTAAAATGTGATCATGAAATTGTAAGCAGGAAACATTTAATGGTATCTGCTTGATTCCTGACAACATTATGCTATCTGTAATGACGAGAAAGATGAAAATAAGTGTGACATTTCTTACTTGGCAAATGCTCTGTAGCACTAACAGAAATTCCAACAGTCAGATGATTTCAAGGCTAGAAATTATTATAGGCCTAGTGAACTGAAAAAGTGCTACTTCTTGCTGTCTATTATAGCAGAAGATTCTTTTAATTAAATATGTAAATTAAGATGTGTATGAGCAACAAATATGAAATTTAAAGCCATGCTTGCCATTAGTTTGAAACCAGAAATCAGTGCTTTCCTAGAGACATCCATTTTCAGTGAGAGTGACTCTGGTCTTTCTGGAATTACTTCGTTATGTTATTTTACAGCAATGTGCTCAGCCTGTAAAGTACAAACCATTAATGATTTTTTTTTTTCATCAAGATACTAATTTTCTTATTTAAGACAATCTTGTTCTCTAAATCCTTTCAGACCTATCACCCAGTTTATGTCACAACAGGTCTTCTGACAGTTCTGTATCTCTTCTAAAGCAAAAAGTCAGAGGAAAGAAAAAGGAGTTCTTGAGTCTAAGTATTTGAAAATTACTGTGGTCTAGATGCCACTAAAGCACAAGTGTAACAGTACATATTTAAAAAAAAAAATCACTAGATGTAGAATACAACATTCCAGACACACCAGATTGTATTCAAATTCATATCAACCTTTTATCTGGGTAATTTACCCTACTGAGAGGTATGGGAAAATGGGTGGCATTTTTTCAGTTTTGTACTTTGCAGCTTATTGAGGTCTCCAAATTCATATTTCCTTACATTCTTCCTTTGTACTCACTGCGTTTGTCAGAAGAGATGTGTGAATGAAAATAGATCTGAATTCTGCCTTGCTTTTGGGGCTTGGTTCAAAGAGGATTGGCAGCCATAGAAGGAGCTCATCAAAGGCTTCCATGACTTCTAGTCACATCATTAATGAAGACTTTTTGAACATTTTGGTCTTCTGCCTTCCATATGAAGAAAAATAATGATCCTGCCTTTGAAAAAGGTTTTGAAATTGCCAGGGATGTAGATATTAATCACTGTTATACCTCCTTACAAGCAGTGAGAAATGAAATACCGTTTAACAGAAAGAATGTGTTTTATTATATTTACAACAATGGAACTGGAATATAACCTTTTTATTTAAAAATCAAGCTGCAGATTAAGTTTTGATTGCAGTGTTTTGTACTGAAAATAAGAATAATGGAAGCAATTAAGTATTCATAGCCCTGCTCTCACACAAACACCTTCCATGGTGAGTCTGTTTATGCAACTGAGTGTGCCATACAATTGTTTTTATTACCTTCTTATAAAACAGCCTGTATAAAACACTTTTTTTTGATTGTTTCTTTGTGTATTGTTGAGCGTGTTTGCATTCTAAAGGGCCTTGCCTCATTAAAGCAATTACCATAAACTTGCTCTAGTTTGTTGCTTTTTTCCCCCCTTCTCCCTCTGAGCACTAGAAATATTCATAAAGAGCTCTTGCCCAGCCGGGATGTTCTGCATCTCCCAAGGCTAGCAGTGGGAAGCTTCATTCCGAGCACAAAAAAAATCTGTGGAGATTTTCTTTAGCTGGAGCATCAAAACAGCAGTGAGCCTGAATGGGGAGGGGGGGGAAATGTGGTTGAACTCTGCTGGCTCTAGCAGCCTCTGCCCTCCCTCTTTTTGACACAAGCATGAGAAGAGCGGAGACTTCCAAGTACAAGCTTTGCCATGTGAGGGGTGGAAATAAAGGAAAGGTGGATGGGTCTGTTACGGGGCAAGATTTTGATTGATTCTCTTATGGGTTTTGTGGTTTTCAAGGGTGCAGGGCAATTCTTCACCTCTGCCCGTGATAGTCCCCACCCTCTGCCCACATCTAGAACTCACTTAAGCAGACGGAAGGGACCTCCAGTTTCTCCCCAAAATACCTCAGGTGTCCCTGCTCAGCTGGTGACGTGTAACCTATGTATAACACCTACCAAGGATTTCAGCAATTTGTTTCCTACTGGTGGTGGGGGATGAGGAGAGAGAGCTTCTCTCTAGGGTTGCAACTGGGTGAGCACAGCTACAAGTTGACTGAAAGCATGGTGAAAAATAAGGCAGAGCCTGTGCTGTGGAAAGGCTGATGAAGTAGTCTCCAATATTTTTCCTTGAATCAGCTTAACGAAAACTTCTTAGAAAGATGAAGACTTGCAGGTGGAGGAACCTACTGAAGATCTACAGGTAAAGGTAACACAGATGGCTGGGAGCTTTCTGAAATAATGTCCTTAAATCAGAAAATGCTGATTTGTCAAACCCAGAACTTTCAATGGTAAGATGTTCACAGGTTCAATGAGTTTCTGGTCAAAGATAAGAGACCTGCATTTGCTGCCTCAGGGCAGCCAGAAGTCCCTGGGTAGGATATTCAGGTCCAAAACAGCAGACCACATGTAGGGCTATAATCTCTTTAAGTTGACCCAGGGACATGAAATTCAGCACCCCACAGCCTGGGTGGGTTCTGGGCTGCTGACTGCTTCAAAATGAGAATTCCTCCTGTTGGAGATGCTCCAGTTCACATAGATGCTGCGACAATCATTAGGCAAGACAGTGAAAGAGCCTGAGCTGGTAGTCCAGGAATTACATCACCGTGCTGGGAGGAGCAGACGGAAGTCCAGGTCTCTTCCAAGATTGACATGTCATTACCTGTACAAAGTGAAACAGCTTCAGCCATGGAGATGAGCAAAAGCACCCCACCCTCCTCCACCATACTGAACTGATCCTGGACTACAGCAGATTTTATTCTTATTTCTATATAGAAATGGTTTTTACCCAGTTCTTCAACAGCTCCAGTGAGGGTCTTAAGCCCTGGCTGTTGACTGCTCTGAGCAGGCCCTATTTGAAAGGCCTTGGTAGCATCCTGAAGTAGAACAGCAGCAGGGACTTTCTTGAAAATGTGAGATCTTTCACTCTGTGGGGAAACCATTTTTCCTACCCAGCTCTAATAAAGAACAAGTCGTTAAAAAATAAAAAAAGATTTTAAGGCCAGGAAAGTATATAGTACTATAGCGCTCAATAAAGGGGCTCTTTATTTGCAGGAGTACACTGAAGTAACTAATATGAGTCTCTTGATATCTGTAGGAAACCTAAACAGAGCCACAGGGATAAGAATTCATTAGTTCTGCAGTGTGCTTGGGGGCAGCCCCGGGTGAGGAAAGCTGTGATTATTACTTCTGTCAAACAACACACAGTGCCATACCCACAGAGGTTCCTCTCTTCAGATTGCAAAGGAGAGCTGGAGATGCTAGGGCTTAATCCTCACCATCTCATAGCCTTTTCAGTCCTTCACTTCTGCATAAAGGAGTTTTAAAGGCTCAGTGGTGCAAGCAGTTGCCCAACCCCCCTACCTCTGCTGGCCACCAAGGTGCTGTGATGAAACACACAAGGGACAGGGCCACATAGAAACCTGATGGGCTTTGTTAGGAAGCCAGTAGAGAACCTTCTGTGCATGAATGTCGGAAAATGAACTTAATCCTGCTTTCCTGTTTCACAAAAACTCCCATTTAACTGGAATTTCATGATATTACATTCTCTAGGCTAACTTTACTTGCAAACCAGACAGACACTCCAGTGGTGACTGCAAAGGGTTACTCCAGAAATCTATAATCTCTCTCCTTTCCTGGTGAGTTGTTGCTAATGCTGTTGGCTGTAATCCTTGGGAGGTGCTGAGCACCTACCTTTCAGCATCTGACTCCAAATCTCTATTCTTTAAGTAAACCCAAACCGTAAAACCATGAATAATTCTTTTCTTTATGATCATATAGCTTAGAGAAAAGAATTCCCTCCAAATGCCCACACCAGTTCTGAGTTTGCCTTAACATTGTTTTTATTGCAGTTATGTTACTTCAATGCAAGATTGTTCAAAACATCTGCATTGTTATCAGAGCTGCTATGATTTACATGTCAGTAATGGCAAGTCTGTCCTACAGCTTTAAAAGTGCTCACATCAGCATCACCTCTGCTTATCTTGACACCATCACACTGCTCCACTATATCTAACTCTAAAGGAGTGGTTTGTATTTATTTGTTGGTTGTCTCAATGATTTTGGAAGCTGCCAGTGACTTTTCTAATTCAATAATGCTGCTACTACAGCATTAATCATTCATCATATCCTGAAAGCAAAAGTGGAGTGATTTAAGAACAAAAGGATTTAAAGAAAAATAAACACATGACCCACTGCAGCTGCTTTGGGGAAAGTAGCAATATATGCATGGCGAAGACAGTAATGAATAGCATCTGCTTTATCTGTGGAAGAGCAAACAGTTGTAGACATTGATCTTTTCTCAAAAAGAGTGGTGTTGACCAAAAACATGGAGGAAAGCCATCCAGAAGCTATTTTGTGCAAATGAAGTGCAGATTTGTGTATATGAGTCGATACCCCATTTGCTGTTTCCTTTCATTAAAACCACAACATTAGCACTGGAAAATGATTATAATGGTTACAGTCAAAGCCACTGTAATGCTCAATTCACAGAGAACTCAGCGAGGGCAGGGGAGGAAAAATAAATCCTTCAGATCTTAAAAAATGTGCTTTCATGTAATGAAGCTCTAGTGTAATAGGCTCAGGTATCTTATCTTTTCATACTCTTACTAGCCTATTGTGCAAGTCATTCATTGCATCCTCAGGGCCACGCAATGGCACAATGTGATTTCTCAAAGCACCCTATTACCACCTCGGTTTCCTTGCTGTATTGAGGCCAAATCCTGCTCCTCGCAAGAGGAGCTCCAGTCGGCCAAAGTAATTCATGGTATCTCCTCGCTGGCTTTATCTTGAGGGTTATTTTAGCCCCGTGGCTCTTAGAGGCAGAGCTCTGCAGCCCCCCAGCAGCCACACATGCCTGGAGCCTGCCCAGTGCTTCACGCTGACCTTGTCCCATATCCCTACCCATGCACAGGCAGATGAGCGTCCAGGAGTCGCGCAAACTAATACCAGGGGGAACGGCTTTGCTTTACATCCTGACACATCTCCATATGTGAAGAAGGGTTTCTGTTCAGGCATAAATATCTGAAATTGCTATTCATTATTCAGTGCTCGTTAGGGGATTGCTCTGGTGAGATGCTCGCAGGAGGAGGGATGCAGGGTTATGCCCTACGACAGCGACGTTCAGCCTTGGAGCAGCTGACTGAGGAGCTCATCTTTTTTCCCTATTTGATATTGTCTTGTTGCTCACTTTCCTTGCTATGAGGTGACTCCTCCCAAGATGACGCAAGCTTTCTGTGTTGGGTCTGAGCTTTTCTCTCAACAAAACCAGGAGCAAAACCTCCACCGGCCTCAGTGGCAAGGGACGGGAGCCCAGGCTCCACTGTGCCTACAGCTGTCCAGTGAAATCCTCCTCAAATTGCCCTTCCAAGTCATCCTTTTCCCTGGGGGTACTCAGGACCAGATCTCGCTTGCCTCTTAAAACCAGGCAAACCTCCTACCCAAGCCAACAAAGTCCTCGTTGTCCTGAGCAGCAACTGCAGTACAGTATCCCCTCACTAACGAGGGACCTTTCAGACACACAGACCTTGATGATACTTTCAAAGCAGTGATGTAAAAAGTCTGCTAGCCAGTTTGTTCCTCAGGTCGTCCACCTTTTCCCTTGCAAGATGGCTATAAAGGGAAAAGGGCAAGTGAGATTTCTTGGCATCGCTTTTAGACCGGAGTTAAGTTTGGCGAATGGCTGGTCCCGAGAGCTGACTCCCCTCTTGCCTCCTGTAAAGCTGCAGCCCCACGCTTGAGCATAGCTGGGGTTTGGCACACTAATGCTCTACCTCTGCATTGCTGGGAGAGGCCACTGAAAATATACAATCCCCAGACGGGAGTGATTTAGTGAAATTAAAAACAGACAGGGGGCATTGAAACAAGGAGGTGTCAAATGTTCCCTCTGCCCCACCAAGATTTTGATGTGGCTGCTATGTATACCTGTCTGTCTCCTCTTCACTGCTGTCTAAGTTTGAAAGTTAAAATGCACAGAAGGAGTGGAATTAGAGCAAAGACACCCCCCCCCCCCAGACACACACATGCGCTTTTAATTGTGTGTTATTACCAGTTAATTTCAGCTTGTCCAAAGGCAGGAAGAAAACAGCTTACAGTGGGGCTTGGGCCTCCAGAGGTATTGTAAAACATAACATCCAAAGGCCTTCCTTGACTCCATTGCTTCCTCTAGCCCACAAAGAATGTATTAATTCACATTGTTTGATTTTTCCAGATGCCGTTGCTTTCCCACTGTAGTCCTTCTAATTTTTTTTGTTGGTTAGAAAATATACTCTAATGTACGAGTGAATGACAACGGTGCTGCCTTTTAGCAGAGAACAAGCAAGAGGAAAATTAGGAAGTCAAGATAGCTTTTTACAGGCCCAAGTAGCTGAATGTCTCAAATAGAATAAGAATGCTTTATTTGAATATAGTACAAGCTTGAAGGTTTCAAGGGAATTGCAGCATTGCTTGGGCTCACAGGAATTAAAGAGGGAGCTAAGGAAGATTTTTATTACATAAGGTTTTGGAAAGTTTACTATTCTCCACCTCCTCTTTTCTAGTAGTAGTAACGGTACGGAATGTGAAACAAAGGTGTCACTGAAGCAAACTGGTAAATTAAAAGCAAATGGATTACCATACAGTATAAATCTACCACTGCCAAGTGATAGGATAACATTTGCATTTCCTTATTAATGATAGGAATAGGAAAAATTCTAAGAGATAGAAGACATAATATTTAAAGCATTAGGATAGTGCTCAGACTACCAGTATTTAAAAATACAGGGGTAACTTGGGATTCATGGACTAGTGGGAATCTTATCTGCACCTATTAAATTCATCAAATGGCAAGTAAAAAATAAAATAGCAACAGGAATATGTGAGTAGATAAGGTTTGGCACAGATTTTGCCAAATCATATCTCCCTAATCTCTCTGAATCATTGCCCATGCCCACAGCGGGGTGGACAGAGGCGAACCAGACATCTATCCTTCCAGACTTCCAGTAAGCCTCTAACAAAATATACACACAAAGCTAAGGAAAAAACCCCAAATCATAATGCAAGTTAAGCTGAGTATTTCCATCAATCAAAACTAGAATATA
Source organism: Haliaeetus leucocephalus (assembly GCF_000737465.1). NCBI lineage: Eukaryota > Metazoa > Chordata > Aves > Accipitriformes > Accipitridae > Haliaeetus > Haliaeetus leucocephalus. The sequence continues at coordinate 2,328,503 of NW_010972436.1, forward strand.
GGAAGCAAAGTACTCTTTATACCTAGTGAATAAACAATTACTCACATAGGGATTAAATGGCTGGCTTTTGTTAAAGTAAAAGATTTACCATTGAGATGCTCCATTTATTAGGATCAGTGTCATTACTTACTATACAGCTATTAATATATTACTATTACTACTGTGCTTACTATACAAGTGAGCAGTGTGACGAAAAATAAACAGAGGACATAGCATTATTTTTTTTACTGTGTGAAAAGAGCATTTTGAGGAGGTTCACATGGTTACAAACAGACTAATGAGTAATAAATTGGCAGCTGAAGTTAAGCATTGATAAAATATTTATATATACATATTGAAAGGAAAACCCCTCCTTTTTTCAAAGAGCCCTGAATTTAAGCACCGATTTAGAAGGAAATCCGAATTCGCAGTTCATTGAGGATGCTCTATTAATGTGAAGCTGTGGCTTAAAACCCTGGATGGGATTTAATGGGATGGATGAGGAACAGGACAGCAGAATGCTGTTACGTAAATCACTACCACCACTTTTCCCAGCACTGCATAGGTGGGATGGGTTGTTCTGTCTGCAGAAAGAGAGGGTGTTTGGAAATGAACTCAGAAATGACTCTGACTCATTGGTAGAGAAATTGGAAAGCTGGGATTTGTTTCTCTTTGAAACGGAGAGAAAAAGAAAGGGACATGATAAACGTAGAGAAAATAATCAGTGTACCCTCTCATACACAGCAAAAAGTGGACACTTGATGAAAATGAAATGCAGCTAATTCCACAGCACTAACAAACAGGCAAGTTTTCTGCTCCCCGAGGGCTCACGCTGACTCTGGACCACTTTGCCAGAGGATAGCACGCAGGCCAGGAATTCAACAAAGTCCAAAGAAGCATTGAGCTTTCTTTTGGACAATAAGGCTATCCGCAATTACAGTAATTAATGTGAAGAAAAATAACATTAGAGAAAAATATAGGAACTCATACTTCAAGCCAGCCACTCACTGTCTTAGGGATTATTCTGCAGTCTTCATTAGACCATGGTCAGGGCAGGTATTACATCAGGTTATTGTGAACTCTGTCAGATATAGGACCGTGAGCAGATAGATCAGGGGGCTGGTCCAGAAAAGCAATTCCTGTATTATTATCCTGCCTAAGATACAAATATACATTTTTGTAAGGCCATCTGATAGCAATTGAGTGTCAGTTTTAACAGCCATGGCTCTCCTCCTGTATTTTGTAATTAATTTTTATTAAGAAGGAAATAACTAGGATTTTCTAGACTGATGTTTAAGCGTGATTTCTATCTGGAGAGCTGCTGATAAATACATATATTTTTTAACTACTATCCTCATTTTAAAATCAGATTGGGTCATTAAATGGTGGTAAATGGTTCAGGAAAGACAGTCACCGCTTTAAGCCCTCTGCTTCTCTTCCCTAACTTTTTACAACACACAGGATCCAGGATCCAGACAGATAGGACGCTTGGTATCTTTTATTTTCTTCAAATACTCTGTATTTAAAATACTACTCCAGTGGTTTCTGACAACTGCTTAGGGCAATTTTGCTTAGCCTAGCGGAATGTCCTGGAAACTACTGGCAATGATTTAGCTCCCAAAATTGGAACACATTTAGCAGAGACAGAAAGCCTATGAACAAATAATGGACGAATGCCAGAGTAAATAAATGCGGTTCATGAGCTGTGGTCAGAAATGTCTCTCTTTCAGTATGCAGTGCAAATCTTTTGCCAACATTTACCATAAAGTTATTACACAAAGCAGTTTTTCCTCTCAGTAAGACAAACTCAATGAAAGACTGCTTCTAGTCTAGCAGCCTACCATTAAGGCTGCGATAGCCTGTCATGCCAGGAGAAAACCTGTGTGCAGTGGGCCTGTTTCAAGCTATGCTTTTGATTTTGTTGGTCGGGCTTCTGTGCAAAAAAAAGAAAGCGAGCAAGAGAGAGACTCCTCACGGTTCGATACTCCTTCAGGAGACCATGATGAACCACAGGGCAAATTCTGGTCCTCTCATGTCCCAAGCCCACCTCTTAGTGCGGCTGCACAGGTCCTTCTAGAGCACTGTATGAGGCCGTCATTATGGAGGGAGGCATTGCAGGCATCACCGCCCAGCAGCATCACCTTCCTTTTCGAGCACCCCATCAGTGGCTCCGAGGGAGAAAAGGATAGACGTAAATTGGCGGCACGCTATTGCTGGTGCTCCTTCACCATGTGTTGCAGGATGACTTCAAGTATTGGCATTGCGAAGTCCCCAGTTTTCTGGTGTTTGCTCGTCATGGGTCTGAGTGGCTGGGACTTATGTTCTACTCTCCCGTAGTCTTTGCCATCTTTGGAGAAGGCGACTGATGTCACCTACACAGTTCTGCAGAAGAAACCAAAGAATTTGCAGAGCCTCTCTGTACCGTTTGGAATCCTGACTCCAAAGCTAAACAGCCAGAGGTGGCTGGTTTTGGCTGTTCTCCCACCAAAAAGGCCTTTCCAGCTACCAACCTCCCATGCAAGAACAGAAGGAAAAGGCGTTTGGAGGAAGGGCTTGGTCATTCTCAGGCAGTTTGGGGTTGAACCAACACCAGGGTAAAATAGATGAGGGAACCAAAGTTAAATAGTTCTGCTCTGCGTAGTTTTTCTTGTACTAATAGCTGGAAATACAGAAACAGAGACTAAATTAACCTCTGTGTGCTGCCTATCAGTGTTAAGCCTCAGTGTATCAGCCCAGGCACGGTGCCACACGGAGCGATTATCAGCTCCGTCCCTTGGCATGTGAATGAAAGGACAGCTGGTTGAAGAAGTGAAATCTGATTATTTGTTTCAAACCTTGCCCCACCTCTCCTCCCACACCTGCAGATATATAGCCACACACTGTCCGCCAACAGTTAGGGAAGCACGTGAGTTAAAGCAGAAGACGAATCCTAATAGAAATAGTTAATGGAAATCTTGTCATTTACAACTTTATGAAATCCTTAATAAATGTTGTTCTAGCAGTTTCCTGGATTTTCACCACTGACAGGATCCAGGCAAACAAAGCTAAATGATTTTGCTAACCCCAGCCAGAAGCTGAACTGAAGTTACAGGGATAGATACCATCCTACTTTTAAAATTTGGAATATTTCTGTATGTGAAAACCTCTAAGCCCTCTCAAGCGTTCTCTAGCAGGGAGTGAATGAATTTGCTTTACTCTACCCCCATTCCTTTAATGAACATGCATCAATCTGTGCTGTGCCCGGCAGATGTAATAATAGCAATGTCTGGCGAGCTTCTGCAAGGAGCCCTGCAATAAAAGCACCTTCCCCTCCCGCCAAGTTAAAAGAGAACAGGCTGACATGTATTGGAAATGCACAGGCAATATAATGATAGCAAATTGCTTTGAAAAGAAAAAGGTTCCGCGGCGCACATGTCATTTCAATCCCCGGCTACGAGGCAGCGCTTCAGCTCCATCCTTTGTGTCTCCCTCTACACCTACCCCCTCCCTCACCCCTGCCTTTGGGGAGAGCTCTCCCCGCGCTGTAGATCAAAAGCAGCATCTTCACTACAAAGGAGAAGAGAGCCCGCGAATCCGTACTGCCCTGCCTGCCTCGGAAAGGGGCAGCCTTGTTCCCCCCCTGCATCACTCTTTTAAGAGCACGTTGAAAAAATTCATTCCTTTTGGTCCCTCCCGATGAATTCCTCCGACTGGGACATTCCTGCTAGTGCCTGTTTCCCTGCTCAGCCCCGTCCGGGCTGTGCCATGAGGCTTTTGTCACAACAATGGTTCTTCTGAGATGGTGACAGAACATCTTCTAACACCCAGGAAAATGGGGTTTAGCCATTATTTCTAGAACATATTTAAGCCCTTTGGGAGGTTGCTATTGAAAAGGCCAGGGATGCTGATTATCCTTTTTTATTCTGATGTCTAACAAATATAAAGATTGTCTGCTGCGCTGAGGAGGAGCTTAGTTTTCAATACGCCAAATGGGCTGCTACAGTGGGCCCAGAGCTATCAGGCATGGAAGGGGAGATCACGTTATCCCCTCTTTATCCCTCCGGACTCTTTTCTCATCCGCCCTCTACTTCCTTGACCCCTGGGCTGTGTTTGTGCAATTCCAAATGCATTTTACAAAGCACTGTTTTTATTTTTGCTCAAAACTCTTTGGCTTTTTCAGCTGCGTGAAAAAACCCCAATTGCGAAATGGTGTAAATCACACTCTTCCACCTTTCTGATGTGTAATGCGGTCAGAGTATCTGGACATTGTCAGGGCATTGTAGCGCATATCCCAGAGTGACTTTGTTATAAGAAAGGAGTTTAATTTTTTCCTCTTTTGTAACCTTGTGAAATTTCCACATTAAAAAGCAATCACATCTTACAAACCAGCAATGATTGTGTTTGGCATAATGGCTGCAAACCCCCAGTGTGCAGGGCTGAGCTTGTTTTCACTAAAATGAAATCAGCTTTCAAAATAAATGATCTGCAGCAACATTATATTCCCCAAATCTTATAATCCTATTAACAGAGTTGATTTTTTTCTTTTTTTTTTTTTTTTTCATTGCCACCAGACTGACAAGATTGGCCCTGTTTCAAGGGGGAGAAACAGAAAGTCGGTTGAGGATGTAGCCAAGACATGCACTGCAAGCCGAGGACTAGCCCTGCCAGGGCCTGTGGTTAGAAGCTCTTAACGACTATTGTAAGCCCTTAAATATAATCATCTGTATTTCACCTCCACCTAATGTACTTCATGTGTAGCATGTTTATCTGTTCGCACAGTCTTTCAAGAGACTCAACAAACAGCCCTGTTTGCAGGAGCGAAAGGCGAGCGGGTTGCCCCGACTCTCCCGATGAATGAGACTTCTATCAAAAATGACACGGCGGTGCCAATGTGGTGAAGGGAAATGTCTCCAAATTAGCCTGGGCAAAAATCTCTTTGCCAGAAGTGGAAATTACGTGGTAATATCAAAAGGCAACTTTACTTATATATAATTCCAGGTTTCTCTGCAAGTATTTTTTTTGGAAGAAAGTCAGGAGGGCTCAATCTTGCACCGCTTTTGCTGGTCCTGCGCCCCGTGCCCTTCCCATGGAGGGGACCGGGGCCCCCTCCTCTCGCGGCACTGCGCACCTTGGAGTCACTTTGCTGTCTTAAACCCTGACTAAAAAGGTGCAATAATTGGCCCAGGAGGAAGAAGTCCTCATGATCACGGCAGAAGTTTTCTTTTCCTTTTGGGAGCCGGAGGGAACACCCACAAAGTGCTGAGACCATACAGAAGGAGCATGAGAGGGTCACGATCCCCCTGCAACGCCTCTGCCCTGATGTCTGTCTGGGGGTTGTACCAGCTGGGAAACTGTGTCCCCCCCCTGCTAACCCCACGTTTCTGGTGGGGGGAAAGCTCCCACGGACGTGCTGGGTCAGCAGCTGCCGGAGGCTGCGGAGCGCTGGGGTGCAGCATTTGCAGTGAAAAGGTGTCAGGCTCCTCCAGCTGCACTCAGGGTGCCCAGCAAAGCCCGCGGAGAAGCCTGGGGTGTGCGTGCAAGTGTGCGCGGGACTGCCGAGGCTCAGACACCCCCGGCCCTCCCAGACACCTTTTACCGCAAGGAAACGCCGCGTGGGGAATGCAAACGTGGTCTTTCTTGTTTAACATTTTCCTTTTATTAGTTCAGCAGGGCAATAGTGGTTTCCTCATGCCGCGGATCGGAAGCTGACAGGTCCCCGTAGCTGCGGAAAAGCAGGGCTCTGCACAGTAGCCTCTAGTCAGAAGCTGCCGTTGCGATAGCAGCTGCTGTCTGCCCGAGCGCCGCTGCTCCCTCTGTTATTTAATAAATGGCTTTGCGACAGCTTTATGTGAAATTTAAAACTAGAAAGTAAAAACATTAGATTATAAAGTAAATAGGCACAGTCCTCTCTCTTAAAACATAACACCTGCTTCTCGTCCCCCTTGCCTCTTGCTAACGCTGGCAGCTGAGACGTATTTTTGACAAACTCTGTGATGAATAAATCACTGACATCAGGCCAGACCTGCTACCACTGGAAGCCAGGAGAGACGTGCTGCTGATGTGCTGGGAACCCCTCAATTGGTATTGCAGTCCCAGTTATTTAAAAAACAGTGCTGAGATCCCTGGAATAATGAGCTTGGCTTAAAAATCAGGAGATTTTTAGATCTAGGAAGCAGGGACTTTATTTTATCTGCGTTCTGATTTTTAAGCCCCTAGAAGATTATATGGCTGAGCTTTGCTCTATAACCAAGAAGATTTGAGGCTTCAGAAAATAAACAAAGGAAAGCTAATGTTCTGCCAGACTGCTTCTGCCAGGAGCCGGGATTTTGACAGGGGAAACTATCCCAACACTTGTGACAAAATCTTCAGGGCCACAGCACAAGTAGGCCCACAGACAGTGCAAAATGTTCATATCCAGGTGTAATTTGGCAAATATATAAGCTTCTTAGGAATTGCGCATGAGTTTCTGGCCCTGTGGATGTAAATGGGATCTGGTATGTAAAATCGCTGTTTGGGCAGGTAATTTCAGGACCAGACTAAAAAAATACTACAGTCTCTTCCACTTTTATGATTTTAATAACTGCAGCTCGAGGTAGGAATTTTCCATGCGAATCACTGTTGGGATGTTGTTAGCTTTCCTATAACAAATAGATGTACCTGTCAAGAATAGAGCCAAACTGCATCTGTTCACTGTATTCATTAAATGCCCCTCAGGTGTAAGTCCAGATACTAAAATGAATAATATGAATAAGGTACAGATTTGCCTACAGTTTCTCCAGTGCACTCTGCTGAGGCATGAGTTCTTTTCTGACCAAATCTTTTATTATAGTATAAAGGCAGATTTGACAAACATCCATAGGCGTCTCAAAAAATCTCCTCTGGACTTGCCTGTGTTCCACTTACAGACCTCCTGGTGAAATCACAGAGCAGATTGGTTTGGAAATTACATCTCGATAGTGCCTGTTGCACAGTTTCTTTTCTTTTTACGGAAGAAATGATTCAAAAGTCTGTCTAGTTTTAAGTACTGAAAGAATTATTAATTCCAGTAATATCATTACAAACACCTAATGCTGTGTATAAAATAGAGCAGATCCCTCTTCTGGCTTCTGCCCTCATTTTCAGGGGGTTCAGACCGCTCGATATCCAGACCTGTTAAACACTGCCTCGCTTCTCCAACTCGCGGAGCAAACCCCTCATCTTAATGCTGGAGGGGGCAGAGTGAGTGCAGACTGCTGCGTGCAGAATTAAGCATTTGGATAAATAGCTTGCTGAACTGCAATCTTTCTGGGAAGGGCTGGATGCGAGCACTGAAGTGCGATGCTGACGGTGGGGTTGTATAATCTGTTTCTTTTCAGAGCTCTTCGCCATCCAAAGGAAATGTTGTAATAACAAATGAATGTAGGCAGGCAATAATTCGGGAAGAAATCTAGGTGAGATTTGCAGAGGAGCAAGGGAGATTGAGATGCATGAGTCTCACTTTTTATTTGGGATTGGGTAAGCTCAGATTCTTAAGCAGGTATGATAATGTCAGTTTATGTGCTAGTTCCTAACTATTGAGATTTTACCATAAACAATGGTAGAAAAAAGTACTGGAATAATTATGAAAAATATACTGACATTTTCCTTTTAAGAAATTTCAGCTTTCTTTCCTGAAGAAACAGTTTTCTAAGGCAATTTACTCAGACAATAATAGAAGTGTATTTATGTAGCTGAAAAGATTAGTAACTCTCTTGAGAGAAAACAACAGATTCCATCTACCCATTGGGGAACTACCGCAACTCGCAGCTGCAGAGCGAAAGAATAAGATCCACAAAAGCTCGTGCCAAGAAGAGCCGCCTTGCACCCCAGCTCACCGGGCTGTCTTTTACTGGCAGCCCTTCTGCAAACCCTGACTGCCGTGCATATAAGCTAGAAGTCTAACGGCTGGTGTTTGCACTGCAGAAGTGTTCAGTCAGCATAGCATAAACTTATAAAGTGCTCTCCAAACAGGCGGAGGGCTCGATGAAGTTTCCTCTCCAGTTGTTCCAAAGCTCCGGCCAAAAATCTCAGTGGGATTTCCCGGAGGAATTGCAGATCAAACGCAGCAGAGCTGCAGCCAAACGCCAAGGCTGGAGGCTTGTGTATTTGCTGGTCTCTTCGCCGGGCTCCTGGGACGGACCCTGCTTGCCGTGGGTTAGCCCAGACTGTCACCGGCCCTGCTCAGCCACTCTCACCGTAGACTTCACACAGATCTGCTTGCCACACTTTTCTCTGTCGGCTCTCTCGCTACAGCATTACCATCTTTCATCGTCTGAAAGTGATCCTCTAAAGGGTATTTTTTTAAGGCTCAGTGCCTAGAGCCACTTAATTACATGATAATCTCAGCTTTTGTTTAAAAAGAAATGCGCTAGGCCCTCGTGATGGCAGGGAGAAGATTGTACATTTGAACCTTTGGGGCTTGTAGAAGACGAATAAAAATACCTAGTGCATATATATTTAATTTCACGGTTTGGGGGTGGAAGAGTAGCGTTTTATGGTATCGCAAGATTGGCAGTAGTGTACGTGGTTTCAAACCAAGCTAAGGAGGTTTTTTTAACATAGTTCCAACAGGACTGACTTTCCTTCTTTTGGCCCTTGTTTATTTCTGGAGCATGATGTGCTTGTGGCTTGGCAAATGAGTCTCTCTGGGCCATTGTAATACTTTATTGGTGCATATACAACTATTGGGACAACAGCTGTAAACCAGAAGCGAATTCTTATTTTCTTTTTGTTTCATACTCTGGCATGGTAGACATTATAACCTTGGTATTTTCTGAAAAGGCAACAAAAAGTCTTACATTTCCTGGTATGAAAAATATGGGTAGAGAAAACAAACACCTCCAATCAGCAGACTTTTAGCTTAATGACCATTTCTAGGGTGCATGCCTTAATACCTTTCTGTGCTTGCAAGGCCACATATTTCTTTCTGAATCTTACTCTAAATGTAGGGGTCATATTAGGCCAAATATGATTGTCCTAAGCTAGATTTTATCTGCTTTCTGTGGTAGGAGAACAGGCTTCCAAAAGCTCCATTGGGAGGGCTCACTACCTTTCTGCAGCTTTCTCAGTTTATGGGGTCGTGTTTTTCTTTTCTCCCTCTGTCTCCAACGCACGATAGTGCTTTTTAGATGATGACAAAAGGCAGTTTTTCATTACCAGCACAGGCAAAATACCAAAGAGCATGCAAAGGTGCTGAGGAGGGAGAGAGGGAGAGGCTAAGGTTGTGTGCCTCACAGAGGCTCCACACTCAAGAATGACATCGGGAATGCTTCAGGAGGGTTTTACATGTCACGTTTCCACTCCACATCCTTAGTGAGAGGGTTACTCATAACTCTTTCCCTGTTTGTTGTTGTTTCTGTTTTTGTAGATGTCAAGGTATTAGTAGAGAGTAGCTTGATACCTGCAGTGTGTAATTCAGTCCTCCGCGGTAAAGCTGTATCTGCATGAGGTGAATCAGGCCTTAGGGCAGGAATACAAGGTCTTTCTTACACTTTTGTCCCACCACATAAGTTGTTGCACTTCAGAGAAACCCTTAGGTATCCAGGTGTGCTAGAATGGGATCACAAAGGGTTCAAATGATCTGAAGGCCATTGCCCTGCATTAGCCAAGACAGGTGCATGTTGTAATTTGCCATAGATACTTGAGGTCCAGCCAGAAGTCACAAAACCTCATCAGCTACAGGCACGTAAGTGTGAAAAAAAACCCAAACAACCAAAAGTAGCAATCACCAAGCATCAACATTGCAGAAAACAGTGGGTATCTTCGGATGAAAAGGTGTATGCCAACATAACAGATCCAGCCGGAGAGAGGACAGCTTAGCTATGGATGATGGGAACTCCGTAATAGTCCTTATGCTCGCATTATCTGCTACCCACCAGCTGTGGTCCTTTTCATGAGGGGGAAATGGTTTTATGGTTTCACTCCTTTGCTAGGTTGGCAGTGTCTTGCCCCGCCACATTTCTCTTGCTGTTGACTCTTTCGTGAGAGCGTGGAGTACTGCAAAGACACAGCTCTGGTGGTGAAGCAGCAGACATAGAGGGAGCAGAGGATATCCATGTGGGTGACACTGGCCTCTAAGGGAGATGTGATTTATGGAGACACCCTCCTTTTCCACCGGAGTGGTGGGAGGAAGGCAGACCCCAGCACCACTGCAAAATGTTCTGAGAAATATCAGTAAGTGGTTTCTTGGCCTCAGTGTGGCCTTTTTCCACTTAAAGGTACAATTTAACACTTAAACTATGAATTGCTTGGTTAGGAATTTCTGCCTTATGCCTTAAAGATAGATGGTACTTAATAAATAAAGTGCTGCCTCTCTTCTCCTCTGCTGCCCACTTTTTTTTCTTTTCTTGTTGATCACTCTCTGTCTCAATACAGCTGCAGCACTCATATACCTTCACTCCAGGTAACCTCTGATCACCTCTCAGTCTTCCCCCATGATAACTTCTCCCTTTGAGTTTTCATTTTTCATTTTCAGTGCAAAAAACTGCTGTGCATGGAAAGTGACAGGATAAAAGCAGGGTGACTGGAAGGAAGGTAAAACTGAAAAGGCATGGCATCAGCTGTGTTGGGTTTTGTTCACTGCTTATTTATGAAAGGCCTCCATAGTTAAAATGTAGAGGAAGTTGCTGCAGAATGTGCCATCTCCTGCACCAGATAACCCAAGACTGCTGAAACTAGTTGATAAAGCTGGTTTAGACTTCATACAGAGTATGCTCAGTTTTGAGTATGTTCATTAATTTTGGATGGAACTTCTTTTCATTCAACATTTAGCCGGTTGGCATTTGTTGCTACTTCATTAAGACATCAGCTGAGATTAGGCTCCCTTGTACCTGACACTGAGTATATAAGGAGTTTTTTGTGCAAAAGAGCTTCCCTTCTAGATACACAAGACAGCACGAGGTGGGAAAGGAAACAGAGGAATAAATTGATGCAGGAATTTGTCCTAGGACAAATGGCAGGACAGTAGCAGTGATGTGATGAGAAACTAAGTCTCTTAGCACCTACGTCAATGCCCTTTCCACTGGACTTCAGTAATAACAGCAATGACAAGTCCTGCTAACAAGGAGGTAATTTTGGTATTCATTGCGAGATTAACCAATACACCATGTCCAGTAGAGACGACTCAGAATTCATATATACAAAGGGCATGTTTGTTGCAAATTCACTGAATCCTTTTAACCTTTTTCCATTTATGTCTGAATATTAACACTTGGAAATACGCAGAACTAGGGCTTAACAAGCTAGAAGAGTTAGATTATGGATGTTACTGTGCTCCTTCAATTTCATTAAATGGCATGCAAGGTAATTATCAGTCATTGAGTTTCCCCTCCTCAGAGACAAACCAAAGGGGCTCAATTATTGCTGCAAAATATGAGAGGAAAAAGAAAAGAGAGACAGATTTAAAAAAAAATTAAAAAGGTAACAAAGCCACAGTGCAAGCAGGCTGTTCCAAAAGGACCACGGGCCACGCAGCCCTGCAGAAGATAAGCAGTGACTCCACATGAACATGAATGAGTCTTAATGTCCAGAGATCAGAGTGAGCAGAACTTAACTCTGGGATGCGATAGAAGGAAAATGACTATTTCCTCACCTTCCCCACTGTTGCAGGTGAGGCAGAGAAAGACGGCAGATCGCTCGGTGGCCTGACTTGCAGAAGAACTGGGATTCATTGTCAGCTTGTCAAGTCCCTTTGTGTCTCAATGTCTAGTAGCTGTATCCTCTGTAAGGACGTTGAAGGCGCTACATGGGAAAGCTGTGCCAGGTGTACAGACTCCTATTTGTATGATCTGGTTTTGTCCAGGAAAAATTCAGAGCAGAACTTTGTTTTCAAACAGCTACCACCTAACTAAATTGCTTTTCTGCTAATGGTACTTGTTGCTTTCTTGATTGAAAGACACATATTAAAATAAAGCCTGGGTTATTTTTTGGGGGTACAAGTAAAGCTTTAGACCATTTCTAGATGACCATTGTATAAACAATACTGTAAGGAAAACAGCAGATTTTGAATGCGAAGTTTCAGAGCTTCTTTACAAAGGAGAGCCATCGCAGTTTGCCTGCGAGGAAATTGGAGGGAGAGGGCATGACCACCTACCCCTGAATGCAGCTCCATTTTATATGTCTTCCTTTTCTTCAGGCAGGTCATTAGACATGATGACACAAGTATTTACCAGATAACTTGAAACAGGCAGTATTCACAGCAACAGGAAGGAATTCAAGAAGATTTCCAAATCAGATTTCTTTCATCTGACTCCCTTCATTCACCCAGAGCGCCTGATCAGAGCTGCCTATGCTATGGGGAAAACATATCAGGGAAAGCTCCTGCATTGGCAGAGGGTGACCAAGATGACCCACCGGCTATTCTTCCCTGACGTGTTTGGTCGTTCTTGAAGCAAACACCTGAGCACGCTATAGCAGTGCTAAAAGCTCATGCACGGACAGAGCAATGTGGGATGTTTCCACACTTGGATGGAGCAGTGTGGAGATGTGGGATGAAGATGCATCCAAAATATGGCCCTTTCTCCAGAAGGAGCTGAGCCTCTTGTGAGCCCCCCTTGGCACACCAAAGTGTTTTGGCAGAACTTCAGGCATAAACTTATCTCTGGACAAGGAGATGGAGAGAAGGGTGCTATGGCCCGAAACCACTACTGGTTTCACTGAGTAGTGAAACCAAACACAAGTAGGAGTAAACTCCTTTCATATCCTCTATGTCCCTTGTGGATGTTTGCTCTGAGACCATTTGTTCAGCTGCCTGTATGAATTAGCATGTAGATATCTGACCTTGAAATTCTGGCTTGAGGACCTGACCCCACCATTCGTACCACTTGAAACACAGGCTCCTGCTGTCTTTGTAGCTAGAATTAAAGCCCATTTCCAAAAATGTGTCCTGCTGAAGTTAGGTGTTGCACTTTTCAATATCTCAACATAAGGTATTTTCCATGTGGAATTGGCTGAACCTACTATAACAGTGATCGCTCTATCTAACATATTTACCATGGAAAGACTACTAGACCACTAAGAAGAAGGGGTACAGTTCAAAGGCTTAGCTGGTATGTGTTCAGATTTCATTGTGTAAGTATAAATAGCCCTGAAATAAATGCTTAAATCGAAATTGTGAAGCTTAGCGAGGGCGGCTTCAGGATCCAAACTTAGAACTGCGTAGGAATTTCATGACTGGTCACTCTCGTGGGTTGCCTGTCTGTGGGTCCTGCCCACAGATGAAAATCAAGAGGAAAGGGCACATTTCCAGCTCCGATGCCTGCAACAGGCCTTGCCAGGAAGAACAGGCTTGTGGCTGTCACAGCACACTGGAGGTCCAAAGACCTTGGTTCCCTTCCTAACATTTGGACTTTGGGAAGTTTCTCTCTCCTTGAGTCAAACTCTGTTTTTTCTCTGAAAATGGGAGATAATACTTCCCTAAGCAACAAGAGTAAAGTCTGTATGATACTCAGTTACTTTGATAATGACTGCTGTTTTAAAGCCAAATACAGAAACAAAATCTCCAATGAAAACCTATATAGTCTTCTCAGTTTAAACATAACTTTCTGTATCCATACTACTTGCTTGAAGCTAGAACTCCACAGAGAAGCCAGCCAGGGTGGTCCTAATGTGATAATTTTGGGTTTCTGGTGGCAAAAGGTTCCTTTTCTTTTCCAAAAAAAAGTATTTTTCTTAATGCATTGAACACCAGCCACACAAAGACCAACATTCCCTAGTATTTGCATTAAAAAAAAGAGATGTATTTATAAAATGCAGATGACGGGCAGCTTTCCTGTAGTCACAAGTCAGCGTATTCAAAGCACTAACATATGTTATTTGCTAAAAGCAAATACCTAAATTCAGATCAGTTCTGGCTCAAGACTACTTTTATTAGTCATTGAAAACATGACACCTTGTTCATCAGCTCTCAGATATAATTTTAAATAGATTCAAAGTTAATCTGAATGCCACAAGACCTCTCCGTTTCTTTCGAGTTGATTTTTCTCCTACATTCAGATTGTCCTCTAATTAAGATTCACTGTTATTATATCCTCTATTTACACCCATGTGTTGTGACTGTCAGTGACCAAGATATTATTCTTTTTTGTCTCCCAGGTCAGCAGTCCCATCAGAATTGCTTGGTTTATGTCAACAGTATTCATGATCCCCGAGTGGGCTTCAATCCCAGCACTGCTCAGGCCCACAGTATTTAAACTTCTAACATCAGGCAAAGATGGAGCCATTATAGCCAGTAATGCTAAGGCACAAATAAGATTAAGGTAATAAATATCAAATATCAAAGCAGCTTCAACACAGCATATATCAGAGTCGTGGAAAGAAAGAATTTTTCTGATTCATCAGCAGCTCCAAAGAATAAAAAGCCTTTCTGACCACTTAAATGAAATATTCTGTTTGATCCCCAACTGAACTGTTTTATTTTGAAATTGAGATTTAAAAAAATGTTTTCAATTTTATTTCAAAGAAAGTTGAAAGGCATCTCAAAACAAAAAGTTGTTTTGTAAAGAAACACTGAATCCTTAATTTTGAAAATGTTACAACAAAAGATTTTAATTTTCAGGGATTTTCTCCTCAGTTTTGTGTGTGAAAATAAGTTGGTGAAATGGGACATTCTTGGAAAGTTTCAGTGTTGACAAATCTGCATTTTTCATCCAGCAGAGTCCTGATGAAAAAATATTGCCCACTCCAATTAGTCCATAATTTTCTAGATCAGATGCCGTTTCTTCACTTTCCCAATAACGTTTATATCTTAAAGGTGAATGCACAGCTTTCCTCAGGAGGAAGACAGCCCTCAGAAGGACAAACTTCAAAATATCACTGTGTTCAAACCCAGGGTGGGCCTTCCTGCACCACGAGCTGTAGATCTTACATTGACTCCACGGGCATGACGCAACTCAAATCAGAGTTTAAAATAACACGGCAATTTTCTGTCAATGCAAGCTCATTGAAAACATTTCAGATTCTAAAATTAGGCAGGCAAACCATCAGCTGATGTCAATGAAGTTTAGCTAAAGTCAGTCTGCTTTCCCCTTGCCCCTAAAGATCTGCTAGTGTCACCAGACCTTGGCAGGCCAGCAGTGCAGCCTTACGCTTGTAATGCTCAGTGCTTCTCATGTCTCAGCTGTGGGGAGATTACAGAGGGATAAAACCCCCAGTCTAGTCAAGAAATGTAAGATGCTGCAGCATGCCTGCCTCCTTGTAGACAGTTATGCCATTAACCTCTTAACCAGGTCTAACGTAAATAACTGACAACAAAGTTTGAGGATTCACTCTTTTTGTGGCATTACACTGATTACTTTCTTTGAAATGAAACTCATTTTAAGATAGGATCAGTTCTGTATTTTCCACGAGTTTGGCAGCTGGAGAAATATTATTTTCCTTCAGTGTCTCGAAGAACAGAAAGGCACTTCCTAAGGATGGAGTGTTAGATACTTTTTGATACTGAAAGCCAAGCTGAGGGCATTACTGACATAAATAATGGGTAAGTAAGTAGTAAAAATCACAGTTGTATGATTGGTATATGTGGTTTTTTTCTGACACTCTCAAAGAGAGAACCATATCTACCCCTGCTCCTCTGCAGAGGCAGTGCTTTCTCAGGGGTGTTTCATGCCATGTGTGTTTGGAGGTATGGATGTCCTACTGGAAGGTTTAGAGAAGAAATTCTGTAGCAACCACACTCATCTTAGATAGCAACAGGCAACAGCTGCTTTTGAGATTTGCATTTTTTCCTCTGCTTCCAAGAAGAAATATTTTATCTGTAATGACAGTAAGTTATTTGTATCAGGAATGCGGATGTGAAGTTTTACAGACAAATGTTTTTATCAGCTTCTTGTCTGTGTGAAAGAAATGCACCCTGTGCCTTGTATCTTTGCCCCATTACCGCTGCATCTCTCGTCATCCCTCCTGGAGAGATTTGGTTTGGTTCTGGGCAGTCTGAGAACCACAGCTTTGATCTGTAATTTCTGAATGTGGGCAGAAAGCATGCCTAAGTACGTATGGGTTACAAACGGGGTTAGGGATAATATCCAAGTTAGCACACTGTGCAGCCTATTACGTAGCTTAATTGGTGTTCAGGTCATAGTCCCCTGAGATGCTTTAGATGCCCCAGAGAGCTTACACCAGGTCAAAGCCGTGAATCTGAATCTTCTCGGGTTGCGCAAGCTCTGGTGTCTAGGTCTTTCTCTTCCTGAATGAGCGCTAGGCTGGTGCTTTCAGCATTTCCTCCTCCTTTCTTGTCATCAGAAAGAGACGTGCGTACACTGGCCAAGTCACTCTGCCTCATTCCTGAATCAGGCATGGATACAGGAGAGCGAGCTGCCACCTGAGAGATGCACCTTCTGACTGCCTGGGAGAAGGACATCGCTTTATGTGTGCCTCTGGCTTTGGCAGCTCCAGCTGACTGCACCGAAGCCTTTCACAGCTGTGAATTTGATCATTAGAGTCTAACTTGGCACAGTGAATTTCACGCCTGCAGCTGGCTTCTTGGTTTTTCAGTAGAGCAGGACCAGGTTTCATGATGCGTCTGTTGCTCTTTGGATTAAGCCTCAAGAGACTATTTCCAGGAGTGAAGTTGCAATCTGTCAATCACGCCCAGCTTCTAGGTGCATAAAAGGTGAGAAAGAAGGACACACTGAGCCTCCCCAAATCCCCATGTCGGCGTGTGCTTTTTCATCGCTGAATATCAAAGCATTCAAAGTTAATCCTGCAACTCTTCCTGCAGGACAAACAAGTCTGCGTCAATTGTGCACACAGAAAAGAACCTCTTCCCCTCCAAAACAGGGAGGTGTTTTATAGCAGAAACCCTGCTAGACGCATGCACACACATCCAGCAACCCACTGAAATCAGAGAACAATGACGGGGGCTCTCTCTATTTTTTTTTCCCTCTTGCCTCTTTGGCAAAAGGAGAGTGGGTGGAGACAGACACTTTGGCTCCACGTTCACCTAAAAGCCCTTTCAAACGCCCGGCACGTTGAGCAACACGGAGGCAGCAGTTTCTGTCTTCATTTCTGCGTGTTGACAGGGAGAGAGGAGAATTTTAACTGGATCAGCTCGTTTCCTGTGGTGAGGCATGGTTCACATGGGTGTAGCAGAAGCGAGGTGGATGCACAGCCACGAACGAGGGCTGCCGTGACACAGGGAAGCAGCAGAGAACTCGGCCGTGTTTTCATGTGGATGAACTCCTAACTAATGCTCCAAATCCCAAACTGAATCCAAACCTGAGGCCGCCACATTAAAGTAGCGTGAGGCTCCAGGTCTGGCTCGCACCACCCTGTGATGCACAAGAGATCGCCTGCGCGAATGGAAAGGCGTGGGAGCTCCAAGCCACAAGGAAAAGGACTGTTTGGTGAGATTCCAGACAAAACCACTTCCATACAGCGCCTGTTAATGAGGTCTGTACCACGATATCCTGCCCATCTCCGATTTTTGCACCCGTTCTCCACAGAAGGAAGATTTGTGTTACTTTTCTTGCTTGGACTGCCCAAAGTTGACCTCGTAGAGTGTCCTGCCCATCTGAAGAAAAGGGCCAAGCTCAGGAAGTTGATGTGGTCTAGGGGAAATAAAAGTAAAACTGGCCCCTGAGTGGAAAGCTGTAGCATACTGCTTTGCTTCTAAGGCCAGTTTGCCAAGATGGAAATGTTCTGGAGGCAAAGGGATTACACCAGACGTGAACCTGTCTTGCTGTGTTTTCTAAAAAATTGGGTGTGTAGAGTACAGCTGCCTTCAGGCACGTTCAGCCTGCAAAACCTGTTCATCTCGGTAGAAAATAGGATTTACTGCCCTCAACTGCATCATGAGAGCTCTGCTGCCATACAGGGTAGTATTCGTGTTATTAAAAAAAATTTCTAGCATTACTTTAAAATGTATACAAAAGGAAAGAAATGCATTTCCTGCCTCAGAAAGAGTTGAAGAAAATCCTGACCACAGAGCTGTGAAGCCAGAGTACAGTGAGACTTACTGTGCATTTTCAGTGGTGTAAGATGGATCTAGTTTCTTACATAAACTTCACACAAAATTCACTGATGTGTGAGGCCCAGTATGACTATTCCTTGCAAATGGAGCATCTGCTACTGCCAATTTAAATACATCGGGATGCATCCATTCATGGACACTGAAATATTGTTGGTATTGATGACAATTGTTCCTTAATGGCTGAGTTTCTCTGTCCCCTTTAATGGTGCACAAACAGCACCAATAGCAAAAGTTCATGCTCCTGCTCTGTGATCATATGACACTTCTCTATTCCAATCGATGCCAGATACATCTGTAGATTAAGAGCAACCTTTAAACTATAAATAACCTCTCCATCTCTCTTATGACAATTCAGTTATTTGCATTTTGTTCACTCAGACACATCATATAACATCACAGATGTAAATTTTTATGTCCCGCTTCAGAATTTGAATGTCTGTCGAACTCATACAGTGAAGAACTACTATTGCTTGGAAAACACTGTGAAAATGGATAAAACCCCAGATATGAATATCTGACCAGTTAGGCTTTAGCTGGCTCAGTCCCCAGCTCTCACACGGGTTGGTTTGTGATGCTTCGTGTTTGGTGCCGTAGCTCTGAGATCATCAGGTGCACTTCCCATAGTGACTCATGGATGCCTTTGGACCCGAGGGGAGGAGGTGAAAGGGGAGAAGGGATGTGCATGTGTGCATGGGTATGTGTGCAAGACAATCTGAGGCACGCACTGCAGCTGATGAAGCAAGGCAGGCAGGCTCTCCTGCACAGTCATGGAGGAGGGAAGGCTCCCTGGAGGGTAGCTGGCCGCAGTAGCCTACCGTAGGTGTGCTGGAGGAGCCATTGCCTATATGACCAAGATAGCTGGTACTCTAACATGGGCACTATGTGAGATGCTTAAGGTTATATGCTACGAACACCCCCCAAAGAGCCCTCCAAAGAGAAAAACCAGCAAGGCCAGTCACAGGCACAAGCAACTTCAGGTGGTTGCTTTGGATCCTGTGCTTCTGGGGTCCTTGAGAGCCTGTGTTTCCCACGCCTTGCATCCCTCCTGGCAAGCTGCCTCTCATTAGCTGCTTTGCAAAATCTGCTGTCTCTCTCAGCGCGCTGGCGGGAACAGATGCCTTTGATATGCAGGGGTGGAGGGTTACCACGGACCAGCCAGCACAAGGCAACTTGCTCCGCCCTGGGTCACTGCAGGGAGTCAGTCCTAGATGGGAGTAGCCCTTTCAGGGGAGGATCTGGGGCAGCAGGCTTGCAAGTGAAATCCTCATTGGGAGAGCTGGGATGCTAAACAGAGCAGTGGGTGGTGCTGAAGACAAGGGCCTGGAGATGGGAGTTTCACAAACTTTTAGAAGAATTTAAGAGTCTGCTTCTAAATCTGTTAGTTCACCAAGTAAGAAAACAAGGGCCAGATTCTGATCTCAGCGATGTCATTCCAAATATGGGTAATTGCACCGATTTCAACTAATTCTAGAGGTCATGATCTTGCACCACTAAAACTAGTGGTAAAACTCCCCGTGATTCCATGGAGCTGAGAAATCACCTCGCTGAGATACAACTGCAATGCATTTTCAAATGCCAGTGTGTCACGCTCCAGAAACCCAGCTGTGTCCTTCCCTGCATCCCAGTCAGGAATTTTAACTCAAATGAGATGTCCTATAGTTGCAGCTAAATCTAGACTACTGTATGCTTTAAAGTGAGTTTGTGCTTTTGGAATTATTTGAATAGTTGTGAAAAATAAATCAATTTGGCTCATTCTCACATGCCAGTTGGCACACAGGACAACAGGATGGGAAAAGTACTTCCAGGGCCACAGAATCTGACTCTGCTCGATTGTGGGCACCATCTCAAGCTCCTTCACGAAAGGGGAACGTCAAAGTGGTACCCAGCGTTTGAGGTAAATTCTCACTGGGGACTTGTAAAATGTCATTAATACACCCTTATCTTCTTCAGCCACTAGTTCATATGCCTTCTGCAAACACAGGTAGAAAAAGAATCAGATCATTGATTTGGTGTCGCCTTGCTGTTGACTGTGAAATTAAATGTAAACTATACACAGATAGTTTGGGTAAATTTGTGGCATTTGAGAATAGTTAGCTTTCTGTCAATATTTCTATTTCAAAAGTATTTAGAAGATGGGTAGGTGAAATCTTGTTACTTAAATTATAATGCACTGAACAATAACGTATCGCTATCATCATCGTATCCATCATTTAAAATGATCAAATAACAATTACTCAGATGCCACCATCTATAAAGCTTCTTGAATAATCTATAGTCAGCGAAGCTAGTAACACCAGTAATAACCTAAGACAAAACATGTGCGTCCATAAATAGCCAGGATGAAACCTTGGCTTAGTAAGCGTTACTAAGTTGCATGGTAGCAGGACAGCTGATAGTGGGAAAAGATGGCAAGCTACTTTCGTATTGGCAGTCAGTGATGTGTTGAGGCATGAGCCCATGGGGATAGAGTCAGGTACCCCCTCCTAAGAGATCGTCCCTGGCCAGCAGCTCCCGTGCCCCGCTGCCAGACAGACAGGGCTGCACTATCCGTCCATTGGCATGCGTGCAGATGACTCAACGCCGCCCGTGCAGCACATCCAGCCACCCTGCACACGGGGAGTCACTGGCTCATGCTCCACGGCCCTGCCTGGGGTCCTGAACACTGTTCAAGGCTCTGCAAACAAGTGCTCAGAAGTACTACCCCAGCATAGCCTGGCAGTGCTGGTCATATTGGGAATCAAATTACTTGATTCCCTGCTCACCTGAATTAGTGGTAAGTGGATGGTAAGTGGTAAGTACACATGAAGACCGTCAACATGTTTGTCTCAGGATACAGATCCATATCCCACATCATGCTTCATAGCTGAGCAGCGGGAATGAGGTGCGGCAACAGGTAATATGGAATAATATTGCAGCACAGACCATAGGCTGGGGCTTGCATACACGTGGTGCTACGAATGGCTCTAGCACGTGACCAGACACTCTTCTGAACCACAGTACGTAAGTCCTGTGACTGTGCATGAAAAGAACCATCAGTAATTTTTGAGGTGAAAAGACTTCTGCAAATGGAGATAAACTCTGCCTGCATCTCCAGCCAGTACCAAACAGTTGCAGATGGTGCAGAACATTTCCTGTGCTCCAGTGGCATGATCTCTACATCTCTTACTTTCTCTTATATGCACACGCATATGTTAGCATGCAGGAATAGAGTATCCTTGGTGCATCCCCTCCACTCCTTTGTGCTTTAGGCTGAAAACCTTTGCCTCAAGTGCACTGACTGCTTCGGAATATGTCTCCTTCCTGAAGCAGGTGACTGAGTGGAAAGATACTGCAGGATGCTGCTCACACTGGGGAGTGCAAACATAGGAGAAGGCAGGGGCAAAAGGAGGGGGACACTTGGCATAACTAATTTCTTTTCTCCAACCTGCCTTCCCTTTCAGTGCTGGAGCTCGGAGGTGTTCATTAGAGGGAAAACCAAGTAATTTTCTCCCTTTCAGAAATTAGCTGTCAATGATGTTCCCAAGCAAAACTATAGCTGAGTGTAAACCTCAAGAACCACTGGACTGGCCCAATGTCATTGCAGTTGAGAATTGTTGATTAAACTGATCGTGTTTCAAAGCCCAAAATTCTGGCTTGTTTTTGAGTGGTACCACCAATTTATTCTTCTCCTACAGAAAAATGATATGCAGCCAGGCTCTTATAGACCAAATGATGCAAAAGGATTTCAGCACCGTTCTCATCACACTCTCTAGGGCTGAAGCATCCCTTAAATAGCCCATGGGCAACACATAGCCCCATCCTTCCACAGGATCTGCCAGACTTACTGTGTCCCCTGCTACCCAGTGTGACATGGGGCTGTGGCTCACATCACGGAAGGAGATAACGGAGAGGTTTGATTCAGAAAGACTTTGTCAACCTCTCTGTGCTTGGGACTTTCTCCAGCCAGGGCAGCCCAGCCATAACTTCTCTGGCATTCTTGATGACAGGAAACAGTCTGCTGTAGAAATGTGGGATGGGTGGAAAAACAGCTTGGTTGGGGATTTACCCAGCTGGTCACAGACTCACCCTCTCTTCCCGTGAGACGAGTGAACCTGTACCATGAGTTGGGCACTGCCAAAGCACATGGGAATGTGGAACTGTGCACTCTCACCAGAGCCCATCTCACCATCATGGGCTCCCCATTGTCAGATATGGGATCGGGTTTTATAACTCCCTGTCACCTTACCTGTGATTGTATTAGTAAATAGTTATCTATCTGTCTTGAAAGTGTTTGTGGCTTTCCTGTTGGGATCTAAAAAGAAGTGGCACCTCCTGGTGCAAAACAAGGTGAAGGGGATGAAAATAGTGGAGTGAGAAGCAGCTAGGGAAGCTACAGGGTGTCCTTTCCCTGCTGGGCTCCAGCCTACTCTTTGGCAGAGAGGTAAAGCTAGGAACAGTAAAAAAAGATGTTTGAAATTTCTGTGATGTATGTCTTTCTTTGCAATAAAACTTAAGAAGGCTTTACACCAACTGTCCTCAGAAAGATTTACAGTTTCCACACATTTCTGTTTTGTTTTGCGACTTGTGGTGGGTGTTGTCAGCTTCACAAATTGTGCTATTAAATATTACGCCCATAGGACTCTCCGATAGTATCATATTTCCATGTGTTTCCATTCCCTCGCATCTGCTGGCAGCATGTGACATTGCCCGGGTGTGCCAGCAGTGGCTGCCTACAGCTCCTCTGACCTCTGTATCAGCGTAGACAAGAAACAGACCACGAATATTGTGAAACCGCTGTCTCATTCTGGGAAAGCATCTGTAGAAAGCATCTCAGGAGACTGCCCTCCAGGCTTCCCCCTTGAATTTTTCCATCGTTACTAATGCTGGTACGACTTCGGTGATAGTAGCAGGGGCTACTGCTGGCAGTGGAGTCTGCACCACCGCAGCATGCCCTGGTTCACGCTAGGTGACACAAGAGCAGGAAGGTTGAAGACCTGTTTACGCAGACCTCCCCCACCACTGCAGAGGCACCTGTGGCCACAGACATGCCATGTTGCAAGGAAGGAAAAAAAAGTTGGGTGGAGGTTCCTGGAGGCTGCTCTGCATGCACAGGGCTGGCTGGCTGCAGGAAGGCATGTCCATGTGTTGCAGGCACTACCTGGGGTGCAAGCCCTGAAGCGTGGCCCACGGGGCGAAGCTGTACCCGAAGCACTCGGGAGGGGTGTCCAAATGCCTGAGTGTGGCCCCACACTCTCAGCCATGCAGTCCAGCCAGGTGGGATATAAAAATCTTCTCTAGCAGCAGGTGTCCTGAGCTCTTGGCTGGTGAGCCCGGGACAGGAGGTGCGAGAGCCAGAGCAGCCACTCGCCCGGCTGGGTCCTCCACAGCAGCAAGCTGCTTCCAAACCAGAAAGCTCTGCAAACCATGGCCCCCCTTCTTAATTTCTAGCTAGACTCTGCCATAGGTTTTACTGACCTAGGCACTTCCTTGTGCATGGAAATTGGTCCTGCTTTTCTGCTCTGCTTCCCTTTTTAGACAGGTACCAAACTGAGGGAGTATCTATGTTCCCCCCACAGCACTTCCCAGTGATTTAAATGAAAGTTAAGGGTTCTCTAACCTTTTACAGTCCCTGTGTCTTGTCAGTGCATGGGAATCACATTTTGAGAGTCATGTGTATCACGGCCCTGATTATTTACATTCATTGCCTAGTTATTTTTATTTGCATCTGAATTTGTGGGCTAATTGCACAGGCACATGCACACAGACAGAAACCACTTTGGCCCATTCCCAGAGATAAAGTAATCTAAAGTATGCATTAACAGCATGCTCAAAGGTTTGCTCTACCATTTATCTGATAGATCTTTAAAATAGAATGGTTTAATATGCCTTAAAATGAAATACAGAACCACCATAACAAGGGTTTCCATGCTGAAGGCAAGGAAATCACAACACATCGAAGTCTTTCCTAGCGTAAGTCACACGACCTTTGGGTGCCCATCTGAAGCTTCAGAAACCACAGCCTTCCTCTGTGTGGGCACTGACACACCACGTGGCATTTCTCACTGAAGTAGGTGTAAATCCTCCCACCTTGCCATGGTCCTGCCACTCTTGCCTACTGGTTGCATTTAAATGGTGATGCTTTTTTGATTGCATCATTGATATAGCACCTGGGCAGTCCCAGGAGGAAGGTCCATCCATGTGGGAGACTCTTTGCATTGAGAATGTGCCAAGAGCTTCCCCATCTCCAATGGTCTGAGACAACTTGGATGTCCTTTTCCACCTCTTCCTGCCTATACAGCCAAATATCCTTTTAACCTTGGGGAGCCTGACCAGGGAATCTAAAAGCCTTCTATAAATTACACATTTAGGGAAAAATATTCTGGACCATACCCTTGGAGGAGAGGCCATGGTGTGGCTGTGGGCAAGCCCGGGGGCACCTAGCTGGAGGGAAGCTGCTGGCTGGGAGCAAGTAGGGAGCTGTGGGGGAATGGGGCATGTGGTTAATCTTGCTTTTTAAAAGCCACTTGTTCAGTGGGAACAGGATTTTTGGAAGCTTATGAACATCCTTTAAGAGAGCTTTGAGAGTTTTTCCTTCTTTATAAAGGAGAGAAAGCCAGGCCAGAAACCTGCCTTCCCTCCACTGTGTCAGGTTAGTTGGAGCAGGCGACTTGAAGGCAGAAAGGAGAGTTTTAGGGAAACACCTCTGGACTGGTGCTCCCAAGGGAAGGCGGGCAGCGGACTCTGGGCACAGGTAGGACTGGACATGCTTCACTTCTGGCAAGCCACTGCTCTGGGTGCCAGCACTTTCCATGTATTCATTGAACTCGGAGAAATGCCAGAAGATTATGGGGACTTAAGAATTGCATTTTCATTGTAACGGTGTTTAATTTTTGTTTTTAAAACTTGTACTTTACCAAAAGACCAATGTTTGGGGCTGTTCTTCCGTTAGGCTTTAAGGTATGTCATGTAAGATTCAACATTTTTCTTTCTAAACTGTGATAAGAAATATGGCTCAGTTTAATGTTTGGTAGCATCTCAGCTGAGCCTATTAAGGATGTCCCAAAAAAGACGGAAATTGAAATGGTGAAAAATATATCAAGGAGAAGACAGTGTGAATTTTTTAAAGTCAAAACTTAGATCATTTTTATTAAGTAATAGTGATCAAGCCTTGTAGAAGCAACTAGTGATTTTGGATGTCTGGTTCTGCAGGGGTATTTGTACCTTAGAATGGAAAGAGATCAATACTTTTGCAAATATATCTTTTAGAGTGTAACGTCATATATACACCTATATATCCCCACTTATATACTAGCTGAGAGGGCTTAAGATATAACAATACAATGGAAAAAAAGATTTCCTGCTTTCACAGTTTGGAGGTTCATGGCCGTTGGAAACAGAGAGTTATCTGTCTGAAGCATTGCCACGGCACACTGCCATACACTAGCCGTACACTGGCCTATTTTGATCATAGTCCAGTAAGTGTATGCACATATAAAATATTCATATAACATGTTTTTATCTTTCTGTACCAAAAAGCTTACCATTGCTTTGCCTCTGGATGCTACCTTCTTCAGTTTTGAAGGGT
This sequence comes from Haliaeetus leucocephalus, assembly GCF_000737465.1. Lineage (NCBI taxonomy): Eukaryota > Metazoa > Chordata > Aves > Accipitriformes > Accipitridae > Haliaeetus > Haliaeetus leucocephalus. The sequence continues at coordinate 2,354,008 of NW_010972436.1, forward strand.
AACTCCTCCGTGTTTCTATGCAGCGTTGGCCAGGCAGAAGGGTCCATTTCCTTCCCTTTCTCCAGGGCCAGGGCATGCCTGCTCTGATGGCTGCGAGGGCTCACATGTTTCCCTCTGCCTTAGGTTTTGATTTTGGCTTTCTTCCTACTTGAAGTGTTCTCTTTGCCCCAGGGAACCAAACAGCTCCTGGCTGCATCCAGCTCGCCAGGGCAGAGATGCTGTTGTTGCTCTGGCACAACCAAAATGTTCCTGGCAGTCACTGCTGTGAGAAGAGCACAGCAGAAGGGAGACATTAGTGGGAAAGCACAGCCCAGGCTGCAATGGGTCTGCTGGTCAGGCAACCGCTTGGGAAAAGGTTACAGGATATAGTGATGAAACCACCTCCGTGATGTCTACGCTATAACCCCACAACTGCAAAGCCGTACTCATGGTGAATACAAGTTCAGAGGCACCCTTGGAGGATTTGGGTGTAGAAACGCTGAGAACAGCAAAAGAAAAAGTCCTCACAAATTTTAATTTTGTAGGATACAATTTTTAACCCATAAAACCTTTAGTAAGTTTAATATCTCACATCAAGGCAAAAGGAATTTGCCTTATCCCCAATACTAGGAAATGTCAGGACAACTCAATCTCCAGACAGTGCTGTGACCCTTTGAAAGCATTCTTGTGGTCAGGGTTTGCTTCTACATTTAAAATTAACTTCAAAGCAAATTTTCCCCTTTTCTAAAGAACCCAGGCTTTGGGTTCATAAATAAATAAAAGAAGGCAAAGTAAAGGAGACCACATCTCAGTACTTCCCAAAGCAGAGGAGATTAAGAAGTTTTTAAAAACTGCTTTAAGCACCATGGTCTCACGGCCTTCCCTTGATCTGTGTGTGGACAAGAATGAAAAATGGCATATCTATCTGCAAAGATCCTTTTTAGATGGTGAGATTCTTTTAAAATCGTAAGCCCTCTTGAGAAGACAGACCCCCACCTTTCCCTTCCTGGGTCAGACTTAAATGTACTATTGGCACTTAATGCACAGTGCCAGGGACTATGGGCCTATGTTTTCATCTTTTTGTGATGGCTCATTACCATTTATCTGTATAAATTCCATACTTCCCAGGCATGAAACCTGAGATTTGTATAAGTAATAATGGAGACACTATGAATTATTCCCCCCACTTTCCCTGGCATGCACTGATGTAAAGAAGCAAAATTGCTATCACACCATTTTGAGTCATTAAATTATAAAAATTTTCATCTGAAGATGGCACTGATATATTCAATGCGATTTGAGCCTGTGGACTGTGGTACCAGGGTGGATGAATTACAGTGTTCAAAAATAAAAGGAAAGAAAAGGGCTTTTTTGCTCATTTGTGATACCACAAAAGCCCTTTAAAAGCTGGCCTTCGATTCCAGGGGTAGGCTAAGCCTGAAGAATGAACCGAACCAGGACCCCATCCGAACAGCAAGACTCCTGTCCCTCAGAGGTGCTTTTCATCCCTGTCAGACATATTGGGAATAATCCTGCTGCCTATTTGTTGGAGCTGCTTTCCCAGGATAGTCCGAGAAACTGTCCTGCAAAGACTCTACATCAAGTAAGTCCCCATGGACATGATGCACATCCAAGCTAATCGAAGGGAAGGGATGGAAGGGACTTGGATGGCCAACTCAACATATCCATGCTGTCCTTGAGACATATTTGTCCAATTGGTTCGTAAGATTTATAGCAACGGGTGCTTCACTGTTTTGCCAGCCAGTGAACCTCAGCGCTTCACTATCTGTAGTGTTAGGAAGGTTTTTCCTAAAGCATTTAGCCTGAATCTTTCTGGGTACAATTAAAGTGTGTTGCTGCTTCTTGACATGATAGAAACAGATGTCAGATGTTTCTCTTCTTGGCAATGGCCTTTTATGTACTTGAAGATGGTTCTTCTTTGGAGTCCCGAGCCCAACTCTTCTGTATATTTCTTCAGTCCCCCCTCAAAGGAAACTTCGGATAGTTTACCTCTGGGATGTCTCTGAGAGGTCCTCACTTTCCTTGCTGCGCAGTAGCTAAACCTAAGTGCATCCTTGCAGCTGAAGCTGGACTAGTGCTTCGTGGAGCGGACAGACACCTGCAGATGCCCAGCAAGCTGTGCTCCTGTATAGGAGCATAGTCCACACACCCAACACAAAGTCTGACTTCTTTGCCACAGCGTGACAGGGTTGACTCACTCAGCCTGTGGTCCATTATAATGCTTGTCTCCTTTTCTGAAGAACTGCTCCCTAACAGGTTTTTCTCCATCTTGTGCTTTTGCTTGACTATTGCTACCTATATTTTGCATTTTGCACGTGTGTCTATTAAATTTTCCCCCTTTTTCAAGCCTGTTTCTTCAATGTGACCAGATCAATTTGAATTCAAGCCTATCCTCCAATCTGCCAGCAATCTCTGCAGTATCATATAACCTGTAGCTGTAGTAAGCATACTTTCTATTTCATCACCCAGCTCACTAAAGGGGAAAAAAAAGCAGTGTTTTTAAGACGGAACCTGGCAGGAGTTGGTTTTATATTTCAGATATCTTTTCATTTTAGTGTTGAAACACTAAACTCTTCCTTGGCCGTATAGTACCCTGTCAGTTATGCACCTACCCTCTGGTATTTCTCCGTAGGTTGCTTATTAGAATGCCATGCATGAAGATGACAAAAGTCTTACTGAAGTCAAGCTAGACCATGCGAACATACCAGCCTGCTGGCAGTTCTCTGCCCTTTTCTATACCTTCTGGCTACTCTGGGGAAGGCATTGCCCAGGCTGTCACAGAGGTCTGAGGTGTTCATGACTCAGAAAAGGTTTAGACAAATTCATGGAGGATGTTCATGGCTGTTCATTATGTTGGCATGAAAGCCATCTCCTGCAGAGAGACCCTGACGATAGCTAGAGGCTGAGGGGTAAAGAAGAGGTCCTGCCTAGCACGACCTAGAAGTACATCTTCATGGGTTATCTATTAATTAGGTTAATATCCACTTGTGGTGGATAATGAAAGTCTGATTTCATGAATCCATTGACCATATTTTGGTCTAGATTTACCTAAACCAGGTGCTAAAAACCAAACACCCAATGAAGTCTGAAGGATCCTGAATTCATGCACTGACTTCTGTCCCTTCTTTAAAGGCTCCATACCACTTACATAATGCATAATGTTACATGAGTGTTGGTAGGTCTCAGTATGAAAAAGTGAAATCTTGATTTCTATTATTTTTAAGTGGATTTTTTTTCCTGCAAAACTGTAAGCCAGCAGCATGTGATTAAAAGGCCAGAATATGGTAACAAATGTTAATTTCATTGTATGGTATGTTATATGTTGGAAGTGAAAGCCAGAAATCACAAGCTTTTCAACGTGACACGTAATGTGATTGCTTTTAGATACTGGTCTGCTTTATTTCCAAGATTTTAAAAATTACATTGTGAATACTTATCCTGATCATAATAAAATGATTGCCTGAGAAGCATGAATTTCATTTAGGCTTTTCAATGAAGCACTTAGTGGGCTTTGTACTGGGTGGGCATGACCTTAGAAAAGGCCTTATCATTTGACTATGAAAACATGGCTTAGTTCCAGCGCTAACAACATAGCTCTGCTAAAATAACTTCGGTGGGTGCAACGACCTATAATTTTTGTAACGTCATTGAAAAAAGTGTTTTCCTTACAGCAGTGTTACTTGTGTACAGGATAATTTTTTTGGTATACATTAATAATATCGGTTTGATTAGATATTTTTAACAAAAGCAGTGAACGAGTGTCTCTGGATGCTTGTTCTAGTGAAGGCTGAAAGCACTCAGGTCCCACGTTAGCAGTGCTCTGTACCTGATTCTATTATCTCTCCATTTTGCCTTTTTTTGTGAATCTCAACACAGCAATTTGAGCCACATCAGTCATATACTATCAGATGGTATAAAAATATGATGTGGAGGAAAATATGACACTGTGCACTCAGAATTATAACCTGAAAAAAGGCACCAGTGGAACAGAAATTGCTCCTCTGACCCTGTTCCCACTCGGCCTGGTTACAGAGCAGTCTAACCCTGAATACCTCAGTACTAATTTCTGATTGCTGCCAGAGAGAATCCGGCCCAGGCAATAATATATTTGCTATCAGTTCACACTGTCTCGTACCTTGTCTTCACTTCAGCTGATGTGGATGGTGAGACTGACTAGCTTTCTAGGCTGTATCCTCTTAACTTATGTCATCACTGACGTCAATGAAAAGAATGTAAAATGCAGCTGTTTCAGGTGAATTGTGAGCCACTATGACTGCATGAGGTGGAGGGCTCACAACACGTATGCATGTTTGCTCAGAAGAGGTGTTTTTGTATTGACTCCAAAGGATTTGCATGAGGGCAAGAGCCTTTTTCACTTTTTGCTTTGATTTGCCTTGATATAATCCTGCTATCCAAAACCCCAAGGGGAAATATTTCAACACAGAGACAGTCTTCAGTGATTAAATTGTCATGAAACACAGACAAAGTTGGTAGGGTTGATTGGCTTTCACTGTGCCTTGACGCAGCTGTGGCTTGGACGAAGCAGAACTGGTTATGAGTCAATCAGGCAAGGAAGGGAACATGCCAGGGGTCAGGGGAAACAGCTAGTTAGAGGAGCACAGACGGCTATTTTCCCCTTCAGGTTTTCTTTTTTTTAATGCTGGTGATTTGTGACACCAAATGAGGAAGCTGTCCCCACCACAGTCCCTATCATCATGGACCAGCATTACTCAGGAAGGTACTGCTGGGGCCCAGCCCCTCCAGCCCTCACCCTCAGCAGGGCCACTGCAGCGCCCTGAAAGAGCTTTTTGCAAGAGACAGGCAGAGCCTGGAGAGCCACTCTGGTTTCTAGGTTACTTCTGCACACAGGCCAGGAGCTCAGTTTAAGGGGTTCCTATACAGCTTCATCACTGGAGCATCTGGAAATCAGGGAGAATGTTGATAAAGGTGACGTCTGTCATTCCACCTCTCGGCTCTGCCCCATTTTCTTCTTTGCACTTGATTTTATCCATACTGAAGGAACTGCATCTCAGCCACAGCAGATACTGTCCTTCCTTGTGTAATAGCAAGGAAGCTTCAGCTGCTGAGTCTGAGACATGACATGCTGTTCAAAAGTGAGGGAACCGTACTGCGGAGCTAAATTTCTGTCTCAGTTCACCAAAACCCTTGATTTGTTGAGCAGCAAATTATGCCACGAAGCTTGTTTTTTCTCCATACAGGGCACAACGTCCAAGGAGGTACTGGTGACTTCTTCCTTTACAAGGGTTTGAAAGGATCTGGAAAGACTGTTGGATACTGCTATGAAAAGACGGCTTTAAACACAAATGTACGTATCACAGTAAAGGTTAAAGAAACTTCAAAATTCTGAACTAATAAAGTAAAACTGGAATAATGTGCATATCAATAAAGGCAAAGAAACTACACCCATGCAGCCTGGCTTAGCGGTTCTGTGCTGTGGGAGGATCTCTAAACAGGGAATTCACTCTCTGGTTGGGTTTTGTTAGAATTTAAAAAGAAACTCAGCTAGCTGAGATACAGCTGGTACAGACTGATGCTGCCTAAATGGAGTCTAAGCTGTAACTTCCATAAATCGTGTTAGCAGATTAAACAGTCACAATTGAAAGGTCTTGATTTGTAGGCACCAGGCTGTAAATTAGCTACTGAAGTAGAAGGCTATGAGTTTAAGAACCTGGCCGGGAACACCCATCCTGTAGTACATGTATTTGCCAATAAGCGTCTATTAAGGGACCAAAGGAAAACAACACAGCTGTGACTGATCAAGTGGAAGAGAAGCAATACAAAACACCCAGCAGTTTTGTTGCTTCTAGTATGTCTTGGAGGGATTAAAGACATGAAAAGTGTCATGGTTTAACCCCAGCCAGCAACTAAGCACCATGCAGCCGCTCAATCACTCCCCTCCATCCAGTGGGATGGGGAAGAAAATCGGGAAAAAGAAGTAAAACTCGTGGGCTGAGATAAGAACGGTTTAATAGAACAGAAAAGAAGAAACTAATAATGATAATGATAACACTAAAAAAATGACAACAGTAGTAATAAAAGGATTGGAATGTACAAATGATGCGCAGGGCAATTGCTCACCACCTGCCGACCGACACCCAGCCAGTCCCCGAGCGGCGATTCCCCGCCCCCACTCCCTCCAGTTCCTATTCTAAATGGGACATCCCATGGTATGGAATACCCCTTTGACCAGTTTGGGTCAGGTGCCCTGGCTGTGTCCTGTGCCAACTTCTTGTGCCCTGGCTGGGCATGAGAAGCTGAAAAATCCTTGACTTTAGTCTAAACACTACTGAGCAACAACTGAAAATATCGGTGTTATCAACATTCTTCACATACTGAACTCAAAACATAGCACTGTACCAGCTACTAGGAAGACAGTTAACTACATCCCAGCTGAAACCAGGACAAAAGTAGACAAGAGAATCTGAATCTTGGCCTTTCAGTAAATGGTCACATTTCTGTTAGTGCCTTTCTTAGGTTTTGCAGTGTTCCTGCAAAAGTGTTCTCAAGTTCCTTGGGCTGATGCAGGGTCATACACATCTTTTCCAGCATGTAGGTCACCCCCTCTGTTTACTGTAGAGACCCTATTTTTAAAGGTTAATTGTGGATGCTATGTTGTAATAATCCACATCTATATCAATCAGCTTTTATGGTTGCCTGTGCTTAAGACATGGAGTTCAGCTTTGCATTTAACGCACTCCTAAACTATCTGTAATTCCTCTTTAAGCTTCCTCTCTTCCCTCCAGTTAGCTGGATTCCTTCAGTATTTCTTCACCATAATATTAATTCTGTGCTTGTTGGTTTTTATCACACAGTCCAATAGACTTACTGGTACACTATCTGTTTTAGTAAAGCCTGTCTGTTTCTTGTGTGCAGAAAAGCTGCAAAAAAATGGCATATTCCTCATGTTGGGAGGAATGCATGCAGAATATTGCATTAATCTCTAAATACAGAGCTTCTTAAGATTTCTGATTCTCACTGGAAAGATATGTGGCATGAAAACTTAAGAGAGTTTGAAGATTGAGGATGGTTATCTAAGCATATAAATAGCTGGGAGCAAATTATGTCATGACAACATCTCGTGATCCACTTTGTGCAGAAGTGTCTGGCTGTTAAATGGTCACACTGCAATGCTGGCTAAAGTTGTGGGGAACTTTCTTCTGGAAAATGAAGTTTCTAATAAAAATCCCCAAGCACTTTAAATAATTGCTAACAATAACCTGGACTATAGTGCTTCAATTGTACAGTTCAGGAACATTAAACCTCTTAACCTTTGAGTTGCCTACTTGATTTTAAATGAATATGATACTCAAGATGATAACAACTGTGCTGCTTCGTTCTTTATTAAGGACACACATGATTTCTCCCCTGCACATTAATGCTCTCATTATAATAATAAAGAATGGCAAAAATACAGGTATCAAAAGATTATTAGTACCTTCTAGACACAGTCTTTTCACAGTTCCTGTTTCTAGAACTACACCACTCTAATTAGTGTAACAACTATTGCTACATTCAGAGTGTCAACAATAACATTTGATGACACAGAAACCTTGAAGAGACTCATTTCGTCCATCGTTCTGTCTGGAGTTTGTTTGAAAAAAATCTATTTCATGCCTGCTCTTCCCCTGTGTTTCTTCTATGGTGTGCAGAGAAAAGCAACAACAATAGCACCCATTTTTGGGGTTAAGGTGAATCGATCTGTACATCATAGGGAAAATCTCCTTTCTTCCAGAACACCACTGCGCAAACATGCTGCATCCAACACGAACCATTCTGTGAGGTTAGATGCATTTGCATGCTAAAAGATCTTCTCCACATCAAAATGTAGATGCCACACAAAAGAAAAGACAGGCCAAGAAGAAAAACATGTTTTGCTAACAACAGCAAAGGCAGCTCAGCTTTTAGTAATGGATAAGATAAAGTATTTTGCCCGGATACAGCTAACTCCGTATAAAGTGTAACATTCCTGCCACAGGACTTAAAATAGATGCTGGCTGCGTGAACCAAAACTCAAAGGACCTTTGAGAAGGGTGCCCGGCTTGACTGCCCTGAGCCTCAGCAAGGGGGACGGAGAGAAGGCAGGTCACAGCCACACAACATGCTCTCGGGGCCGCCAAGCCGAGTAGCCCCATAAGATGTTAACAGAGCAGCATTAGCGCAGCATCAGCCATGAGAGATGAGATGAACAGGGCTGAGCTCCCACAAAGTGCCGTGGCTGCATACATCCATCTGCATGCCCAATGCAAACGAGCACGGGAGGGACTGCTTCTGGCCCTCAAACGCGCAGCATGCCACAGCAGGGTGCCTCTATCCTGCCCCATATCCCATTGGATAACCCCAAATCTGAAACACAAGGCAATTTTCTCCAAAAGAAAACAGTTTTCACTTAAAACAGCTAGAAGTGCTTTTACCACAAGAAAGATTTGACGAGCAGGCACAGACCAGATTAATTAGCCTGCTTGCAACTCAAAGCAATTCTATGCATCAAGGTTGGAGGGAGGCAAAGAAGCACTTGTGTTTTTGCATAAACACAGTGTAAGATTTCAGCCCACCCTTAGGACATGATCGATTCTGCCAGTCACATTCTAGCCACCCTTCTCTGTAACTTGAGGTAAGCTGCAAGTGCAGAGGGTCTGATTTTTAACAGAGGATTAAATATTGCTGCACAATTCTCACTGCATGAGCTCATTAAATGGATTTTTTTCTCTTCCATTAGATCTCTCCTGGTTTTATTTGCCTCCTCCTTTTCAAGTCCACATCTCCTTCAGATCACCATTCCAGCATTTCAGATATTATCCTTATTTACATGCAGTGGATTTGGACTAGTTTCACAAAAAGGTTTACTCACCTAGTACCACTTACCTGCCACTGTACTTCTCAGCACCACCATTTGCATTCCCATTGAGCTCCTGCATACGCCTGGAGGTGTCTATTTCCCTGCCAGAAAAATTCCTAAATATTGGCCCAGAACTTGCCAAGGTCTTACCAGTGTGAGCCTCCAAGCACCTAAATCACATCTAAGCTCTTTTGGGATTTGCAAACAAAGCGTTACCCCCCACTTGCCAGGCCTGACCTGACATGCATTTTCAGAGCACACCTTCCAGATCAGGCACCATGCAAAGCTCAGTAAGAAAAATGGTGGTGAATCTCTGTGGTTCAGTGGTCAGAGCACCCACGCAGCATGTGTGAAATGAGGTTCATCCCCTCTGAGCAAAGGGAGCCTGTCTGTCTTACAGGCTCTAGTCTCAGTAATTTCTGTGGTTGAAGGTACTCCCACTCTTGAAGATGCCCTGTGGATGGGCCAGTCAGGAGGTACTCATTGGGCCAAGTGGGGAGAAAAGAAGGGGAGAAATCAAGTGCAATCAGCATGGATGAAAATGCTAGTGGTGGATTTACTGAACCAAAGTGAGAGCTACCCTCTTTCTCTGTGTGTACCCTCTCTGAAGGGGTCAGCATAGGCACTAACTGTACAAGAGAGGACTTGCTGATGCAGAGACAAGAGACAGGCTGTGCCCCAACCTGGACAAGTCAGCAAACTCTTTTTGAAGTAGAAGGCTTATGTTTTTCTATCTCCTCATTGTTTCCTTCTGCTTGCTTTTTCTTGGCCCTTTTTTCAGCACAACAGTCTTCGTACACTACATAAAGAGCTTCAGTTCCAGCAGGCAACCCCACCAGAGACCTTCTGGCTCTTCTCTGGAAATCACTCACTGGCCTTAGCTAGTGCATTAGCCAGGCTTGAAGTGTCCAAGAATGGGATTGTGTGTCCCCGTGACATTTCCTTGTCGGGATAGTGTGTGTAGGGCTTGTCAGGTCTCAACAACCTGGTTGTTGAGTACCAGTGGACCTTCTGTAACGTCATTCATAAGAACACAGGGCATTTGCTGTTAGCACATCTGGCTCATTATTTTGCAGGTACCACCCTTCATCTTTCACTCTATCTTAAAAGCACTGGAGATTTTAACTGCCCCTTCCCCTCTCATCATACCCTATCCTTGTGCTAAAAAACAGAAGAGATGTTTTAGGTCTGCCAATGGTGAGTGCAGCTGTACCAGCACTGGCTGTTTTGCTTGGAGGGTAGAGACAAGAAAGACAATGCTTAACAACTGCAGAAGTCTGGCAGAGGACAGAAAGAGACGGTTGGCCTCCAGTCTCTTGGGAATGGTGAAAGGGGGAAAAAATGTTGCCTCTGTCACTTCAGGACAGCTACGTAGGTTGCTGGGTACTGTCTGAAAGCATCCTCAGTGTTGGAAGGCTAACTCAAATTGTATTCTGAGTGGAATGAAGCAAGTTTGCAGGAGCTTAAGAACATCATAGGGCAGATGACAGGGCCCTGTATGTCTGTTGTTACTTCCCCACTGCTTTGACTGGATAACTGTCCCACAGCTTCTCTGCTTTATTGCTTAGGTTTATTGTGCTGTGAAAGATGCAAAGACCAAGCTGCACAAGAGCAGGTCTCTGGAATTCAAGTCATAATTATTTTAATATTTCTTAAAAACCATTCCAAGTCAGTTCAGATCAGTTGTGGAGCCAGTCTTAGTGTAAAACAAATTTGCACAATCGCTACGGGTTTCATAATGCCCTATGGACACAACTAACTGGGAATAGAAATGTTTGGAAAGTATTTCCAACCACATTAAAGGTTGTGGCATTTGCAAAATGGTGATGTGTGTCTGATATGCTTGGGGAAGATCTCCACTTCTGTATCTCATTACAGGACGTAGGACCCAATCCACAGTGAGCACTCCACAGCCCCAGATGGAGAAGAGCAAGAGGGCAGCTACACCTGCCGAACTGTGGGGGTTGTTCATCCTGAGCACCTCAACAAAGAGCTTTCCCAAACCCATCCTCTACCATCATCAGTAGCACCTCTACTGAGGTAGAGACCTCCTCTACTTTGTTTCTAATTCTACTTAGACTGAAGTGAATGGAAAACCTCGTATTCTCCTTAGAATCACTAAAAACATATATGGCTGGTAGGGATCTCTGGAGATACCACAACCCAAGACAGAATGGGCTGTTACTGCCATCCAGCCCTGACTGATCTCTTCTTAAAGACCTCCATAGCTTCTTCAGGCAACCTGCTCTGCTGCTTTACTACCCTTACCCTTCATGAATTCTTTCCACTGAAGCTCGAGCCTTGCTTTACCCCCTACAAACATGCAGGACAAATCTTTCCTTTCCTCTCTGCAGCAGCCTTCAACATAGACTCATTTTGTTAAGGCTAAGAAACCGCAATGCTTTTGCCCTTCCTTCAGAAGTCCTATTTCCTCCAGCCCTTCTCATAGTTGCTCCATGAAACTTTCCTGGTTGTTCTGTGCCATTCTGGGAATGCGGCACACAGGACTGGAGGCAACCATGAAGTCCAGCAGCCCAGCGGATAAGATCTTGACATACGCCCAGACAGTCAATAGCACCATTTCCTCAACTGTAGAATAGGGATAACTTTTAAAAAAAGAAACTAAAAGAAGCTTCACGTGCAGGCATCCCATCCTTCAAGAAACTGCTTTGGTCATCCGAAAGCCACGTCTCTGACCATTCAAGGCATGCTTTGCTGGATGTAAGGTAGAGGGATTCAGTTGCTGTTGGCATCCCATATCTCACCTGATAAAGCCTGATGTGGGTGAAGGGGGCGAGGAGAGGGCAGCATGTGGGTCCTGACCAGTGCAACAAACCGGGTGCATACAGTCATGTTTGGCTGCTATTTGCTTGGCTCTGAGACAGCAAGTGGCATGTCAGCAACAGCAGGAGGCAGTCGGAAGGAGGCAGGACATTCTAGGTTGCTCCTGGGATATCAGGTCCATAGTAAGGGCCTTGCATTTCAGAAGCACCCACACGTGGCACGTTATTAAAAATAGCTACTCAGAAATAGCTATTTTGACTCTGGTCAGAGACAACCTAACAGGTCATGTGGTAAAATTCAAATCTAGCCTAGAAAAGTGGACAGGTGAAACCATGTTACTGGTGAAACCAACACCAATAAAATCTCACCAATTTCAACAAGGCTAAAATCTCCCTCTTTATTTTAGTGTGGATACACCCATGCGATGGGTGCCATGAGAATTTATAATCATAAATGCTGTGACTGAAAGGACCTGTCAGGTCATTCAGTCTCTTCTCCCAAATAATAAATAATTTGTTCCTTAGTGATACCAGAAAGGAATTACAGCTCACACTGAATTCAATTATCTGCCTAAAAAGCCAATGAGAATCTAAGGACTTGCAAGCAACCTTTATCATCTTATTTATTTCCAGGTGATTTCCTGAAAGTAGTCACAGCTTGATGCTTTTGTGAGGTCCCATAACTCCCTTCTCAGAGAAGATGTATTTAAAGTAATCATCCATTTATGCCATTTATGCCTGGCAGATAACTGAACACTAAGCACCATTTTAGATTTGTCTGATAAAAAAATTCGAGAGAGATTTCTGTGAAAATAGGATTTCAATGATATTTGGGGAAAACACTCTGCTTATACTGTTTCTCTAATTTAGATGCTAAATTTCTACTAATGGACCATGGTAGAGAGTGATGTGTGAGGCTTTGGTGTGCCATGAGCTCCTTTACACGTGGAGGGGGGTGTCAATTAAAAAGAAGCGTTTCTCTCATTTTGCACCGACGTTCCTGCAATGCCGTGGAAATCAATGGAATTACAGCGGCACAACCAGGAGAGATGCAGTCGTGAATCAGACCCTGAGCTAACAGCCTATTTTAAGTCATGTTCAAACTGTGTTAATTGGCAAAAGATAAAACATCCACACTGTTTGTTTTGCTGCTGTAAGGAGTTTGTGTTGAAAACCGTGACTAAATAATAATTAACAGGCTTCAAGTAATCAATCAATAGTATTTCATGAAAATACGTTGTAAACTAGAATCTTGGACTCAGCTTTAAAGTTTGATGGTGTTTTTTTTTCTTGGTTTTGGTGGGTTTTTTGTTTTTTTAGGACAGCAATGATGCAAAGCTGAAACTAAATCCAGGCTTGCACTTGATTAGCAATTCCTTATTGTGGTTTTACAATGTTAAATTTGTACAAACAGATTAAGTGTGTTTTTAAGCTGTTCCTAAATAGCCTGGGAACTAAGAATTAAGTGCAGATTCTGCCCAGCCCCTCAAAAACCAACACACCCTTCTCCAAGCCCAACACCTGCTGTTAAAAATACATCACACAATGGCTCTGATCTTATATACCAGCAGATGTGAAGATGCCCAGAGGTCTCTCAGATGTTTGTGTTCCTGGGTCACGTGAGGGCACCAGGAAGGGAAGGGAAAATTATTCTGGAATTCCAGAGGTCACTGCTGGACAAAAATAGTGAAAATTGCACACATGTTGAGAAAAACAAACGGGTTTGGAAATTTGGCCAAGAAGCTTTACTGAGAGCAACGCTTCATCCCTGAATTAAAAAGAAAGGAGAATACAGAAAAGAAATGAAAAAAATGTCACCAGGAGAAAGAAAGGACTCTTAGGATGGTCTCTAGCCTCAAGCTGAAAATAATTAAAAAGTTCTAGCCAAGAAAAGGGAAGTCGATCCTCTCTCATGAGGCTTCCCTGGGTGAGCTCTTAGCTATTCCTACCTGCAGCTAGCTGATACATTTTCAAGTTAAAATTAATAATTACCATTAATGATCTGCTGCACAGTTTTTATATTCAGAAGAATTTTATTTCCAGCGCACCTGGCTGGTCTGCATTTGCTTTATCTGTACATTTTTAGCCAGGGAAAGGGCCTAGAATTTGGCCCCACAATTTTACTTGTGTACTCACCCACACGATAAATCTGATTTTAGGGAGATTATTCACATCAGCAAGTCATTATTTAAATCAGAAAAAGCTTTGCAGCTCACCCCACGGTATTTGTCATTTCATTGGCATTAGCCATTTGTGGGTCTGCATCTTTTTCCTTGTGCCGAGCAAGGTCTCGTGCAGTCCCCGCTGGAGGAAACGGTGTTTGAAAGGCTCTTGTACACATGTGGAGGGGGATGAAAGCCCGGGCCACGCACGCACAACACATGGCAGCGCTAACAGTGCTCAGAGCTTCTCAAAATAATCAACGGAGTTGCAGTGACACAGCAAAATACATCATAATCACATCAATTATGCAATCACTATTTTGTGAAAACAAGCCTCTGGGATTTCTTTTTAAGTAATCAAAGAAATATCAGACGGGAAAACAATGAACCTTCCTATTACAAACGAGCAAGTCTCCGCTAGGGAAGGGGAAAAAAAAAAAAAGAGAGAGAGAGAGAAAACTAGCCCCAGACAGGCCATAAAGGCATTTAATTCTGCCTGCAAGAATGTGACCCCCTTGTCTTCAGCCCCGGGAGAGGGCAGAGCTGCTGAGCGCCAGCTTGTCCATGCCCCTTCCCCACCCGTGGGTGCTGCGCGGCCCCTTTCCTGGGGATGCCACCACCGTGACACTTGCCTTGGGCCTGGCAGGGAGGAGGCAGCTCCGGTGCTGGCCACGTCCTGGCGCCCGGATTTCACACCCGGCGCTCCTCCGCCTGCCTCTCGGCACCGCATCGGCAGCTCGTGGTTCCCATTGACTGGCTGGTAAATCCCGTCCCGGGAAGAGAGGAGTTTGCAGCCTGCACCCTGCACCCTGCACCCGGGGGAGCCCCCGAAACGTGCCGCGCAGCCCGGCTCCCCGCCGCCCCTGCAGCGGCCAGGCTGTGAGGGCGCGGTGGCGGCATTTTGCCGCAACCACGTGCATTTTGGCAAACTGCTTTTGCGAAAGCTGGCAAAAGCCCTTACAAAAAGCTCGCGGCGCGGAATGCGCGGGGGCCTTGGAGGAAGCCGAAATCGCCTCCCCGCCAGACTTCAGCAAGCGCTCTCAGGCACTCCTGCCGAACTGCTCCCAGACCAGGGGTGTGCAGGCCTTGGGGGATGGGTTACAGCTGCTGCAACTGCAGCCCGAATTTGGCAGCAGCGCTTTGGAAGGAACTATAAAGAAACACTTCGCCCTGCAGCTAAAAAGCCTGATAAAAATCTGTAAGCATGTGAATGGTAAGGGGAAAAAAGGGTCAATTCAGTCCTCTCCCTTCCCTCTTGCCTCCCTTGTGAATTTTCAGAACATCCCGCATGGCCCTAGCTGCTCGGCGGGGCAGCCGGGTGTCCCTCCCTGCCTCCTCGTCCCAGGGCTGACTCCGCCGGGAGCAGCATGGCCGGCGCCACCGACGAGCGAACGCACGGTGCCCCTGTGCCACGGCGGCACCCAGGGCTCCCGCCCGCCCGACGGCCGTCCCTCACCCCAGGGAGCTCGCAGCCCGCGGCAGGGCGAGGAACAGCCCCTTCTCCAGGGCCACCGCCGTCCGTCCCTCGGCGGCCGACGGAGCGACGTCTCCGTGGGGCGCGACTGGACGGGTGAAGCCGGCGCCGCGTGGGGCTGAGGGTGCCAGCCCCGGGCCCCTGCCTGCCCGGGCGCCCCACGAACCCCACCCTGAATGGGCTGGTGCATGCCGGGGTAATCTGGCCCCTCGGGGAAGGGATCCGGGAGCAGCGGGTAGTGGGGCCCTGCCTTGCTGACATCAAGCGTGAATAATCGGGCTTTAATGTGGCTGAAAGGTGGGAGGGGTGAAGGCGGCGAACGCACCACCTTTCCGCCTGGGGCCAGGGCACGGGCGGCTGCCGGTTCCTACCCCTTCCCTCCAGCCCTCCTTTCAACCTGGGGCTGGGAAGGCAGCCCTTCCCCACCCCTCGCAAAGTGCTTTGAGCTTAAGGGAGCCTCATAAACCCGCTCCCCCGGTGCTCCCCAGGCCTCCCCACCTCCACGCGGCCTCTGCTGTATCGGCTCAGCAGGGCGGTCGGGCTCCCACAGTCATGGCCGCCCCATCCCACCCCATCCCAGGGGGATGCTCTCCTTGGGCTCCTCCAAGGTGTGACCCCCAAAGGGTTTGAAGGATTCAGGCACCTCCTGCCCATTACATTTCGTTGAGGGTTGGCGTTTAGACCCCTTGGACGCTTCTGGACGGCAAACCCTGAGAGTCATCCCCTCTCTCTCCCTCCGCTCAGCGGAGGGAAATCCCTGTCAAGCTGCCCAGGGTACTTAGAGCATGTGGTTTCTCTGGTGGCACAGGGGACATTTCCTTCTGATGTCCCCTATCACTGCCACCTGCAGCACCCCCAGCTCGCTGTCCCTGCTGGGGTGCTTCAGTTCATGCTCAGCAGGACAAGTTCTTCACAGCAACGTTAAAAACAGGGCAAGGGAGATGATCCGAGTTTTAAAAATATTAGGGGTTGAAAAAAATAGTTGGTCTTTTCCTTAGCTCAAACAGTTTAATCGAGGTGGTGGAAACCTGCTAAATCAGCTTTGCCACCAGAGGAAACTACTCCATGCATCTACCCCTTTCGGTACTAGCTCATTCCTGTAAAACACAAGGTTAGTAACGCGAATGTATAAGCTAGTACTTTGTCTGGCTTCATGTTAAATGTCCCACCTGAAAAGTCTTCCAGTTCAAGTGCGAAGAAAAGATTTCATACTGCATCCCTGTTACTGCTTCCTCTCCCTTTCCTTCCAGGGTAGCTGTTTCTATTCCTCACTTCCGTTCTCATTTACTCCCACCTTGTATGTTGCCAAAGTTGCTTATCTCTCTTTTCCATAACCAAAGTATACAGATCTGGCTCTATAGCTTCCAGTGCATTAACAAGCTAGCCAAAGGCAGACAAACCAATACACAGAAACCCATTTATCTCAGACTTAAATCTTTTCTTTACACTTCCCTGCAAATCTAATTATAGGATTGCTCTACTGTGAAGTCTTTTCTATCTGCCTACATTTCCCCAGCTGTGAAGGATGATGTTGGGGGGCACATGAAGAGATGGGTTACCATGTTGAGTTTTCTCGTGTTCGAGCTTCAGGACTTTTCAGCCTTGTTGTGCAGCAAGGGTGCAAGAAATCTCCCAGTAATTCTCTCTTTAGATTGTGTTCAAATATGTCCTGAGAACATATAGCTTGATTCTGCACAGGGAGGGTACTGTGGCTGGACCACTGCTACGGACCCCAGTGGAAAGCTTTAGACACTCAGCCCTTCGCAAGACTGACCCCTAGAAAAGACGACTAATATAGCAAACACAAACACATCCTAGTCATATATATAACGTAGAAATTAATACATGTAAGGGAGTTGCCCCTTCCTAAACGTTTCCTGTAAAAAATGATCAAAACAGCAAATAAATGAACCTTTGACTAATATCCAATAGTAAGTCAGAGCTTTTGAGTTATGGTTTTGAAGCAGAAAAAAAGAAAGCAAATTTCACAGAGTGGAGGCGATACGAGACATTGTATTGTACACAGCACACTGTATGAAGGCCGGCTAATGATTTCAGATAGCTTGAAAGGAAAGGAAAATGAGTGTCTTATGTACAGATGCTTCTTGTTGTCATTTCATTTATGCTAATTCTGTGTATATACAGTCATATTTCTTCAGCTTAAATTTATAGTAACTCTGAGGAAACCAACAATAAGTTAAGACACAGTTGTTGAAAGAAGAACTGGATCTACAGTTTGCAGTCAGTATTTAGTGCTCTGAAATACCTAGCTATCCAAAGAAGCAGGGGGAAAAACTGTAATAAGCTTGAGGTAATCAGTCTTGAATTGATCTGGCAACTTTCAATTTACTGGAAATTCTGCTTTTGGTTTCTGTGATAGTAGAAAAAAAACAAATATGGAAAAGTTTTGGAGCTTGGACACTCATAAAGGAAGCCCTGCTTCCAAACCTGATGCATACTTGCAGAGGAAGGTTGAAGTAGCAGGTAGGGCATTAGATTAAGACTCAGAAGACCTAGGGGGAATTTCAGCTCTGTACCAAACTTCTCTGATGACAGTGAGGAAACTCTTTAACCCCTCTCTGTCCCACTTCTACATTAGTAACAGAGTCTGAACTGCAAAATTTCTGTGCCAACCTTCTGTTTTTATAAGCAAACCTCTCCATGTCAACTAAGCATCCATCAATATCAACCAGAGCAGTCAGGCACTAGTGCAAGGATAGCCCAGATTATACACGCTCACATATTTTGCATAAATAAAATGCAAGCACAGATGTAGAGCACGGGAGATGCAGACCCTGGGAGTCAGCTTCTCTGGGGCTTAGCTTCTATTGCACTCCTGGTACAGCACACGCGCAGTCACATTATATGATACACTGCAGCCACCCCTTCCCTCTGATTCAGCCTGAAAAAGCCCTGAGAAAGGTTTTATGCTCACTGTTAAAATAGTGCTAACGCTTTCATTTAAAATGTGTAAAAGCACAGGGCCGAGTCTTAACTGACACCTTGCGAACATGAAAAAAAGTAGAGAGGAAGGAGTGCACCAGACTCAACTGGGTTTTTTTGTGGTCTTTTTAGAGAAGAAAAGGGCATGGGAGGGAGAAAGAAAGGTCCGAGTTGAATAAATGTGAATGTATGAATGAGACACTTCTAAGCATACCCAGGTGCCTTGCCAGCTCAATGCAGAGGGGTCACAGAGAAATAGAATGTCTAATCATTGGAATAAACACAGCTGTGCATACTTACATTTTCCATACCTATTTTGCTAGTGGGGAAAAAAATAATCACTCCTCAGAAGATCTTTTCCAGCCACTTCCAGCTTCTTTATTTTTTATCCAAATTTTTTGCTCAAGAAGTGTGTGAGAGTTATTTTTTTATTTTTTGGGGGAAAAAAATAATTAAGCTCCCTACCCCGATTGGCTGTTCCCTTTCAGATGATTTTTAGCATTTGGAATGTTGCTTTGCCTTCCAAACATTTTTGGTATCAAAACGTATGGAAGTGTGTGAAGACAATTTTTTCAGTATGGAATTTAATACTTGTGAAATTTTAAGGCAGAGAAGAAGGAGACTAAGAGGATTTTTGGACAGCAAATGCAAAACTAGAAGATTTTGTTTGGATGGAGCCAATGGGGAAAAAGAACAAAACTAATCTGCTCAACGTGAGGCACACAAAATTCAGCAGGAACCACCGAGGGTTATAATTTTTAAAAATTTCTGCAAGCTTGAGAAGAATATTTGAAAACCTTTGAATTCATCATGAATATTTTGAACAGATATGTTGTTTTGAGATTTTATACAAACCAAATTGGAACCAAGAAATCTGGCTGTAAAAAACCAAACATGCTTTTGGATAAATCAGCTGGTCAAGTAACAGATACTAACTCTCCCTAGAAACCTTACCCCACTTGTACTTGCTTTTAAGGAATTCATTGTCACAGCATTTTGGAAAGAGAATTTATGACAGGGTAGGAAGGCTCCTTGCAAAATTAAGTTTAACAACTAAAACTATTTGTGTCTTGTGGCCAGAAAGCTGCTTTTAGCACGTCATTTGGAAACAAGGAGCTCGGCCACCAATTACTGCTGCAGTATGTGCAAAGTATGTATGGGTAAAACTTGTAGATACCAGTCTGCTATTGAGAACTATAGCAACTGCTATCTGCATTTCCATAAGAAAGCCACATTTTTCTTTGTTTACTTTTCTTTTGAGCAAAAATATTGTTCCAAGCTGAAAATGTCTTTTATTTTATAGGACAGGGGAAAAGAGGTCTGTCGTTTTATTAAAATAATCTTGAGTCTGTTACAGCTCAAAAATAAATTTTGTAAAATGAGATTTTACTATTGTTTTAAGAATGCGATACATTTGCTACTTTGGAGATTGAGCAACGAGAGAACGTATTTCCAGGGCTTGATGGTTGTCTGAAGTCCCATCATTTTCAGCCTCCCCGCACAGCTGTTTTGCCTGCAGCAGGCAAATGCCCTTTGGGAGACTGCTCCCACCCAGCTGAGAATTCATCACCCCTTTCCCGACCCATGGGATCTCCACGCAGGCTGCTTTGCCTTAACAGAGAAGGCACTGAGTAGCAGGGCAAACTGGCATGCTCAGCTCCCCTTGAAGCTGGACCTGGCTGACCTGCTACCTCTTTTGGGGTAGCAGACATTAATCAAGACAGCGGGATTAGATAGGAATAATTTTGTTGATGCGGCTTTCCATCTCTGCGAGTGCCCTTAGCGATCCTTCCCAGGGCAGACATGGACGCGACGGAGAGATGGGTTGGACACAGGAGATCTAGGCAGAAACCCCAACTGAACTTTGTTGATAAACAAAATTCTTTTTCTTCTGGGAAAAGTAGAAACAAAAGGAAAAGCGACAGAGCGAGATCATTATGGCTAATTCTCTTTTAAATATCCAGGCCAATTCAGATAATGTTATAGCAACGGCCATATTGAAGCAATTTTTAAATAACCTTTCCCGCCTGCTTCTGCACAACCTTATCACTGTTTTTCCTGCACAGGGAAGCAAAACTCCCACCAAGCCTTCAAGCGGTGCACAGGGCTTGCAATGTGCTCCAACAGCGGCTCCCTTGAGCACTCTCGGCAAGCGAAGGGCTCTGCTTCACCTTTTAAGGCACAGCTTCATAGCTGTGCGCTACACAGGTTTTAAAAAACATTTTTAAAAACCACACTGCTGGCAAAAGAACCACATGAAGTGAAATCATCTCTTTAAAATGTATTTTTAAACAGTTTCCTCACACAGTGGAGCCCATTGAGTATACAAATAGCTAGTTGTAAATAACTGGGAGACTCAAAGCTGCAGAGCAGATCAAATGCTCACAGGCAGGGGATATCCAAAGCCAAACTTTCATTAGGTGCATTTAAAAACTTTGCAAGTTTGCAAGAACTAGAACCAGCTTTGTCATTTCAATGGCCCAACGCAGCTGTTGACTTCTGGAAGTCTAGTTCAAATCTGCTCCTTAATGAGAACACGTCCAAACACTTCTCCGTCGTAGCAAGGGGAGGATGAGATGGGTGCTGAACTTCCTGAAGGACTGAGAGGGGGGGAGAGCTCAGGAGAGCAGCAAGAATGAGACATCTGTGTAACCTGCCACGTGGGAAAAGCCTAAGGGACTGGGGAAGTTCAGCCTGGTGAAGAGCTGAGAGAAGTGAGAAAATATCTCTAGATACAGAAAGGAAGGCAGGGACCAATGAATGTCATTAATCTACAAGGCCAGAAGAACAAGTAACGGGGTTTAAATTAAGCAAGTGTTACAATAATAAAAATGCTGTGAAACATACTCTGTTACAAGGAGTAAGAAGAGAAAGTGTTGTCAGGGCACAGGACCAAAATGCAAAGGACTTGATTTATTTTCTAGCTCTGCTGTAGATTTCCATCATGTCTTCAGCTTTTCCATTGCTGAAGGAGGATCAATGAATTAATATTGATGTATGCAAGTCATAGTAGAAATAGTGATTGAACTTATGTCAGATCAATTTTACACCCATATAACTACAGCTGCATCAGTGTACATGAAAAGAAGATAATAAACAAAAAAGCCTTGTCATTTCTTTACAGAAAGACCATATAAGAAAAGCACATAATCAGATAAACCATTCCTTGTGTACAGCCTATTCACAAGTCATTCCCAGAAAGACAGCATCATCCAGGATTATTAGCTAATTTTTGGTTCTCTGATTTGGCAGCCAAAAGAGCAACTGTCTAAGGAACAGTTTAAACGACATTTAAAAATGTTTCAGTTCTTCTGTATGAAAGAAAAAATATTTTGCTTTGCTCAGTATGAAATATTCCTTTTGGTCCCTTCTAAGAGAAGCATATGAGACTAAAGTCGCAGGGAGGGAGAAGGAGCCAACTTTCTTCATCCAGTGGCTCCTGCTGTGGAGGAGAAGGGGGTGCAATAGTCCTCTTTCCAGGAGCCGTAGCTGGGGAGCTCCTTATGTGCCAGGCTCCAGCATCCCGAGGCAAGGGAAGCTGTCAATTTGTCTTCTTGGCACTGTTCCACTTCTTATGCTTATATCTAAATTTTTCGCTTGAGGTGAGATGTTCCACCTTCGGAATCAGTGTTCTCCCTTCCAGCCTCAGGACACATGTCCACCTGCCACCCCTTCTGGCTAAATGATACGTCAGCATCCCACGCAAAGAGCAGCATCAGCAGAAAGGACTGCTGGAGCCCCCACCTAGAAACACAGCACAACTGTGTCAGAGCCATGCCAGGGACTGGCAGGTCATAACCATCTCAAGCAGGTATGGAAATTGAACTTGGGTTCGATTCAGCCTGGAAGAGTGTCCTGGCTGTTGACTGAAAGGGGAACAACATCATCACCCTCTATTTAGGCTGTCTGGCAAATCTAGCTTTCCTGCTCCCAAATGTAATTTCACCGAAATTATTCAATGAACTGGAATATCCAGCTGGAATTAGCTAGTAGTATCAGTCCAGCCAAAGTCAGGGATGCTAATTTTTTTCCCCAACAACTGAAAATCAGCAAAAGTAAGGAATATCACTGTTCATTATCATTACAGATGGTTATACATGCAACTTGGAGAAAAGGCTACAGAACAGAAATGGGACTTCTTTTAAGGAGGGTGATTAACCCTCAGATCAGGTCGGATAGGAATGTGGCAGATCCTCAGTGACTTGTAGCCTTTAAGTCATGACTGCCCGTCTTTCTGAAACACAGGCTATAATTCAGGCAGAAGTTAAGGGCCTGATGCCCAAATTATTAGACAATGTTTGATGAATTGTGCTGTGCAGGTGAGACCACATACCCATGGTGTTCCATTAGGGCTTTAACGTCCCCATCAGCAGATGACATGAAAGTCAAGAATATGACTGTGACCATCACCAGCTTCACTCTTAGCATTGCATTTGATATGTCACACTGAGGGCTACCTATGAACAGGAACCCACTGGAAAAGCTGGTTCTGGTTTCATTTATATATTGAATTAGTTGAAGGTAATTGTGTGATTATTCATTTTCCATTCATCCTCCGAGCTCTCACTTTTGATTTAACTTGAGTGACTTTGAACAAGTTTGAGCTCCATTGAAATGGAGCACACAGAGATAAGAACATCCACTCACAGGCTCACACTTAAATTACAATGTGAATTAAAACACGGCTTGTTGTTCCGCTCCCAGGCTGAATGCAAACGAAATCACTTGAGGCACCACAGAGCCCTGAACGATGTACAATTTAATTGCTAATCACCGCTGACAGCCTGTTGGCTCTGTGGGCAGGCGACACAACGGTTCCAACTGCCAACAAGAAGTGAGTCGGCAATAAATAAAGATACAGATTCTGGGATTTCGGCTGATTCCAGCCAGGCCGTGGGGATGACAGAAAAGGGAATTTTGAAACCTCTGATCACTGAAGAAGCCGGTTACAGCCAGGCTGAGTGGAAAAGGAACACAGGCCAATTGCTCCATGTTGTGGCCCCAAACTGAGCTGGTTATTACGAAACGCCATTCTCTGTTGCTCAGCTGGTGTTTCAGAGCATTGCTGATCCTGAGTTTACCGGTACGGTCTGGCTAAATATGATTGCCCTGCAGTCACTTGATCCTATTTCATGGCCAATTTGCATTATGGGTCTGGTGCATGGCAGAGGCTGTCTTGGCCACTTCTCACGGCAGCATCCAGTAGGTATCTGCTGGCCCCAAACTGGAGTGACTCAGTAGAGAAGTTGCTTTTGCACGTGTAAGCCTGACTCATCTTCCGATTACCAAGTGTGCTGGTTTTGGCAGGAAATAGCCTGCACCATCAAGGCCTTTTCACAAAAGATGCTTTCCTCAGCGTCATTCCTAGAAAACCATTCAAACACACACTCAAACCCAAGGTGGGTTAATCTCTTAGAAAGCGAGATTATGGCATTGCATGGAGAGATTGCGGGGCCAGGAACACACATTTCCCAGTCGAGATTACAGGGCTCAGTGGCAGGTGAAGACATGAAATGCCAAGCCGGGGGGCTGCACCAGAGAATGTCCCTTAGCGAGGGGTCTGAGACCCTGCTAGCTGTCAGGGAGGGGTTAGTCTAATGCTGAGATCACCTCCGAATGACCAAGCAGAGGAAAACCTTGCCACCCTTGACTCTAACCTCTGCCTGTCCTATAGCTGGAACAGAGGGCAGCTCATCCTCCAGCATCCCAGCATTTCCCAGGCGGCGCTTCTGCTCCCTGCCTGGCAGGCACACAGCCCCGCTCAATCCAGGGAACTGCATTTACTGCAGAGCAAAGGGAAAATACAAAATAAAGGAAGTTTCTCTGGGGGAAAGGAGTGATCAATGAAACTGCTGCTTCTGCGGTGCAGCTGCTTGATCCTGCGGTATATTGATGAACAGCCCTTTGTGGATTAGTAGAAAGAACCAGCACTGTCATGTTACCAAGATAAAACTATTCAGGTGTGAATTTCCCATTCCTTTAAGACATAAAAAACCCCTGACAGCAACTTCTGAGCACATCCTATTCTTCTTTCCTCCTCAGAACTGTGGTAGAAAAACAGTTTATTGATCTCTGCTAAGAAATCAAATGTTGTTATAACTCCGAAGGGTGTCCAGTTACAGAGAAAATCGGTGGTAATCGGAAGCTTCGCGCAGACCTCGCGTGACCCTGCTCATTCCGGCACAGAAAACTGTTTTTGTCTAACTTCGAAAGAAACCAGACAAACCCTGCGAGGTTACTTATAATCCTGACACCGCTCTCAGAATTGCCATATGCTGGGAACATGCCTTCTTGCCTATCTACAGTATATATCTGAAGGACTTTGTTACAGCCCTGATATTTGGCATATCTTAAGCCTATTTAGAACATCAACACCATCAATCACTTGGTACGGGGCCGAGCAGCTGGATGAACCTTGGCTATCATGCGAAGGCTATTTGTCATCTGGGCAAGTCTGTTTGGCATATAACGCTCCAGTCCCAGAACAATTTTCCCTCTCCAAAAATATTCTCTTTGATTCAGGAAACACGTGATTAATAATGAACAAGGGCTTAAAGATGGAGGTCAAGGCTGAAGTCTTAACCAAACAAGTGCATTGCTTACTAATGTTTGCCTCAGCCTTCAGATATTCCCTTGAAGAGCACTCTCAGTGGAGAAATGCAAAACTGTTCCTAAATAACATGAGATTTGAGAGACCTGTGTGGCCATGGCCACAATGGAGGTTTTCCTCAACTGTGACAATGCTGTTCTTACAAATTGGTAGCCAGACAACAAATTTCTAACAGCAACCCACATTTAGGGTGAACTGTACCCACATTACATTCCCATTCGCTCCAAGACAAGCAATACTCGGCACTTCTGACATTTAGGCAATTAGCCGTCTCTTTAAAATAAGAAATATTAGCTGAAGTATCTTAACCATCTGCGTGAGCCAAAATAAGAGCAAGGCAGTTTACATAAACAGTCTTAGCATGCTTAACAAGCATGTAGCTAATGATTTATTTTTTTAAGCCTCAACAATAGAGACTACTGGATATAAGTAAGTACTTCATCATTTGTGTCTCTGTGCTGTTAATGAAAGACTAGTAATTAGTGGGTGACTAAACTTCAAAAGTACATGTTGCTTCAATACATGATGTTGTAAAAGACAGATTCTCCCCAGCCATCTGCAGAGCCAGAAGGAAAGCGGAGGAGAAAAATATTTTGAAAGTTGGCCTTATCAATTAAAGTATTTTGTTCATATCTTCAGCCCCACTTCTTAACCTCTCTTCATGACTTATCTCTCCCCATCTTCTCCGTATTTGTTAGTTGCCTAATCTTGTTTAGAGTGTAAATAGGCAGGGAAGTTGTATGTCACTGTATTTTTATAAACAGATTCCAACATAAAGCAGCGTAATCTAACAGCTCTCTTGCTGTGAGGTTTGCTCTGTGCAAGGCATAGGCAGTGCTTGTGGTTATAGGGACGACCCTGTTAAGCAATGACAATGCATGCAACCCCCAAATTTGTTAGCACTCATTGTTACTAAAGCAGGGTGAGTGACCTTGTCATATTTAACAGCTCTGAGAAGACACAGCAGTGGAGATCCTGAGGGCAAAAGCAGAATTTCCACTAGTGATGTAATAATATGCCGGGATAATTAACCCCTTTTCCACTTCCAATGGCTTGAATAACTGCATAGTCCAGCTGGCAAACTCCCAATGCTTGGAACCCATGCAGCCAGGATTTGTACAAACAAAACCCAAAACAAAAGTCATAAGCAGTCTGTCTCATCTCTGAACAAGTGCAGCATTCAGAGAGGAGTGTGGCTCTAGCCTGGCAGTGGTCACGCTAGCACGGACACCACCACCCCCATCTCCCAGCGCTGCTGGAACAGCAGCAGCAGACACAAAGGGTACAAGCAATGGCAAGAAGCGACCCAAGAATGGCAAAAGATGCACATTTTTAACTGCTTTTCAAATGGAGCTGAAAACCCTAGGGACTGAAGAGTGGAATATCTTGTTTACAGTTAAATTCCTGATCCACGTAACTAAGCAACACAGCACTGTGGCTCCATAAAATGGAAGCAAAGTTAATTTTTTAACAATGCCACATTACCTTTGTACATCTTGTTCCTACTCTCCCTCAGGGTCTTACATGAATGAATCAGAAAATTGCTCCCTTATGTTAGGTTTGTGTCTGCACCTGCATTAAATTCATGTCGGAGAGGGGTGGAGGCGGCAAATGTTGGGAGCACCAATAGGATGGTATCTCCGGATTTCAACTCCCAGTCTGTCCAACATGACAATTGCCTTTAATAGCTTTTTGAGGCGCTACAAGAAACGAGCCTTACACCAGTGGTGGTCCCTTCAGATAAAAAAAAGAATAAAACCAATCTGGTGTCTTGTTTAGTTTAATGCCTGTCTCCCATATGGCTGGTCATCCCCCTAGCAACCAGTCAGAGAAACAGAGTCCAAGCAAATAGGAATTAATTACTTATGCTTTCAACATTTTTGTAAATAAAAGTACTTTCTTTGCACCAGACTAATATTTTTGACGGTAGAAAACTGGAGTTTCAAGCCGTTGAATCTGGGGCCTGCGGGTGTCTCAGCGCTGGATTCCTGGACCAATGCCCGCAGCCCTGGTCTGGCTTTGGGCCAAATCCAGAGCTGAAAGGGCTTGGTCTCTGGTTCTGGTTTTGGATGTCGCTTCTGTGATTTTGGCACAGGCGGATCAGAACGCAAGCTCAGCCTTGAACCCCAGCATTAGACTAAACCTAATCCGAAGCTTCAGCCTGCTTCACATTATTCCTGCTGGTTAATTCCAGCTGTTAAACTTCTCCCCCCACTACCGAGCCAGAGAGTGTTTTGTTGACAAATTTGCCATGCATTTCAAGGAAAGCAGGATCTGGCCAAGGCTTTGGGGTTATATATTTTTTTTCCACTGCAGGAAATGGAAGTGTTGGCAAAAATATTCGCCGTTGTTTAGGATAAGAGAGTGTTTGGACATATCCAGTTTTAAGCGGTCTGCTTAGTCTGATACTCTTGATATATGAGACAGCAAAGAAATATGTCTAGGAGTCTTGGAATGAGGCATCTTTTTTATAAGATGAGTGAAATACACACGAGGATGAAATATTACTTGCATATTACCACCAAAGCTGGTTAAAATTCACTCAATTGACTCCAGATGTGGGTTTCTTCAGCAATTTTAAAGTTAGCACTACTGTAACTAGGTGTGAGGCCAAGGCAAACTACTCTAGTGCTTTATAGCACTTGGAAGCTACAGTAGTCAAATCAAAATATGTTACAAGAGAATCAGTTTCTTTAAGCTTAGCAGCAGGAAGGATTTAATATACTGAATACAGCCAACCCATCTTCTTTTGAAAGAACATAAAATAAATCCTTACCACATTTGTGACTTAGTATTTGCATAAAGGACCCGGTTCAAGAAACAGATCCCTGGCATTACTCCTGCAAGCAGGGCCATACAACTCCACAATACTTTATTTTATTTTATTTCCATGAGATTACAGCTATGCTTAAGGTGAGCATGCACCTCCATCCTCTGCTGATGCAGGTCAGTTGTCTGAATATTTGAAGCTACTTTTCAGCATTTATTAAGCGCTTAATGGGAGATATTAATTCTACTTTTTTACTCTTTTCCTCTGCCTGCTCATTCTCCTTGCAGTTAGGAACTCCGTGTAAAAAGCTTCACAGAGGTATCCACTGTGGTACTCATTGGCAAAGAAGTTTGACTCATGCTACAGTGATGGCACTGTCTGTTTTAACAATGTCTTTTAGCATCTTATCTATTCGCTAACCACTTATATTTACACTGGCACAGAACATTTCAGTCCCTGCCTTCGCTTATTATTTCATTATTAAGTTGTGAGAGTGATCCCATGATGAAAGGTAAGCAGCCTCCTCAGTGCTTTCCTAACAGCTGATGTCATCCTGGGCTCCAGCCCAGCTTACTCACCTTGGTGGAGCTTTGAATGGGCAATGCCCATCCTCCGCAGCGCTCCAGGGAGACAGGGTTTCCATGGTAATAGATATTCAGACACATCCTTGACCCACTGACACCTCTGTGGTGATAAAACGACTACATTCCCCCTGCAGCTCTGACCAGTTCTGCTTTTTCCACTGCAAGGCTGGTAAGATCTTGCTCTTAAAGCTCCAGGTCCTGCAGCAATTAGGTTGCCACCTTTCCTGAAGTTGATTTTGTCTGCTTTTTTATTCATTTTACGATACAGAAGGGCCCTTGGAAATATGACCCTAGGGCACCCTAAAAAATAAGAAACTGGAAGAGAAAATGATTCAGTTTAAAGAAAGGACCTTGCTCTGTGTAAACCAGTCTCCTCACTTTTGAACATATAATGCTGGCAATATTGCAGCCATGCTATGCTGGAATGACAGACATGCTACACTTCCACCACGGAAAAACCTTTCCCTGGCTGCAAAGGAAGAAGTAAGATTTGCCACAAAATCGCACAGCAACCTAAGTGTTTAAGACTTTCTCTAAACCACTCAAAACCAGCTCCTTTCTGCCTGACATTTCCAGTGTGGGCATATTGCAAGAGGATAATGTTAAGATATAATTTAAGGTGGTCAGGTAAGTCTGTTTTAAAATATTTCATACAGCAAAGGTTTAGAAAGAAAACCTGAGGTCATTTAGGAGTTTTGACTGACCTTCTGTTGAAATAATAGTTTTGTCAGAAAACTGCCTTAGTATGTGTTGGTGATGTAAGGACGTATCCTCAGCTGGTGAAAATTAGTTTGTAGCTCCATGCACGGCAGGGGGGCTTTGCCAAGTTACAATAATCTCATGCGAATTTCCCCTGATGATTTTAGAACTCTTTAGTTCTTAGTAAAACATCACTTTGCTAAAAGTTTAGAAGAGTTGTGAGTAGCAGCGAAGAGAAAAAAGTGACAAGAAAAATGAGAAAATATCTCACACTTAAGAACCCTTGGCATACTACACAGCACTATTTGATTAAGTGAAGTTGTAATACAAAGACAAGGATTAATCACACAAAAGAGCAACATAATTAATTGCAAAAGCTAAGGGAGAATTTCAAGAAAGAATGCATCCTTTCATTTAGCTTACAAAAATACAATTAGTAATTATTACTGATTTCCTGGAGAAAGTCCAGAGCAGAATTAAAAATATCTCGAGTCACAGGGAAGTTCATTGGTCCATGGGGACAGACATGCCAGGCTGCGGGAAGCTTATATTTGTTCAGCAGACTTCTTGTTTTTAAAATGATCTGTGCTGAGTTACACATCAGGACACCCATGACTGGGTCTGTGCCAGGACTCGGGAACTCTTATTTTTAAATGCTCATTATCTATTTTAAATAAAAAGTAAATCAGATTTCTGCCTGAAAATTTTGTAACGGCTGCTGTTACAAGAAATATTGAAAGATCACTGTAATTCAGAAAAATCATTACAAGCCATCAGAAAAACCATGAGCAGATCAATTTTATCTAAATTATTTTAGCTCACATGGGGCAAACTGACGCATTTCAGAGGAACAATACCCTTTAAAAATTTATCTGCCTGGGATCATCTTATCAGCCTTTGCATTTGTTCCAGGCTGCACACACACAAACGCTGTTCAGCCACAGGCATCTAAGCAAAACTTGTAGCTGCTGTTACCCACGCAGAGGGTTTGTTTCATTCCTCCCTCCCTGGGACAGCAGCAGCTCCCGCACAGGACCACTGCCTCCTCTGCAGGGACGTGGGAGGATGCCACAAACACAGAATCACCACATACGCAAAACACCTCTTTTTAAAAAAAACTCCCACAATAGCATTTGGCTCTATAACTCTGCACTCGCTTGCAGCCTCTACTTCCACAGGGGCTGCTCAGCAGCCCCTGGGTTTACTGGAAAGTTTCCAGTCAACTTTGGTAGGAATTGAAGCATACTATAATGACGTGCATCCTGAGGGTGACCAGCAAAATGCCCGGCCTCGCATCTCGGATTCATGCAGAATGCTTGGGATGAGAAATTATTTTCTATGGAAATTAGTGGGGAAAAATCAATTGATGTCAGCTGAGAATCTGGTCAGGCAGTTTTCAAGTGCATGGAATATGCCTACAGCATCACACTAGCGCAAACAGCTACAGATTCAGATAAATAAGCAGTTAGCCTGGGTATGCTGAGATTGCAGTGAAATGAACCTACTTGCCCCAACTTTCAAGCCAAGCTGCATATGAGAGTTAACTTCCAGGCTTGCTTCACACACTGCCTACCTTCAAAGGCGTTCCCAGCCAATTCTGTTTCTAGCGGTACCTCTCTATTATTAAAAAAGGGATTAGCGCCAAACTCGATCCTAAATTCCCATTGAAGCTTGGCCCAGTGGTTACAAAGAGCCAGACTGTGGTCTGCATCCCAGATGCTTTGTGCTGCTGCCTGAGAGCTGCCCTCTGTTTGAGAGACCCTTAGTGGGAGCAGAGCCAGCACAGCCAGGCATGTGCCATCGCCTCCTGCACAGCTCAGTAGAAGGGACATGGGGGGAGAAAAGGGAGCAGGAACAAACTATTTTGGGGGCCATTGTCCTGGTTTCAGCTGGGATAGAGTTAACTGTCTTCCTAGTAGCTGGTACAGTGCTATGTTTTGAGTTCAGTATGTGAAGAATGTTGATAACACTGATGTTTTCAGTTGTTGCTCAGTAGTGTTTAGACCATAGTCAAGGATTTTTCAGCTTCTCATGCCCAGCCAGGGCACCTGACCCAAACTGGCCAACAGTGTATTCCATACCATGGGACGTCCCATCTAGTATAGGAACTGGGAAGTGGGGGCAGGGATTCACCGCTCGGGGACTGGCTGGATGTCGGTCGGCAGGTGGTGAGCAATTGCCCTGTGCATCATTTGTACATTCCAATCCTTTTATTACTACTGTTGTCATTTTATCAGTGTTATCATTATCATTATTAGTTTCTTCTTTTCTGTTCTGTTAAACCGTTCTTATCTCAACCGAGGAGTTTTACTTCTTTTCCTGATTTTCTCCCCCATCCCACTGGATGGGGGGGAGTGATTGAGCGGCTGCGTGGTGCTTAGTTGCTGGCTGGGGTTAAACCACGACAGCCATTCCAAGATGGGACGAGTCTGAACAATCCTAAGGTTGTTCTAACCTAACTTTGGGGTAAAGATGGCACAGAACGAGCCCCAAAACCTGGTAGCCACAAACACCTCCATATGCACTTTCTCCACGTAGCTAAGTCCAGTTTGGTGTCACCCAAAATGCTTCTGCTACGTTATTTTATTTCACTGTAACCAAGCCTTTCCCTTTGTTTGCTTTCTGTGCTGCTCTTGAATATATGAACAGTTTGTACATCTTCTGTGCTGTGTGCCATTGTATTTAAAGTTGCAAAGCAACAACATATATTTTAAGTTCCAGGTACTCATAGGACCAAAAGTCTCTCCAGAAGGACTTTGATCTGGAAGAGCAGAATTGATGTAATTCAGTTTTCGGGTGAAGAACAGATGTGGTAGTTGTAAAGACTTACTAGCAAATGCCCATGTGAAGTGGCACTGGTGAAAACACAAACTCTAGGGCAGTGAACTGCTTCATGCAGAAATTTTCAGGGGGATTCCTGTATTTACAGGGAGATGGACTAGATGTTCTAATAGGTCTTTTCCATCTCAGATTTTTATCACTGATTCATGCTAATTGTTAGTGGGAAATCACTTAGTGTCAGTAATAGAGGTGACACATTCATTTCTCTTTAGTCATTGCACATTTGAGATGAAAGAAAGGGTTTATTTCTCCTCTCCTTTCCCCAGAAGCATGTTTGGATTTCATGCATAAATAGTCTTTCTTCCTCAATCTGATTCACATGACAGTATGCATTTGCATAAAGCTTCTTCTTGAGAAAACCATTCAAATCTTTATCTAGAGACAGTAGACACGTCGCAGAATTATGTCCTGCTTTACAAGACAGCTTTTTTTTTTTTCTTTTTCTGATGCATTATTTGTACCATATGCTAATTTATTATAATGGTTATTAAGAGCACCAGGCCTTGCCTTTCAGCTTCCCACATTTCCCCAGGCATACCCTAACATTCCTCTCTTTTCAGCTGTGCCCATCTTCTCCTGTCAGGAAGTAAAGAACAATTAATACATACTGCAGATAAAAATGTTCACACCAACCCACTTGTTATTTGTTGTGGCTACAGCTCCAGTGTGCTTTGTGCTTTCTAGACATCCAAGCTGGATCTGCCCCAGCAAGAACATGAATGGTAACATACCATAAAGCTGCTCATTTTTACCACACCACCTGTGGTTGGCCAGAGGGACAGTACTATAATTTAGCTTAAAAACCTAGTTCTGGGTCAAATAAAACTCAGATTCAGACCTGGGACTTTAAATTCTTCCAGTCTCTGCTTCAGAGGTACTCACCAGTTTAAAGGGTATGAGGAATAAAGTCAGGATAGCAATTGCCTGCACAGGCTTTCTGCCACTTTGAGCTAAAATCTTACCCCTAGTAGCTCCACTCAGGAGAATCTGAGCCCTCTAGACCAGGAGTGAAGAACAGCCTCCCTTTTTACCTCAAACATATCCAGTTCCCTACCCAAGAAGGAAGGTTTCAAACTCCTATCCTATCTCCTTCCTAAATTCCATGTGGAAAAGCTCCCATCTGCGATGGAGCTCATACTCTAAAGCTTTCAGCTGTTATTCTTAAGTCAACAGAGTCACACTGGGATAAAGCTAAGCCCTATTTCTATCCCTGGCTTTCACTTTGGCCCCTTTCTAGTTCTTGGATTCATGGCAGTATCATTCTGAACTCTGAGAAAATGTAGTGCATAGGATAACTCATTTTTGTGGCTATGTAACTGAAGAGAGAGAGATCCGGTCTACACAGCCTTAGTTTTGAAAAAGCCTATGATTTATAATGTAACAGCAAATCTAGGTATATTTTATGGCTTTTAATAAACAATAAAATTGCTCTGGACACTTTTATGAAACCAAGTTTCTTTTGTCCCAGTCCTGAAATAAAAGTTTGAGCTGAGCCAGTATCAGTATTTTCCCTCTTGATAAAGTATTATATGTTATAGA
Organism: Haliaeetus leucocephalus; assembly: GCF_000737465.1. Taxonomy (NCBI): domain Eukaryota; kingdom Metazoa; phylum Chordata; class Aves; order Accipitriformes; family Accipitridae; genus Haliaeetus; species Haliaeetus leucocephalus. Next base: position 2,387,270 of record NW_010972436.1, read on the forward strand.
AAGCCAAAATCTATATAAACTTCACTAAAACATTACTTTTCCATGGAGTCACAATGTCTCAAGTTGATACAATATCTACAATCGTAACTGAATTATAAAGTGTCTTCTCGGGAAAGAGAAGTATAGATAGATTTTATATCCACATTAAGTCAATAGTTAGAATAAGAACAGATTAGCATCCGTTCAACAGAGAGCTAGAATTGTGTCAAGGGGTTTGGTGACACTATAAACCACAAAAGCACAAGTCAATTAGCCTCTCCTATGGGAAGATTTTGAATTTGCAACTCAGCTGAAGTGGCTGTCGGTGAACTAAAACAGTGATAAACATAGCAATACATCACTGTGTGCATGTTTAGATACCCGTATAAAATAATTTCAAAGCAGTCAGAGGGATACAGTTAAGTACCTTCCAATGAAATGGATGAAGGCAAAATATTAAATCCAATTGTCTATATATTAAAACCACAGCTATTTTTACATCAATCATTCCACTGAGATTATTCGTAAGAGTAATGGTTTTCAGAATGTGGCCCCAAATTTTCGAGATGCAACAGTCAGTCCCTAATTATCAGGCTTGTTTAATGTGCATGCAAACTAAAGAAGGTGAAGGTTAAATATTATGTTTAAAATAATTCAGTAATCGGGAAATGAATCCTTTAAAGAGACAAAAATGATTCAGTGGGAGGCAAGCATTGTCCTGCTGCTGCTCAGTGCAAGCTTGGTATTCCTCATTATTCCATGTTGAGTAATATAGTACAAAAAGAAGTATTATGTATGTGCAGAACCAATTCATTTCTTAAGGAAAGGCAAAGTAAGGTAAATCAGAGAATTCATCCGTTATGAACAAGGAGCTATTGAAGGTTTACAATTCAGAATCACTTTGGTACCCAGTGTACTGAAGTCTTGAGATACATCTCCTTGGCTGATGGAGATAACCATCCACATGAAGACTTAGTTTTGTTTTTTGGATCTGGACAGCTATCATTACCGCAGAAAACTGCAATGCTATGTTACTTAGACAGACCTAACACCCTTTCTGTAATTGAGTTATTCTGCTCAACACATATGTGTTTTGAAAGAGCAAGCACTCACAGCACTCATGACACTGCCAGCTGCCTTATATCCCATGGGTCTTCCACTTCCTGGTGAAACTGGGGGTTCATTTGAAGCCCGCAGGGTATTCCGTCATGTACTAGCATATGCAGCATCCACAGACTCGCGAGATTCTTCCTCAGTAAGGAGTTGCCTCTTTCCACATCCTCACAATCCTGTTTTAACCCACCCCAAGTCCCAAAGAGAAATTAAATGAAAGGAAGAGGGGAGAAATTCACTGGAAAGGGGACAACTCCCAATAAGCACACCTCAAATATATTCCTTTGCATCCCCTGTATCGAACCATGTACACAGCCCTTAGGTGTAAAGAGCTCTCTTATAATGAGCAAGCACCTTTCCTGGGAGACCCAGGTCTGCTCTAAGGCTCAGGTTGGATTACACCCCACCAGCTCGAGTTTCTCTCTTGTTGTTGTCATCGGTACAGCCTGCAGAGCTGAAGATGATGACGTACAGGAGAGAGAGTGCCAATCAAAGAAAGAGCTACTGGAGCTCATCCCTGTTTCTTCCAACAAGCTGGATGTGCAAAAGGTCTGCACAGCATCCATTTAAGCAGCGTGTGTGTCTACATGTGGTTCCTAGTCTGTCTACAATGCGTATTCCCCAGGGAGACGCTGGGGAATATCCTGTGGCTGAGGGACATAAGACATGGTGACAACACCAAGTTATCCCGAAGCTTTTGCTTTACCACAGTATATTTCTCTCCATCTTTTGTTAATAATTTATTGCCAAATATTAAAAAAAACCCAAACAACAAAAAGACAACATTCTCAGTCTGAGAGTTCAAACCCGTCCCTGAATGGGACTGCACATCCTAAAAGGCATGGGACCACATCCTAAAAGGTAGAAAGTCTTAGAGAGTGGGGTACACAAGGGCAAACACTGGCAAAAGGAGGGAGGGACCAGCTTTGCTCTCCGCATCGGCCAGACTTCATGGCTCCGGTTCTTCATGCAAAATCCCTGCTGTAGAAACACTCTCCTGCTTTTGGTATGGTACGGCTTCCAGGAGAAAACTGCACCACTGACAGGGACATGCATCTCCCACTGCCTGCTTCCCCACTCTGCCTTCAAATCAATAAAAACCACTCCAGATTGGTTTTTTTTTTCTCCTGTCCAGCACATGAAGTCAGCCTGAGACTTACTTGCAGGATGGTTTAAGTAACCACTACTCTAAAGCATCAAGACACTTGCCTGTTCCTTGCTAAATAGATGCTGGGGAAGAGTGTCTTGAATAGGACAGCTGAAATGAGCAATGTGACAGCGAGCCCCAAAAACCTATTTGTGGATAAGCCCCTATAGTCATAGCTATAGAATAATGGCAATACCCTAGCAAGCCCTAAAGATTGCTCTTCTCACAAATACAGATCTGCCAGACCAGGAGAGCGCTATCTGTTGGGAGTGCTCGTGCTCCAAGAGGGCACTGAGGACACTCAACTTACGTGTACCTATTCCTAGAGATCTCCCATACCCGTAGCTAACAAAAATCACATAAACCTGTGTTAGTGGCCAAAGTTAGGACTCGGGTTTCTGAGGTGAGGAATGGCTGCTTTTTCTTGCTAAGATCAGTAACAGCTGAAGAAATCCAACAACCTTTTTTTATGAGCCCCTTAGAGCTTGTAAAATGGTATTAGCTATTATCATAGTTAATATTGCTTGATGTGGAAATATAAACTTGGGAAAACAAGTACTAAAACATTTGTGTAAATGTAACTCCTGACATTTATATTTATTGATTTGCTTTTGAGCAGTTTTCCATATTAAAAAAAGAGATTGATTACTCTGAATGTGGAAAATACCACGTTGTCACTAATATATTTTATTTGATTACAAAAGCAACAGAAAAAGGTTTTTAATATAATTCTTATGCAGAATTCAGTATGCAAGATTTTTTTCAAATCTCACACACACTTGACAAGAAACAGATATGTTGAAAGACATCAATAAATGTACTGATTAAGAGTTTGAGACACTTACTTTAAAAATCTGGAGCAAAGGATGACTATTCTAATTACCTGAGACATGTGAAGTCAATTGTCCTTAATACTTTAAGAATGACAGATTACAAATGAATAGATATTAGGGCTTTCTGCTCTGTTGCTTGCTGAAGAATCTGTTGAAGGACAAGTACTTGGATATGTCACCTTGTGTCTGGGGAGGGGGGAAGCGAAGAAGAATGAAAGGATGATGATGGGAAAAGTGAGATTATCTCAGTGTTGCATTCTTTCCTAAATCCAAAGTGGGAACTGATTCTCCAAAAGAAAACAATGCTTTGTGTTTTTCAATTAGAAATACTTAAAGGTATATGCAGCTAAGCTCCAAGCGTTAGGCTCTCTTCACAGCTCTGAGTAGTGCTAAGAAAGTGCACAGACCATATTTCCCATGTATAAAAAAAAAAGGAATTAATTCTCTTTAGTGCTGGAATGACATGGCCCTCTGACCGAGTTGTTTGCTGCTTTCAAAAGGCTCAAAACAACAGCTAAACTTCTGACGCTGTTAATACAAACCCTCAGCTAAATAAAGATTTGGTCTTTGTTCTAAGCAAGTCTGGGAGCAGCTTTGCCTTCAGACAAAAAAGGCACACCTGGGATCCAACCCTGCTCCTCTACAGGTCAGGAAGAGTACAGATTGATGTTAGCGAGTGTAGCATTTCCTTTAAGTAATGGTTTTTACATGGAAACAAACTGTGAGAACTACAGTCTGAGGCCAGAGTTAGCACAGTCATCTAGTTTACATCTCCTGCATAAAATAAGCCATCATTTGCTGCTTCCAGCACGTAAGCCTGTTAGGGACCCTTTGCCATTGCATTTGTACACAGCTGCATCCGGCAAAGAAAACGCAGCAGAAGTCACGCAGCAAACACAGCAAGTCTATGGTCCACGAGGTCCCCCCAGGACAGCTACCACAGACAGTTGCAGTGTATGCCAGGGTACGTGGTGACAGCCTCCCCTGGCAGAGGGTCCCTTGTTTAGGTCCACACCAGCCCCATCACCAACACAGCCCGGTCTTCACCCCTCTGTGACAGGCAGAAGCGTTCTGTGTTCTCCCAGTGACCAATGCTCATGCATTAATGCCTTCCTGCCACTCTTGACGCAAACCTTATTGAAACTGGTGACCTCACCATGGAGGTATTTATGACATGTTCATTACCCAGCATCTGAACACCTGGAAGAGAAAAGGCTCTGGATTCTATTACCAATCCTCTGAGTTGTGCTGTTCCACTAATTACCTTTAATTCTCATTTATTATAAATAACGTGGCTCTTTCTCTGCCCGTCTTTCTCTTTCTGCACAAAATGCGGTGTAGAAAAATTATTTACTCTTATCTAAGTCACCAAGCGAGAAAATGAGACTATGTTTCTCTTCAAGTCCACAAGAAAGAAAATTGCTTTAACAAAAAATGCTTTATGCATAGAATAATAATGTTTATTTATGTAAATAAATATTGGCATCTATTGTGCCCAACACAATTAACATTCCATTTCCAGGGAATAATCCATGGGCAGTGACTGAACCCAAAATGCAGCTCTTGAGAAGGAAGATTTCAACAAACATGTATAGAAATGCACCTAAATACATCGTAATGAGTAAGGGACACAACAAAACCAGTAAATCACTGATAGCGTTATAAATTCAGCAGCAGATCTGTTAACATCCCAGTCCTCTGAACACAAGGGATATTTACCCTGCCTGGGTTTTAGCAACACAACCTCCCTTGTAGATACAAAATGCCAGTTAAATAGACAGCTTGTTCTCCTGTGGCTTTCCCAGAATTTAACCCAAGATGAACTCTAGCTAATATATCTGTGCTGCTATCTGGTACAAATACCCCCACTGCACACGAGACTGATGATAAATGTTTCTGTGATGGGTTTTTTTGCAGAAAGACCATTCCCTTTAGAGTGAACAAAGCAGACAAAAGGCACACATTTAAAAGGCTCAAACCATAGACTCCTTATTCTTTCCCCTGTGATAGGCTTAGAAAAAATTGTGGGTAGCAGCAGACCCCAAAATTCATATTACAAATTCTAAATAAGTGTATTTGCTCAGAAATACTTTTAAAAAGTACTCAAGAAAACAGGACTTAATGTTGTTTGGTGATGTTCTCCTCAAAGCGTATAAGAGGGAAAGGTGAAATTTAAAGGGAACAGAACAGTACCTCTCTGCAAGGACCAGAGGATAAATCGAAAGCAGTCCTATAAACCACTTTTTTATAACATGAAATGAGTGAAGAGGTAGAAATTGAACTGGAGAATTGTCTTCTCATCCTCCCACTTTACTCCCTACTTGAGAACAATCACAAAAATTCAAAGTAATTTGGTGCAACGGCCCATTCTCCTGTTAGACTCCTTAATGCATTTCATTTCTTCTAGTTATTCTTAAGAGCTTCATTAGGCAAACAATTATATGATTCATGCACATCTAGGACAGAAAATATCTTCGTGAACTATTACAATTCTTGACTCTACATTCTTATGGTCAAAACCACAGGGAGACAAGACAAATTTACCTATATAACCACACAATTATTTTCATTTTTCCCGAGGTATAACAACTAGGTTTAATTATAATTAAACCTTAACTTTAATGAAAATATTTCCATGTTACTTCTGTCCAGGTGTGACAAACTCATCTGTATTTCAAGGACTCGGTGAAAAAAGAGTCCTGACACAACTGAAAGACTTTAAGAGACTGAGCATACACAAAACAAGGTAATTTCCTCCAACAAAAAGTATCAGAATGTGGATTTTAGGAAAGAAGTCCCAGCCTGAAGATGTTCCAAAGCACATTTACACCCAAGAGTGCTTGCTGAAGGAAGGAAAATACAAAAGGAAGAATATTGCAAAAGAGAAGAAAATCCACCTAACTCAAACCATAGCCATTTTCTTGTCTGATAAGTCCACAGCCAGGTGGCTAGAAAAAAAAAGACTGGTGTTTATCTGTTGGAAGATCAGTGCTGATTCATTCTCATTACGCTGCAGCAAGCTCACCTGTGAGGCTTTATAGATGCCTTGGGGGAAAGAGCTCAGCAGGGGTTAACTTCTTGTTGAGGGGGAAGAAAGGAGAGGTGAGATTTGGGGTTTAATTGGTGCAAGGGGAAATCCCCTCTCTTTTTTATATGTGGTTCAGAGAAAAACACAGGTAATAACAATAATAATAAAAAGTCTTAGGACAAGAGTTTTGCTAAGCACAATTCTCTAAGCATTTCCAGGTCACCTTGGAGGTGGGGGAAGGGAATTATTAGAAAAGCTTCCCCTGAGGTTCAGTAGGGAGCTTGGTTGTGAGATCTGTAGGAAGCTTTAGCTTGTGTGAAATCTGTGAGTTTATTGCTTGAATTAACTCTGAGATGAGGAATAAAGTATACTTAATGCACTTTTAAAGCACCACGTTTTACTTCCCCATTTGTTTCTACAAAAGGATGCTTTCCAAGATGATCTGTGCTGTATATTTGTCCCTCTGGGTTTTACCTTAATTTGCTTGGTTGATCCAGAACTAAGACACTCGAGTATCTGGTCCCAGAAGTTATTCTTTCACTGTGAACCACTATCATTTCTTTCTTGCTTTCCATTTAAAAGACTCCAGCTTGCAAGACTGCAGTTTTCAGGTGCTGGAAACCTAAAATGCCAGTCCTTCTCTCTAGTGTAATAACTGCAAAGATAAAAGAAATCAGTTAAAAAACCCAGAAGAGTTGCTTTAGCCCATTTTGCAGGTGATGTGGAATAAAACACCAGGCTGTTTAAAACTAAAAGCAAGAACAAAAAACAGCCCCCCCCTCCCCCCAACTTCTGTATATGGCTGCAAGGCAGTTTATTTTGAACAAAAACCCTCTAAAGTTATTCCAAAAGTATGTGCTTGTAGAGGCAAAGCCTTTCTGTAGCAGCGAGCATGTTTAGGTGTTTTGCCCTCTGCAGGGTTAGCAGATCTGCTCCCACAAGCCGCCTCCCTAACCCATCAGCTGCCAAAGGCCACCAAAAATAGCAGAGCAGCAGGAGACAGTGCCAGCCTTCACCCCTTTTATGTCAGACAGAAAGACTTTTCCATGTCCTCCCCTGTGGATTTCTTCACTCTCTGACAAAATACTAGAAGAATTATACTACTCTCTCTTGCGAATTTGAACAGGAAACAGTTACTGCTGGCAAATAATAATGTTTTATATTTGCAGATTTGCTTTTTTTTGGTGCATCTAGCCCCTTGTTAGGGTAGGCAGCTGCCTACTTTGCCTCCCCTTAAAGCTGGCTCTGGCAAATGCTGTGTACTATTCCCACTGAGACTATGAAGTTTACAGAATAACAGGGCTGCTTTAATGTGGCAAATGGAAAGGCCAGAGATAGGGCAAAATTACTTTGACGTTTAAAAAATCCATCATCTTTTGCTTTACACTTTCACTTAGTGCTGCAGTTCAGAAACATTTAAAAAAATAAATCTTTATAGTTTCCTGTTAAATCAAACTATTTCATACTGTGTAATTAATTGTGCCCTTGCTCTTTCAATCCTCTCAAACTGAAATTAATAACGTTGTGGGAAGCTGTGACTTTTACAAAGATGTGTAGTTTAACAAACGTGAAGAAATACTCATTCAAAGAACAAAGCGAAAGGAACATAATAAACATTCTGTCTGGGGGAGAAATGAACCTGTTTCTTCCTTTTTTGTCAGCTGGAGTCTCTGAATTCCCCCAACTTCGTACATCTCGTGAAGGGAGTAATTTGAAGTAGATGACTGTGGATGTACACTATGGTAGCATAGAAATCTTCTAGCTCCACAGCACTCATGTTCTTTCACCTATGTTATGCTCTGTCAGCTGCACATGACTCAAAAAAACCCCCAAATGCAGTTTACCCTTCTATCCCATTTAATATCCAGGATCAATTGAAGATGAAAAATTGGGGACTGGAGTTATTTGTCCGTAGTCCATCTATTTGTTTCACAGAGTGGGACAAGTAGTTCCATGCTGTTTATTTTATTATACTGTAACTCAAAGAGGAAACACTACTGTGTTTTTTCTTACTATTTTCCTGCAGCCTGCCCTGCCCCAAGCCACATGACTGCTGGTGAAAGTGTGAGGGCAAGAAGTGGGATAAAATGTGGCCAGCAAATGTTCTTGCCACTGCTTCCCACACAGGTCCTACTGGTGGTCTCTGCGTCTCTCATCTGGGGGTCTTCCTGTCTCTGGAGACATGTACCATCCTGCTGATAAAGGAAACAAAGAAAGTTCATTACTGCAATGCCAGATCAAAACCAATGTGACCCCTGATGGTCAGAAGGGTGATGACTCCCCGGAGCTGGCCATGGCAACTTTATCACACCGTAGAAAGATTGAACAGTATAACCCTGATCTAAATGCCTAGCCTCTGGCTCTCCTATCCCCTAGTGAAGCAAACGGGAAAATAAAGGAGCCTGAAGTTTCTGGGGAACATTATTGACATGTCAATAAAATACTCAAAGAACCAAACATGAATCTTGCTTGAAGAAGTTAGGACTTCTACCACCAACTCCGGTGGAAGCAGGCTGTGTCTGCATTAGGGCAGGATGAGATGTAGTTGTTTTTATCCTGGGACCAACTAATCAAGGATGCAGCATCCTACCAGCTTTCTCCAAGAGGTCCTGGAGAGCTGCACCCAATGCTTCCCACCAAGAGGACTGGAACACGGCCACTGACTTCAAGGAGATGGGCACAGGGTCTTTCATCTTGGCGGCTCCTATGCCGGTGCCACTGGATTACCGTGCTGACTGGAGATGAGATCTGCTGTCACTACCTTGAGCTCTGCACCCGACAGAAGTGATTTCTCCTGGCGTCTGCCTGTGTGTCAAGTTAACCCTACTGCAAACTTTAAGTACAAAAATGTAGCTAATAATCAAACAAATCCTTTCAAAGAGATTGGAGGGCAGGAAGAAGGAATAATTGCAACAGGAATAACAGAAAAGGGAAGAAAGGTTTGGCTGGGATCTCTAAAAGAGACTTGGGAGGTGAGTATTTGCCATGCCTGGCGGTTAAGCATCCTGCTGCCCACATGAGTTTATTACCCCAAGTTAGGTGCTGAGGGTCTGTGCAGAGGGTAAGGGCTTAGTTTCTCAGAAAAATTAAAGCAATTAAAATTAGCTGCTCAGCATCTAGGAATGAGAGTCCTAAAAGCCAGCAGTTGGAAGAGGGAACTGCCCAACCTAAACTAGTAAGAAAGGCCAGTATTTCTAACTTGCAAAGAGAACGTGTTATATTGGAGAAATTTTCCCTCCTTTCTTCATCTACAAATATACTGGACACCCTCATACTGATTTGTATGTGCCTGTGGAGAACGGTAAGCTGGATTTAACTGAAGCTGTTCCCAAACTGTAGGTAAAACGAAATGCAGAAAGAAATGTTGATCTGCCTCCTCCATTTGTTGTTCTTTAAATGAGACAATGAGCCTGCTCCTAATAAGTAACCACAGAGACAAAAGAACCAGGAGGCAGGAAAACAGAAGGCACTTACCTTAGGTGGGAACTTCCCAGGAATTCAGGAGCAAAATCCTGCTTTTCAATGAGGTGAAACTATTTTCTGAATTTTTACCCCAAGACAGTGCAACTCAGACATTAAAAGTCTGCATTGCTTAGGGAATCAAATCACTTGCTAAAGCTCCTGGAGTAATTTATTCCTGAAACAAAATATATTTTAGTCTTTTCACTTCTGTTTTTTAAAAAAGTTAAGATAGTCAATACACATGCAATGCTAAGGGAATTCTTGTTTGTAACAACAGTAAGAATATAGTGAGGTCCAAAATCCTCCAAGTGGTAACATAGAGGAACACAAAACCTCTGTCCCTCAGATATTTCAATCTTTTGGACAAAAATATAGCAGACACAAATCACTGTCCTTTAGCACTGATTAGCTTCACAGACACCTCCAACTACTCCATGCACCAAGAGCCAATTTATACCCTACACCAGCTTTTATGGTTTCCTTTTTCCTTGCCTTTCAGAGTGATCCCTATTTATCTTAATTCCCACCCTTCTTTTCTAAAAGTCATTGTGTGGGAATATTCTGGGGCAGGATGTACTTGCTGCTTTGAACCAGTGATTGAACAGACAATGCCCCATTGCTGTTGTCTTGGCAGTATTTCACTATCATTATGGAAAAAATAGATTTATTGGATGTCTAATAATTATTGCTGGTGCTAATAATACTACTAACATCTTTGTTGTCAGGTATTGTTATCTATTTACATGATCCTATTCAAATCTTAACATATGTAAACTAATAAAATAAAAATGCATGCTGTGATACAGCACTCCCTTCTAGCTTCATTTCTCTTGATTGCTCTTTACCTACTGGTGGGACACAGCCAAAGGATATAACAGGGGCAAAAAAATATTTTACAGGTGGGAACTTGATCCCATTGGGAGAAGAATTATTTGCCACAGCTGGCTGTAGTGGAAGACAGCGGGAGCACAACAGCTAGGACATTCATGGAAGTCCTCTATTTCCAGCTTTTTCAGTAGCATTATGACTGCATTAGTTTCTGACCTGGAGGACACTTACTGGCTCAGATCTGCACACACAAGTTGTTTCAATCACATGAATATTGTGTGAAGCACGTGCAGAAACATTTCCATAGAAGAGTCACTTTATACATTGCCTTGCAGCTGCCCTCATTTTCTGAACGTGAGGCAGTTGAGGGTAAGCAACTTCCCACCTTGCTTCTCATGGAAAAGATATTCCAAGGCAGTAACTCTCAACTTTTTTTTTTTTTTTCATTTTTTTTACTCTGAAAACCTGAAAACCCTTTCCAGGGGAGAAGTGGATCAGGCTGAAACCTGTTAACAATAAGGCTGCTTCTCATAGGGCTTTTTGCAGACTTCCCGACAGTAGTCCCTCTTTCTTCTCCTTCCAGACTGTCTCAGACCATGGGTTGAAAAAAATCATTCTGAAGTTAGTTTCCAAATGACAATATAAGGCAATGAAACAGAAATACCTCTGGCACTAGTATATTGTATTAGAATATTTTAGAACTGCAAGGAAAAATGATGTTTCACCAAAGAAGAAAATGGTAAAGTTGTTTCATAGGAACATAATCTAATATTGACTTCAGAAAAATGTAATTGAGTCATAATCGATTAGACAATTTAAAAGCCTTTAATGAGTTAAAGATGTGATTTCTTTGTGGTTGCATTATGGTTGGAAAATTGATTTCTTAGAGACAAGGCAGCAAATGCTTAACCTGGGTTACTGTGCTGTGTCCCCCCCACAATCCTCAGAAGAGATTGAGTTTTTGAAGCAATTTAACTTTTTGCTGTGTTGTTATTTAGGTGTGAGCATCAAAGCTGTGCAGTCCTAAAGTTACAGGTGTGAGGATTAACTACTTGTATCCCTCCTTGCCCTCATAAGCACGTATCAGATTGATATGGGTTGGTGACCATTTTTTTTACTATAGCTCTTTTATTGTAGTACTTTTGTCAACTGTCTTACAGGAAAAGTGTTGGGGTTTGAAAGCATACTTTGGGGATTTAGACACTTTCTTCCTTCTGTGGCATTATACAAGTAATTTGGTGGCATGTCAGAGTATAAAAACAGTAGTGTGTGGATTTGTAATGAGCTGGTTATCTTATTTCCCTTTGCAAATCAAATTAAAGAAACAAACTGGGAAATGTCCTGTTTGAAGGACGGGTGGGTTTTTTTCAGGGATGGCAAACAGACAAAGTAGATAAAAGCTGATATTAGCATTCCTAAGTTTAGTTCCTGTGACTATAGACATTATAGACATTAACCTGTTTAATATGAATAATGTCTCTATAGCCCTTACAAAATGCCCATAGTAGTCTTTATGCTGGTAATAAGAGCTAAACTGTGCTGTATTTAATTTCATTCCCGCTGATAGCATTTATCAGCAAAATCTGGATTTAAAAACCCCCAAAATATGCAATTTAAGCCTCATCATAACTGGACTGCTGAGGAGGAAAGTGAGGGGATTATCTGGAGCCGGGAAGCACAAATATAAGAGTGTATTGTCAGCGTGGGCTATAGGCCTTTTGGCAAACGGTAGTGTAAGCTTCAGCTGACAGGCCTTTTCGCAACTGACAGACGAAAATATGAAACTTAAATTCTTCATGACAGATAGCTGTGCTGAATGAAGAGGCCAATGGGACAGTGCTGGGTTAGGGGGCGAGAGCGACATATATAGGCCCTGTGTCTGCAGCGCGGGGTGGCTCTTTGTAACTCGCACACAATTAATTTCTCCCTAAGAGTCTCCCACTTTGCCAAGCAAACTGTTATAGCAGACTGGGTTTTTTTTCCCCCTCTCTTTTTCTTTCAGATCAACATCTTTTTTTCAGCAGATGAATGGTGAGTCTTAAAAGACAAGGGTGGCAGATTAAATTTAATGTGCAGGCATGAAAGATGTTTCCTGGATGCTTCTCCATTGGACCTTTCCACCCAATCTAACATGCTGCTATTGTAGGAAGCTTATTCACTGGTTTATGAACTGTGCTTAATCCTCAGTGATGGCAAGCTTTGTCAAAATTCAAAAAAAATTGTATTTTGAAATGATTGCTCCTTTCTGTCAGCACCCCACCCCTCCAGCCCTGGTTGGGATGCCCCTCGGTGCGTGATGGGCCTCCTGGTGCGAGATGGAGGTCCTGGGAGCAGAGCCCAGCCCAGCCCCTGCCTCCAGATCGGTTTCGGGATAGCCGGGAAAGTGCAACTTCCACACCCGTGGCTCTCTGCAGTCAGAGGCTGGCAGGGGCCACGGCCACCTTCACTTGCCGAGCCACCCCCAGGCCTGCTGCCCAGCTCTCTCACGGCTCCACCACCGGTGCTTGCAGCACCTGCCCACGGGCAGGTCGCTCTTCTGTGGCCCCCAGGAGCCTCCTGAGGCCACGCAGCTCCTGTGCCCACCGCCACCTTGTCTGCCAGCACCGTTTTCCCCACCAGCCCCCTTCAAGCTGTGCTCCGTCTGAGACACGGCCGCAGCTGCCAGCCGGTTTCCTGGCAGGAAAGCTCCTGGCTTGGCATCCTGCAGGGCATCGCACCAGGTGATGGCAAAGGTCTCCTCTGGCCTTCGAGCCTATGAAAAAAAGAAGAAAACACCCAGGCAGGTTTTGTTTGTTTGTTTGCTTCTCTTGTGCAGAGGGAAGGGCCCTGCTATGGAGCCCTTATGGTCTCCCCTGTGCTTTAAGCCTCGTTACTGTGCTATAAAAAGGGGAGACGGGAGCCAAGAATAACAACACACAGTACGGCCTCTGGCCAGTCCCGGAGTCATTACCTCTGCAGAGTTCCCTCTGAAGTCAATGGACTGTAGTATCCAACCCTTAATATTTGTCTTCTTTTATACAATTTGTAATTATCAATACAAAAAGCCAGAAAACCCTAAGGTAATATGTTAATTCTTACCAGATGTACTGTACGTATCCTTACATGTTAGAAGCCTGGCAGGACTGCAATGTCACAACAGACATTTACTGAAGTACCTGGGGAAATGTAACAAAAAGTGTTAGTGGAAAATGGTCTTTCAGCTAAATTACCTAATATATTTGCTAATGGTATCTGATTTAAAAGCCATAAAAATACTAAGTTAAAAGCACATTAGAAGATGTGGTATATTTATAAGTGTTTGTCACCTTGGCAACAAAAGCGAAATTCCAAATCTAACACTAGCTTTGATGGGCCAAGACCTTTGAAAATTGATAAATACCTGCTCTTTATAGCAATGATCTGCTTTCAGTGAAGAAATACCGCACTGTAAAAGGAAGTTCTTCATTGCATAACAGGATTTCTGTTAGCTTTCAGCAATGGTTTTGCCCTGTCTGCCCACTGTAGGGTAATATTTTTAAGTGACAGTGAGAACAATACGTTTTCAAATATGGTAAAGCACTGATCTTTGTTGTACCCTTTTTGAAACTTCAAGCCTTAATTTTCTGTATACAAACTAGGTTTGTTACTATTGCACTGAGCTCTAAGCTGGCCTTGGTCAGCTTGCAGATCTATAGCTCAGAGCTGATGGCTGTGATGGGGGCTCTTTTTTTCCTGCCTATGAATAGTTGTGCCACAAGCACTGAACTATGCATGCCCTGATAAATGTAGTACCAGTTTCAGCTCTGCTTTCCTACGTAACATATAGTCCCATAAAATTGTGCTTTAAGACTAAAAGGAAAGCTATTTACTCACTTGTAGTGCAAATTCTTCCAGTATATTACTTCTGCAGACAACTGGGTATAGATCCTTATTATGTTAATTCTTGTAGCTCCACTGGTTTGCCCTTTGATCATGGATAGAGAACACAGGGACAGATCTACACAAAGAATCAACAGTAACCAAAAAGATATTCAGGCTGTCTAGTGGACCTCCTTCAACACTGCAAAGCTCTGTTCTGTGTGATGGCAACAAGCTTCTCTGAGGAATTGGGAGTTAAAGTAACCATGAGAAAGAATGTCCCCAAAACTGAGCAGAAGGGTGGGGCATTATGTGTTTTCAGAGGTATGCAGACAATGCACTAATAACATCCTTTCTCTGCCGAGGGTTGTTTCCACAAATTCCCCTTCTTGAGAGAAGAACTACTAGCAACCCACCTTTGCCAGATAATGGTAAAGTTAATGGAAGATACTGATGCTGCCCTAGCGTAAGCCTCTCATTTGGCCCCTTCTGAGGTGGAGAAGCATTACCCAGCATCATTGCCCTTCACCTTGTATCCTCACATCTGACGGAATTGATTAAACAACTTGGCCACAGAAAGGAAAGCAGAATCTGTTGTATGGGGGTAATATCTAAGCGGACGTGAAACCCCATGAGTTCAAGGGTCCAAAATGCCTTTAAGGATTAGAGAAGCCTTTAGAGAGTTTTAAGTAGTACTAGATTAGACACTGCTGAGCATCTCATATCTCTCTTTTTCTCCCTGTTTCATAGATGCTTTCATTTTCCTTCCACTGTTGATTCATGAGGTTGACAATTGGCCAAGAAAGGCAAAGCGAGCATGGAAACCAACAGGAAAGGAGAGAACCAGAAAGGGCATGTGAAAGGCAAGGAAGAAGTGGCAAGGAGAAGGACTGGAAAGTGGAAGAAGTTTCCATCAGCAAAACTAGGTTAGGACATGCTCAGAAATGTGTTTTGTATGTTTGGCTTGAGAGATGGAGGTACTTAGGTTTTACTTAAGGCACAGTAAAGCACAGCTGAATTGTCCATGATCTCAGGAGACACTGACCTGAGCTGCTCAGAAAAATCTGTATTTCTTTTTCATTCAAATCAAGTATCTAGGGGAGAGAGGAAATGTATCAATATCAATGAAAACTTTGGAGAAGTTGCTTTGGAAGGAAGAACTTTTCATTACAGAGTTGTTTAGGACATCTCAGTATCAGTGCATAATTCTGCTGTCCCGAGTCTAAACTAATTTTTTTTTTTCTATTTTATAGGAAATTTTAAAATACACATTTCTATTCTGATTTAGATTTCCCAGTGGAAGTGGTGGTGTCTAACTAATTTTCATCATGAGCATACTTCGCTTTTGTTAAAATCGATGAGGACCTGATCTGGCAATCAGATTGGACCTCCAACCTTGTACAGTGTTTCAGTGGACTGAAGACCAAGCCCGCAGCTCTATCCATCTCTATCCAGCCAGCCAGTTGTGCCCCAATACCTCCTGAGTGAACATCTCAGTGAACCATAGAATTGACCCTTATATTAGCGAAATTGCTTTCTAGTGAAATAGGTGCAATTTATGTGGAGCTGATAAAGCATCTATTAAGACACTGGTTAATAGATGTGGTTGGAGCTATTTTTCAAGTATTGATAATAGGGTGCAAAAAGGGTTTCAATTAACTGAGGCAGCAAGAATCATATGGATAGACATGCGCTCTTACACTCAAGTGCACAATTTTCACTGATTGATAAACCTAACACACCACTTGAGACTATATTCTAGTTACATCACTTCACCATTAAACTCTTCATTTACCCCCAAATGAATAGATTAACATTAAGTAAACTCTACTGAAAAATTGTCCAATTCAGTGAAGCTTTAATATAAATCTGTAACAGCCATAAAAGAAAATTACAATTTATCATTTGAAAATCATTATTTAAAATGTACAATTCAAGATTTCTATGCAATAAGTGTTTCAGATGTGCTTCTTAAGTAAGTTTATGCAAAACTGCAAAGGACCATCTGCAGCATGTATATAATATAGTATATATGTATATAACATACGCAATGACCTGTGTGAATATAAAAAAGAAGTGATTAAATTTTCTCATGAAGATTACCAGCCACATTGCTTTAGCAAATTTGTATTCGTAGTTTTTGTTTGTTCTTACGTATACCTCAAATAGATTGAATTTTCCTCTTGTTTAAAATCAATAAGGTAGGTTATATGATTCTGTCAATCAAATCAGCATTTTATATGCTGAAGAAAAATGACTATATTATAGGGGCATTTCTGAAAGTCATTGAAGATGCAGAGAAGGTGGAATCACCTTAAGAAGAGGTGTAAAACCAGTACTGTTAAAGGATTGTCAATACTGTAGGCCAAATTTTGAGGAACCTAGAGTTGTTCTGTGAACACCAGATAGCTGAAACCCACCTTGTAATACCTGAAGGAATTTGGACTTCCATATGCAAGGTTTGGCTGTGTGCAGAGCTAAAGGCCAATTGCTACTTGCTTTGTGCTTTTAAGAGAAGATGGTTTTCCATTATAGCCAAAAGGCAGCTGTCAAGAGTCCTTGGTGAATATTTGGAGATCCTTAGGGTCATTAACAGTATGACAAAATATGATGTTTCCAAATATTCTTGTATATCTTAGTTAGGAATTCTGAGTATCTGACAGCACAGGTGAGATCTGTTGTCCTCTCTCTTTTTCTTTCAGCATTAAAAAGCATATCAATTTTTTCAATTCTCTTTTTAGCTTTGAGTTTAAACTCATACAAATTGAGAGCTAGACATTTGGATGTATTCAGTTACACTGTGCCAATAAACCATGCATGTGATAACTGGTTGGGAAATCAAATTCTAAATTTAGTTCATATTTATGGGAATTGAGGAGCTATTACTTTAGTTGCATTTCTCAGATCTGCATGTGATTGTTTAAATTTATTTTTCCTTGTGGCTTACATACAGCCTGCATAAACACTGAACATACAATTTCGAACCTTATTGTTTCGTTTTGGTTATACTTCAGACTGCAGCCACCTCAAACCACTTCTGAGGGAAGACACAATGGCAAATATGGACTTTTCCCTACAGATGACAAGGCAATGAAAGACAAAGAACAGAAATCTTTTTTTTTTTTCTGAGGCGCTGACTTTTTATATGGCCTATAAATCATTTGCCATTAATGTGCAAGAACTTCCGTGAAAATGGTGCCATAGCCAGGCAGAATGATGCAATGGAGAGGACCTCAAGCCTCAGCATTGCAGAGGCTTTGTTTTTTAAATAATTAATGTTGTCCTAACTTTAAATATATTATCAGTTTCCTGAAAGAAGGGAAATTGTTCTACTGACTAGAGTTATGTATTTTACCAGTCACCACAAAGCTGTTGCCTTAAAACATTGATATCTGTTCCAAATGGTTTTAATAAAATCTGTGCTACTACATGGGAAAAAAATGACTTTGTAGGTTTGCAAGAGCATGAAAACAAGATTATAAAACAATCTTTCAGACCTCAAAGATCTGATCTGCAGAAGTGCTTAGCATTGGCATCTCTGGGTGTTCGGGATCTTTCAAAATCAGGCCCAGAGCTTGAATAAGAATGTCACCACAAGACATTTCCATGCTATTTGCAGATTTTCTTTACAATACCTCCAGCTTTTGATTGTGCTAAAGCCTTAAAAGCAAATCAGAGAAAAGACACCCCTATTGTGTATTACAAAAGATACAGCCAGAAACAGTAAAACTGAGGGAGCTGTTTCCTAATCCACTGCTTCACATGACAATCAGTTTAGGTCTTTTACTTTCTTTCTCAGCCAACCTCAGTAACAATGTACTCATATCTAACTTTTTTGCTGTTATATACTGCTGTAGGTGATCCTACCTACTTCTAATTTATTTTGTACATTAGTGTCATGGTTTAACCCCAGCCAACAACTAAGCACCACGCAGCTGCTCACTCACTTCCCTCCCACCCAGTAGGATGGGGGAGAGAATCGGAAAGAAAAAAGTGAAACTCATGGGTTAGGATAAGAACAGTTTAATAGAACAGAAAGGAAGAAACTAATAATGATAATAATAACAATAAAAAGTGACATTAATAATAATAAAAGGATTGGAATATACAAAACAAGTGATGCACAATGCAATTGCTCACCGCTTGCCGACCAATGCCCAGTTAGTCCCCAAGTGGTGATTCCTCCCAGCCCCACTCCCCCCAGTTTATATACTGGGTATGACGTCCCATGGTATGGAATATCCCTTTGGCCAGTTTGGGTCAGCTGTCCTGGCTGTGTCCCCTCCCAACTTCTTGTGCCCCTCCAGCTTTCTTGCTGGCTGGGCATGAGAAGCTGAAAAATCCTTGACTTAGTCTAAGTGCTACTTAGCAACAACTGAAAACATCAGTGTATTATCAGCATTATTCTCGTACTAAATCCAAAACATAACACTATACCAGCTACTAAAAAGAAAATTAACTCTATCCCAGCTGAAACCAGGACAATTAGGATAATAATTAGCACTACTGTACTATCCTATGAGCCTGCTTAGTTGTATAGTTCACCTGTTGTAGATTAATAAGTGCTGTACACGTAAATATAGGAATTTATATATATGTATGCAATGTAGACAAAAGGATTTTATATACATACTCTGCAAACCCATTGGTTTTGTAGATCAGTTTGACTTATGCTCAGCGTTTACTCTGATGCTGCTTTTATAAGCATTCCAGCTGTCACTGGTGCTATCGTATTCACTATGGGGCTAAGAATTAAAGTTACAAAAGATTTATGTGCTTTGGAAAGCAAGTGAGGAACAGAGAGAGTCTGTTTTCTAGGGTCTTCTGTAACATACCATTCAGAAAAAAGCTACTATCTAAAAGAAACAAAATATCAGTTCTGCGTGGTTGTATGTACAGCAGCCCAGAGTCTGCCCTGGGCTGGTGCACTCATGCTGAAGGATTGGATGAGCTGGATTAAGATCAGGACTTGACGCAGTAGGTCCTCGTGGTTCTGATTTGACATACTGCATCATCTTCACTTGGTAATCTAAGATAAAGAGCTGACTTTGATCAAGCTCTCAAGACTGTCCTCATTTAAAAAGAAATTAACTGATGCCTCTGCTAGTGGCATAGCATTTCTTCATTCATTTCTGTGGAAAACCACTAGATAGTTTATCAAAACCTCTACACATGCTAAAGGAGGCATGACAGGTTAAGAGGAGCTCTGAGGAAGGAGGTATCCTCTGCTTTCCAGGATGGATGAGGAAGAACTTTGGGGCTCTGTGGGTTTCTGCATATAAAAAGTAATGCTTTGGGTCATGCCACGGGCGCCACAATCTGCTTTTCCAGTCAGGGTGTCCTTGCAGCCCCTCCGCCTGTGCGGCAGGATCTGGGGTGGCCAGCGTGGCGGTCCTGCCCATGCGCTGGCCCTGCACTGCTGGCACCTGTGCTGTACCTCCCAGGAGCTACATCCATGGCCTCAGCATCAAAACATACCTTAGATACTTGACTTTCATTTACCGCATAAGTCTATGTGATAAAATACATCCATCTTGCTTTCCTGGCGCCTTTGCAACGCAGATGTGTATGCAAGCTTAGGAAGTAAACCACCAACTGCAAACACTTCTTCACAGGCCATGGGTGACCCACTCTGGGGCAGAGGAGCAGTGAGAAGCAAGGAGCAGCGGAGGGCAAGGAGTGAACTGCAAGGAGCAGCAGACAGAAACCACCATGCCTTGACCCCAACCACCTGCATTGCCCATCACCTCACTGAAGGCACTGATGGGAAAGTGGGAACCAGTGGTGAAAACAAGGGGAGTTGAAGTGAGGAAGGAGGGAGGAGACGTGTCTGTCTGAAGTTGAGCCTGAAGAAAGGTGAGGAAAGGTGTTTCCCTGAGTATTTGTTCAATAGTATATGGTTTCTTTTTCCCCCCTCAATACCCAAATCAGTAATTATAAGTTTGTTAATTGGCAAAAAAACAAATGAAGTGAAATTTCCTGAGCTGAGACTCTGCTGCCTGTGACACTGCAGAACAGCTGAATGACAGCCAGGGCTGGCGAAAAGCAGGCCCCAGGGGGATGGAAGGGCAGCGTGTACGCTCTGTGTACCAGCACAGAAAAGCCAACATGCAGCAGCAAGCTCTGAGTGACACGTAACTGCCACTGTCAGCTCCCTCCAGACACACTGGTGAAGCTCCTGGGGGAGAGCTGCGCGGAAAAACAAGCTAAACAGATACATTTTGGGCTAAAAATGCCCTGGAGAGACTTTGCCAGAGCAAAAAATGTGGCCAACGAGGGTGACTGCTGTTACTCGTACTTGTAAGAGATTATTTGCGTCCCCTCATTTTCAGCACATAATTACGGGACAAGTCTTCTTAGGCTCCTAATACAGTCAGAGATGAGACAGGTCCCTTCAAATTATGTTTTAGGGCTGGTACTTAACCCAGGTGCTCTGAATCTCCACCTGGAAAAGCCCATTTATCTCTGTTTTCTGAACTCAGAGTCCAGACGGGCTGTCTGGCTGAGTAAGCTCCCTAAGGTGAGGGTGGCCTTAAGTTTGGTGGCCTGACTTTTGCCCTTGAAACAGTCTAGGTATCAATAAGTCCTTCAGCTTGCCAGGATTGCTAATGAGTAGCCCTGCTTACCTATCAAAGCATCAGAAATAACGCTTGGTAATTCTTCCCAGACTACAACATTTGATTTTATTTGGGTTGAGCTTCATCTTGGCCGCAACTTAGCCACTATCTAGATATGTAAAGGTAGAAGGATGTTTTACATGGAAGAAAAGGTCTACTCTGTTCACCTGCTTCGTAATGATTCATACTAACCTGTCCAGTGAATCTCTCATGTTGAGGTTACCACAGTGTAGTATTCTCAGGGTAGACTTGGCAGAAATAAACAAAGGCAGGCGTGCAGTGACATGAAAAAGACACTTAAGCACCAATAGCAGTTATTCTAACGTATGGTAGGAGTGCAATTCAGTCACTTAAACACAGGCAACAGGTACCATTTTAGAAACCCCAGCGTATTTTGCCCCATCTCCAGTTGCCATTGGGAAGAGCCAAGGTCTCTCAGGCAGCCCTGTGTTTTAGGGCATCTCTACCGATGTTAGAGACCTTTGTTTAGGCAAGTGAATTGTACCCTGCCAGTCTTGATATTTGCATGGAAATGCAAGTCATGGTGAACGGTACCTAGTAATTAATCACATTGTAATTATCCCTTATATGTTCAAAACATCAATACAATTTGCATTGAAGCTCGGCAATGAACATTCTGCTGATATAGCTACATGGAATATATGGCTATCCCAGGATTACTTGGCTTTTCAAAATCTGGTTCTGGATGCATCTGCTACTCTTCCAGGATGTAGAGCTGGGAGGCCAGAGATCGTGTGGCCAGAAAATGAAAGGGGAACAATATATAGGAAGCTTCCTGCACCCTGTACAGAGGAAGATTCAAAGGAAAATAATGGTGAAAATTTGCTATGATGGACTGAGAGGAGAAGAAAGATGATACCAGGAATGGTAAACAAAGACAGGAAATAGCCTGCTGGTGGTGTTAGTTCTTGATTAGGAGCCCGTTAAGTTTTGGCTAGAGGGCTAAACCCAGGGAGACATTTTGTCAGCCCAAATGTGGAGAGAAAACAGAAAGACAATAGAACAATTAGACAGAGGAAGAGAGCAGAAGTGAACAAACATATTGCCCCTATTACAATAACACACAGCTAGAGCTTTGTAGCAATACTGCCCAGCTGCCTTTAGACTAACTGAAAATGAGAAAATAAATCAAACTTTCTTTTGACTGTCAAGGGTAAAGAGAGAACTGTTTCTTTTTCAGCCACTGGTAACCCGATAGCTTGCCACAGTGTATTTCACATAAGGAAGTCTGTAAAGCAACATCTAAGTGTTCCTTGTGATTAATATTCCTTGTGATCTCCAGCCACCTAATCGCATCCTGACCTCAGTGAGGGTCAACTGTGAGAAGGGATGGGCTGTGGGAGCAGGGTGGGCTACCAGGAGGTGCTGGTGAATGATGGAGCAGCTGGAGAGAAAAAGAGGACCTCTGCAGACATGAATAAATAAATAGTGGCAAACCAAAGGCATTGACCTCAGGAATAATGCCACGGGTCCAGAGCTGTACAGAGCTATTGAAAGAAGCGGAGCAATCCATCCATTCCTAACGTCCAGATGCACTGAATGTAGGATATGCTTTTTTCTTCAATTTAATCCAAAAAACCACAGCATGAAATGCAGTGCTATCCTGAGACACAGAACACCAACTCTGAAGGGATTCCTAGGATGCATTAACCAGTGCTTGGACTGCCAGATATGCTATATAACGCAGGATAGATACTCTGCTCTGCATGGTTAATTCTTGCATTCTGAATGGTAACGATGGTATTAAGCTTTCCTGTAATTTTTTTTTCAGGAACTAGGTGCTTTCCTGGATACCTAACAGCCTGGACTGTAAGACAGTCTCTCTCCCTTTCAGGTAAACTGTGTGGACACTGCTGGTCTTGGCCAGATGTGTCCGAGCTGGTGGTCCATTAAATGTAGCGCCTGTGCACACAGATTTCACATTATGTGGATGAGGCCAGCTGGATCAAATATACACAACGCCAATTTTCTTTGCAGCATAGGGTTTCTCTGAATAGGCACTGTTTGGTAGCCTGGGACCATGCAGACCTCCAAACCAACCATTTACCCAGGGTGTCTAAAATCCTCAACATGGCTCTCAGATTTTTTTTCAACAGGACACCTTTAACTGCCTATAAGCAAATTCATTTCCAATCTCTTCTATTTCCTCTTCTTAATCTTTTCCTCAGAACATCCTTTCAGCCATTAAAGTGTCCAAGTCAAAGAAAACGGGCCCAGGCATCGAAATGACTAATAGTCCCCTAAAAATATCAGGAAATCTGAAGTGGTGTACTACACACATTTTTTGTTTCCCCTTGAAGAAAAAAAAAAGGCTCTAATTCAGAAAAAATGCTCAATTTCCATTTTTTATTTATGCAAATTACACTCTGAATAAATAAATCTACATAATCTCACCTCCCTGCTAGACAACTTGCAGTAACATTTGCCAAGAGAAAGACAGGCTTTTCTGATACTAATGCATAAAACATGCTGAATAAAAAAATTAAAACAAATCATATTGAGTAAATAGCTGCTGTGCAGCTCTGGAAAGAATAATAGATGGACTGATGAGTTACTCAGGATTGTCTTGTTCAATTATTTCAAACATGCCACCAGTTAAGAGTATATTTAAGTTAAGGTTTTAATAGAGACAATCATATCGCAAACTGCTAAAATCTATAGGAATTTTTTCCTTTAATTTCCATGGAGACCTCTCTGCTGAAGCCCCCAGTAATGTCAGGCTGTTGGCCCTGGAAGACCATTCTATTCAACATGTAGCTGATGTGCTGTGCAGGGGCTGCAGCTCCAAGAAAGCAGATCTCTTATGCTGTTTTGGGAATGTAGGAAGTGCTTTCCCTAATAAGATCAAAACTATTCCTTGCTCTGTGTATCCTCAGCCCGCGTGAGATACAGGCTTGGTGACTGTAAAGATTGCCACCGGTCTTGGGACTGCAACACGGGAAGGATGAAAAAAAATCAATGGCAGTGTGTTCTGATTATGTATCAGTGCCCTTTTCCCACTCTGATTGCATAGGGCAGATGCTGAAAGGCAACTCTTACTCTTGTTGGTCCATCTAGAAACTATCAAACTCCAGTCACACTTGGGGCTTGGACACTCTCCTGTAAGCTTTCAAATACCTTTTCACACTGGAAAATCTATTCTGGACAGCTGAATCCTTATGCTCTTTTCTCTAAAGAATTAAGACTAGTCAATGGAGCTAGGCCCACCAAAAGGCTTGAGTATTATAAACTGCATCAGCAAATTTTTAGATTCTGTGATGCTTTGTGGAATTTGAAGATGTCTTTTCTCAGTGGAGAAATGTAAGTAAGTTCCTTACATGCTTCCTGGGGGTAGTAAGGTATGGGATATGCAAAGCCTACAGACGGAGTAGGAAGATGCCTAAAGATGTCAGTAAGAAACCTTAAGAAAGTATGATTTAAGATCATGCCTCTGCTAAGAAATCACAGTCACAAGACTGGCACTAAAATCAGTGTTTTCTAACAACTACCTGTGGGAGGATAAGTTCTTTCTACTTGTTTACTGTATAGTCTGGTGGTTAAGAGCATACACTGGGGATATGGTATGTCAGCCACATCAACCAACTGCCAGGAGAACATCTCTTTGGTAGGCTATTTGGTGTTGCAGACTGAGTTATTTACTTGTCCAATCTGCTCCACCATGAGCGAAAATACCTGAATGTACTTTGGAAGAGAGAAAATGACTGACCTCCAAATAACCAGCAAACAGCCTGGTGGTTGTGGCACTTGGCTTTGACATCAGGTCAAAACCAATTTGGACACAGTGGAGATTTGAAGGCAAGCTTGTCCCCTTGCCCACAGGGCACCTCCTCCTGCAAGGTCTAGTGGGCTGGCTTGGAGAATGCCTCGCAGATCAGGTCCTTCGGCCAACATAGCATGGGCATACCTTGATGAGAGAAACACGGCATGGCAGATACCTATGCCCTTGGAGATCTTACTAGCAGAGAGTTAAAAGGGTTTGGTGAATTACAGTGAGGTCTGCATCCATGCATTCATCTGCTAGAAAGACTAGATAAGGTAATGTAAATTCCAGGATTCCAAAACCTGTGGTATTGGGTTTAAAGAGTTTTTATTTTTAAATCCATTATTTGGAGGAATCTTACAAGTAAAATAGGTAAATCTGAAATACTTTTTGTTCATATTTTCAAGCTCATTTCGAATTGCTTGGGCTAGAAACTTATTTTTCTGCTTTTTAAACAAGAGCTAAGCTTCTTATTTAAACAAAAAACTCCAGAAACCACAAATTTAAAAAAAACATTAAAAAATTTGAGATTTCTAAAAAAAGGAGGAGAATTTGACACTATAGACTTTTGTGACAACATAAGATTAAATTTGGCTTACTGGAGATACGGGAATACTCAGCTCCACAGACAGGAAATGCAAAGGAAGACTCAGATCCGAGACTGGCTGTGGTCAGTTCCTACATAAGTAAGACACTGCTTCAGGAGTCCTTGATTTTCCTTGTTTCCCTGTGCAGTGGCTGGCCATATCCCCTAGGGAAATACAAATTCCTCTCTCTGCTGGCACTCCAGAACTTCGTAACCAGCAGCTTGGCAGAGAAGGAGGAGAAAAGGGGGTGGAAAGGACTGCTGTATCTTTTCTCCACAGCAGATATGTAGGTGAAGTCTTCAAAACAAGTTCAAGCTGCTTCCTGTTCCAGGGCTACTTGAAGCTACTTGTCCATAGGAGTTTCCAAGTTACATTTTTTCTTAGATAATCTAGGTGCAGTTGAGCATCTCAGTATTCCCCAAACTGCTGCAAACTCCATAGTTTACTTCTAGGTAAGGCAAAAACTAGAGGGGTTGAATATGGGCCTTAGTAACTGAATGATCAGGGATCTTTGCAAACTTTTGATACGGCAGACCCCTATCCACTTTGTGACTTTATCTTGTACTCTCTGGATAGAGCAGGATATCTATTATTCCAAAGTGCATGGCTTGCTAAAAATCCCAGCCAAGTTATAACTAGATTCCACATACTGATTTATTAAACCGGAGTCTTCATAATTTTCGCAATCACGTCAGTCAGTCCTTCCGTTACATAAAAATAAAATGTGACCGCTCAATTAGACCTTTTGTCTGCAGAAGGGCTCGTTTCCCACCTTGCCTTAACTGTGGCTGCATGCCAGAACATGCTTATACTGGGTTGAAACTGAACTATATATGAATTCCCACACCATTATTTTTTTTTTCATTGTTTCCCTGACTTTAAATCTAGGACACAGTATAACCCAGCTGTGCAAGTCATTGTCTCGTGAATCAGTTTCTCACAGAGCAAGGGAAAAAACCCCAACGCCTCCAACAAACTGGCAGTACTGTTATAAGGTGATTGCCTAGAGAGAAGCCATCGGAGCCGCCACACGCACAAACTTGTTCAGGCTAGTAAGTGTTGAACTTTGCCTTTGTTTAAATCATCAACAGAATGCGAATTAAGTGAAATGATACACTTTGGAATATTTAAAACCAAGGCATTTCTGTTTTTCATGTAACATCCCAACTCTTAGTGGATAGTTTAGTCATAATCTCCCTTTCAAGCTGCTTCCTTGTTCCTCTGATGTGCTGGACAAGGAATTAAAAAGATAGTAAATTAGATGTAGGTTTTGAAACAGTACGTTAAAACGCCAGAAGGACACCCCTCCACCTCACCCCCTCCCCAGTTACAGATTAGAGGGACAGAAGGCCGATACTTGACAGGTTTTGCCTGAATATAAATCAATAACGAACGAACAGATACAAGAGAACAGATGTGTTCAGTAGCGGCAGTGGCTTGCGTAACGCAGCCTAACGCCGCAGCGGACAGATTTATTCCACCCACAGCACTGAAAATGCGTTTGACGCTTTCCACGCAGGGTCCCTCTTCTCGGCTTCGGCCCGTGCGGCGCGCCAGCCAGCTCCGGGGGCCCGAGCTCGTTCCGGACCGAGCCACCTCGCTGCCGCCAGACCCGGCCGGTGACCCTCCGGTCCGGCAGCCGCGGGACCCGCTGCGGGGGGTGGGAAGCACGCCCAGGCGGCGGCGGGCCCATATCCCGGTTTACGGCCTCCTCTCTCCCCAGCCCCCCGGCACCTGCTCCCTCACCGCGCCCCGCGGGTCAAGGGGGGCCGCGGCGGGGCTGCAGCCGGAGCCGCCCAGCAGCGCCGGAGGCGGCAGCCTGCGCGCCCGG
>NW_010972436.1:2414322-2416962 GCF_000737465.1 Haliaeetus leucocephalus
GGGGGGGGCGGGGGGGGGCGGGCGTGCGGCGGCCAGCTGCCGGCAGGGCGCAGGCGCGGTGGCGGCGGCATCCCCATCCCATCAGTCTCCGCGGGCGGCGGGACGCGGTGGTGGGGCGGCAGGCCGAGCATGTCGGAGAAGAAGCAGCCGGTGGACCTGGGGCTCCTGGAGGAGGACGACGAGTTTGAGGAGTTCCCGGCAGAAGGTGCCGGGCGGGGAGGGGACGGGAAGAGAAGAGAGGCGGCAGCAGCAGCAGCAGTAGTAGTAGTAGTAGTAGTAGTAGTTCCGCCTGTAGGCCGCGGCCTGGGCCGGGCCGGTCGGCCGAGTCGGGGAAGGAGCGCTCGGGCTCCGTCGAGCGGGAGCGGGGCGGCGGGGCTGGGGCGCGGTTTGTCAGCGGGTCCCTGCCTGCAGAGCAGCCCTCGGGGTCTCCACGGCGGCGCGATGCGTCCCCGCATGCACCGCTTCGGCGGTACGGAGGCAGCTTTCCGGTGCCCCGCCGGTCCCTGCCCCCCCTCCCACCCCGGTCAGAGGTGCGGGGCTGCAGCCCCGTCAGAGTCGGGGTCGGGCACGAACGTGCTGCCTGTGGCCAGCTGTGCTGCTTTCACGGTGCCGGGCACACGGCACTGGAAGTGCTGTGTCATTGTGCCAGGGGACTGGCAGCAAGTGCGGGAGAAACTTGCCGCACCTCAGCTCTCGGGGTGAGAATCGCTAGGGAGAGGCGGGAGGAGGGGCGGAGTGGAAGGTGGGAAAAAGCGGGAAAAGGAAATAATGGGCTCTGTAGTTATTCTGAGTCTCCGTACCTTTTGAGGCACAAATATTTATTTACGTGTTGGTTTGCATTTCGTAGGTACAGATATATTGAATGAGGAAATTAAATCTGGACTTCAGTAAAACAACCACGTGTCCTTTTACAGCTATAATCTTGAAGAGATCCCTGTTAGGGCATGGTGGTTTTCTCCGTGTCCTTAATTCTGGAAATTGTCTCGAGCTGTGGATAACAAGAAATGATATAAAGCATGGTGGATGAAGTGTCAGGGTGGTTCTTTTTTCTCATAATGTCTTCATTATATGTGATTTTTTTTTTGTGGCCTTACGAGCCTTAGATGTTCTGAATCCTTCAGTACCAGTAAAAATAATATTTTTGCACTTATCAACGAAAAAAAGTTATTAACATAGTTGAGATGATAGCTAAACTAAACTGAGAAGACTAGCCCTTCTTTTCCATATGTGTTTCCTAAACAAGCAAAAAAAATGTTTATCTTAATTAATGTAAATAAAGTATTTGCAGTAGGGATGAAGGAAGTCTTTCAAGTATGCTTCTGAACCTTGGATTGGACGGAACACTGAGTTGCTGTTACAGAAGGTGAAATTAATTCTACTTGAATCTAGTTGTACTACTAAAACCAAGTACTGTGCAAACTTTCTGGGTAGAAGACAGATTTATTAAAGAGGGACCACAATCAGGCTTCTTGCTTATCTATCTTGCAAAAAATAAGAACCTCTAAAGAGGCCCATTTAAATCTTCAAAAGAGATAATAGTTTTGAGATGTTATGAAGAATGTTCAGACCACTTTGAATGTTATCTTCAGTGCTTAGGAAAGAATCATCATACCTGTGTGCTCAAACCTGTGCCAAATTGTTGTTCTTTCAATTTAAAACATCACTTTCTATGCAGCAGAAAAACTTTACGTTCTATTTTTTCTCTAAAGGAAATTAGATAATGTAAACTTATGTTAAGGGATAAAAACACTAGCTTTTGGGGAGTTTCTTTTATTCGGACTTAAAATTTTTCTTCAAATGATTTATCAAATCAAGTTTTTGTATCGAAAGCAGATGTGTCCTATTTTTATAGGATACTGTATTTGAAGTGTAGCATGATATTCAAGTGTATGTGAATTGGTCACTTACAAACTTTTTGTACAATGCTCTTCAGAATGCAAAATGTAATGTGTAAAATGATATGATTTTAGTTTTTTTTATCCTCTACTCTAAAGCCTGTTTTTTGTTTTCCTTTCCCGAGTGCAAACTACGGCAGTTAGTGATCAGTATATTAAATTTTTTTTTTGAGTCCAGCCATGACAAGTTTATAAAAATTGATTTTGTAATTTTGGTGTATATTAGTAATACTTAATGGTAGCAGGCTCCCAAATGTTCTTAATACTTTCAATCCCAGATAATGCTTTATTATTTTTTACTTAGTCATAGGCATGTAATGTAGCTGGGAATAATCACTTTAGTTTGCAATTCTGGGGTATAGTGTCAAGTTACAGATACTGTAGAATCTTGTAGCTACAATGATGAGAATATAATTTAGGCTTTACTTTCACTCTCTTCCCCTCAGTGTGGAAGATAACATGGGTTTTTTTGACTCTTCTTTGCTCAGTGCAATTTGGAGCATGTTTTCGCAGTCTCCCCCACTGACCACTTATGACTGAAGCTGCTGTTTGTTGTGCTGGATACTAGTTACTATGACTTTTCTCAAATTTGTAGATCTGCCTGAGCTACTTCCACATTAGTAGATGAAAAGTTTGACCCTGTGTTCTTTTTAAACTGTTTTGAGCTTTATTTTTTTAATCTTTGAAATCCAGATAAATGATGTGAGTGGTAAAGCTTTTATTTTGACACCTCCCCCTCCCCCCC
>NW_010972436.1:2416972-2459843 GCF_000737465.1 Haliaeetus leucocephalus
CAGTATTTTTACCCCCCCCCCCCCCCCCCCCAAATATCCATTGCATATAAATAGGCAAAGCTTATTGCAGATAAGTACTAAACCAAACTCCTTCCCTTTGAGCAACTAGCAGTATGACTAAATTAAAAAAATGCTTTTTTATATACTGGATTTTTTCTTCACCTTTTCTTCCTAGTTTCGTCTTTTGCTGTCCTTAGGACCAGTAGGTTTCTATGCTTTTTCATCTTTTCCCATTATGTAATTTATTTGAGTAGGGAAGTTTAATTGTAATGCCTTCTACATATGTGTCTTTAATCATTTACAAATGGATTTTCCTGTCCTGGTTAATCTCAAACATTAATTTTTTTGCCTGTCAGTGTTAGAAAAAGGAGGAGAAAATGCAAGGACCAACCTTCATTCTTATAAAGTTAGTTGTTCACAGTGAATTAGTTTTTAATCTTTCACCCTACTAGCTTCTTTTCATACTTCATCATAATGTTAGTTTGGACCTTAGTTCTTGAAGCTTTCTCTGGATGGGCAGCAGATGGCTTACTGAATTGTAAGGGGAAGAATAGTGTTATCTCTTTAAATATACTAATAGACTTTGAGAAATACAAGGTCACAAGTGTGAAAATTGGGGTGCTTCTTATTTTGGTAATATTAGAAAAACTTGGTGTCTGTCAGTAGAAGAAAACTGAGAAATTTGTGTTCCCCAGTGAAGTAAACTGACTTGTATTTACATAGTGATTCTGAGCCTTCCTGATTTTTCATTTTTGTCATTTTTCTAAACTAGGTAGTTAGTTTGGTTTTTTGTTTGTTTTTTTTTTTAATAATGAAGCATTAGGTGGGTGATCAGTAATTTGTCAGCGGTGCCAGATTACTTCATTATAGGAAAAATAAAAATTACATTGGCAAATGGACATTTAGTGTCTTGCTTCTGTAAGGAAACAGCTTCTGCTGTTTTGAGAATCCAGAAGTAGCTGGTTACGGGCAGTAACTGCTGTTTGCAGATGCCTCTCAATTTGCCTTTGCTTCTGCATCACAGATAGGTTTTCGGCATTTATCCGCAGGCTCTCTGCAGCTGATCTGAGTGAACTGAGGATCTGTGTGTATGTGTTTTGGCAAAAGCATTTGATAAATATTTACTTTTTTAATCAGAAAAAAAGTATTTAAATACAAACCTGGAATTGCAAACCTGTTGTATAGCTTTTAGGAGTCAAGTACTCAATACTGTTTTCTTTTTACAATGGTGCTGCAGCTTGTCCGTTTGTATGCAAAATGTCTCTTTATGAATGTGTAATCCTGCAAGCCATGATGTGAAGTGTGTAATGATTTTTTTTGTTTTTACCAAGTTGCATTTTTCTTATAATACAAGAAATTGTGAGGTATTTTTTAGATCTTTCTGTGCTTTTTGGTCTTATAAACACTTAAATATAATCCAGACTGTTCTGTTAGAAAAATTTATTACCTGCAGAAGTACCTTGCCCAGAGGCTGAACTAATCTGTTAGTAAGACGTGGTACCAAAGCAATGCAGCATGCAATATTTAGACCTCTTTTTTGTCTTTAGATTGGACTGGTTTAGATGAAGATGAAGATGCGCACGTCTGGGAAGACAATTGGGATGATGACAATGTAGAAGATGATTTCTCCAATCAGTTAAGGTAATTTTATTTTTAACTTTCTGTTCTAGAAGATGGTTAGAATGGCATTGTTTAGTTAATATCTGAAAGTTTCAAATCTGCTTACTTTAACAAATAGAGATCTGAAACTGAAATAAATGAAAGCTCTACTTTGTGCTTTTCTGTCTAAAGCCTTTCAGAGCCAGACTTGAGGGATTATAGCACAGTGAAGTACTGATGAGCACTTCCATCTTAATAATTGTACTGTGAGCCTGGAAATATGCCTAACATCATTGATGTGTTCATGCGTTTGCTGTTCTATGCAACTTAAACAGTACAAAGATCTCTGCAAATGGTGATACAGTTGACAATTTTTCAATTTAACATGAATAAATCCTTTTCTAAGGACTTTTCTGCATATATGTGAAGATTCTGAATTGTACTGCAAAGACTAATGGCAAGGGATCCAAGATTATCTCTTCTATGCTATGTGGTATGCAAAGTGCATTAAAAAATTTTTTCTATACCTTCAAATAGCATTGCTGTTCTTTGTCCAAATGGACAAATTTTTAGAGTTCAGTTATCTATATTAATGTTAAGAGTCCCTTCTTGTGTGTGATGAGCGTGCTGTTTATGAACAACAATAGCAAAGTAATTGTTCATCACATGCTTTAAAAAGAGTGATAGCAATTTGGGTACCTCCAATCCAGTTGTTTAATCCTCTTTGTCACTTGTAGTTTCAGTTAATCCTTTACTGATGCATAATTATAACTTAAATTGTTTCAAGCTTCAGTACAGAGTCACATTTTATTAATCCCTCAGTATGTTGCATGAGGAGCAAACTGTCTGTAATACAGCCTAGTTGAACAGTTCCTGGGCTGATCTCCCTTGTTTTACTCAGGTGAAGTAAAATCTTTATATAGAAGATACAAAAATAGTCTGTTGGTATAGCTGTTTCTTACAAGTTTGAAACACGGTTAAACTGTAATATTGGAAAAGAAGTTGATACGTAGCGAAGCAGTCTTTCAAGGGATAGCATAATTCTTGATAAACATAGTTGATCTTGACAAACCTTCAGTAACTGTGCCTTAACTGTAGCCTGTAGTATTGGTGACTGTATACCAGTGTGAAATGATAGTTTGTAATGTTGCTTGGTTGCAGCATGTTTCTATTTAATCTTTAAAAAGAAAATGCTGCAGTCCTTCACTTCTAAAATTACACTACTAAGTATGTAAACTAACCTAAAATATTTTTTGAGATTTGGACTACTGTATCTACATGTATGCTAACATTGGGAGATAAAACAGGATGTAGTTCTGGCTGGGGAGTTTTGAGGCAGGTGAGAAGCAAAGTGGGGGGCAGGGCAGGAGAGATAACATTTGCCGTTGCTGACTGGCTGTCCTGGCCACAACTAAGGGGAGCAAAGCAATCCTTTTCCCTCAGAATTGTTCGCTGGAAGCAGTAGTGCACTAAGATTTAAAAATAGTGCAGTCTGGTATTTTTATTTAAAATTAACAAAGAAAAAAGTTAAAATTATTTTGGAAGTGTGTGCATTTAAATTGCTCAGATTAGTGAGCTCATTTGGTTTAGGGAAATCTTGAGAAGAACTGGTATAAGACAATATTTTATTTTTTCTAATGTGTCTGGAGTTGTTGCAGGCTCACGTGCTGCTTTGTGCCATATAGTTGGACTCGGGCCACAGTGGGTCAGAGGACAATAACTGATTAAAACAAGTATTTGAATTTTTCACTTAGAAGTCACTTTTAGTGATCTAAGACACTAAGCTGAAATTGAAGTAGAGTAAGTGAGGTTAAGGTTATTGGTATGAACCAAAAAGCAGTTGCAACATGATCATGTTATTTCTAAAAGGACTGTATATTGTGCAGTATATTTAATTTGTAAAAATGCAAATGTCTAACAATATTTATTCGTATGTTTTAATATACCTCACTTTTTCTCTATACAGAGCTGAATTAGAAAAACATGGATACAAGATGGAAACCTCGTAGTTTTTGCTGAATATGGAGTGGTTTAACATTGAACTGTGGATAGACTATATTGACAAAAGAAGAAAAAGTGGAAAATGAGAAGACACACTTAGTTCATTATCTGCTTGGATTTATTATTGTTTTGTATAAAAAAATAAAGTTTTTAATCTTAGCCTAGTCATATGTTCAGCCTCTACTAACCTGCTAACTTGTATTTCAGTTCTGACGTGGCTGTGTGACAGAATTCATGGACTTGCCTAGAATGCTACTAATGATCTATCAGTGGCTGATGGTATTGCACCAGCTTCCGTCATAGGGAACTAAATAAGCTTTACCGAATGAAGACTAGTGAATGTTTCTGTCATAGGGAAAGTGGACGTGTCAAAAAGAAATAAAATATTCATGTATTCCAATTAAAATGCAGCAGAGGTAGAAAAGAGTTTTGAGGAGTGATAAAGCTTATTTTGCCTCAAGATTTTATTTCATAATGACTTGTTTTATTTTTGTTAGTAATTTCATATGGGTGCCGGTTTGATAGACTCCAAAGATAAAACCCAATTTAAAGTGCAACTTACAGCAGCAGAAATCCAAGCTCTCCAATCTTGGTCTGTCATTTCTCAAGCCTGTTAAAGAGGAGACCTCTCTAGAGGTGAAAGTTCTGTTCTTATGCTTATTTAAGCCTAGGCATCTCTGCTGAAATTGCCACCAATTTGCCAGTTACAGCAGTTCTATATCACACAAACATGCCTGCTGAGAACGGAAATCAAACTTCCAACTCATTTCGTGGAGACCAACGAATAGTTGCCATATAGATACAGCAGTAGTGACAGGATTAGATTACTCTCTGAACTAGAAAATAGAAGGTGGAAATTACAAAACCTATTACCAATTCCGTGAATCCTCCCCAAAGGAACTGTTAAAGCTGGTGTACGCAAAGACATAGGGAGATATGGTGATCCTGGAAGTCTAGGTCATGACTGCAAATGGGGAAAAAAATAATTTTTTTTAGTAAAGGGGCAAATACAGCTATATACTCATGGAATTTGAATAAGCTGTTTGCTTTTTCAGCAGTTCACTGTAGAGAAGCAGAGACATTATTTAAAGTGAGCTTTCAGAATAAAGGTATTAGTTGATGGACATGCAATAATGGTATTAAATGCTTTAACCTTGTTAAGTAAATAACTGAGTATCTTACGTTATTATTGCATTTATTAATGCAAAATGCTAGGAAGCTTCCCCTTTCCCAAATGATTTAGGTGGTGTGATACTCATGGTGGAGGCAAGATTCACTGTGACCCTTAACTGCTCTCTGAAGATAGCTCTGTAAAGACTGAGACCTTCCCTTGCCTTCTGAATGGTTCTGCAAAACTAAATGTTTCAGCTGGTGTTGGATGCCTTCAGTTTGTCTGGTTCTGTTACTGCTTGGGGAAAGAAAGGGAGGCCCTTTCAAGTAGACTTGCCTTATGATCAAGTAAGTAAGTGACTTGTTCAGATGGAAATGTGTGGCTCATGCAGCCCAATGCAGCGGAATACAAAGTTCTGGAGTTCATATTTTGACAAGTAACGAATGAAAAGTCTGTGTATTGGGTGGCAAATAGCAATGCAAACATCCTAAAGTTAGCATTGGGAGTTCTAAGAAAAAGGTATGTTCAGTACAGTTCTGGGATTGCTGATGTTATTGACACATCAATATTGGGAAGTTGAGTAATGAGACTGACCAAAAGAAGATGACAAGCATTATGGAGATGTCTGGTGCAATCTTTGGATAGGGACAGCTGCTTTCCATTACAGGATTCTGGAAACCTGGCTAAAGCAGCCCTGTCCCATCAATTGCTAGCAGCAGAAGGAAGCCACAGAGGTGGAAAAGCATCTTTGCCTCAAGAAATCTTAGTTTTTGCTGAGCCACAGTTGTCTTATGTTAGTATCTTTTCCTGCTTACTTCACAAAAGCAGAATTGGGAGGGAAGCCTAGGCTGAGGTAGTCTGATGGCTCTGCGCTCTTGGAATAATAACCTTCGGCTGCTAGCACGTGACCCGAAACCCCCAGCTTGAGAAGAAAGAGCAATCTGCTTTGAAGATTGGTTTGATGATACAGTCATGTAATGCTGTCTGCATAAGAGAATTTGTTGCAAAGGAGTAAACAAGTGATGTGCGAAGCGCTACGAGAATGTAGTTTATTGCGAAGTCAAGCACTTCGCGGAGGCTGATGGCCTGTGTAATTGCCTCTCAAGTTTTTTTGCTCTCAAGTTTATTGCATGGTCATATGGTTCCTCTTAAGCTTCCTAGTATAAAAATGACTTGGGAAGCTTTCTACTTCATACTGGCCGTTTTATTTCTTTCTAAAAGTTGTAAAACCCAGCTGGTTTTGAGGCAAGCTAAAGTGTTTTTTGCCCTTTTTTTTTTTCATCTTTGACAATGTTGGTGTTCTAGAGGGAAGCTGAGGTGGTTGACTGGGTTGTCGCTGTAGCAAGTCACTGTAGAAATTCACCCTAATTGGCCTGCTATGCAACTTCAAAAGGAACTAATCTTCCCATGTGCTTGGAGTTTTTTAGATTGGCCATGCTGGGAGGGGTTTTCTTTGGAAGTCTTTCCTTGGAGATGTTCCAGTGATCCCTGTTAGCTGAGGGAACTGTGAAGTGTGGGAGATAGATAGGAAAGCTTTGGGGGTGTGAGGGAGGACGCTCTGAAAGAAGTCGGATTTGGGAAGAGGATCTGCAGCCTGGCAGGAGTGGCAGTGTGGTGGAGAGAGGGAGGTTTGGCAAAGATCTGAGCGCAGGAGGGGTTGGGCTTTCTAGTTACGAAAGTAGGCCAACACATGGAGGTGTGTGTGTGGCGACTGGGTGTGGGCTGCCAGGTAGTCTCTGTGCCCTGTTGTGGGAAGGAGATGCAGGTCACAAAGAGGTTGATGTCGCCCTGTGTTTGGGGACCTAGTCTCCTCCCCAGCCCGTCCCTCAGCCGAGCTGGGAGATTCTTGGACGCGGTGTCATTAGCCTGAGCCATGCTGGGGTACGCAGCGTGCCTCTACAGCTCTCCTCTACGTGAAGGCGGAGGTGGCGGTCTGCAGCGTGGGGAAGGTTGGCTTGCTCTGGCCTAGATGCTGAGGATGTCCCAAGGCAAAGCGCTGTTCAGCTACCTCAGAGGAAAGCTCTTGAAGGGTCCCTGACTGCTAATGAGTTTGGCGCTCGCGCTTTACCTTGATCCTTAAGAATCTGTACACACGTAAGGAGAAATGCAAAGTCACAGGTGAGCGCACAAAATGGTGAGCAGTCCGAATTAGAATTAAGGCTGTCTGGAAAGCCTTCGATTCAACTCTTTTGTTTCAGAAAAGCACTTGGTGTTTCCTCGTCAGGTCCCTGCCTCCCTCTGCTAGCTTGCACAACAGCACAAACAGCTTCCCTAGATACTTTCTGCCGCTGGGTCACAGTGTGTCCTGTTCCCTGCTTATTGCACCGTGTCCACACTGTGCTGTACAGACCGAGGGAGTAAGTTTGGGTCTCCACGTCACAGCAGTCTGTGTGCTTTGCAAATGCTCTAATATGTTTTCCACCATCCCTGGGAGACGGAGAAGTGTTTTCCCCTCTTTGAAGCATACGCTAATTTTAAGTGCTCGGTGTGAGACTCCAGGACCTCATGTTTCACTGGATTCAGTAGTATGTAAAATGCTCTGCACGTTTGAATGTTTCTTTAGCTTCAGTTACTGCTGTGCATATTCAGCATTTCTGCCGATCAGGATTTATGGGGTATCAAGTCAGCCACCCAGAAAAGGAGGAACACTCATTACAACCTTTGCAGCTTTTGTAAGGAGTGAGGCAAGGACTCCACAAGTTGCTACCTTCCCCTGCTAGCTGTTTCTTGAACCTTATTTTCTCTTATCCTGTTTTTTTCTTCAACACTAACAGGGACTAATAAGTCCCTTGAGGGAGGGGGTGAGTATAGGAAAATACATGATCATAAAATTAAAGACTATGAGAATACATATGTATGGAAAAAGGAATTTATATTGCCCACAGTTACAGTTCCAGCATTTCCTATCTTTTACGTGTCTGACTTTACAGCCCTAATAATAATCTTTTGATGCAGGTATGATTTTGTGTTTGCATAATAATACAGCTAAATTTGATTTAATTCCAAGGCATGCAGGGAAGTAAGAAGATTGATGCCCAGAAAGTTTTTGTGATGGAATTTTACTAAAGAATGAATGTTATGTAACATTTCAAACACACCGAGATCCTTCAAGATGAAGTGTGTGATATAAATGTAAAATATTTGCAAACTATAATTTAGCAACTGTTTTAAAATCACAGTCAGTATTCCAACCTCTTACATGTGGTGTGTGCGATCCTTTGTCAACTGAGAGCTAAGGGCAGTGAATGTGAGATTCATTAAATAATTATATAGGAACATTAATTTCAAATTAATTTCAACAGTTGTCTTAGACATTAGCAACCAAATTAGGAGACCAGAGGCAAACAGTAATGCAGCTTAATACTTTTAATAAATGAAGGCATTTGAAGTGATTTACATAAATCAGATGATAAGCACCTCATTTAATGGGCTTCCAAGTGCTCCCCGCCTCCCCTTCCCATTCCCCTTTGCATGTTTCCAGGATGTGGCCATGCTCTGCATCTCCCTGGCTCTCTCATTACATTGTGCTTTTCTCAAATCCTTCCTACATCGACTTCATAATAAACGGTCAGACTTTCTGGAATTTGTTAGCGTGAGCTGGAACCTTTTAATGCTTCTGAATCTGCAGCGCTGGGAGGCATGGGGAAGGAATGGAGCCACCATTGACAAGGCCCCCAGGAAAATAAATGGGGGAGAATAAAAAAAGCTGATTAGGGTATTGGGGGATGCTTGCCTACAGGCAGGGCAGGGAGATGAAAACCAGCCCATCAGCAAGTGAATGGGTCACACGTAATGGATAATGACCAGCCCTTTTCATCTTTTCTGCAGTGAGCTCAAGGCTCTTAATGAAAAGGAACAGGCACTGGTCTGGATTTACATTGCACCTGATGGAGACATGGCAGCTCCGTGACTCACCGAGGATGCAAAGCCAGCCCTGCCAATACTCCAGCCACTGGCCTTGGGTTCCTCCTGCCATAAGCAAAATAAAAGCACTTCCTTCCTGAGGGAGCTGGTAGTCTGTGAGATGTAAAAGGCAAGACAGGACAGCTGGGGAGGGTGGGTGGTGGGCTGTGTTCCCCTTTCTTGTGGTATTGGTTTGCAGTGTCCGAATAGGATGCGGTGGAACTATACAATGCAAGCCTCTAACATCCAAAAAGACTGAAAGAATGAATTGTCCCAGTCACAGGGCTGTTCAAACTGGCAGTAATGGTGGGACCTTGTTTTTCAGGACTTGGATAATGAACCGATGCTACACAGCCACTTCTCCCTCGGGGAAAGTGTTGGGGTGGCTGGGTGGTACCAGCAAATCCAGAAAACAAAGGTGTAACAATTCTGTTTATGCTCAGCTCAGTACCACTTTCTTAAGCCAAAGAGAACTCGTTCAGGTCACAAATGCACAAAGAGGTGTAAGCTCTAGCAAAAGACTTTGATCAATCTGACTCTGAAGTATTTAAGACATTAGCTTTCCTCCTCCCTTCCCAAGCTGTCTGTTGTGCCCTCCGTGCAGGTGAATGTGAGCTGATGCATAAACTGGCAGAGCTGAGACTGAAGCACATTTTCTTCTTGGCTGGCAATTCACCGTGGAGGAGGATCCCAGCAGGACATCAGGGCAAACAGAAAACTGTGGCAGCCAGAGGCCAGATAAAAAAAAAACCAACCTTTTCTACCTGAAGGTTAAAATGGGAAAGGATGAAAATGACTCCGAAGCAGAAAGCAGCATCTGAGAGGGTATGTGAGCACATCACATGGCACTACTGTTGAATCACTGTAAAGAGGGATTCACTCCAAATTAATACATGTGAAATGGCAAGACCTCTAATGTAACCAGTAGCATAGATGGTTCCATTACAAGACTATTGCTTCAGTGGCTTTTTAGGGCATATTAATCTTTTTTTTTTTTTTTCTGGGGCATATTAAAAATGCAGAGGGTGCAGTACAAAGCGGACCTCATCCCACAGGTATGAGCTCAGTCCTCTGGAACCCCTGCCGCAGGGCCCATCTCCTGATCACTCAGTCCTGCAACCAGGCATGGCTTTTCGGTCTGTTCAGAGCCTGGTTCTGGCTGCAGCTGATCCCTGGTACCACAGAAGAGAAACGGGCTGTGCAGATGTGGCAGCAAGATGGGGGCTACTGTGTGTTGCCTACTGGGAGCCTCGTCTTCAGCCTAGGAACGTGACTTTCCCCCAGCATCTGACTTGATATTTCACAGATGAAGCATTAGGTGCTAAGAAATTCAAGGGATTTCATAAAAATGTGCATTGGATTCTGTTCCTTGCTCAGCTACTCTATGATCAATGTCCATTAGAAGAGAGAGCAAAATACTGTTTCATTGCCTGTGAACACGGGTAAGATTACATTGGTACTGTACATCCTTCCCAGGATGTCATTTCTAGGCATTACTAGGCTGAAGCCTGCCTCATTAGACACTGTCTGCTCCCCTTTGTAGGTGCTTGCTGTCTGTACCACAAAGAGGGGCTGGCATGGGGCAAGCCTTAAAGGTATTACAGCAGTTAAAAGAGTAATTACAAAACCAATGGGTAGAGATGTGACTGCAACTTGATGGAGCTGAAGAAACTGTGACTCATCTTAAATAGAATATATATATTACAGTTATAAATAGGCTGCTTTTTTTGCAGTTGCGATGACATATTTAGAAATCACTGTTCTTTTTAAAAATAACTTTGATGTTATACAGATATCTGGGGCTTGCAGGTTACATTGTTTACTGAGAAAACACACACTTTAGCGGTAGCTTTCTGTCACACCAGGCATGCATGGTGCTTTTACAAACACAGCATCAGACATGGCCCCCCTGCCCGGAGACTCTCAGTGAGACAGAAACAACACACAGGATACACTGCAAGAGAGGATGGAGTGGATTGTGATGGCCATTGGTAAAACAGCATGAATAATGGATGTTCAGGGACAGGCAGAAGAAAGGAAAACAGAGTCTCCTGAGTGAAGAGGTTAGGATGAAGCAAGGGACACCCTGGTTCAGCTTCAGTGGATAAAATGGACTGGATCCAGGTTGCTTCTGGTTTGAAAAGACTGATATGAAATGAGCTCACTTCCTAGCTTGAAGAACAGCATACCTGAAAGGCATAGGGAACTTGGTCAATTTGTTTCACCTAGGAGACAGTGAGTGGTGATCTGATCGTAGTACTCAAGTTCCTCTATGGAGAAGAAAGTTGTCCCGTAAGGAGATGGCTTTTTAACCTCACAATAAAGGCAGAGTAAGACAGAGATTGGAAACTGAAGTTAGACAAATTCAGGTTGTACATTTTTTACAGCAGGTTCTGAATTGAGCCATTGAAAAATTTTTGTCCCTCAGATGTAGTTGTCTGTCCACTGTGGAACTGGTAATCAAGATTAGGCTTTTTCTTGATGCTTTGTGATGGCTGAGCAAGAGGGTGTAGGTGCAATGCAGGAACAGCAGTATGGAAATATGGACTTGTTAAAGGGGTAAATGCAGATGAGTGTTTCAGTCCTTTCTCACCATAGCTTTCCTGTTCTCCTTCTGCTCAGTACTGCAGTGATTTTTAATGTGCATTTGTGGCATGCAACGTGAGTTTGTATTGTACCATCTCTAATCTCTTTCATGACGGTATTAAATCAGGCAGTCTGCCTCCCAGGTGTTTATCTCCTCCTCTTTAGCTTCATCGATGTCAAAGGGTGTTTATAAATTTCACATCGGTGTGGGATCAGAACCTGGAGCCTGAGAACATGGAGTAAAAATGGTCTGCAGCCATGGACTTGAGGAAGCACCACAGTGTTGTCTGTGGTGTGTATGGAGCTGTTCCCCGGGCACCACTTGACTGCTGGGTCCTTCTGTGTGTAAGGGGCATGGGTCTCCTTTCACTCCTCCTTCGGAAGACTGCAGAGGCAGGGATTTAAATACATCTTAACTAGATTCAAACTCCTTACAAACTTTGAAAATACTGAACAAGGAGTACAAAGTCTCAAATATCTGATGTTTTCAAGGGGCACTGGTTGAAGTCCAGTCGCTGGAGTCCATTCTGTTGGAACTGTGTTGTGAGCTTCAGCTCTGTAAATTGGGAACATAAAAGTGATTTTTTTCCCCTAGGAAGTCATATTAGCAAGAGCACTCCAGAGCTTCCTCTGCAGTTTTGCCGAAGCCAGTTCCAGTAGGTGGAAGAGTCTCATGCTGGTCTCACCTTTGCCATTTCCACAAAGGTTTTGAAAACAGGAGACAGGAGCAGGGAAGAACTACAGAACTGACTCAAGAGAAGATTCACCATAGCAAGAAATGTAAATATTCTGCATATTGACAAGGTAGCTCAGACAAAAGTGTCATAGTACAAAACCACCTTAATACAGTGAAGGTCTCGCATGCCTGAAGAGCAGCTGTAAGAGGTCAGACCAGATGCTCTGTGCCCGGAGGGGTCAGGTGCTAGGAGAGCCTGGCTGGGAGGAGCATCCTTACAGCCAAAGCTTCCCATCAGAGATGTGCCACTAGTGCTGCTGGCAGGTAGACACGGGTCTCCTGTTCTGAGTGGGGAGGAGCATTTTTGTTTTCATGGGAGGATGTCTCCATGGTGGAAGCTGGTGACTTTTATAGCTACAACGAGTGACGAGCAA
Organism: Haliaeetus leucocephalus; assembly: GCF_000737465.1. Taxonomy (NCBI): domain Eukaryota; kingdom Metazoa; phylum Chordata; class Aves; order Accipitriformes; family Accipitridae; genus Haliaeetus; species Haliaeetus leucocephalus. Next base: position 2,429,283 of record NW_010972436.1, read on the forward strand.
CAGTGATCATCTGAGGCACTTCAGCATCAGCTCTGTAGTGAGCGCTGTTAATCGTCATCACTGATTGCTCTTACTGAGACTTCAAGTGATTGGAGAAACTGCCTGAAGTTCACAAAAGGAGTTGAACCTCTTCAACCTACTGCTGGAAAATCTTGAAAACAAATATATAGTCAGTTTGGGAGGGAATAGGGTAAGTCACATATTGCGTTAGTGGGTTTGAAAAAATGTATGAGGAAAGCAAAAAAAGTAATTGTAGAGACAGAGAGATATGGAAATGCAAAAGAGGTAAAAGCCACAACAGCCACTAAGCTGAAGAGGGTAACAAATGTTGAATTCAGTCTGGGACCACCTCAGAGGCAAAGGATCCAGCGTTCCTCAGAGAGGTACGCGTTGCATCAGGGTGAATGCTTGTGCCCGATCCCGATGCCTGAGTGCTGTAGGTGTTTTGCCAGTGTCTGGTATGCAGAGCGGCACCAGGGCCTGGGCTGTGCCTCTCTGTCTGTATGTCAACATATCTGTTTTACAAAGCGATGGCAAGGTCCCAGGTGGATGGCCTTTGGGGAGAAACCTTCCCCTGGGTAGATACTCCTCCTGCAGGAAGGTGTTCTGGTTTTCCTTACTTTGAAATGTTGGAAGTAGTTGCTGGTTTTTCAAGGACAACTCGTTGTACAAGCCATTGCACTTCCCCACCTGGGCACACCCTGTGGTATTAGCCAGAATGTCTCTGGACAGAAATTTTTATTTTTCAGAAAATATTTAGTTCTTATAGCTGGGAGTCTCTGTAGGAACATACCATGTCGAGCTACACATTTCAGATCTGAGATCAGGATAAACATGGAAGAGAGCGGGAGACTATACAAGGGTTACTGGCAACTCCTTATCCCAGGGCAGGGAGCAGCTGGGTGGGTGGAGGTCCCCTTCCACACCCCTACCTACCACCCACCAGCAGAGGACCTGTGCCCTGGGTGTAGGGGTGGCAGCCAGACCCGCTGGTGATTTGCCAGGCAGGGTCTTTCACTCCGTCACTTGTCATGCAGAGTTTCAGCAGCTCCTGGGTCCATGATGAGGAAATGGTAATAAATGAAAATTCCATTTCTGGGGGGAATCCCCCATCGCCTATTCAGGAATATTTCTGCTATTTTAAGGAATTCACAGTCTGAGACCCTGTTGGTTATTTTTATCTGGTAAAGTTTGCTGAATTTATAGCAGTGTAGTTCTCACTATTTTCAATCACCCAACACTTACGTATCTGAAATTTGTATCTTCTCATAACAGATACCTCTTTTTTTTCTTTCCCCTGCCACAACAGTCTTACTCAGGTTGCCAGAGCTGCCTTTTAACAGGCTTACAGACCACAGGAGAGCTTCGACCTCAGTACAACCCCTCCCTACCTGGGACTCAACCCAGATGGGTCCGTATTTTGTTACACCTCCCGTGGACTCTGCATCCTCCAATCTGCCATCTGTCCTTCCACCTTGGTCAGGGGATTTAGTAGATGTAGTCACCTACAGATTTTTCACTTCTAGTGTGCAGGGTTAAAAACTCTCCCCTGCTCAGAAGTGGGGCAAATTATGTGGAGGGGTACTGGGCCAGAGGAAGGGGTACAGAGCTCCAGGACACCAAAGAGCAGAGGGGAACTGCAGGCTCCCCTCAGCTGCCACCTCAGAGCAGGCAAAGATGGTGGGGTGAGAAGAAGAGTGGACGTTGCCTTCTCAGCGGGGTCAACGCTGTGATAACACAGTATGCCGTTTTCAATATTCCACTTAACTGCTACCACTGGCGCTCCTATAATTAGCAAATAAGTGAATTACACGCTACTAATGATCCCTAGAAATTCCTGTTAGACTTTCCTATTAAAGTGGTCTTTCATGTTATCAGAGGCCAATGCTCTCTTTGATAGTCACCCATTGCTTTGATGGCTTTGAAGTTGCATTTCTGTTTCATTTGAAATAAAACTGAGCAAAGGCAATATTACAATCACAGGCCTGTGTTTGTTTTCATCGGGAGTTCATTAGCATTTCAAGGGAAAAAAAATCTGCCTAAAAATCACCGGGTGATCACCAGAGCGATGCTCAAATAGGGTTGTGAAGTGACAAGGTGGAAATCCGTGCTCCTGGTGATGAGATGGAAGTTGAGTAACAGCAAAGGGAACGTACATAAAACAGGAGGTGTGCAGAGCTGCATTACTATAAGGGCCATCGAATCACACACATGGTGTTGGGGAGTTGGCACTGCTGATTTTGCTGAAGGTTCAGCAATTTAAGTAACCTAATCAAGTGTCATAATTGATTGGAGGTTCATTTCCTCTCTTGGAAATCATTAAGGGTGGTCATTGCTTGCTAAAAGCATTTAATAATTCCGGCAATGGAGCGAGGGCATTTCTCCCTGTCACCGACAGAAAGCCATTGCCAGCGTGTGGCTGGGGAGCACGGTGGCCAGCAGCTCCGTGCCACCAGCCATTCAGCCCCTAAAAGGGGTGCAACGCCTCCATGCAGAGAGCGACCACCAGGAGGATGGCAGGGTTTTCACAGCAGCTTTGCTAGTCATTAACGAGCTGCAGTTGATGCCAGAGAGGGATGTGCATTGGGAAGCAGTGTTGTGTGGCATTGCTTCCTTCTTTGTGTGAAGAGCCAAGGCGTCGGGACTTTATTCAGTTGCTGAAATGCAGAATTGCTGATTAAATCCTCCCCTCTGAGGCTGACAGCCACCCTGTCCGCCCCCCACCTCTGCACAACGCATCACAAGGAAGACCTGACTTCTGTCCTCAGCTACGCGCATCGCTGGGACCCTTCGGCCCCCGCGCCCGCTGGGGACCTGCTGCCCTGCTTGCAAGGGACATGGGAGAGGTTGAGCCTGTGAAGCTAGCCCAGCCCCATGTTGGCAACGTTTAGCTGTGTACAGGTGTTTTCATCTATGTGTTAAAAAGATGTCCAAGGGCAGAGGTGCTGTATTGGGTCTGGCTGAGATGGAATTAATTGTCCCCATAGCAGCCCTCATAGTGCTGTGCTCTGTATTGGTAGCTGAAAAGGTGTTGATAACACACCTATGTTTTGGCTACTGCTGAGCAGCGCTGGCACAGCATCAAGGCTGTCTCTCCAACATTTTTGCTCCCCTCAATGGCAGGCTGGGGCTGGGCAAGATCTTGGGAGGGGACATAGCCAGGACAGCTGACCCAAACTGACCAAAGGGATATTCCATACCATATAACGTCTGCTCAGCTATAAAAGCTAAGTAAAAGGAGATAGAAGGGGGGCATTTGTTACTTATGTTTGTCTTCCAGGGCAACCGCTATGAGTACTGAAGCCCTGCTTCCCAGGAAGTGGCCAGACATCGCCTGCTGATGGGAAGTGGAGAATAAAATCTTTTGTTTTCCTTTGCTTCCACGTGTGACCTTTGCTTTTGCTTTATTAAATTATCCTTATCTCGACCCATGAGCCTTTCGCTATATTTTCTCTCCCCTGTCCAGCTGAGGAGGGGGCTTGATAGAGCAGCTTTGGTGGGCACCTGGCATCTGGCCAGGGTCAACCCACCACAGGTGCCCAAGTTTGCTCCTCACATGGGTGGCAGGCACCATTGGTATGAACTCACCTCTCGCTCCTTCCTCCTGGTGATGCTTGCCTAAGCTGGGCAGCAAAATCTCTCTGTGGAAGAGCACAGCTCTGGCAAAGAGGATCGTCATTGCAATGCCCTATCCAGATCACAGACAAGTTCCATGGTGTTAAACACTTGTCATTTTACATGTAGAGAGCAAAGCGTTATTTCTTTAATGTGTTTTGAAATAACCTTTCTTGGATTTAGCCCACACAAGAGATAACACAATCTCTTAACATTTGGCAAAAGGAATATTTCAGTCCATAAGAAAGGTTTTTTTTAATTTTATTTTAAGGACTACTTGGAAAATAGTCAGCTTTATTCTTAAATGAAATGTAAGCAATGTTAAAAAAAATGCCATCCTTGTAAAGCAGAATTGCTGACCTCCAGACACACAATATGGTCTCCAGTGAGCAGATTTCTGTGGGCTTTACAGAAGTACTTTCACCAGGTAGCTATACTATTGTGCCAACTTAGTGTAATCATTGTAATCAGCCAAACGAATTACAGAGTAATAACGTACTATACACATAATATTCTAGGTATATATTAAGGATGTTCTGTTAAAATTTGTAAAAGTCCTCTATTTCAGCAGCAGGAAGAAAAGCCTTCATCACTATTTTTTTTTCATGCTTCGTTTCAGTGAAGACTTAAATATAGTTGCATTTATATTTTGCACCTTGGAAAATATTTGTATTTTAAAATAACACATTAAAGCTTTGAGCCTGAAAACACTAATGCACAAGAGTAACTTTATTTATACATTAGGAATATTTTAGTCAAATGGTCTAATGTTTGCAGAATTGGATTCTGAAAAATAATGTACTATCTTATGTTGTACCACTATTGGTGCAAAAATTAATGGATGCATTATTTAAATCAGGCATTTAGAGAGAAGCTTTGCAGCTTGGCTGTTTTTTTGCTATCATAGAATTGGAAGAAACAAGTAAATAAAATCTGAGGGAATGGGAATTGAAAATAGAGGGAATGAAATGAAAACACGTGAAATGTTCAAGATGTGAGGCACACCTGCTTCAGCCTGAAATGTCCCAGATTCAGAGCAAAGGCAATTTTCAACCTTCCCTCCGACCTAGGATTTAGTAAAACTCTTGATCCGTCTTTTCACATCTAAAAAATCCTTTCATCATTTTGGTCTCTATCAACCCCAGAGGTTAAACCTTCCCTTTCAGCTCTGATTATCGCAGATGTGGCTCTGTATGAGTGGAGACCCCGGTTTTATCCAGGACTGGCCTTTGCATTCAGACTCAAATGCCTTGTCTTCCAAAGCTCACACACACCAATTTGTTTAATGCTCTAGATATTAAGTATAGTCTTCAGAGGGAGCGCTTGGGACTTCCCTGAAGCAAGATCACTTTTTAACCAGAAGAGCGAATGGTCCATGGCTTCACCCAGGACTATGAGCTGTGCTTGCTTGGATGCTGGAAGAAAGAAGCTGAGGTTGACAAGCAATGCTGCTAGAGGAAACACAGCAAACCTTTCCCACGGAGAACTGAAATATTACCCCGCATGGGCCAACAACAGAAGTGTTGGGTTAATTAGGCAAGTGAATCGTGCCTGCTGCCTGGTGATGTCCTACGCACAGATAACCATGTCTGCTTCTGGGAATGATCCTTACTAGACCTTTTATTAGAGATCTAAGTGGCTGGTAATGGGAAAATACACCACCTGCCTCCATCAAAAGCACTTCTTGACTCCTTTAAGATTAGATTTTGACCCCAAAGTTGTGGTACCCTCTTTGTTGCTGTTTCTGTCACCCTCGAGTAGCTGCTGTGGCTTTGGTGCCATCATGGTATCTATAGGAGGGGTCCTCATATGGAGGCTGGGTCCATAGCACCCTCCACTGGGTGCTGAGGTGGGTCAGCTGTAGCTCGGAGCCAATGTGGAGATGCAGTGCTCTTGGGGTGGTTAAGCGGTTCCTGCCACCATCACTATAATTTACTGGTAGCAAAATGAAACCTATATTTAAAAAAATCCCCCATTAAAACACCTAGCTAAACAACTTTTATCCTGTCCTGTCACTTTATAGTCACAATCCACTGTTTCGTGCCTGAGCCACCAAGCTATGGAGACCAGCCCTCCTTACACACTCCTTTGGCAATACTTGGACATTTCACTCAGAGGCGGACCAGGGAGTTCCCAAAAGCAGCAGAGCTGGTTGTGTGGGGAAGCTAGGAGTAGAAATACCAGTGTGAATGAAATAAAGATGGTCACAACCCTCCACCTAAATAGCATCTCAGTCAGACATATTGTTATATCATGGCAACTCAACTCCTACCCAGGCCTGAGGTCTTCACAGAGACGGAGAAGGGACAGAAAGGGATCCCCGAATGGGATGTTTTGTGCTCACCAAAATGGGTTATTGCTTTCCTGAGTAAATGCAGTGTGGACTTGTTGAGAAACAGAGCTGAACTATTTCACTTTCTATATGACGGGTGATTTTCTACTGCATCATGACCCACAGGAGCTCAGCATCCCCCATGAAGACCTGCTGACCATCTCTGTAGTTTTCTGTTTTGGCTCTCTGCACCTGTCCAGCTCCACTTCCTGCTACAAACATTTCTGGGTAAAGCTTTATTATACACTTCATGGTGCATATATACTCTTTGACTAACGGCTTTTGAAAATGGTATCTGCCTTTTCTTCCTAAATAGACCCCTTTTACACAATAACTACCATGCATTTCTGACTCTGAATATGTAAATAGGTGAAAATGAAAATGCATCCACTGTCACACAGAATAACATTGCAGCCTTAAACTTCAGATCCATTCAGGATGATTTGCTAACATTTGGTACTCCAAGCTGAAGTGCCAAAATTGCCTGTCTCGTGCGATTTTCAAACATTCCACCCGCACAGAATGAAGAAAAAATAGCTATCTCCAAGAGAGAGCAAACTCCATTTAACATGTTTTACAAAGTACTAAATAGCTTTCCTATTTCAAATGAAGAGCAGAGAATATGTCCTTTGTGCTGTACTTACCAAGTACTTGCAATATCTTATATTCCAGGTAGTTTCAAAGGTACTACAACATACTGCATTACTATGATTATTTATCAAAACCACAATCACGTAACTTTGTATGATCCATGAGCTCAATGGGGAAAAAATTAATTTCTATTGCTTTTAATTTATTGAAGAATTGAAATAATTTCCGTTAAAATTATTTTTAAATGCTAAATACAATTGCAACTATAGGGTTTTTGGGGTATTATTCAACAAAAAGCTGAATATCTAAATGTAGTCAGTTACCCTTAATCCTAGGACTGGTACTGCCTTCTGTAGTCTGGGTCTTCTGTCACACTGGAGTTTTTTTATAGACACAGGCAATTATTTTTCCATACAGAACGTACTTCATGAAACAGAACTGCTGTTTAATCTGACAGGTGAAAGGTGATTCCCCATAAAGTCTATTTGTCTGTACAACAGCCATGTTTTTACAAAGAAAACCTGATTTCCACAAGTGCAAAACTGAATTAGAGAGGACGGTAAAGGAAAGGCCCACTAAGCCTTGTGCAATGGCATCCAGGCTCAGTGGGGGGGTTGAAGCTCTACAACAATTCTTTATTACTAATAAATATTTTATCTGAGCCAAGGACTGTCCTTACAGTTTGTAGAAATCGAGTCCATAAACATGGATAACTGCAGAGCATATAGACCAATTTGGTTTATACTACTTTCGTCCAAGAATATTGTTGTTTAATCATTGGGTTTTGTTAGTAATTGTACTTACAAACTTTTGTGAGAAGGAACCATGGTTTCTCAACATGGGTGAGAATTCAGAAAGCTTGGAGACTACTTTGTATTAGGTAATCTCCCCAAATATCCATGCTTCCTAAAAGCATCTAAATTATCCCCATGCCCTTAAAATTGTTTAAATCAAGCAAATTTTCCCTTAAAATAATTAAAGGTTCCATACCAAATTGTTGCTAACGTGCAATTGATTTGTATGTTATGCAGAGTACCTTGGAACTGGATATAAAGAATTGTGTGTCTTTTTCCGAAGACTTGATGTGTTGGTTCCAGGTCAAAACTTGTATTCAGGACAACTGACCCTGGAAAATACGAACTTTTCTACTGCAGAAGGAAAGCAGACTTTTGAATGGGGGATGCTTAATTCATGAATACGACATAGTGCAGACCTCCTTGCCATATTTCCAGCATTTTGTCTTGCCCTCTGGGCTTGAACTACCGGGAGAACAATTTGTCTTGTGATGTTTGGCATTTCTGCTGCTGATGCCAGAGTAAACTAAGGAGAGAAAAGGCAAGTGGAAATTAAAAAGGTGCCACGTGCAACTCAAAAACTAAGGTTAAACTTTACATGTTCTTTAGTTTAGCTCCTCAGGTCTCGCTAATATCAGCTGAAATATATGGCAGCCACTTCCGAGGGTAGGTCTCTGTGGTATTTGCCAAAACAACCAAAAATCACGCAAACACCCTAGAGCGAACTCGGTTGGAGGCAATGTTGAATCACCTCGAGCTCTGAGCTGATGCGGCCGCGGACAGAGCGTTTGGCACCGAGCTGGCACATCCTCCGCTGAGCCGTGCACGTCCCCACCTGCATGCCCCACCGTCTCCCGTGAAGGTCAGGCTGTGCTGCTGAGCCAAGCCCTCCTCCGAGGAGCTGCCGCGACGGGTCCTGCCCTCCGCGCGAGTCTGGGGCGCACACCGCCAGCGTCCCCAGGCAGGCCAGGCTTCGCTCCCCTGGGGACGCGGCTGTGGGGAACGCCGCCTTCTGCAGTTGAGGCAACGGCAGTTTTCCCTGGTGGGAAGGGAAATCAAAGAGCAATTCTGAGTCATCCGCTCGGCGCTCGCCCGTGAATCAGGAGCGATGTCTGGTGGCCTTGGCAGCTGTTTCAGCCCCAGCCTCTCCAGTTTTCCCGGCAGCAGCAGGTGTTGTCGCACGGGCGTGCGGCAGAAGAAAAAACTTCAATCCAGAGGAGGTAGATTTGATGGAAGAGAACTGAATAAGGAAGATTACAGCGATGTTAAAAGACACTTGGAAGCTTAAAAAACATTGCTGATCTACCAGTACTGAGTGAGGGCCAGCAAATACAATAGCTCAGTGAGAAACGGTGACAATGTGCCCTTCGTGAACTTGAGGCTTTCTTGTGCTGGTGCAGGAATCTCCAGCACCTTGGCTGGAAAGCTAACGGGACTTTTGCTCCCAATGTACCAGGCAAACACCTACACAGGGTCTGCGCCGTGCAGAAAACTTCTCCCCGATCAATTCCCGGCAGCTTAGGGAGAGTTCACGGCTAACCGCTCAGAAATAGCAAATGTTTGGCTGCACTTATGGTAATTTCTCACTCTCTGCTCCCTCTGCGTCGAAACGATTATGTATATTCTTCAGAGTCGATAAAGTTACTCAGCTCTGAAGCCAAAAGCATGTGTTGAAAAGCCGAGGTACATTAAAGGCTCTTTTTTGATTCCAGCCATTTCACACACATTTTCCCTAAGCTGTGGCAGGCTTCCAGCATAGCTGAATCCAAATGTTGCTCCTTTCGCAGGCGCATAGTTTGTTCGCGTAGTAAATGTGCGTGGTACATCTCATCCAGGGCTCAGGTTATTTCTTCTCCTTGCAATGCAATGTTTGTTACTGACCACCGTTGTGTAGAATGAACCTGGTGGCACCAGCTTGCCTGCCGCATGTGAAAAAAAAAATGCTGATCCCTCAGTTTTGGGAGTTTTGACATTTCTTATTTGCATCTATTTGCACATCTCTAAGCATTATTCAATTGTCAAACAATCATGTGTTGGTGGTGAGGAGGCAGGTAAGTTATAAAAATGAATTGGCAAGATTCTCATTTGCAGAGAGTAATTTGTCTCCACTGTAATGCATGTATATGTTGTCAGGTCGGTAGAAAGGAGCCTTCTCAAGGAATGAGAATCAGATTTATCAGCTCAGTTTCAGAGTCATGTTCGCTTGCTTTATTTGCATAGCGTGGCAAAGAAAATCCAGCTCTCCTGCTGTTTTCCATTTCCCGAGAGCCCCCTTCTCCCCTCTCACCAGCCCTCCCTTTGCTAGTCCCACATAAATAGAAAATGGTGCCGGCATATTTTTCTAGGTAGAAAAAGCAGAGAGCTTGTAACCTTCCCCTCCTGTCAATCACCACTTGCAGCCACCTAGTCCTACCTCTGCTGAGAGCTAGGGGGTCTACACAGCTACATCTTTGCCAGAATGGCATTTCTTCCCAAGGGCATATGATTGCTGTCTCTATTTCCTGCCTTAGCCATAAACCTGCACAAAAAAGAATGCTTCTTTTTTGCTTTGCCTTCTCAAGGCCCTGATTTTGGCAAGAGTTACTGGGCAGAGTCTGGTGACACAGAGGATGAGGTTGTGCTGGCTCCTTTTGGGGCACACCAGTCATGGGGCATTTGGCTCATGTGAAGGTCAGAACATGTCTGGGATAATCAATGGTTATAGCAAACTGAGATTCCCAGACCATCTGCTTACTGCTTTCTCATTTTTCCAGCTGCACCTGGAGATTGCTTCTTGATTTTACTCAGATCATAACTGGTGTCAGGACTCTGCAGCCACTCTACTAACTCTACTACTCAGCCATAGTATGACTCTACTAAGTATGGCTTGTAAAACCACACGTAGTTAGAGAGCTGTCTCTCACTTTGTGACAGCAATGGGTTCATCACAGCGTCTCCATTGCTGCAGCATCTTTTGTATTAAAAATAAATTTGAAACAATGAGGCTGGCAAGCAGCCACATTGTCAGTGGGATACAATAAAGTAGAGCAGGGAGCTGTGAATAGCAGGAGAAAGGCTGGAGATGCTAGGCCACAGCTCTTCACAGCTTTTCAGGTATTTTCAGAATAATTTTTCTGGCTTTTATTTTTGAGATCCTTAAAAAAGCCATGGGACCCTGCCTTCTCCTTGGCTGGGGCTTCCGCTTCTCAGCCTCTGGCAGCTGTGCTGCTCCTCCTGTTCCACGGCATGTCAAGCAACGTGTGATATATCGCAATTACCCCAAGGGTGGCAGTCCCTGGGGAGAGTTGACAGCACAGTTCAGATCAGCAGAGACTCTGAGTTATTTTCAGGTAGTTTTAAAGATCGTTCAGTAATTCCCTTATGTACTGTACAGATTCTGATCAAGAGTTTTCCTCTTGCAGTTTCCTAAGTCAAGAACAAAAAATCACTCCCTGTTTCCTCTTGCAAGCAAGAACAAGAGGACTCTGCACTTCGGAGATGCAATGGCAAGCTATGAATTTAGAGCATCAGACCTTAGAAGTACGAGTCCAAAGGAAAGGTATCTGATCCTTTTTCAGACGCAAAGAGATTAGAGCCACTTCCAATGACTTTGAGCTAATTTTAGGCATGGCCTCCTTGGTGTCCTCCTTCCACATTGTCTCTTCCCTTACTGGCAGTCACACCTTTCTGCTTATGTCCTGATAGCAACCCGGAGCCAGTGAATTCTGTCAGACATTTTCTCTCACTAGAGATACTCCACCACAGATTGTGAAGCCTCCAGAGTCCCTAAAATGTCAATGGATTGGTCCTTCTCCATTCTTGACAAGGAGATTCAATCAAGCATTGGAGCAGGTTGCCTAGGGAGTCTGTGCAGTCTCCATCCTGGGGACATTCAAGATCTGGCTGGATAAAGCTCTGAGCAACCTCATCTGATATCAGAGCTGGCCCAGCTGTGAGCTGGAAGTTGGATCGAGATCTCCTGAGATCTCTCCCAGCCTGAATTATCCTGTGATCCCATACAGTGAGTCAGGTCACTCCTAAAGTTGCAAAAAGTTAGAGGAGGTTCTTTACCGAGACCTAAGGAAGGAACCCTGAGGAGAAAAACAAAAAAAAAATCCATCCCTCTCCCCATGAGAGGTAAGTGATAAGTGTGTTGGCACAGTCTCTTTCTCTCCAGGCTGGATAAGTCAGCTAATCCACAGCCTGGCTGTATGATTTGAGTACACAGCACTGGCACGTAGTTAAGGAAGACCCTCCTCTGTCTGTAAATGATATCTCACAGTTTGGCATTGCAGAAGAGCTGGAGACCTTCTAGGATTAATCACCACCGCTCTGGCTATCTGCTGGCACCTTTGTCCTAGCACCTTCCGGCACAGCCACATGTTGGGCATCCTGGGTGCCTGCATGAGCAGGTACAAGCTGATAGCAAGGAGTAAGAAACTCGGGTCTCTGCATCTGGTGGGTCAGGATAAGGCCCTGCATAGCTGTGTTTCTGGTGGGGCAGGGAAAGGGAAATGTGACACCGAACATTGGCTGTGGGGCTGCTCAGTTATCAGCAACCACTCAGAGCATATGACTGTGCCAGTAACTTGCCAACATCAAATAGCTACTGTAAGCAGCATGTGTGGGAGCAGCTTGGAACACCTGGCATTTGTTTTCAAGAGTGACCATTAAAATTTGTTGTGCTGCATGTTTGCCAAGCCTTTGAAGAACTAGTTTCACAAGGGCAGGTTGGAGGATGGCCTTGTGTAGGCCTGGGAAGATGTGGCTGAAGACAGTCACGAGTACGTGTATGGAATGTTTTTATCTTTAACTGTTCTGAGGACTGGCAAACATCCCAGCTGAGCCAGATATGAGCTCCTGTGTTAGTAGTACTGGCTGTATGCTGTTAGTTCTTTCTAGATCTTTGTTGAAACATATATAAGTTTGATCCTTTTGTGAAATAAACGGAATCTTGCACAGAGAGCTTGAGTGCTTAATTCAGTCGTGGCAGCATGTACCAAGGATGATGGAAATCTAAACTGAGGGGCTTCAGATCTGAATATGGGACATAACGCTGAAACTGGTGTCTCTTGCAGCATCTTGTGATTTCTTGCTCCTATATTGCAACTGCCACATAGCTGGTATGATTGCTAGCAGAAACAGCAATTTCTGGACTCATGGGAAACTCCCTGATACCAATAGGATGATTCTCACTGATTCCATCAGGAGGAGATTAGGTATGTAAACAAATTCAGTGTTGCCAATTTTTATATATTTGTTGTGGCCATGGAAATATTTGTTCTACTTACAGCTGCTACTGCTCTTGCTATTTCATAACTTTAACTTTTTGTTTGAATGAAGAGTACATTTCTAGCCCTTATGGCTGGAGAGAAAAGCTTGAGGTCCAATAAATTGTGCAAAGACTCTGGCAAAGGAGATCTGTGATAACCTATGGGTTATCCCCTTCTCGCTTCTAATTTTGGCCAAGCTGAACTCAGTACTTCCTGAACTATGTTATCACCTACAGGACTTGCTCTGACCGTTGAACACTGCTGTGAAATTGGTTTTTCTGTTGATCGTGCCCCCATCTCAAGAGCTCTTTGTTACCATACTGCATCGCTGAATGTTATCCTGCAACCGCGCTGCCAAAGAAAGGGCCTTGCCACTCCTTAAGTGTCTCTTTAGCAAAGCCAGCTAGCTTAGATAAAGGGCTGAGGATGCTGATCTGTGCTTACCCAGCCAGCTTTGCTAGTTGAACTCAGGATAAGTCAGAGTCCTTTCCACCAGCAGGCAGTAGAGCAGGTACAGCAGACCCGAAAGGGGACCTTGGTGTGTGACCATTGCACCCATTGTTTCGGCTGAATGGAAGTCCCAGGCGAAGCTCTTCACGCAGGCACAGCCTTGTCCTCCCTTCACAGCAGGGAGACGATGTCTGTATTTTCCCCTTTCAGATGCAGTAGCAACTTATTCTGGAGAATTTCCTTTCTTGCGCCCAGGAGGCCTTTTTAACTCCCTTGCCTAGCACTCCATTATAATTTTGCTGTGGAAAGAGGTGGCAATTTCTGCATCAGGGCTGTTAGGCACAGAGCAGGACCCAGATGACAAGTACAATAGAACAAAGGTGGCGGATAAACACCTTTGCAAAGCCTTAAAAATCAGTTGATAGTCTCCTTCCACAAAAGGAAGGTGTTTCCCCAGTCCATATGTATTGATCATCCGTGATCACTGATATCTGGATGGCCAACGAGCCACCCAACAGGTCGCGTGGGCATGCGGTGCCACTTCACACGTGTTTCGTGCGGGTAACCCGAGGCAGTTAAATCGCCTGGTTAGCATCCCTTTCGCTCACCCCCTGCCATGAAAAACCACTGCAAAGAAAGGAGAGGTGGGGAGAGGGAAGGGGGAAGGGGAGCTCTGGCAGGAGTTTTCACCTGGATACAGTTGCTATAGGAACCACTTACGGCGCATCTCGCGCCTCCGCTATGCAAGGAAATTTGCTCGCCCCTAATAGCGGGTGAAGTGGTTTACCTGCAAGTGTAGACGTTCGGCCCCTGCTCACCCCCAGCGGGACTGGAGCTCCTCGGCCGGCGCAAGGGGCTCCCTCGCCCCACGGGGCAGGTCGTGGGAAGAGCGATGCTCTCTCTGCATCTGCGAAGAGCAGCGGCTGTGGCCGGAGGGCTGCTGAAGTAAATGGCCAGCAGCGGAGGGGCCAGTGGGGGAGAGGGAGGATGAGAAGGAGCCAAGAGATAGCGACGGAAATCAGGACTTTGATTGCAGAGGGAGCAGGAACAGTGAAAGTGTATGTAAGCTCTGGAAGAAATGGGCTAGTGGAAAAGGCGAGAACAGAAATCAAAGCTGCAGGAGAGGTGGGTGGCATTAAAGGTGGAAACCTTGGAGAGTGAAGCAACATTAGTGGAAAGTGCCCGGCTCGGTGTTTGTAATGTGTGCTTGGATCTGTGGATGAAAGGCCTAAGTAGAAAGAGCAATACTATGTTTTTTAATATAATTTTGATAGCTTTTGCAATAGCTATTAGTTTCAGTCCTTGAAAACTCATCTCGGTGGAAGCTGTGGTGGTGGCTCCGTGTCATTATCCAGCTGCCGGGTGTACATTTATACTTGATGGTGTGGTACAAGTGCGGAGATTGCAGCTACTGGAGCCAGGGCTTATCAGCTGTACATTAGGGCAACTCTTGACCCTTGGTTTGTGGGGAACAGTTCATTGGCAACCAGGAATAGACCTCAGACAACAAGTTAATGACCTTTTCCTACCAGTTCAACAAGAAAAGTAACTGCAAAATTGACATTGCTGGAAGAGCCTATATCAGAGGAGAACAGTACTAATCACCGCAAGGCAGAGAGGGGAGACCGTGAGGCAGGGAAAAGATTAAACTGAATTACACGAAGGACATCCAAGTTCAGCAAAGCACTTAAGTAGCTGCCTAATGTTAAACCAGCACTAGCGCAAAGTATGAGCCAATTTGAAGCGATTGAAGAAGGAACAATCTAAGGATGGCTCAACAGAGCAGTGTCACTTAGCAGGAGCTGAAATGAGCAGAAGAAAAGCAGAGGGAAACTTTAAAAAGGCTCAGAGTAGACAACAAGTAGGCAAGCAGAGGTCAGGTGAAGAAGTGTAACATGGCAGAGGAAGGTGGCAGCAATAGGAGTGAATTATAAACTATTATGATAAATGCCAAATGGATTACGGTAAACCTTCTCGATGGCCTATTTGTAGGCTGCAAATCAACAAGGGTTGGAACCTATTTACCATGCAATGCGCTTTAACTTCACGAATTAATGGTATAACCTTAAACATCTTCTGCTAAATGCACCACTTCACAAAATTACACAATTTATGTAAGGAAACCTGGATTTCACATGTCAACTGATGCAAATACAATATTGATATAGCTGTATTTTTTCAGAGATATGCATGAAAAAAACCATGTAAACTGAGCAAAAGAAAAGTTTATAGACTATCATATGCTGTTTGTGCACTGCCAACAGAACTTGGATTGAAAGTGTTTTTCCTATAGTCAGCTCTGCAAAGGTCTGCTACCACCAGGCTCCTGACCATGCATAGTTTCTTTCAAAAATACCCTGTCACTACTGCCAATGTTTTTTGCCTGATCCCACAAAAGAAACAAAGCAGAGCATTTGATAAAAGCTAGGAGCCAGTCATACACTAGCAGATGACGTGCACAAGTGGCGATGTGCTTTAAAAATGCTGGCAGTGGTGGACTGCTCCCAGCCATCCTCTATACAAGGATCCAAAAGTACTGCTTGTGGTCAGTGGATTCATTGGTTTGGGCTCAGAGTTCTCAGAAATCTGGGACAACCATTTCTCCCTTGACCTTGATGGGCGATACACACATCTAACCATCAGGCCTCACAACTGATCTCCCAAAAACCAAGGAGAGAGCAACAGATTTTAAATACCTGTAACACACGAAGGGCAGGAGTCGAACAAAAAAACCACAGGCAGATTATGGGCTTCTGTGGCAGAAAGATGTGATACGAGTAGTGGAAGAGGAAAGTGGGGAAAGACATTTATGTTGCCAATATTCAAGCTAAAGAAATAGGCTGAGCTCTGGGTAAGGGTGCGAAAAACTAATTGAAGAGTTTTACTACTACATCTCAGGGTGAAGTATGTATGGCAAAGAGAAAAGATTGCCATATGGGAGAACTCCAGCCAAATCACCAAACTCATCCTAAATCTCACCAGCAGGGAAGGTGCTCTTTCACTGGGACAGCAGGGGTGGAGGTAGGAAGAAATGGTGAAGACAGCACAAGTATTTCAGCATGGAAATGGAAATGCTCCTGAGGGCCAGGAGGAAGAGGGTGGGAGTCGGGAGCTGGAGGAGAGCTTAGCAGCAAGAGGGGTGCTGCTGCCGCCAGGCACGGACCCCGGGCACCCTCCAGCCTGAGGGGACCGGCAGGTCTCCCAGGGCAGGAGAGCTGCTCCTCTGCCGGGAGGGGATTGCCTTCCACAGGCTTCTGGGAAGAACTTCTTTGCATTAAGCCTCCTCCCCTGCTCTGCTAATTAACTGTTGACCTGGATTCTCCTCCAGGAGACCTGTTCTCTCTTTATTTTTATCATCCTGTCTTCTGGTTATTCTGGATGTGTTTTATATACCTACAAATCGAAGTATCATAACATCCCTGGGACCTGGTGACCGCAGGGAGCTCTACAGACTGACTGCACATTGTGTAGAATAAGCATTTCTGCGTTTTCTAGTTCAAAGCTCTCCCTTATTAACAAAATTGAAAGTTTTCTTTTTCTGGGTTATTATGAGATGGAGAAAACAGACTTTCCCATTGTAATTTCTCTCACGCATTCATTCTTCTGTTACCTGCTTTTCTCGTGGCTCCTCTTTTTGTCTCATTGAAAACTGACCCTGTTTTTTCATTCTCTCTTCAGAGGAGAGTTTTGCCAGCCTGGCTCAGCAGGCGTCTCTCTGCCGGCAGGATCCCCTTCTCCTCTGAGGTGGGAGGAAGCAGAGCTCTGCCCGTCTTTGCAGACGGGGCTCTCTACTGCTTTTTACAAAGGCTCTGCAGCATCCTCCATACGACTGAGCGCGCTGTCCCCTGCACAGCAAAGCAGTTATTTGCTTTGGGGCTGTAGCTGCACATTAGGCTGAAGTCTTCCCCGAGCTGTCGGTAAGGGTGCCTGTCTCCTTTCGCCAGTTGATAAATTCGGTGCAAACACTGTAGGACGTAATAGTCACTATTTCTGCCTTCCACCCACCCCAGTGTGTGTTATTTTGCTTCTTTGTTGTAAAGCAGTATCATTTATTACTAGCATCACAATCTCACTGGCTTCCCCATGCATAACAATTATTATTATTACCAGGGTTGAGCAGCATAATAATATCCAACATGTTGCCCCACAGGATTTTTATCCTCAAATGTGAATTCCTGACTCCACTGAAATCCTAATAGATTTCAACAGATTTTTCAGGATTTTGTCCCTAGTGATATTCATAAAATCACTTCAAAACTCACGGCAGCCCAAAGAAATAAATTCAGTGAAGTTCTGCTCATTCAAATGAACTTACACTGGCATAAAATCAGTGCAAAACAGTAAAAGACTGGGTCAGAAATATTCAGCGTTTCTAGGTTACCTTGCACTAGCTTCCATCGCAGCTAGAATGTTTTCAGATGTTTTGCAGTGTTAGTAGGGTGGGTCATGATTTTCAGTTGGGGTTTTTTTTTCCTGAGAATAAAACCACATAAATAACAATAGATCCAAGCCATTTAGTCCCATAAAATAAAAAACAAAACTGAAATCTTTTCTTCCCATGAAATCTAACAGAGAAAAATATCCTGATTGGCAAATGATTTTTCAGTCCTTTCATCAAGAAAAACCTGGCTCTTGAGGCTAAGATTTGAGACACTGACTCATTTTTTTTGAAGGAGCCTGTCCAACAAGAGATCTTTGACAGGCTTGAAACACTGCAGCAACCTTTAATTTAGAGAAATTATTTCCAGTAGGGAAAGCGGCTGGTCATGTGCAGGACTCAAATTAGGACCAACAACAACAACAAAAAACCCCCAGAAATCAGGATGCATCGTAGTATCCAGGCTTGGCTCAGCTCTGAGGCTGATTTGTGCCTCACCAGCAGCTGTTCAAATAAAGAGCTGCCCCAAGGAAAGATCTGTACAAATGACTGCACGGGTTGTTTTTTTTTTATTTTTCAGTTCTTTGCCTCTCACCTAAAACCCTGAAACAACTAGTTGCCCTTGCCATGGATGATTATAATAATTATTGGAAAACAATTGAAGTGTGATCAGGCGGGGAGGGCAGTAATTGCAATATTGACAGGTGGTTGCTTTGTGCCAAACAGGAGTTTTTAAGATCAGCTGCACTTTGAAGGACTCCCAGCTAGGATGCTTCTGATAAACTCTTTAATTAACCGTGCTATGGATTTTACTACAGGATCTACAGAAAGATCACAGCAAGGCTTTCTAGAAGAAGCTGTGAATCTCATACAAGTAATTTTCTGTTAAGGAATGCTTTAGTACATACGTTTTTATATCAGTTTTTCCTGATTGTTCCACCTTTTTGTTTACATAGATGATGTGCATAAAACCAAAAAGGTTGTCTATCTTCTCTGATGATTAAACATCATTGACACATGATATTATCACAATTGGGTCACATTAAGGTAATCACATCATGAAGCTGCAAGTAGGAAGGGCAGAATTTAATACCCAGACAACTGTGCCAATGGTAAGAGGATGACTAATTTTAGGGATTCTGCGAATTTATTTGGGGATGGAATGCAGTTTATGGCCTGGACAGCAGATGTGGTGAATTACTGAGAAACTAATAATAATAAAAAGTATACTTTTGTTCAAGCATTGCTCATAATAGATTAAAATAATCAGAGTGTTTCCAGGATACTAACAAATACATATTCCTCAAAACCTCCTGGTAGTCAAAAATACTTCCCAAAAAGATGCTAAATTTGAACTGCTTCCTGAGGCATTCCCTTCTCATCAGTTATTGTCCAAGAGCTGTACAGAAGATTTAAACACCCGATCTTGCAAAATTTTCCACAAATTTAACTTTTTCCTGAAGCATGGGGTCTGAGACAGACACTGTCCGTCATTTTGGACCTTATAAATGATGTATGTACTTTTCCATCAGCTGGTGAAATGGTAACCATTCCTCTGCCAGCAGAGAACAAATCCCTAGAAAAAAGGCAATGATCAGGTGTCATAAATAAGTAAAACATGAAGGATGGAGCAGGGAACTGCAGTTCAATTCACATAGGTAAGTGGCTTTTACAAACATACACTCACTGGATGAGGCTCCTGCATCAACTGAAATGCCTTTGTTGTTGCAATTGATATTTCTGAGTGAGCTGATTATTTGTAATTTAAGGCTACTGATCTTCAGTAAACATTGCAAGTAATTGAACTATGTTTTTAACTGTCTGCATAACTTCTGCCAGCCCCACAATTAACTAGGCAATTTAGGAGCATCTCTGTGGTAGCATTTATTGGTTCATTTCTAACATTTTCGTATTAATCTGTTAACAAATTGCAGTATCCTTGCTAAAACCTTGGAAACAGCACAAGAAGCTGTTTTCTGCTGTGGTTTCCCCAGAGAGCACACGCACGCAGCCTCCCTGACGTTCTCTGGTGGGCCAAAGGGGCACAGACAACGGGTCTTGCTCCATTTTCCTCCCATTTTTGCTTCACTTCTGCCTAAGTGAGGCTGCTCTCTCCCTACAGGCACCAAAGACTGGGCTTGCCAGGGCATATTCTCTGCTGCTGCAACTTGGTACTCGGTGGCATGTTTCGAGGGAGGGGCATTGGCTGTGGGTCTGAACCATGAATACAATTTAAATGTACCCTTTAACTCCTCATGTCAAACCAAGTAGATGGCTCGTGCACTGCCAAGGTCCATGGGAAATGCATGGGAGAGGAAAGTCATCCCCATGACCGCTCTCCTGTCGCTGCCTGGGGATTATCATGCCAAGACAGAACACAAGTGAGGGTCATCACCTCTGGGGGACACGAGGACTCTGGCTGAGGGACAAAAAGGGAAAAGGGACCTGTACATCTGCACCAGCTTCCCACAGCCCCTTTTGCAGAGATGATTAATGAGATTTTTCAGGTGTTCAGTATATTCCCTGAAAAACATAGTGTTAGGCAGAGGGAAGTCTTTGTCAATTCCAGATGAATTCAAGGGGAAATTTCAGCCCCACACACAGCCATAATGCAGGGGGGAACAATTCAGAAAAGCCAAACCTGACGGGACTTTCCCTCTAGAAAATCCTTTGACTTTCTGAAATAAAGTGTAACTTCAAATGTTTAATTAATGTAACTCATTATTTTTTCTCATATGGATAAAAATACCTGCCAAGGGCTTCAGAAACACCTCACTTTGGGTGGATTAAAACTATCGGGATCTCAATTACATCTTTCCTGTTGAAGCACAAAATTTTTTCAAGCTGACTTGGAAAAAAAAAAGGAATTAAAAAAAAATTCTGCAAATCCTACCTCTAGCTGGCAGAGCAGCTTATTTGTGCATCCCAGTGTGTGGATGAAAAAAATGGACGTGTCCCCCCTGTTTTGTACTGTGACGCATAGAGTGTGTGTTGTGCGACCTGACGTGGGAGAGGCTGTGCTGGCCCACAGCCCTGCCCTCCTCAACGCATGGTCAACTGCATGGCCAAACTGCTTCATGAGCCTCTTCCCATGCTTGGCGAGCTGGAGCAGATTTGTTTTGTCAGTACCTGAGGCTTTGTCCTGTTTAGAAATTAAATTCGATCATCCAATGTCTTGTTTTCTTACCCTTCCCTCGATCCTTCTCACAAGTACTTGACTGGAAGAACACACAGGAAAACAAAACAGGTCTGCTGAAGTTCAGTCAGTCCCTTGCCTTTGATTTGTTCTTGTCTGTTTTGGTTGCCAGACCCTGCAAAGTACATTCTCGGGAAAATCAGCAATGCAAAGCTTTAAAACAGACAGGCCAATGCTTCAAAGCTGGGCAGTGTCTTGAGAGGCACTTTTGGTTACATTTATTCCAACTCATGACTAGTTTTCAGAGGGGATATAGCTTTGATATAACAGGAGTTGCAAAAGCTTAGGATATTTAACTTCAGCCAACACACTGCTGAAAATGTTGGCCTGAGTGCTTGGATAGCTACCTTTTCAGTGGAGAGGTGTTTTATGCTACAAGGTAAATGCTCAATTTCTTCTCCAAACAGCTGATCGGCCTCGGCTCCTGTTTGAGGGCACTTGGTGTTTCCCACCACAACGCCTTTCTCTTGAGTGTTTTTGAAGTGTATAGTGCTAAGAAGACCAGACAAGATGAAGGTTGTGGTGAATGTGGACTTTTAATGTGGAACATTATATCACTGTGTAATTGAACCATCAGACACAAAACTGCATAGTAGCTGTACTTATAAAAGATATGGCAAGCTCTAGCTTCCCATTTAATGTGTACAGGTAAGAATCCAGAATTAAGGAAAGAAAAGAAAGATTTCCACAAAATATCAAATGAAGAAGA
The DNA here is from genome assembly GCF_000737465.1 of Haliaeetus leucocephalus. Taxonomy (NCBI): domain Eukaryota; kingdom Metazoa; phylum Chordata; class Aves; order Accipitriformes; family Accipitridae; genus Haliaeetus; species Haliaeetus leucocephalus. The sequence continues at coordinate 2,450,600 of NW_010972436.1, forward strand.
TGAGAACTCTGAGGTTCAGAAATATGATCTTTTTACTGATTAGATTCTCTGAAGAAAGTTAAATGTTTTAGAAAACAAATATAATAAAGACAATCAATTAAAAAAAAATGCAATACTAAACTGAGCTACTTGTGTCCACTCTGGGGGGAGTTCCACCAAGCTGCAGTGATTATTTAGAGCTGGGTCTAGCCTGAAAATAGGACATGGATGTAAAAGAGAGTCCTACTTTGTACTGATATAGGAGTAGGAAACTCATAACCACTTTGTAAATGTTGTCTCTTTATGACCACGTGGATTTTTCTTTTTAATCTATCTATCTATCTACCTACCCACCTACCTACCTACCCACCTACCTACCTGTCTATTTAATGAAAAATCTGTACTTAATAAAAAGACAGGACATTGATGGAAATAATTTAGATCAGTGCTTATTTGAACAGCACTAACAATTTTTTTTTAAAGTGGCTCACAGCCTGGCGATAGAGGTAGTCACAGAAAGCCTTGATCTAAACAGGGATAGGGAGGACAAAACGCCCAGACTACAGCATGTGACCTGGGACGCACCACACCAGCCTTGCTGGAAGGAGAAGGATGCATGGGGGTGAGGACAGGGGAAGGCAAGCCTCTCCTTCCCATCTCCTCCCTGCTCCCAAATCCAGGAAACCAGCACCTAACTGTTTTTTTTTTCTTAATTTTCCTATTCTTAAAAACTGGGCTAAATCATATCGCCTGCTGTCATCTAATATTGCTTTCTGCAGCACCTTGTTAATATAGCAAGGATCAGAGCATCACGATGAGCACTTTTAAAAATGACCATGTAAAACTGCTAGGTTAATGACTTTGGTGGTGTTTTGCACAATTTTAGCTCTGCTGGCCCAGACCTGGTGACCAGTAGCCCGTCAGCTTTGTTTCTCTGTTTGTGGAATTGCCTTTCTGGTCTTTGTGTAATCGCCTGATTCCCTGGTGTCGCAGGAGCTGCTGAAAAATGCATTCTTTGTACCTAGGAAGAACCTGTATAAATATTCTCAATAAATAAATAACAGTTGTCATTTTCAAAATATGACAATCTCCAGTTGCCTGTGCTTAAATTGAATGACATGTCATTTATCCTAATAGATGGGAATGCATGTATAGTACATATGAGTGAGTCACCTAATTCTTATTCACCTCAGCCTTGGTCTCAGTTGGGGGCAAGTGCCTCTAACAGGGTTTGGATGGATCAAATCACAAGCAGAAAAATCTTGGTCAATTATAGACGCCTAAGGCTAAAAGGGAGGTGTCTTTTTCTCTTCTTTTTTTTTTCTTAATCTCGCCGAACACAGAATGCCCCTCCTATCCATAGGCTTACTGAAGGAGCAAGTCAATCTCTGATCTGTGGAATTTCTGGGAATATCTCTTCCCCCTGTAATTTAACGTGACTCAATTCTCCATCCTGATAATACAAGTGGTGAGAAAAGCTCCTAATCCTATTGGCGTACCCTCTTGTCAGCACCTCTTTATTTCACTGCTTTAAAGGCTCAACATGTTTTCATTTACAATAAGCACTAAGATAACTGCAGGTGCCCTCTCTAAAAGCAAGGTTAACTCACCTGAGATGAATTCTTTTATTGCAAACAAAAGCAACACATGAGCAGGAAATACAATTAATACAGGTGCTTCCCTGAAACTTAGCAAATGCCATTTGTCTTGAAATGACATAAATCCCCATTATATAAACAGGCCCCAGAGGCTTGATTTGTATTATTTCTGGAGAGGAAGTATTTAAGCAACAGATAAATGGAGTGGTGATGGTGGGGGGAAAGAAATCCTTGTACTTACAAGGTATTTATTTGACAGTAAAACTACTAGTGTGCTATTTTGTGACTGTATTTAAAAATATGCAAATGCCTTAATAGAAACCAAAAAAGCCCAGTCTGCATGGGATTTTCAAGTTAAGTGATTTTTGCTGAGGATGTGCAACATCCTGTGTATTTGCGATCTACCACTCAAGTATTCCATCTGACACACGAATCTCTTAATGATTTGCTGGTATTAATGTCACATCCTTCTGGGCGTGAAGCATTGCCAGACCCCAAGCGCCTTGGGTCTCCATGGCAGCAGAAGGATGCTCCTTCCCAGCTCTCTTGAGGAGGACCCTGCAGGGTGCAGCCTGAGCTCCTGCTCCCAGTGGGGCCCTTTGCACCAGCAGAAGCACAGCTCCAGCCCTCCTGGAGGCAGGGAGCAGGGGCAGGTCTGTGGAACTGCCTCGACACCCACCATCCGCAAGGCTGCTGCTGTCCCTAGGGGTGCTGGAGCTCAGGGCTGGGGTGTCTGGTGAGACCATGCCGCTGCCACGGAGCTGGAGAATAGGGCATCTCCTGGACAAAACTTGGGTTTTTGGCTGGCCTCAGGATACCATGTTCTCTAGCGTGTTACCTAGCACGCTAGAAATATGTCAGCAAGGAAGCAGACATGGAGAGCAGCAGCCTGCTAGATGAGGTACTACTGTCAAAATACGCTGTTCTCTTTCCAGTTCTGCTACTGACTTATACTGAACAACCCTAGAAAACCACTCCACCTCTCCGAGACTCTTCATGCCCCTTTCCTCTGCTGATTTTGTCTAGCTAGTCTTTCACTACAGGTAGACCACGGGCCCTCAGGTTTTATAGACCCAACAGCTATTGTGCTATGGACACCAGTCTCTATTACACGCTTTTCTGAGAAATGCATGTTGTTTTCTTGAGAACATGTACGTCTCTTCCTTTTGCAGTTAACAGTATGAACCCCTGGTGTTTATAAACAGGTGGGAGGAAGGTGTAAGGCTATCATAGCTGCTTACAGCCTAAAAAGCCAGTTCAAAGTGGTATTTAGATTATAATTTCTCTTACCTATTTCCTTTATAATTCATATATAACTGCTTAAAAAGCACACTCCAAAATTACCTAAAACAAAAAAAAAGGAGAAAAAGAAATTGTAACACTTAATAGGATCATCAGAAAAACAACTGCAATTATGTTGACAAGTATATTACACTGGTTTAGATATTCAGCTGTATCATCACCAAATCCAGTACCTTCTCTTTCTTCACCCCAAAGCTGTGCTTTGTCTGATGAATGTTCCTGATCCGTAGTTTTTAACAACTGAGGCTCTGATTTTTGCAGCCAGTCCTGCTTGGTCTGATTGCTGCAGCCCTGTGGAAACTATTGCCTTTAGGTTAACTATGACCCCACCAGGTGTCAACCTACAGAAAGCCAATTGCACCATCTGGGCCAAAGCTGAAATACTGAGTCAGGATGGTCTCCTTTCTCTTCCCTATGTTCTAATAAGCTGGTAACTTCCACTATCAAGAAATCAAAGGGGTAAAGCTTTACTATTTCCCCCCACACCCCTCTCTAGGCTTGAATCCACTGCACAACCCAAATGTCCTCCATTATCTATTGGATCTTTAGGTGTCAGAAAAACACTGGATTGGTCCCTTTCCCCTGAAAATTCAGGATTTATTCCGACAGCTACAGCAACATTTATCAACCCCAGTCTGCAGACACTACCTGCTCCAGGAGTGACAAATTGACATGGTTGTATGCTCAATTAAACCTGCTCTTCCTTTTTAAATAAGTGCATTATTAGACTACTAAATTATGTGCAGGTTTTCTCGTACACTTTGACTACATTAAACTTAAGATGCTAAACTTTGGCTGCAAACCTTAACTTGGTTATTTGGAGAAGAAAAACTTAACACAGCTTTTTTGACAGATATTGAAGTAAAATAGAAATTGCTTTAGAGTTTTTTCCATTTTATAGAAAACATGCAGCTTCCCCAGGAAACAATTCTTAAATGTATGATAGAAAGCCCTACTTTCCAGAAGTCTCAAGAACAAGCAATTCCAGCTGACGTTGGAGATGGAGAACCATTACCTGAAAATCTAGTCCTGATGTTCCATAAGACCTGCTTTGAAACCTTTACCAACTATTCAACTCTATACTCAGATGGCAGGTGCGGTATTTTCACTTTAGGGCTCTTTTCCTACAACTAGTCTCCCATGAATGGGTCCTTTCCTTCATACAGAACCCCACTGAGGTCAGCAAAGGATTTGTGTCTAAAAACAGAGGTAAGTAAGTGTAACAATTTGCTAAAATTATATTCGGGGCTGGCTGACAGGCCTGTGGATGTAAATGTCCTTTTGGGAAGATGGGACATTTTTATAAGAAAAGATATTTCTGCTGAAATTCTTTAGGGATTTTGTTGTTAGATAAATAAATGAAAGCTTAACACAGCAGAAGCAGCAAGCTTCTTCTGGTGCTACGATCTTTCTAGGGTATTCACAACTCTTTCTTTAACAGAAGGAAGAGTTGAGCAAGCATCTCTGTCTCCAAAATAATTTCTAATTTTTTCTTAAATGGGTGGGTGGAGCAGTTGTTTCCAAGGAACAAAAGGTGCCTGAGTATCTTTCAGAAACTGAAGGTCATCACCAATTCCTTATTTGACAGATTCAGACTTCCAGAAAGAACACTTTCTGCACACTGAACCTCCCGAGGAGAACTAGAGGTCGATAGCCTACCTGCCCTTCCCACTGCCATGAGCAGCCTCAGAGGGACATGTCATGTCCATTGCCCCCACCATGGGTCGAAGGTGTCACCTGAGAAGGGAGAGGATGAGCCACTTCATTCATGGGCATTTCATTGGTCTAAATTGAAAAGTAACCAGAAGTAGCTGATGGTGCAACAAATGCTGACGGGGGGAACTGAACTACAAAGTGATGAAAACATTGTAAGAGACAGGCACTGACAGCAGAGGAATGGAAACGGATTCCTGTGTCTGGCCCTTCAGGGGTAGAGGAGTAGCCAGACCCGCTTTGTCACAAACTGCTCAGGGCATGGTTCCTGAGCATTGGGCTTTATCTGGGGCACTGATCTGCATCTCCCTTGTGCTGGCTTGCAGAGTGCAGCCTGGTGCCGCTGTGGCACCTCCTGGGCTGGGCTGGCCGCTGGCAGTGGCCGCAATGTGAAAAGTCCCATGCCACGAGACGAGAATAAGTGGCATAGGCAGCGGGAGCCAGCAGCAACCATCAGAAATGCAACAGAGGTGCATGTCAGACCATGGTACCTGATAAGTCTTACTCACCCTTGTCTGGGGAGGGGGAAGTTGTCCTACCAGTGCCCCACACCCCTAGCACCTGGGCCAGCCCAAAACAGGGAGTGGGGACTCGTTGCCGGCATTAGGGGAAGGTACGCTGTTCAATAATGTGTGACATATCCACCAACTCTGTAAAGACTCAATAAAAAAACTCTTCCAGAGACAACAGTGGGGAGTCATCCCAGTCCACCCCAACCATTCTTCAGTAATTGTTAATATGGTTTGCAGCCACTGGCTTTAAATGATGCAAAGAGAGTCAGAGAAGATGAGGATATGGCTGTACCCTATTTAACTTTCAGTCTCTGGATATCTCCTCCTAGGAAATACCCTTGAAGCCTTTGGATTCGTAAGAAATAGCAGCAGAAGGTTTCCCTCTAGAAAGCATAGAAGCAGAACAGGTCTCTTGCAAGGCCATGCTTTTCAGTAGGGCCGAAGGGTATGACCTTCAAGCCCATGCAGAAGAAACACAAACCTTTCACTAACATTTACAAAAATCTGTAGTGAGCCAGAAGCAGAGCAACACTGTCCTCCTGCCACAAGTGATAGAAAGGAGCCTGTCCCCTAAATGGAGGAGCACAGGATTTCTCAGGGTTGGCTCCAGAGGAACCTCTCGACCCAAAGAGCGATACCAGGTAAACCTGTGGGATCCACCATAAGGAATGTCTGTGTGCAGTTGATAACTTTTTAGTTGCTAAAGACTGACTAAATCTCAAATATAATCTTAGCCTGCCCCCAGCTTCAAAATTCCATGGGAAAAATGGAAAAAATCCTCTGCCAAAATATTCTTTTAATAGACCTGGGAATGTCTTTTATTTCCCCCCAAATATAAAACGCTCAGAGGTATCTGGGCAAGAAATGGAAAAGACATATGTCTCTGAGTCTCCCAGACTTCCAGAAAGATTTAAGTGCCTTTGAATGCAATGCCACCAAAATGATGATAATATTTCGTATATCAATGTTTTGGTTTGAAATGTTTGCAACTGAAATAAGCAAGGCAATTCATACCCTTTTCCCAAAAATTTGTGTGGGCTTTTGCTAATTTTAAGTTGGAGAATTTACACTCCAGATAGCTACACAAACATTTAACAATGCTGGTTTTAGAGAGCACTGGATTCATTGAAATGGATCTGGAGAATGAGAGCAATATTTCCGTTTGGATCCTGAAGGAGGACTGCAGACTCTGCTGCGGGGAAGGGAAAGAGCTGCATGGTCTGAATGAAACCCTGAAAGAGCAACAATGACTGAGAAGATGGAGAACCAGAGGAAAACAGGGCTGTGGACAAGGCTTTCAGCAGATGAGTCTGGTGGTATCAAAACAAGTTAAATGATTGCTAAGGAGGGAGAGGAGGCTACAAATATTTGATGCAGGAGTGGTCATTGGACATAAGACTGGAGATGATCAGGTGGAGTAAAGGCAAAGGAAAACGAGGAGTTGGAGAAGGAAAAACACATTTGGTTTTCTCTGGATTACCGTTCTGCAGCTTGAATGTGGTAAATATGTTCATCTTAGGCATGATATGAAACTTATCTACCAACTGTTTGTGAAGAACTTAGAATAAGAAGCACTATTATGTCAATAAAAAATACACTTTGCATCTTCAGAAAGGTGCTGTTATTTCTGGTTATGATTTTCAGATGTGCCTGATCCCCATATAGTATTGCTCTCAGTCAAGTCAAAAGGAGTTTTACTATAAGAGTTTGATGGTTTTTGAAAATCACACCTAATAATCTCTCAGAAGTTATAAGGGAAGTTACTTTAAATCTAGGGAAATGCAGTATCTGCAGTACAAATTGACAGGATTAGATATAAATGTTGTACATCCATATAGAGAGAGGCAAATGCTCATTTGCAAACAGACTGAGACAGCCATTACCAGGCACTGGTGCTATTGAGCTGCTGTGGTAGATTTGGCATTCTTATCTCATTTGTGCTTCAAAGTCCAATTGTGCTTGCAATTGTTGTTCTGACTATTTAGCAGAGCACAAAAGTAATATTGTTCTCCATGTTGCTATACTAAGACATGTTTCTCATGCAGGAGATAAACACATTTCCTTCTTTTTAAACACTGTCTTCTCCCCTTCTCTTTGTCTCCATCTATAAGCCAAAACATATATTAAAAAGGTGTTTGTCCCCTAACTCCTCTAGTTTAGAAATCATATATTGTGACAGACCTTCTACCCTGCTTTGATTCCTGTGCCAATATCACATTGTACACTGCACGAGCAGAATATACATGGCAGTCTCCTGCTGGGGATTTTTCCAGCGTGGCAGATTTCCCAAGTGTGCAGAAGGAGCCTGGTCAATGCCCATCTTGCTGCCCCCGACACCTCCAGTGCGGGAGCAGGATGTGGCAGAGGGGCCGGGGTCTCCCAGCCGCTGCTCCGGTGAGCCGCAGCGTGCCGGAGCTATGGGGAAGCAGGAGGCTAGGTTTCTTCCCAGACCCTCTGGTCTCACCAGGTTTTCAAAACAAAGGCCCCTGCCTGGCATTAAATATATTGAGAATTTTGAAGCTGAACGCACTTGCCCTCCCCATAAGCTCTATTTCACATATGGGATGCACACAGGCCATAGCCACTGCCAAATTTCCAGTGTCTTCTGTGAATGACACCAAGGTCATAGACGTCATATGAAACAACTGATAACTAGAATGTGTCCCGAATTCAGAGTGTGCAGAGAAAGAGTCGAGAGAGTAGCTGGCACTATTTTCATAATTATAAGTAAATAGGCTTTTAGCATCAGCAAAGCCCCCCATAATCTAATACTAGTAATCTAATCAAAGAGCTTGTGAAAAACAGATTCTATATCCATATGATGATGTGATGACCTATTAAATGATGACAGATGTTCCAAGCTGGCATTGGTAACTAGAAGAGGAAAAACAGGTTTATTGTGTGCATTATCTGAAAATGTAAATTCCATAGTTATATGCTGATCTGTCTGCAGAACTCTGGAGTTCCAGTTGTTAAGTCTGCAGATGGGTTGAATGGAGATATATAAACTAGGAAATAAAAAGGCATTATAAAACATAGAACAGAATAGAACAGAATAGAATAGAATAGACCATTTCAGTTGGAAGGGACCTACAATGATCATCTAGTCCGACTACCTGACCACTTCAGGGAGGACTAAAAGTTAAAGCATGTTATTAAGGGCATTGTCCAAATGCCTGTTAAACACTGACAGACTTGGGGCATCAACCACCTCTATAGGAAGCTGGTTCCAGTGTTTTACCACCCTTTTTTCAAACCTTTTAAAACATCATTGCTGAAGGCCTATGCTAACAGAAACAGCTCCTCTCCCACCTGTTTTCTCAGCAACAGATAATATCAGCAAAAAAATTTGCACCATAACCAGTAGAAATCAACCTTGCCTAGCACATGAGAAGCAAGCCAAGACTGGCAGAAATAAAGGACCAGCATCTCATGCTTTATCATCTTTCACTGCAAAGACAGGACACCTTTTGACCAGGTCTTCTGCAAAATAAATGTGGTTTAATATGAAACATTAAATCTAGAATTGGTATTACCAAGACAAGACACACTCTTTATATACTTCTGTGTCATACAGCAAGTGTTTTATATACTACTTCATGAATTATCCTAAGATGCCAGATACGGTGGTGATGTGTATCTAGGAAACTGTTAATGAATTACCTCCACAGAGATTTAAAACAATGAAATAACATATTGAAACAATAACAAAAAATAAATTATAGGATTAACAGACTGTATTGGGTTTGCATGGCAAGGTTTTGGTAGCAGGGAGGCTACAGGGGTGGCTTCAGTGAGAAGCTGCTGGAAGCTTCCCCTATGTCTGACAGAGCCAATGCCGGCTGGCTGCAAGATGACCCCGCCGGTGGCCAAGGCTGAGCCCATCAGCAACGGTGGTAGCACCTCTGGGATAACAGATTTAAGGGGGAAAAAGTTGTGGCAGGCACAGAAACTGCAGCCAGAGAAGGGAGTGAGAACATGTGAGAGAAACAGCCCTGCAGACCCCCAGGTCAGTGAAGAAGGAGGGGGAGGAGGTCCTCCAGGTGCTGGAGCAGAGATTCCGCTGCAGCCCGTGGGGGAGACCATGGTGAGGGAGGCTGTCCCCCTGCAGCCCAGGGAGGTCCACGGTGGAGCAGATAT
>NW_010972436.1:2460506-2529748 GCF_000737465.1 Haliaeetus leucocephalus
TGTCCAGCTGAGGAGGGGAGTGATAGAGTGGCTTTGGTCGGCACCTGGCGTCCAGCCAGGGTCAACCCAACACACAGACTTACCTCAAAGTCATCTGGGGTTCAGATTAAGGAAGGATGGATTTCATCTGTGTGAAATGTATAAGAAGGAATTGCAGGTCTTTCTTCTTTTAAGTATGGAGTACATATTTAGAAGTACTGAATATTTCAGTGTTTGTGTTAAATCCTCTTCACTTCTATATTTCGTAGCCACATTCTTTCTATTTTCCATTTGCTGAAAAAAAAAAAAAGAAACTTTAAGTTTAGGAAGAAATCCCTGCTACCCAGCACCCTGCAATTAGCATATATGAATAGGAAATGAGTTCCTGCTGCTCTGGACCATTGTTAATCCATATTGATGGGCTAGAAAACATGACATCAACTGTAAAAACCCAAGAACATTCCTTAAAATATTTAAATGATGTGCCTGGCCCTGTACTCACTCTGCATCTCAAATTCTCATTGACTTTGTGGGTGCCTGGAATGCAGGAGGAATGCAGGATTAGGTACACGGCTACGTGCGGTATGCCTACCTTGACAGCGAAAACAGTTTTTGATTCTGTCTGAAATTCTCTGAGACAAATATTCAGGTCAAAGGAACTGTACAAAAAATACACACAAATTTTGTACAGCTGCTATTTGTTCCTGGGCCAGATGCCACCATGAGCTGGATGGGGCTCTGTTTAGCTTCTGCTGAAGTGGTACGTGCACGCTGCACCATGCAGTGCTAGAGGAGCGTGGAGCTGACCAGCCTTTGAGCTCCCTCACTAGACCCACACCTGCTTGTTCTTTTAATGTTTCTTATTTTTTACAACCTTTATGCAAACTGGTAGCATTACAAACTTGTCTTTATTTGATGGCCTGTAAGGGTGGGAGAAAAATATCATCAACCTGATGATGGTTGAGACACCGAGCAATTCTCTGTTTCCTGTGAAGTTCTCAAGAATTGCTGAGGAAGTGCCCTGGGAATTGCTGAGTAAAAAAGACTCAGGACCCATCTCAAGTGGTGTATATTAGAGCAGCCCTGAGGCTGATCTTAAATGCAGCCAAAGCCAAAATCAGCCCCTGTAGCAGTAGAGATAGAAGCAGCATAAGAAGTTACAATCACATTCCCTTTCACCATCTGATTCCTTTTCATCCTCTTCTGTGCAGAGAGAAGCATCCCCTTTCAAGCCATCAAATTGTATCTGTGTATCTTTGCCTCCATTAAAAAATGCACACAGAAATAGTGTAATCCATAAAAAGATGTATCTCTAAGTTCAAATCTGTCTGTGAGAGAAGATCTTGGTATCCCTAGAGTCTCCAAAGAAATGTATCTGCCTGCCTAATGTCAGCCCGCCATGGCGTGGGCTGGCTCAAAGGCTTTCTCTCAAAGCCCATTTACTTAAATCGTGGTTCACAAATTGTTGACCTTCTCGACTTTAATGACATCTTCTGAACCATCATTATTGATGAGGGGAAGTGTGTGAGTGATTTCTCACCCAACAAATAAAGGTTCAAAAGTTTCAAGCACAAGCTAGCCCTTCACTTTTCAGACCAATCTTTCTACCCCAAAAAGTCAAAGCCATTAGTCCATTTTAGGATTTGCAGGCTGTGAAATGTCATTCTAAAAAGAACATCCATTTTTGAGTTACTGGAGTACAAAAGCTGCCTTATAAAGGTATCACAGTACCATTGATAATGGCTTTGGCAAAGACCTTTCAGGTCATCTAGTCCAAACCCCAGTAAGGAATGGTTATACTCACCTTTTGTATTAGCCTTGTTTTGAACACCTCAAAACTGATGCAACTCCATGACTGAAGGGTTTGTTCCAGCACCAATTTCCTTCTCCTGTAATCCTCTAAACCTGACTTCCCCTTTCTTTAGAGTTAGGCCTCCAGTCTCTTTATTAGCTTCAGCAGCACAAAATGTTTCTTTTCCGAATTCTTGTCAATTTTTACCTTAGATGAGTGGAAGGTCTAGTTTGGATGGGCAGCTGGTAAACCGATGGGTTCCTCAACCATTATAGGGCTATTTTCACTCTCATCATTTTCCAGGCTTAAACTATTTGAGCTGACACTTTTCTGCCTCTAGGTGATTTCTTTGAGGGTGCAGAACTTAAGCTGAAGGATCCAACAGTTTCCAAAATCAACAATAGGAAGAAACATGATGATAAGATACTTGGATGGCATTTTTTGGCAGAGGGATCTTAAAATATGGGAGGGACTGCTTTCCATGGAAAAATACGCTTTTTTTAATCAGCACAGAAAGCTGTTCATCATAGTATTGGATTCTGGAAAACCTGCAAAGAGAAAGGAGCAGGTTGGGACAGGCTGTGTGTCAAATCAATATGGACCACTTAAAAAACTAGCAGTCTTTGGGCAGTAAGACCTGACTGGGAAATGCAGCAGAGTGTTAAGTCACTTGGCTCCAGGATAAAATGAGCTCGGTAGTTCTCATCGACTTTGCTGGGATACCAGACTAAGTCTCAAGTAACTCTGCTGCAGAACAGGAAAAAGAAAACGTCAAAGCATTCAAAGGGAAAAAGTAAAATCTTTGATGAGGAATCTTCATTTTTAATGGAAGTTTTTTTGCGTAGCCTAGAGAATAAAGCATAGTGATTGCAAATCCTCATTGGATTATACTTTTAGAACAATTATTTAGCTTGATGCAATCATCGCATTTACCAATCGACTGTGAGCAACGGGATTCAGAGCCATTCACGCACAGAGGACACGCCGGCCTCCAGAGGTGGGGTCACCTTCCAGTCCTTGCCTGCCAGACCTTGTGCCCTGCTTCCCCTGCCACCCCCCCAGGCACCCTCTCCCGCAGCCCCCGTGGAGGCAGGTGGGTGCCGTTGATTTCCACCTGCCTATTTCCTAGTTGCTACGACAACCCGCCAGAACGTACATCAATACCTATATCGTCAGCCCTCGCAGACCCAGTGACAGGAGGCATCCGTCACAGGACCCTTCAGCTCGGTCCCGACGTGCCGGCAGTGGTAGCCGGCTCCCTCCGCAGCAGGGCAATAACGCGCAGGCAGATCACCCTGCTCAAAGCCGCAGCGTCTTAGCGCGTGGCAGATGCAGTAGCTGGCTCCCTGCGCTCCGAGCTGCTGACGTTAAAATGCCTTCATGCGGTTTTGCTTTTGACCCTTCCTATCCAAACTTGGGCTGAAGTCTATGTAAAACCAGTCATTATTTCATTTAATTCTTCGCTCCTTCCCTGGGCTAGCATATCTTTTCATCCTCAGTGTTACCGTCAGTGTCTTTCCTTTTTTCAAAACACATATGAAATTGAATTATTGTTTCAAACTCTTACCAAGTTTCTGTCTAAATGAGGCATCTTTATTAGGTATTGCATTCCCTGCTTTGCATGCTTGGCTGTGTTTAGGAAGTGAAAGCAGAGCCTACCTCTATTTCTCAGTATAATAAAAGATCGAAGCACCACAGAAACTATGTCCGATAGTGTGTTTTCCCCTGGTATATGTTATTAATTTTGTTCTTCTCAGCAAAGCTGTGTCATTTTGACTTGCAAGAGGACAGGATAGCTTGTCCCTCCATGCAAGTAGGTGGCAATGCTGCTGTTGGTATATTAGACAATAGGTGAGTTTATCCCACCCAACCTTGGGGAAAAAGTGGGGAAATGAAAGCCTCTTTAGTCATTGCTGGATATCAGCTTCTAATTTTAGCCACTCAGCAGTATTTCTGAGGGTAGATGATTGCTTTGAAAGGCCCTTGTGATGTTTCCTCAGCCATTCAAAAGCAATGCATTATTTTTAACGCGGGGCATTTTACCACCTTCTTGCCCACCAGCCTGCCTGGATTTCTGCCTTATTACGACTCCTACACTGGAAACATCTTCTTCTCTCATTATTTGAAAAGTAGAAGTTACCAAAGCTATATAAATAATTCATGAGCAAGCATGCCTGCCATGTGTGGGAATAAATTGTATGTGTGTGAGAGGAAGAGTTCAGGGGGTACAAAAATTGGAACAAACGAGTGCAAAAGACACTAAAACCAGGCTGGATTTGTGGTTAATTTCTACCAGGCCAATAAAATGCGAGGGAGAAAAAGCAGGGGAAAGGGTCTTGAAGCAACAACCTAACCTGGAAGCAATTTGGGGCCAGGACAGCATGTTACATGTGTGTACACCATCTGAGTACACGCTCCGCGTAGAGGGGGAGTGCAAACCATTGTCTATATACATACCATAATATGGCTAACCACACTCATATTCATGACTAATGAAAACCAGTAAAAAGTACCTTTTACCTCCTTCACAGTAAAGGGGATTACACTCACAGTAAAGGGGATTACACAAGGGGGAGAGAAGGAAATTGGTGGTGGGTGATGTCCTTATTTCAGTAAAAAATAAAAACAAAACAAAACAAAAAACCTACTTTGAGTAAAAATAAAAAATAATAATAATCTTAAAAAAGCAACTTTGATTCGGATACATTTTAGGTGACCTTTTGTGTATTTGGGAAACTTTACAGAGATGTTGGCCTTCACAGTCAGCTTTGTCTCTTTCTTTGTCCATTGATGCCACTAGAAGAAAAAGAGTCGAGATACTGAGTGCCCAGCCACTTCAAAAGGTGAGGAGAGGGCTCAGTGCTTTGCAGATTTTGGTCCAGGATTTGAACTGGAGTGCGGGTGGTGCAGTTCTTTCCTGGAGAAATTCTTAATGCATTCATTTGAAGAAAAAAATGTCAAAAGCCACAATTTTCAAAGTTGTAAGGGCGCATGGGACAGATCCGTCAGAGGATTTAATCCTCTGTATGTTGGATGAAGAGGTTCTCGGCTCCTGCATACCAGCCCCTTTTGCCTCCACCATGAGCATCCTTGGCACAAAGACAGTGGGGTATCTCCCAGCGGTGATCTGGACATCCAGCCCAATGAGTTAGGAGCTTGTAGGCAGGCAAGAGACCGCTCGGGAGAAGGCTGTGTGTGACACTCTGTCCCTCTCCAGGACTAATTGCCTGACTCAGGATAGTGGGGAAACTCTGCAGAGAGAGTCCTTGGGGCAACAGCTGAGGTGCCCCTCTGAGTCTCTGGACACGGTAAGCTGGGCTCCATTGTAGTTCCCACAGTTTGTAATTAGGAAGCTGAGAGATGGATTATCCGTATTTCCCAGTGACGTTTTACTGTGAAGTACTGAAACAAGTTGGGAGCTGCCCAGGCACTGCCTCCCAATGGCCACCCAGCAGCCAGGCTATATTGATGGTGGCCTCGAGGCGTATTTGAGAGAGATGCAGGTGCTCCTGCCTCCCTCTCCTCCAGCCACCAGCTTCACCCTGGGCTCAGGGAGACACTCCTTGAGTCCTTCAGACAGATCAGGCCCCAGCTGGGCTCCCTCACTTGATGAACAACTGTTGAGCCCATGATATCTCCGAATGGGATGGAGAGCCAGTCCTGCCTCCTCGGGAGGGCCCTTGGCATGGGGCTTGTCCCACGAGTGTGTTGTGGCCAGTCTCTGAGAGCATCAGCTGAATTAGGCCCTCACGGGACTTAGGTGGAGCAGAAACTGAATTCTGTCTTGAGCAGGAGTGGAGTGCCAAGGGGTCCAAGCTAAGAAGGAAAGGGGAGGTTCATGGGTTTAACCTCAGCCTGCCAGGGATAGGTGTTTTGGTTAATACCTGTCTGGGCTCCCGCTATAGCCAGTGGAGATAAAAGAGATAAAACACCCCAGACAGACACCCATTTCTTTCCACTGAGTATTGCCGTCGCTTAGACAACTTCAACTATACGTGACTTCTGGTTACTTCCAGATGGCTCAAATTAAACCAGCTGGATCCTGTTCCTCATACCTGAAGCAAAAAGTCAAGCAGGGAGGCACTGAGGCATCCCTCACTTATTTTAGGAGTTAAGTACCCCTTGGAAACGGGCCTTTTGGCTAACAGGCTTGGCTTTAAGCTACTCTATCCTGGCTAACGCTTGTTTCAAGCAAGGCTGCTGGTGTGTTCACTTCCTGAAGGGAGGCTAGGAAGAATAGATAAGGCTAAGCAAATGCTGCAGATTTGGCTCACTGAGTTTTAAAATAGAGAGAGGTCTCAAAGAGCACGTGGACTCGAGTGCAGAGGCATGTGCAATGCAGCGCCAAGATAAGCTTAGCATTTTCCTGTTATCAGTATGTACATCACCTTTGACATTGCTTGACAAAAACATGTTTTATAAAACAGGCACGTTCCTTCTCCGCAGCTCACAGAGATACAGAAACTGAAATCATATTTTATGAATGGAAAATGAAATTAGCCTGAAATTACAGTGATAAATGTAGCTTTAGAAATCTTAATTCACTTCAGTCGAGTGATTAACTTCTGCCACTCCACAGTGCTTGGTTATTGCAAAGTCATTTGGTGACATTAAACAATTAAACCTTAGACCTGGGAATAATTTTGCAAATCTTTATAGAACCATAAAGTTCATTATTGTTTTACATGCTTGCGATGAAATATGGTGCGTAACTCCAGCTGTTTACTCTAGCATAAAGCCAGCCTCTGGATAGAAAATGATAAGCTCTGGGCAAACTACCAACTCTCCATCAGTCCAGCTCTCCCAAATGGCTATTCTCTGCAGGGCAGAGAGTTTCTTTGTTTCTCATAGCAAAAAGTTCCTGGAAAATAGTTTCAACTGTAATAGTCTGACCAGAATGATAACTGTAGGCAACAGTGGTCAGAAACAATCCCAGGAGCGAAAGGGCTCTGCTGGGACCAGCTCTGCCACTGGCGAGCGCGAGTTAGCCGGGTGGTGTTTCAGAGGCTGCAATTCACCTCACCTGGCGCTCAAAGCACTGGAAATGCAGGCGTTTTAACTTTGCTTTGCAACATTCAGCCTGGTGCCTTTCTTCGTGTCATTATTCCACCACAACAGGAACGTTTTCATTGTAAATAGCCCTATTTCTGAGGAAGAAAACTGGGGCCCTTTAGGAAGAAAATTGTTGTTTTACTGAAAACACATGTGAAATGTCATGATTTCTCATTTTTTCACCACCAGATTACCATTTTGTATGACACGCAACAAAACCAGAACATATGTATGGGTGTGAAAACGGGTAATAACACAGCAGAAAAAATGTAGTGAATGTTCTCAGTGATTTTTCAAGACCCCACTCTTTTTAACAGAGTAGCTCTAATACACATTAAACATGTATTTGATTTCCGTAACATCCTTGTTGACAGTAAAGGCAGCTAATTAGCGTAATTGATATTTGTATTTACTTCTCGGCTGTTTTCTTGTGTAATTTTGGAGAGAGGCTGTTCATGCTTGCTATCCAAGCACTGGGTATAGGGAGGAAACATGCCAGTGGCACAAGGGTTTTTTTAGGGATGGGTACGGACCCCAGGAGGTTTCGGCAAGCCCGTGAAGACGCAGTCTGTTGCTACCACGACCAGGTCTTCATGGGCTCGCGGAAACCTCCCGGGTCCACACCTGGCCACCATCCCCACGTGGCCCTTCTTCATTCCCAGGTCCACCATCCAGGGTCTACAGCTTGGAAACTAATTTTTGAAGCCTGGAAAAGCTAATTTCCAAGCAGAAGTTTTTTTTTTTTTTTTTTTCCCCCCACGTTCTGGCTACCAAATGTTATTTATAATAAGCTGCAAGACTCCAGAGGTGATACCAGCGTGGCAACAAATCGCTGCATGACAATACTACTTACTGTAGCAAGAAACAGCTCTTCTATGTGACCGCATTTCTAATTGGGCTGTAAGAAATAGCATTAGAGCAGTGGTGTATAAGCAAGAATCATATTTGTATGAGGCTCATGGCTCACTGTGGCTCATCCAGATACCACTTTACAACTTCAGTCATCAAATCAGCAGAACCACAACAGGCTCTGGTACAAGCCAAAGGGGAAAGTGCCATTGTAAAAATGAATACAGCTGCTTCCATAATAGAACTAATTGCATATTGCATCGCAGAGCTAAATTAGTAGTGAAAACAGTTATAAAACCAACAGACAGTGAAACATGACTCACTGAGGAATTGCTGCCAGTTCGGCGAATTCTCATTGGCCCCAGTTCAACAGCCCACACCTGCATTTTCTGAATAGTAAATATATAATAAGGAGTAATTACTAGAAAAATACGCAGCACTCCAAATGTGACAACACGCTACTTGTTTATTGGGATAGTGAATAGTATATAATAAGTTTGACCTGAAGTACTTCTGAGCCACCTGGGGTCACAACGCAGAGGGGAGACAGACAGCACAATCCCAAACCGTGTAATCCACGAAAGGTTATCTGTAACGTAGTTGATGGCTGCTTCCAATTGACATGCTAAAGTGATACAAACCTCCCCATGCTACTAAATCAAAGGGGAGTAAATAGGAAGAAAGCATAAACAATAATCACTGTTAAAAAAAAAAATCAGATATTTATAGCCTGGCTTAAATATTCAAGCTGCAATGACTTGGGATGTCTCAGCTGACTTTACTCACAGTAATAGCTCTCTCAATAAAAAACAGATGTAGAAAGCAAACTTCATCTGTTCCTTCTGCTTACAGTCCCTTTCTCCCCTCTCTTTCCAGAGGAGTTTTGTGACTGTGCTGCCCACGAGTCCCCGAGAGAGGTGGAAATCAGACCCAGGATTCAGGGAGTGCACGTGTGGGATTTGCTCTCTCCGCCGCAGACCTCGGAGCCAGTGCTGACTGCCAGAGCCAAAACCCTGCTCGGGCTTGAAGAGTGGCAGCACCCAGACACTGCTCCTGGCCCAGCAACGACTCCCAGTTTGAACAGTGATTTTGAAGGACATCGATGTGCTTGGGTCCAGCCTTCCCTTTCTCCCATAAAATTCATTCCTCGCTTATTTCTGCAGAGGGTAGGTGGGAAATCTTTGCTTCTCCAGCACCTTTATCAGCCCGAAGCCCTTGCAATACTCCAGCTGCTTCTTTCAAAATGTTTTTATGCCTGTCTCTGAACATGATTAGGGAACAGCTCTAGAACAGGCACATTAACATTTCTCACCTCACTTCCAGAGCAGCAGCTTTCACTGACCAAGAAATTCAGACATCTAAATGCATTTAGCATTTCCACTAGTGCTTCTGCACATAGTTCACAGAAAAAAATTCCCTCCTACAGCTCAGCTCTCAGAGGTGCTGGGTTCTCTGCCCTGAGCCACTTCAAACTCGCAAGTAGTCTGACTGAGATCAGGTAGTTTGATCGCTCCAGTCACAGAGCTGAGCGGCTGGCAGGACTGACCTTGCAAGGTGAGGAAAAAATTAATTTGGGTGCCTTCAAGAAACAGCTCTCCCTGCTTTCAGGAGTCTGATATGGCATCACTGCCTCAAACAAACCCGTATTCTTCTGTTTTTCACTCCCACGAGCACTATCACTTGAAACTGTTCCTTGAGCAGTGAAAAATCCTCATCATTTCAAGGTTATTCCCTTTAGTAGAAAGGAAGAGGAGCTTCATCTGTTCTTCTGGGATAGCCCGTGCTACAGCTGAAACAGCTGACTCAACCAGCAGCAGTAGAGCAACCCCATGCCACTGTGCTCTGGGTCTCAATAGAAGCTATTCTCTGTGCAGCTCCTTCCTTTACCTGTTCTTTTCTGGACTTTGGATCCCTGTAATGCCTCTTACTGCATTGCTTTTGGGGAACAACAACAAGAGGCATAGGTGGCATGTCCCTTAAACTGGGCATGGTTGGTGCGGCTTCACTCCATACTTCCATGGTCTTGAGGACTGGCTGGAATCAGGGGGTTTCGTTTATTTGACAGGGCATATACAGACGTTTTGCAGTACATCACATTTCCACCATGAATTAAAAAAAGTGTAAGCTGTTTAAATCATGTACAAATCAGAAGCAGGTACAAGGTGGAAGGCTCTCTGCCTTCTGTAAGAGAATGCCAAGCTATATAAAGGTACATTATTATGCATCAGGGCTTTCCATACATGTCCTCCTTTTCTATCCAGAAATTTTGTCTTGGCAGATTTTTAGAATTGCCTGTGTTTATCTGGGATTTCCAGACATCTGGGAGTGCTATCAAACTGGCAGCCACGCTGAGTCAGATTTACTGTGCATGCACTGAACCGTATGCAGTCTGGAAATGCCATACAGGGAAAAGGTAGATCTATTCCTGTATGGACTAAAGCAGCTGATTGAAACAATGGGAGCTTTATTACTGACACATCAGGGCCAGGATTTCACTCCACATTTTGATAAAACATTTTAAGAAGTAAGATTTTGCCCATGATCATACAATTTTGGGGATTGCCGAGTACAGTAGCTTTTTACTTCTAGAGATCCAGATTCAAGTTCATGTTGTAGGACTATAGATCTTGTTCTGGTCCCATCTGCATACATTTTCTTTTAACTTCCATAGACACAATCTGGGGGGGCATACTGCCTGCCCTGGAGAGCTCAGACTAGAGCAAGAAGAGATGCTATAGTTCAAGACTGAAAGGCATCAGGAGCACTGTGTAGAGAGTTGCTTGCCTTAAATTTTATGCTGGCAAGTTGGAGAAGCCTTACACACAGAAACAAAAATTCTCTTAGCTCTGAATTAAAACTGTACTACCAGGAAGGAAGGAAGGACGGAAGGGAAGGAAAAGAGCAGGCATCGTGCTCTGAGTTCTCCCTTGGTTTAAGACACCGAGAAATAACTACCAACGTAAGTGTAGGGTGACCAGGAGCCTAAATCCAATGGAGGTGTTAAGCTGTTTGTGTGCTACAGGGGAGAAATTAGAGTGCAAAACAGAAACATTTGTCCTATTGTTTACGCTCAATCTGCACATGTTAAATAGAAATATTTTCTTGTGTTTAATGTCAGTTTTCCTCATGCTATGCATGAATACATATGTGTGGGGGGTGCTTGCACGTATTTAAAGCCACTTTTCTCGGTAAGCTTTTAAGAGCTTAAGTGTAAAATATTAAGCAAGCAAGTATTTCTGTGAAGCTTTGGAAGATATTCAGAAAGTCTTGTTATCAGCTTCTTGTTGGCAGGCTTGTGGTATTGCTTAAAACCCGGTGCCAGCCAGTGCTAACAAACAACCTTTTATTCCTCCACCACATCAGTTCTTCAGTGCTGAATATTTCTACTCATATGGCAATATTTTTGCAAGCTGTTGAGTTTTACTTCAGTGCAACTTCAGGGACCAAAGAGCTGCTCTTTTTCAAAGTTTCAGAGGAATGGAATAAATTTAGGTTAAGTAACGATGATTATTCTAGGCAAAGATTTCCTTCATTTAATCTTCCCATAACCAAAAAATGCAAGCAGCATTACCACTCATTTAAAAAAAACTAATGAATTTCCAAGGGAAATTAGAGAATCAGTCCTAAAGTATTTGGATTAGGGAATCTAATTCTGCAGCCTCTTTGCATATGAAGCAAAAACCAAAGTGGATGAGAGCCACATGCTATGCAGTTTCTCAGCCTGGCAGATTTATTTTTCATTCCCCCTCTGTCTGGCCAGAATCTCTGTGTCATTCTCAGCGCCCTTCTTGCTCCAATAATGTTGTTTTTCTTTAATTTCCCTAGCCCAGCTGTAAATTCAAACCCATATTTAAACTTTTGCAGAGGTCTGACCTTTATTCTTATGCTTGACCTCTAGTGCCAGGACTTGGCCTCACCTTCAGAAATGATCTGGCTGTTTGGTCACCAGCAGGTGAGTCCTGGCTGCACCCTGAGTAAGGAGACAGTGGCTGCTTTGCTGCCTAAAGAGACTTTTACATGCCTACAAAACACACCAGCTAGCACGGTGAACTCCATCCTTCAAAAATTCCCCCATCTCCTTTCAATGCTGAAGCATTCCCAAGGAAAGTCAACAAACCAAGACCAGATGTATCTTCTCCAGCAGGGCGGGGGGGGGGGGCGCCCAAGTTCTGAAATTGCCATGGTTTTTAATTGCCTTACAATGGGGCAGCACCCAGGAATGCGGGGCATGCTGGTGGGCTCCAGCACCCTCCCGGCAGGAATGGCAGTGTGGTGGCTCCCCGGGAAACTGTCCCAGAGCTGTAGCACCAGGAGGTCCATGTTTCTTGCATCTCCATATCACATTTGCTTAGTTTAAAATGTAAACCTTTTTTCTGTCTCTGACTTTCAGTCCCACAGACCTCAGCACGCGGTAGGAAATGAGTGAATGATGTTTGCAACAACTTTTGCAACAACTCTATATCTGCAGAACAGTCCAACTACCCCCAGCCGCCCCTTTGTTTTCATATAGCTCCTCTGCAGCAAGTCCATCCTACTCTACTTGTACAACCTCCAAATGGAGCGGTTGTTTTCAGACCATTAATATTTCGGTCCTGCTGCTGGGCCAGCCAGTCTTTCCTCAGCTACAGGTCAGTTTGACTCTAGGAAGGTTTCGGGCAGTGAGGAGTGGAGGGCATGGGAGGAGGGATTTCTCCCATGCTGAGGAACCAGCCGTCCTTCCTCTCCCATACAAATGAGCTCAGGATCGGTTAATAACGTACCCTTCAGAGAGAGAGGGCAAGGGAAGGAGGAGGTTCTTGTGGCTATGTAGCTGGACAAGGTATCAGGGATCTGGACTTAGCTCATCGCTGGACCTCAGATTGCCTGGGTTTTATGCAGTTCATACCGAGCCTTTCCACTGATTCGGACGTGCTGTGGGTAGCTCGGCCTCAGCTCCCAGATTGCCAAGCAATGCTGCTCCCCCACTCCTGAGCCCCTGTGCCACCTTGCCTACTCAAATCGTAACAAGTTTGAGAGAAAATAGGTTTTGGGCAGGAGCAGAGTGCCAAATTTTGTTCGTGAGATGGGACTCGCAGGTCTTTCTTTGACAGGTATGGTGTGATTCCTGCTCCTGCCATGATGTTGGAGTCTGGGAGGAAGGTGATGGGAGTGAGTTGGGGAGGCAGGGACCTTGGGGAGCTCTGTCCCTGCCACCAAGGAAACTGCGCCCCAAAGACTTTCATAATTTCATTTCAAGGCAATGGTCAGATTCCCAGAAATTTGTATCTCTTCACGGACATTTGCCAGACAGAACATGGCAGCATCCTTCTAATAAATTGCTTCTGCGAATGATTTGAGTGTCTGCATGTGTGCACACATATCGGACACTGCTATGAAGATCTCTTTTAGGGATATCTCAGGCTGCGTCTTGAAGCCCTGAAATATGATGGTGAAAGAAATTTTGGAAATCAGGGTAAAACCAGAAATGGATGCAAACACAATTAGAATGTATGGTGTGCTGCCTGCATCTTTAATAAATGTTTGTCTGCAATGAAATACAATTAACGTGTAAGATAATGCAGTTTACCTCATTTAGCTCTTCACTGGGTTTATAAACAAATTCTGCCAGTTAACTGTCCTTGTTAAGCAGATGCACTCACCATACATGAGCTAAAACACACCGCAGACCGCAAACTGGAACAGGTGCAGGGATTATAATGGGATGATGAATTTGTCAATTTACCAGCTCTACATGTTGACAACAATGAATGCATTTTATTTAAAACACTTGACATTGAAAAGCACTTTTTTTCTCAGTCTAGGGAGTCTAAGGTGAGGGGAAATAATGCAATAAAACTTCATAATGCATGCTAACTTCTAATTTTAAATGCTAGTACAGAAGACGTCTAAAAAATATTTCAGATAAATTCTATGTACTAATTAAGAAGGCCAAATATGCCATCCATTTTGAAATGGAGGCATTACTGGAGGAAAACATAAGGAGAGTGCTAATTCCTCTAAGGAGGTCCTGTGAGCAAGGAAGCTATGGCAGAGAGGAAGCCATGTGCTTTGTGATGTTAGCTTACATTGGAGCATATTAATTGCTATTAATTGTTTCAGCAGTCTCTATGATTTCACTTCGTTCTCCAAGAACAATTCAGTTTAGGTGAAGTTTCTTTGTCTCTGCTTTTCAGCTAGGGCTGCGTCTTCACCCAACATAAATCAAGGTAGTTCCATTGTAGTCAAAGGAGCTAAGCCAACGTATGTTACTAGGGAACATTGTGCCTATAGTGTGAATAACAGCTGAAATGTTACTATTCTCAGCCGTTTTTTCAAATAAATTATGCTAGGTTTAAGTGTAGATAATGAAAGCCTGAAATCAGGCTTGGTGTAAATGGGTATAACTCCTTTGACAGCAGGAACGTTGCATTTGGTTACCCCACAGCTGAATTTAGCCCAGTCAGTTCAGCTTGGTATTATCAGTGGGAAGATGTGGCTGTGAGTTCATGAAATGTCACAGTCTTTTAGCTATAAAGGTGACACTTTAAATTGTCTTAAAGAGTAAGTGTGCATTTAATTTACATTTAACAGGATGGTTACTGTATATCATTTAAATACTAAATCAGTCTAAGGTTTAGTATGTGCAGTAAGGTTTAAGAGTTACAGCAATTGGGGAGAATGGGCCAAATTCACCCCTAATAAAACGGTGTTGGTTCAGTGGAGCTCCGAAAGGAAACATTTTGGCCTTTTTTTTTTTTCTTTTCAGAACCTTTCAGCACAGAACATAGAAGAAGCTTGAGACAAACTAAACACTTTCTTGCTCATGTTTTCATCTACCTAGTAAACCCAAAGATTAGCATTCCCAAAGGCTAACTTTTCTACTGCTGACACAGTTGGTTGCCCCCCAAAATTGTGGCTGTATTCTTCAGCCACAGTTCAATTGCTGAGGCACCTTTTAAAACTGCATATCTAGATCCTAAAGGCATAGGAAAAGTAGCCAGAGACACAGAGGGGTTTTTATTGGGGGGGGGGGGGGATGACACGACGACGAAAGCGAGATTTTTCATTTTGAGATGAAATTTCAAAATGTAAAACCCATGATCATTCCAGAACAGAACCAAACCCAAAGCATTTCTCAGAAATGGAAATTTCAGAGTACAGGTTGATAGATGTGTTTGTTACAGGTTGTTTTTTGTTTTTTTTTTAAATATCATTAAACCTATTTAGTTATAATATGCAATGAAAACTTTGTAATAAAAAGTCATCTTTCTGGGAAATTGAAGTGCTGTATTCTAAGAGGGTAGGAAGATTTCTTTTTCTCTCTTCTGTTTCAAAACAGATTCTCATCAAAGGTCAGAAATTTCTGCAAAATATTTTTGCCTTGACAGTTTTAGGCAGGGAAACAGTCTGTGTATAAGATTGCTGCTAGCTTTAGCAAGCAGAGCAGTATCAGGAGTACACATGCTAATTGCCTACATACACACAGAGGATGGATGTTTGTACGTAATTGTGCCTGCAGGTACTTTAACTGAGTCCTGGAATTTCTATCCCATGCAGAAATGCCCTTCAGCTTCCCTTTATCTTCCTCTCTGCAAGATTTCTAATATTCCTGAATATTAAGGCAAAAAAAATGGAGAGGGATGGAAAAACATTCTCCTCTCCTTTTAAAGGTGAGTGTCATGGCTCTGTATCTGATTTTTTCTTCTTTCAGGAATTTAAGGCTGAGAATTACCATTCCCAGACAGAGCAGCAGTCATTTTAGCCCAACTGTATGATTGTAGTAACAAATGAGAAACAGATCTTTACACTTTTTAAAAGCATATATCAAAATCTCAGCAACAAGAATGTGACAGCAGGATCTTCCATCTACAGGAGGCAAATGGAAACTTCTCAGTGCCTAAATATGGGTGAAACAACCTAATTTGAGACTACCAGCTTCTGTTTGTTTGGGTTTTTTACATCATGAGACAGAGAATATCAGATGAAGTCCAACATACTTTGTAAATCTGGGTTTTGCTTTGGCACCCACATTTACAGCTGTATATGACAAAGAGTGTGTATCAGGGAACAAGCTCAAACTCTTGGCACTGAAGTGAGAATTGTCATTAATTGAAAGTATGTTAGAGGCAGTTTTTACTGATGAAACATTATGACAGGAACGTGTTTGATTTAGGCTTCCTTTTTATACCTTTGGATTTACAGGAGGTAATAATATTCCTGTAAGCCACTGATAGGAAGCTTGCCCACGTTTCAAGGCTTAGGGCTGAGGAAGATGTTGGAAGGGCAGGCTCCGCTAAAGCCACTGAGAAAACACACACATTCACTTCACTGGGACCAAAGTTTCATCTAAGATTTGGTTCAGACTGATCTCTAACACTACATCTTCTGTCGCAGCTTGACAAGTAAGGCTGGGATTTTCCTGTTTATAGGGTAAAGCCTAAAGTAAAAGCACTTAATGCAGGTAGCATTGGGACATCATATATTAAACAGAAGATTTTTTTTTTTAAAACTCCTTTGGCCTTGAATTATGATAGAAAGTTTTTGCAAACAGTGTGTTTACCTCCAAGATGACATTTTTTGTATCCCTTGGGGATTTAGGATCCAAGGGTCGTATTTGATTTGCCAGCTAGGGGAAAAAGCTGTTATTATTTTAAGTTACTTTAAGTCACTCCTGCTCTGCAGTGCGTGCCATGCTCATGCTTTTACTTGATGGTATGTGTAAAGTATTTTAAAGTGGTTTACACTGACTAGATTGATTGTCTTTACGTATATATATAAGAAACATTAATATATATCTATATGAATACATAAATAAATAAGATTTAAACTGTTTTCTCTTAACCAACCTTGAAAACCTGTGTGGTTGCCGGAGACTGAGAATCACTAAGGATTTGGCTGTGTATGGTAAATAATTTTTCCTCAGCACGTTCTGGAGATCATCAACCTTTGATGAACCCTTATGTTGTTTGGCAACTCACCCTGTCCATGCTCAGTGCTGGCTCTGTGAATCTCGCAGCGCTTCCCAAGCTGTAATTGTTCATTAGGCAGCACCTCACCACTGCAAGGCAGATGGCTGCTACAGGAAGGCCTTGGCAGAGGGTTTAAGTGCCTCGTTTGCAGCAGCAGACAGAGGCAATGTTCACGTTGGAGTCCCGGGCTCTCCCATCTCATCCCTACCTTCAGTCCTTAGCCTTCACAGTGCCAGGGAAAAGGGTGGATAATGTTGTAAAAGTCTTCCTTAGCAGCTTATTTTGAATTTTTGAGCTTGTGTATCTTGGTAAGTAGCTGTCAAATTAAACAAAATGGGAGTGGAGGGGGAAGCATTAGATGTCAGAGCCCAACTTAGTCTGCTTCCATTTAGTCTAGTTCATGCACTGACATTTTCAAACAATGCATTCAATTTTTTTTATACTAGAAATGAAAAAGCATATTTTCCTCTTTCAGCCTGTGACCTCGTCTTTTGCTGATGACTTCAGTCATTGTTTGTAATAGTCAAACCCCTGGGGCAGAGAATAGAGTGATTCATTTGTACTTGGGGCACTTGGATTTATAGACCACTAAACAGACTGAAATTATTCTTACTTGAAGCTTGCATGAGACAGTCTTCAAAACTAGAAATGTTGCCAAACCGAAGCCCTAGATGCAGATTCAGATTTCAGTGGGCAGTGCAACCTGTTCCCATAGCAGGCCGAGATGTATACCAAACTTTTGGAAAGATCTTTGTTTTGATTATTCAAATTTATGAGCATTCACTTTATGGAGGAACCCACCAGTAGGTAAATGCTAGCCAGCTTTACCGACAATTAAGGTAAAGCATAGTGTAAATCTCTGCCAACATATCTATGCCAGACAGACCATAAATTATTACTCAAAAAATGGTGCTGGTTTAAGACGGTGCAGTGTCCCCAGCCAGCAGCTGCTGACCTCTGTAAGTTGCCACCCTCCCTGGTGGCAGGTTATCTGGGCACGTCCTCACCCACTTCATGTACCATCAGCAGTTTTGCTTATCTGGCTCCTGTAGCTATATGCTGGGCACTAGAGAAGGCTTAAACAAAGGGCAAAATTTGATAAGTCACAGTGCGACCTCCCAGCAGCAGGGCGAGCTAAACAGGCCTACAGCACCACATGGGTGCCAGGAGCATCATCTCATCTTTGAAGTGCCGTCTTCTGGGTGATACCAGCTAACTCGTTAATGTGAGAAAGCTAAAGCCAGGATTATATACTCAGTTTCACCCAAAGCTGAGCCAGCACTGGTTTCCATATTGCAAACCAGGACCTGACAGGTGAGGATTTGCAAATCCAAATCTCCTTTGATTTTTGTCTGTAATAGAGACAGGTCAAATGCAGAACTCATTGCTAACTCTGAGGAAAATCTTGAATTAAATCGGAATTGGCCTGACCTCCCTTCTGGATTCAACTTTGCAAAATCAAACTCTGACAGACAAGCTCTTGCGAAACCCAAACAATCTCCAGTTTGGTCATCTCTGCTTTGCATATTTCAATAGCTCTTTCCCAGCTACAATGCTTACGATAATAAGAATAACAGAAACCAAAGTGAAACCACAAGTTAAGCTGCTTATTATATAATTTAATTAGACTCCACTGCACTTTCTCTTCCAATTCCCAATTTACAAGGATTGAATTGTTAGGTACATTTTTCACATTGGGATTCTGAAGAGTTTATTTTGACCTGGCAAATTATTTTAAGTCTGAGGAAAAGCAGGTCGAGCAGTGGTGAAATAAAATAGGAAGTATGCAGTTTCTTCTCACCAAGCCTGGTATCTGCGTGACTCCAGCACACAAAGAGCTGGTGTGAATTTCAGGTCCTGTGCCTGCCTTAAATCAAGGCATTTGCAGAAATTAGTTGTGACACGGTTTACCCAGTGGTCTTTGCTAAAGGAGCATTTTTTGGGGGAACTTTTACATCAGATGCTCGTAACTTATTGGCTTCATGAGGTCACATGTGCCATGGAGTTAGGAAGGAAGGAAAAAACATGTTGTTATTAGCAAGCCCCTCACCTCCCCCCCCCGCTTTCCTCCCTCCCTTTATTCCTCTTGCATGTGCTGTTTCCTCTGCAATATCTGCTAAACCTGCACAGGCACGACAAACGGTCCCTCTTTCTTTTGCAATGCAAGGTCCAGTGTTTCCTTTCTGCGTGCACATATGTTGATTTATACCCCTTCGAGCCAATTGACTGATTGTCCCATAACACACCAGTTAACTTCTGTGTCGCCAGGACATTCGTTGTCTCCCCTTCATTCTTCTTTCCCCCCACTTTGGCTTTAAAGGCCACATTTTCCAAGAGGGATACAATCATGAGAAATAATGTTTTTTTGAAAAGGGAGTGATTGTCACTGAAACTGATACGTCTGTGCGATAACAAAAACTGTCATTGCCTCGCATGGAACATGTGCCCCGGGGACTGGGAAGAACAAAGAGATCCTTAGAGAGGAGCAGCGAGCCATGTGCATCCTCTCATCTCTGTGGCACCAGGCAGAGCCCACAAGCCATTTTTCTCATACGCCACTGGGACAGATAAATGAAGGAAGCATTTGAACGGTTTCCATTTAAGGAAGGAGTTAAATAGTTGAGTCATTCTTTTCAGCTGTATTATTCCTTTCTGCAGTTCTAGAGGCACCCAGTTGCTAGAGAAAGGACCAGGGAGAAGCTGCCTCTTCCCAATGTTGGGGCTGATCCTGCAGGTTCTCCATGTATCAACAGAAATATTAGCTAGGGCATCCAGCCTTTTCTCCTGTCCTTCTCCTAAGCATCAGCTCTTCAGTTCTCTGGAGGGAAACCAGTCACCTCTTCATGTTTGCTTTTTGAGCAGACCGGAGTGGTAAAAAGTACTCTTGTTTTCCTGAAGCATTTCCTAGAGAACAGATGAGAGCAATATACCGAGTTTCTGGATGGCAAATGCCGAGCTTTCTGCCATCTGTTTAATCAACTGATCTGCCGCTATCTGCCAGCTATTAGTTGTTGTTAATTCACTTTATTGCATCAGCTGCACAGTGTCACCATTCATGTCCTTTGTGTCACTTTCCGCTATTATTATGAGATGCAAAATGAGTAAGTTGCAAAACGGTAACTGCAATCACATCTGAAAATGAGCCCTAAATAAAATTAAATAATGTTAGCTGTGCTGATCAATGATCGCTATTAAGGCTGTACAATAAAACAAAACGCAGCTCCGCTCTAGTTGGAGAGAATAGGACTCTGTGGGCCACTCGGAGATCTGTCACTTTTCCCTCTGAGGGATCCTGTAGGCATTCATTCAAACAGCCGTATTTTCCCTGGTTTACATGATAGTAACAAATGGGGCTTTTATTACTGACAGTAGTGTATGGTTGAGCTCACAGACCAAGATGTGCAAGCTCTGTCTGCAGAAGCTTTACATACCAAAGGGGGGATGCTGAGGGAACAGGGACATAGGGCTGGCTTGCCTAGGCTGAGCTAGAGATACAGAATTAAGGTGAAGCTCGGGTAGGTCTCAGGTTCCCATACCTCAGTAAGAGTACCATGGTACTGAGGTATAGATACCATCAGAGGCTTGCCAGCTGCTTTAAACAGAGAGTACCTGTTGCCACTGCTGCTGTTGATTGCTGTAACTGACATTTTTGCCACTGCTGAGGGTGCA
Organism: Haliaeetus leucocephalus; assembly: GCF_000737465.1. Lineage (NCBI taxonomy): Eukaryota > Metazoa > Chordata > Aves > Accipitriformes > Accipitridae > Haliaeetus > Haliaeetus leucocephalus. The sequence continues at coordinate 2,480,796 of NW_010972436.1, forward strand.
CCTGGCCAAAAAAAAGCTTGGTAACTACTGAAGAAAATTAATTTTTTAAATTTGTGGGTTTTTTGGTGCTTCCTACAGCTGAATCTTCTGAACTATAGGAGATAAAATGAACTATCTATTTTATTGACATTGGGTTAGATCCTCAAAGTTTTTAAAGTTTTTAAATATTATTCACGGACCATGACTTCAGTTGGCTCCTATGTTTCTGAGAAGGATCTGGAAGCCCTTTGAGAATCACGACTAAACGAGTATAATCAGGTGCAAAGCAGTAATTCAATATAGACACATAAGGGAAGAGAATTCTTCACGCAAACTTGTTGCTTGTCTTATTTTCTCACATGGCAAAATCTCCAAGAGGATATTATGGTTCATTATAAGATTGTATATAAAATGAAACATAATCCTGCACTTCTTATTTTTACATTCCAAGCCCCAAAGTTAAATGATACTGTTCAGCAGCAGCAGTTGCTTACTGTTGTCAAAAGCCATAAAGCAGCAAGGAATGTGTTTTGCTGAGAACAAGTTAAGAAATGATATCTATGTAGGGGGTTAAACTGAAGGAGCTTAAATGTGCGCACTAGGAGAAAAGGACGGCATGAAAGGTCTTCGCACCTTCACTTGCACAGAGCTGGAAGTTGTTCACCTAGGACAGTCATTCAGGCTCACAGAAGACCTTCCCAAAGGGCAACCCACAATAAAATCAAATTAATAAAATCAAATAGAGCATGTCCATCTAGCCCCATACTGCTGCTTTGGGCTGCAGCTGCAGGGGTTGTAGGGACCCCGTAACTTCCAGTGGTGCGAGCAGCGCTTGCACGGCCATACTGGGGCCGCACTGGGGCTGCCCAGAGCCGCTAGACGGGAGCTCTTGACTCCCTCTGCAATGCTGCCGAACAAAAGACCATTATTCCGAGAATTTCCATGTTATAGACAGAAAAACAACAACAACCACGCAAGCTGAACGGCCATCAAGAGCAATTACAACCACAGCGCCCATGATGCACTATTGATTTAATCTGTTTCTCTTTTAAAATTGCTTCAGACTGCGTTTGTTTACAAGCTGTTTTATCAGATTCAGGCAATGCTAATTATAAAGCAGAGGCAGCAGAAGCGTGCTCTCCACGAGGGCTCTTGGGGCTGGGGAAAGCTCCCACCCTCTTCCCAAAAGCCCCGAGGCCTTGGTGAGGTGTGTACCTGAGAGCCGTGCCGGAGCCAGGGTGCGCGCCGGGACAGGGAAAGCACTGAGGATGTTATGTGAATAGGAATCAGACATGGTTTACTCTTTTTAAATCCAAATGGACGACAAAAATCCATGTATAGTGTTAACAGTCGCTGGTGAATAATTTTGCAATGTCATAAATATAACATCTGTTGCAGGGTGCGGATTTAAGAGCAAATCCAGCTTGCTGCATGCAAGTAAATAAGACAAACCAGACTTTGCTCTGCCTGGAAACTTACAGAAAAGAAGGAGTTAACTCTGCTGTTAGATATGGCTGTAGCCCCCACATCTGTCTCATGGCAGGGCTCACTGGTTAAGAAGTGCACAAGCCCAGACAGGGAGCAGGTCACGGGGCTGCGGCATCGCCGAGGTCCCATCACCAAACCTCTGGGAGATGCCAGCGGTGCCCCGCCGTAGCGTGCCGGTCACGGGTGCGCGCCGGACAAAACAGCGGTCCTTGCCCTGAGGGAGTCACGGCATCAGATTTCTAAAGCAGACAGAAGTCACACGAAAAAATCACATGAAAAAGAGCCCAAAGCCCTAGCCTGCTGGAGGTGGTGTCCTGGGTGAGGGCACGGTCCTGTTCCTACCCACCCCACCGAGCTGTTTCCCTGAGGGTCCGAGGTGAGCCGGAGGAAGGCCAGGTGTACCAAAAAACAGAGTCTATCCTCCTACACACACTTAGTTATAAATTCACACCTATTAAAAAACCCCACCACCCCAAAGCCTCTGCCTAGTAGTTACTAATCACAAATTGACTGATTTTCCTCTTAGACACACTTCCGCTCGTGTACTTCACCTTTAAAATCCAGCACTAGGTCTGGCGTTGCAAATTATCCTGTACGTTTTATCTATCTTCAGTGTTATCTGCAGATACTGGCTATCACGGCCTGTCAAAATGCTTCATGCTGAATTACTCACGGGAGAAGATGCCTGCACTAGCCTTGCTGTGCTACAGTTTCTGAATAACTCTGTGCACGTACAAGAAACATCCCTCTGAACCATGCAGCTTGTGTATCTTGTAAAAATTACTTCTAAATCTTACATTTCCCTTGCAGCTCATCTATTATTTGTGCGGAAAGCAGAAAGTTTCTTTTTATTCCTGTCTGTCTTCCATTAAACTAAAGAACTCTATAAATCAATAATAACCTTTTAGAGATGAACCTCTTTGTAATTATGTCTCCAAAGCCAGGTAATTGTTTGCATATTTTTATAGAGAAATAAAGAAGGGAAACATGTGTTCGGTGTGATTGAACAGAAAAAAAAAAAAGAAAAGAAAAAAGAATTTGAACCGGTTATCAGCATTCATTACATTCACACTTTTCATCAACATTTTGTATTACTCGTAGCCAATTAATTTCTTTCACACAAGACTCAAATCACTCAATCAGACAACAGTACATGCAGCAGAGAGGGGAAAGTACAGTCTCTCAATTGGGATCTGATTTGGATTTTATTACAATATGGTCTTTATTAAGGATAATAATCTACAACCTCTGAGTTAAGGGAATGGTTGATTTCAGTCAAACCAATCTTTGTGTATCTCTCTGATGCCTCAGTGACATTTCCCAACAGGAAGGGGCTAAGAGCCCAAACGGGAGTGATCTCCGATTAAGAAACAACACAGACATCTTGAAGGCACTTGGTTTGCAGAATAAGATGACAGCAACCAGAGCGCCCCGGGGCACTTTTCCAGGATGCCTACTCCCTGTGTGCCAGCCATCTGGGTTCATTTAAAGTCCCTGCCTGCCTCTGCATGTGAGTGTGTGAGTGTGTGCGCACACATGCGTGTGCGAGTGGAAGATGGGGAGCTGGGGGGGGGGCGGTCTCAAGTTGCAGGCTTCAGTGTGGGCTGCGCTGGGGGCTAAACCCTCCTGCCTGGACCTTCTCAAATCCACCAACATCATCTGCTGGTCCCTCCAGAGGAGCAATTTCAGCAGGACCAGCTGCAGGGGGGATGTTTAGCGTATTCTTTATTCAAAGTGAAAGATGTTAAGCAGGAAATTTCAGGAGCCCTCTTGCTCAGAGAAAGAGAAAGGAGGATCGGGGGGAGAAAATAGAAACTGGAAAACATCCATGAAATTAGTCCCAAATCATTGCCTATACCGAGCGTTTCCTGACATGCTGTCTGCCACATATTTGCAGCAGGTTATGCAAAAGTCTCCTTTGCCAGTAGCATATTCACATGACTAATGCAAAAACTCAGCTACCAGCGTTTCAGAAACTGCATCTGCCAATGTGTTTTATTTGGAGTTAATTTTAAAAAGGAATGTAATCTTTTTTGAAGGGAGAACTCACATAGGATATGGCCGGCAGACAGCTCCAAGCTATACGTTCCCTCTCCTTATTACCCCCAGAGCTAAGGTGTTTTAAAAGACAAGCGCATCAGTCTGAACAGACGTGACACCCCTGTCCCTCAACTTTCAGGCAGTTCGGCTGGGGCAAATAAGCTTCAGCACAGCTGGGGGAGTACCCCAAGAGCTGCAGAACTGGGAGGGAGGGAAGGACTTGAACTCTGCAGTCCCACAGGGATGGGAAATAGGCAGAAATTCAGTAAGTCCATGTCAATTCTGAGGACATGAAGACTGAAAAACTCCTCAGGAAAAAAATGAAGTGGATTCACATCCTGCCGGACCGAGTGGCATGACACCAGGGATGAAAAAGGGCCACGCGGATCACATACACTGAATGTGCAGGACTGAATGTATAACCAAAAAACGGATAATTTCATTTTTCTTTGTGCTTTTACGCATTAAATCCTAATGGAAAAGGAATAAATTATACAATTTTGATGATAGCTATTTTTAAAATTTTTAAAAAAACAAATTACTTCTAGAGCTGCTAGTCTGGTTTCATCAAATTTAGTGAATTTGTTCAATGGTCTTCACCAATCACAGTCTAAGGGCCTAATCTGAGAAATAACAACGCCATGCAGGCAGGAGGTAGAGCTGTGACCGTAGCATTAGCCACAGAGCGTGGGGCACAGAGCAATGCCCCACCTTCATGCAAGAGCAGCTCAACTAGACCTTTTATATCCCAATAGACAAAGGCAGGAGCCTTTTTATATCCTGATAGACAAAGTGCGTACAGAGAAAGAATGGTGCCGCAGCTCTTCCCACAAAAGGAGTGCTTCTTGGTTAAAATGTCATTGTCTCTCTGGTTGTGCTGATTACACCACTAGGTACCAGATTTTCCAGTTTCAGGTGAGATCCACAGCGGATGGCAATGATTTCACTGGCCAGTCTATGCTTCTGGCTGGGTCACCAGCATACCTCCTTGACATGTCCTGCAGGACAGGTGGATAAGAAAAACCATCCAACTCCTGCCACCCTTTAGCAGCCTGACTGACGGGGAGGTCCATGGATCTCCCTACATCTGCAGAGGTGCAGAGAGGCCTCTCCTCCCACGGCTGGGGTCTCAGTAGCCATCTCCTAACAGAGCCTCAGCTCACCAAATTGCTCATTGCTTGTAAGCAGCTGTGTTATCTACTGGCTCCCAGCGGAGTATGACCAAAGAAAGTGGTAGCACATAAGTAAATGCCCTCCTGGGGCTTTACAGTAAGGTTTTATTTGTGTATTCAGGTTTATATGTGTACATTTTCTCTCTGAGCCAAAAGGAAAAATGAATGAGGGAGGATTTAGCCAGATGGGACTTTGCCATGCCTGCCAAGATGTGTCCAACTTTTTAAAGTAAGAAAGCAAAACCAGAATAAAATTGCAGAATTACTACTGGTTTCATCTATATCCTCTGAGGCCATGTGGCAACAGATACGGAGAAGGGCCAGCTACCTGAGCAAAATCCAACACAGGAGAGCAGACTGGACTAATTCTGCTGACCATTCCTCAGGTTAACTTGTTATCCTTTCAATGAACAGGCATCGTTAATGTCTTGCAATTTTTTACAAGATTAGTTTTAGAAGTCTTTAATGAAGCAAAAACCTACTTTCTTGTGCAGTATAAAACACATGATAAGAAACAGTTCCTACTCCCCAAAAAGTGTGTGGAGCAAATGGCTACACATTACAAATTCTAACTGCGACAGGGGCACAAAGGAAGAACCAGAAACAATACACAGGTCTTTGCAGGCCCATTTCTGTGTCATATCAGCTGGACCATATTGAATAGCCCATGAAAAAATAATTGTGTTTAGAATGAAGTGGCATTAAGAGAAAAATTGCAAGTTCATTCCCTCAGTAGCTCCTCTGAAGCTAGTGGAGTTGCCCTAGGGATGAATTTGGTCAGGCATATGTCAACTGGCCGTAAGACATAATTTGAACTTCTACCTTTGCCAAATGAGCAAATATACACACACCATTTATTGCCGGTTCTGTTGGTTTAAGAGGTGCTCTATATTTCAAAGCTAACATTTGTACCACTTGTTGCTGTGGTTGTCTCTTATTAACACAGCAAATAGCTAATGAAAATCTATGGCCTTGGAAAAACCCAGCTCATAAGTTAGGACTTTAAATTAGTCTGCCTGTCATATATACGCAGCTTGGTACCCCACTACTTTTTGTCTCCTTCAGTCAGCCCATTTATAAGGACACAAAATCACCGGGTACAAAGGTTGCAAGGAAAATTTTTTTCCAAGAGGAAACAAGCCTGGCTCAACTGCAAACAGCTCATGCTCTATTTAAAGTCAGGCAGCATTCATTTCTCATGCCAGAGAACCCAATTCATCCAGGGTGTAACTCCACAAACACCAGCAAAGTTCCACCAGAGACTAATTTAGGCCAAAGTGCTTTAAAATCTTGCTTAATTTATACGCATTTCAGTTTGGCTTTAAAGCCGTCGGTCCCCGTGCTTCACCCGCTGCCTTCTCCTACAGGACAGGGTGCCCCTGCACTGAGTCACCCCATGCACACCCCCCCCCAGCCCGGCGCAGCGGGGCTCGTCCTTGCTGTCACTCAGCAGAGCACAGGGGGAGACGCTTGAAAGCTTTCTCCCTTCCCAGCCGCTCTCCTTCCTCAAACGTCCTGTTCTGCAGAAAATGTGACACCAGCCTGGCTACGATAACGTGACCTGTCCAGCAGGCAAGTCTGTCTCTGGTTTTGGGCAGGCGTTTTCTGAGATTACACTTCCTTCAAGGAAGCCAAGTTTGTTTTGAATAACAAGGTGATAGCTCTTACATATGTCCATTTAGCACAGGTTTTCATTGCCACATGTGAAAGGATGCATTTGTGTAAAGCAATTATAAACTGCGTCAAGTTCATCTTAGCAATAACTCCCTGGCCTGCACCAGAGACTAATTTAACCCATAGCATTTAAACAACATCAGAAACTTGGATTGTCTGAAGTGTCCTTTAGCTTCACTCAATCTTGAATATAACCCGTCCATCTCTTCACAGGACATTTGACTTGTGAACGTCCACCCTAAAGATGCCATTAACACATGGCATGAAAGCATGACCCACTGATGAGGAAATTGCATCCAAGCTGTCATCACCAGACTTTCCCCAACGAGAGCTATATGCAGGTCAGCTTCACAGAAGCTCCTCCCACGATAATTAAAGCAGTGAGCTGCTAGGATTTTTTAAACAAGGTTTCTGGCCCTTTACAAAACATGTGTGCTATATATCCTTAAACATGACATGTTTTCCTCAAGGAGTTCCTTGTCAAGAATCTTTGTATTTAATAGTGGGTGATGATGAGAATATGCCCTAAATGAAATGTAATTGAAAATGAGATTATGTAACTTTACTTCCTCTGTAAGTAGACTTGCCCGTGACATATTGTAGTCAGGTTTTGCACTGAAGTCTTTAGTGTTAAGCAAACTGACAAATACAAGATTTCTTTGAGAAATGAAAAAAACCCACCAAGATCTGATTTACATCTGGTCTTCTGCAGCAGGAGGAAGCAGAACTGTGTTCCAGCAGAATATACTTGAAAGAATAAAATCCAGTGGGCAATGAATTATTAAAAAAGTTAGTTTAGAGTGAAAATCCTGATGTCACTCAAATAAATCAGACATCAAAAGAAGGTTTAATTTACTAATTATCCTACTGGTCGTCAAATAAAATTTTAGTCACTATTAGTACAGTTGCATGTGCTCCTTTGCAACAGCTCTTGAAGAAAACAGACTGAGTTTTTGTTTGATTATAGACAGTTAAATTGAACGATTTTTTTTTTATATCCAGGCTTGAAAACATGGGGTGATACTTTGCTTGAAAGTTTTCCTACCCTTTTAGCAGGCAAAACATGGAGTCTGATTAACTGATTCTCAGTGAGACCTCAATCAGAGTTTGGCTGGCAATTCCCATTCAAACCAAAAAAACCAAGCATTAATTTACAATTTTGAATAACACAAGAGTGCCTACACTTTAAATGTCCATACGCTGTCAAAACAATAATGGAGTTTGTTGCTTACAAAACACCAACTTCCAAAAACTCTATAGAAAAAAAAATTGGTGCGGTACTCTTGTGATGGACCTGATTCTTTTTAAACTTGGTCTGTGATTCTGCAAGTGATATTATTTCTGGAAAAAACTGTGTGTGGAGAGGTCCCTTTTCAATTTTTCTGTTTTTTTAACCCTTAAAGACTTGCAATTTGTATGGCTGAGTGGCTATGGCAGCAAAAATTATACTCTTCTCTTTGCAAAAATGATAGGAGTTAATAACAGTGAATAGTTTTACTCACCATGTTTATCATAAATATGCAGCAGGAAAATCTGGCCTTATTCTGTCAGGGTTACTGGCTTGCTGGATTTAGTTGAAAGAGTCCAGATTTTCCTTGTACAGCTTTTTTCTGGAAATGATGCTGATACCTGCTCCACCCTTCCCGTCTTTGCCAGGGGAATAGCACTTCTGTCCTTGAGTGCAGACCACGTGTGAATGAAATGATCAGTAAAAGTAATTACAGTATCAACGGGAGCTAAGCTTCTGCCAATACTGCTGTTCCCATCTCAATTTTCAGGTAAACCGAAACACTTTACAAAGTGTCTGGGGATGAGGTTTAGGCATCTGATATTCAGATTAGAAATATCTTTTTGCTGGGGGTGGTCCCCTCTGGCCGTGTATTTAACATATATCCAGGTAGAAGGAGACGCAACTTTGGGTAGAATAATTGCTCCTGCTGCGCTGTGGAAGTTACGATAATGCACTTAGGGGAATCACAGCCATAGCAGCTCAGCGGTGGTTGAATGGCCAAGGAGAGGAAAGGAAAAGAATAGCTGTTCATCTCTGAGCCAAAGAAATAAACAACACTAAAATGATGCTGCTACAGCTTGCTGACTCAGGTCCTGCACCTGAGAAGCTGCGACACACTGGTCAAGCCTATGCAAGAGGGAACTGGGTCCCGATCTGAACACAGCTGCACTGTGTTACATGCAAGGAAGAGGCAGCCCCAATAGAGAGGGTCACTGCCTTACTCCCCTGTCTATGGGACAGCTAAATGTGGGACAAAAATTCTTTCAGATAAGGTAGGTTTGCACATCTGCATCTCTGAACACTGCAAAAGATGAGTAGAATGACCTTTATGTTCAGAGATGGTGTCTTGTTAATACGTTTTCATCTGCTTAGGTGGGTTTGTTGACCAGAGTTTCATTGTGATTTAGGATGGTCAACAAACCAGAATTTTCCTTGTATGAGAACTAAAGAGGACCTCTGCCAAACATTCCTTAGCAAACAGGTAATTCCACCAGTCTATACCCTTTCTTACATTTTGCCTGAGAAATTCCCATTTTCTTTGCCTACTGCAGGTTCATTTCAGTTTCCTGAAAAGTTGTGCCTGAGGCTTAGAACAAAGCAGGGCACAAAGAGCAGCGAAGGCAGCTGAGTGCAGCCGTGGCAGCTGTGGCTCCTCATTCCTGGCTGGGTTAATGCCGAGAGCATCCCGCTGAGACTGTCCATGTGCAAAAACCACGTTTCACGTCTGTGCGGTGGTAAATACGTATGTGTGTGAATGGGACTGCAAGTGCTCTGAAGCATTAACAGATTAGGGAGCTGGTACCTGTTACTGAGGAGCTGGGGGATCCCTGGGACCTCCTGGCTCCAGTTTTGACCCTTAATGTCCCAAGTGGGGTAAACAGGACACCGCTGTGACGGTTCAAATAACTCCAAACTCGGCACAGGCTGAGCCCCAGAGGCACAGTTCAGCTGGATCAGCTGGGACAACCTCTCTCCTCAGGCTCCACACCAGGACTATGACTACTTTGGATTCAGCCCTTCAAGGGTGGGGGGGCAAGGGGCAGTGGCTGGGGACCTCCAGTCAACGTGCCCAGGGCTGTTCTGGCCCTGAGGCTGGCTGGCATGGGATGGCCTGTGTCAGTGCTGTTAAACTGTCCAGCCCCCCAGACAAATTGAAAGGATGAATGATTGATTTCTAGTGCCTGGAAACATTCTTCAGTACTATTTAATTTATCAGTATGGACAGAGTCAATGTGAACTGACTAACAACCAACCAAGTCCAGACAAGGAGCTGCAGTTCAGCTGTGGAGGAGGAGCACCAGCAGCCACCCACAGCCAGGACACAGGGACAGGGAGATCAGAAGTATTGCTCCAGTTTACTACCATATTGCTGGTTTTCTGTGTTTGCCGTCCCCTATCCCAGGAAAATTTTGCTTTCTTCTCCTTTTGGACTCACTAGTTGCGAGTGGAGAAATATTGCCACCTGTGAGCAGTCAGCCATGTTATCAGGTTTCTGGATTCCTTTCATGGGATAGAGATTGAGCCTATAATATTTAAGTAGATGCTTACGCCCACCCACCCACACCTCCAAGCACTAGATTATTGCTGCATAGATTTTGGAATAAATCCATGTGATATCAGAGCACCAGATTTTCCATTTCAGTAACTAAGTCAGTTGAAAAATGTGGAAAACCCACTTGTCTCCAGCCATATATTAATTTTACAGCACGCAAATCTGACTGATACATGTTTTAACTAACAGAAGGGAGAATTCGTGATGACGGAGTGCAGTTTACTAACAAACTTTTGATGACAATGCTGTCAAACCCTAGTATACAACTCTCTCCATTAGGCATCATTTTTCAGCAGCCCCAGTGGAGTCCTCCAGCCTTTCCAGTGAAGCTAACAACCTAATTTTTCTTTTATTTGAGCTGGTCTGTGTGGGAGCAGCTCGGAACACCTGGCATTTGTTTTCAACAGTGAACCGTTAGAATTTGTTGTGCTGCATGTTTGCCAAGCCTTTGAAGAACTAGTTTCACAAGGTCAGGTTTGGAGGATGGCCTTGTGTAGGCCTGGGAAGACGTGGCTGAAGAGAGTCACAAGTACATGTATGGAATGTTTTTATCTTTAACTGTTCTGAGGACTGGCAAACATCCCAGCTGAGCCAGATATGAGCTCCTGTGTTAGTAGTATTGGCTGTATGCTGTTAGTTCTTTCTAGATCTTTGTTGAAACATATATAAGTTTGATCTTTTAGTGAAATAAATGGAATCTTGCACAGAGAGTTTGAGCACTTAATTCAGACGCAGCAGACTGTTCCTCGGACTCTTCTTATCATGCACATATGCCATTTTCTAGCCTGATTCTCCCTTGTGGTACTCAGCTGGAAGCTCTTCCTTCCAAGCCACCACCTACAGGCATGGTGAAAGTGGGCCACAAAGCAGCTAGGGTCACACAAAGCATAGGAAGCATTTGAAGAGAAACCGCAAAGACGAAGGAATAATTCTGGCTGAGACTGGGGGGAAAGTTTTGCTATCTCTTTCCTTCCAGGTTCTTCTTGTCTGGTGTTTACTCTACTTTTTATCTTATCCCCTGCACTGCTTTGTCCTTGCATCCCCAGGATCCCTTTTTTTCTGTCAATGCCTGAATGTCCTGTCCCACTCTGCATGGTATATTCTTTGTTTTTCTGTTTCCCCTGTGCTTACCAATCCTCATGTAGCCTCATAGCTTAAAGAAATGGATGTAAAATTCTTTTTCCATTACATGTGGCTCATTTTCTTTCTATGACTGCTGCATTTTCTACTTCTTATCTGTATTTGTATGTAAATATCATTTCAAATTCCCTTTATATAACAGAGGGGCAGCTAGCACAAATGGCCAGCAGAGCTATTGAAAAGCCACCGCAGGACATATATCTATATGAAAGAATACACTGCTTTTTGATACTGGTAGTTGCAAGGTCATTAATGGCAGGAATAAGAGACAAACAGTGTTAATAATAGGCTAGTGGGGAACTGAAGGGACTTCACGCTTCCCACAAAAGCTTTTAGGATTTTATTCAAATCCTTCCCTGACAGGAAAGGGACGAGTGGACTGGGAGATTTCTTCCACCTTCTTTGGTACACCATAGCCACAGCAGGATGCCGTAAGGATCAGTGTTTCCTAACCTGGCCAATGAATATGTTATACATTGACCGTGGAGGTGGTGGAGCCACCTTTATCTGCCCTCTTCTACCTGCAGCCCTCTGAATTCGTAGATGATTTAGATTATATCTTTCAGGGTAATTATAGAGATCCTCACTCAATGGGGTAAACAGAGAGGTTATCAAAGATGGAAGAAGGCAACAGAGAAAGTTACAGTCTGTTTCCTTTGGCACTTTCCATATTAAGTCTTCCTACTCTCAAGACTCATCCACCTGGATGGAGATGGGTGAGGTGGCTCGTTCCCACGTGACTGTGAACCATAATTTGGCTCAATGACATAATTGGTTTTAAAACGGGAATAGAATTTTCCCCAACAATAGTTCAATTAAGAATGTCAACTAGTTGGGATCTGGCTTTCTTTTCTGCTGTTTACAAGTTTAATTTAGGTTGGGTTAGACCTCTCCGAACTTCAAAATGAGCATTTGTGATCAGCTGTTCACTAACCAGCTGATCAAGAATGACTTGTTTAATTATGGAAGAAGAGTAATTAGCTTGTCGCCATTTAAACCCCAGAAGTCTGTAGCAAAAGGCTACATTGAAGGATTCCTATCACTGTATTTACTGACCTTTAAACCCTTCAGCTCTTCTGTCATTGATGTTTAATCGAGTCACTTAGGCTGTCAGGCTAATAACTAAGATAATGAAGTAGTCTAGGACCTTGGTTTACTGCTTTGTTATTCTAATGCTAATTTTAGAATGCTAAAAATAGGTTCACTAAAATAAGACATTGTGGGTGGGTTTTTCTCCTAAAACAATTGAGCTTCTGTTACTTCCCTCCCAAAACTATTAAGACATTATTAGATTTCAAAGAGGTTCTTTTGTAGTAAAAGCTAATCATCATTTTTGTAGTGAAGGGCTTCATGAGCCAACTTCATGTGGTGATTATATTTGAGGAATAAGGAAAGATGGGATTTGTTACTTGTTTACAAATCTGTATTTCTAAAGATGAAGGGAAAATAACACTTACGGCAGAGTAAGTGCATCAGGAAGGTGAGTCATTTTTTTTTTGAAGGACAGTATCTTTAAAAATCAAAGTCATTGAAGCGGGAGCGATCACTACTAAAATGTTTTAATGGTATGCTGATTGCATGGGGTGCCTGTAAGGACTATTCAGGTTCTTCAGATGTTTACCCGAGCATTTTTTTTTAACCTCGAGTTGCTCAAATTTATTTTTAAGTGTGATTTTCTTTAGTAAATTTCTGTGTGCACAATACTTGGGCTTCAGGTAATGTTGGTATAGCTGCAATTTCTTTATTTACCCTTAGGTTATTGGTATATATTCTTAACCTTACAGCCATTTTAACATATTTGTATTTTGGTATAGCTAGCAATATACATAGATGAAACCAGTATGTGACCCCACAGGAAAAAGCATGGTACTAGAATCAAATTCTTAGGAGAAATAGAAAGCATCTAAGTATGTTTTTAAAAATACTTGCTTGACACATATTTTCAGCTCATCACTTTCTTAGAAAACCTTCCTCTGTTTTGGTTTTATTTGCAGATTTCTGTTTCACACAAAAGCCCAGTCTCTTCTGATACTCTTTCATGCCCAGAATGTTAAATTCACTTATGAATTTTTGCTTTTCTTTTAAAATAAAATACATCTTATTCTCCAACCTAGACAATAACGTACCCTTAATACCGGTAAATGAGATTTAGGCAATAAAGAACATTAAGGGATGTGTTTTTTAGGAAAATGTATGGGAGACTGTTTTATGTATTGGAAAGTTGTGTTTCAATGGGATTTTACTTAATGGGAATAAAAGAAAATAATTTCCTTACATTTTGGATCTTTTTTCCCAAAGTGTTAGCTCCTCTTCTCCATTTTAAAATTCTCTTTTCGTTATACCATGGCAGTTTGACCTGTCAACTTTGCAGCCATAAAGACACGTGGCTATTTTATTGGCCGGCAGGTCAGCAATTGCTAATTTTACTTTTTCCTCCTGTTGAGAAAAAGAATTTCCTGAGTTCCCATCTCTTCAGAAGGCATTCTCTGAAATGGACATTATGAGAACAGCCTTAGATGTCCTATAGCCTGACAAATTTCCCAGATTATTATTTTGGAGCACACAGCTGATTGTACTAGATAGGGGGAATAACGCTACTGCTACTCACAGAGTCTGTTGAAACCCTTATCTGTCCCACCCCCCTACTGACTTGTGATTTAATGCCGTGCACTATGTCTAATAAAAAAACTCCTTCAGGCTGAAACAGTATCAGTTTTATTTGTCTGGTAACCACTGTGCACGCATTAAGACACAATACAAATGTCTGTGAGACTGGATCCGTTATTTACTGCGCTTTCATAGAGTGCTTAAACCCAGTGGCAGCTTCAGCGTTAAATAATTCAGAACACTGCTATGATCTTGCACGATAGCGGCTTATACCATCTTCTGGGTCACATCTTTCTTCTTGTGGATCCTTGGCTTTGAATGAGATGAGATTTCACTTCTAGTGAAGAAACTTTTCTGGATTTTCTTTGCTATTACTCCGGGCCAAGGAGGCTGTCAAAGGCTTCCTTCAGCAGCAAGACTCTTATCTGACCAAGCTAACTCATGCTGACCTCTCCCCAAAAGACACCCTCCCAAAGGTACAGTTCCCTGCAACACTGGTACCTTCTGATACCTCGATTCCCATACTTCCCTCCAGCATCACCAGCTGCTGAAGCTGACAGGCAGCACAGACTATCAATCAACCCTGTGGGATATTTTTCTATTTTTAGCCCACAGCAATGCTTTTGTTAACCGTCCGTGAGTTTCTCGAGTTGCAGTTTTAGGGAACAAGGGGATTCTGGGTTAGAGATCAGGCGGTATCAGAGGCAATCACATTTTGCAGGTGTACTGACTCACACCGTGCTTATCGGGAATGCTTACTGAACTTCATGCTATATAATGTGATGGCATTTCGGTGCCCCATTTTACAGCTGCTGATAGAAAGCACATGGGAGCACACATGCCTGGGGAAGTAGTTTCTGCATGTCAATATGCCTGCCGTCAATGGATATCTCAGGCATGGCTGTGGTGGAATAGATAATGGAGTATTATTCCCATAGAGAGAAAAAATCTTTTTTGTCATCAAGTGCACCACATATAGACCACAGCACTGTTGTAGACAGTGGACTTGGAGGTTGCTATTTCAAAATAAGATATACTCCTATAGAAATATATATCCATTACTATGCCAAGAGAATAATTTTATTCCCGTAATTTGCAAGAGTGTTCTGGTATTCCACGAATGATAAATTTTGCATTTTTTTTAAAATTGTGCTTCTGTGGCAATGCTACATTAAGTCCATATTTCATCTACATCTCTAAGTTATTTCTCTGGTGAGCATTCTCTCTACTCACTAATTATAATTCTGAATTTGTCCTTGACAGATACCTGCTAGCATCTCTGTTCTCATTGCTCTGGGAACTGAGCTGCACTTTACTTTGTTTTTTCTTCTCTTAGAGGTTATTATTATCAGGGAATTCACTACTTCCATCCAAATTTGCAGGCTTTCCCAGCTAGCATGGGCTAATCAGCACCTTGTTAGACTAAGCTTACCCAGAAGCCTAGTCTCTGACCTCCGTGCAGCTGAGAGCTGGTTGCACCACTGATTATGAGGGGAGGAGGCTGGTGTCTGCAGCCCTGCCGTTCTGACCCCCCAGAGCACAGTTAAGGACATATTCCCCAGCTACGTATCACCTCAGCCTTAGCAGAGATCATAAAAGCAGCCCCACACAGACAGAGGTACGGATTATCCACACCGAGTAATGCTCCTTTGCATCCTTGCAAGCGCACGGAGCCTGCGGTGCCTCCGGAACCTCCCTGACCCTACAGCTGTGAGCCTCCCTGCCTGGAGCCACCTCCACCCACCACCACGCACCTCCTGGGACCGCACGTCTGAGCCTACGGCTCCATGCCCTTGCGCTAAGTCTTTGCTCCCAGACACGGCGTATTTCTTCAGTTTCTGTGGTGCAGGCAGGAAACCCAGCCTTCCCGACTGCTGGATTGACAATGCAGATGTCCCGCCATCCCTGCCTCCACCAGGAAAGATGGCTTTCTGCCACCACAGGGCATGAATCCCATGCTGGATTCCCAGTGCACCTGCAGTTTTTGTGTCTGAAACAAACTATTTATTTTTGGCTCTTGCTGATCATTATCTGTTGCAAGATGACATATGCCTCACCTGAAGAAGGGCTCACCTCCATAAATCCCAAGAATGTCCTCCCTCCTCTTCCCAAATGGCTGACGACATGTTCTTGGGCAACACTGGACTCTGCTCCTTTCTGGCCAGGCCCCTTGGCTCCGCCAGAAAGATGCAATCGAGGCCTTGGACTGTGGGCCACAGAGGGGATGGGGGACGCTGAGGGACGCACCAGCAGGTACCAGCTGCAGAGTCCTGCAGAGCACAAGGGAGTCAGATCGTGGTACTGCAAGATATAGGAGCAAACTAGCTGTAAGCTCTTTCCAAAACCAAGTTCCCCCTTCCCCCTGTTGCAAAGAGCCATTCTGACCCAGTAGAAACAAACATTACTAGTAGGAACCTGCTGCAGATTTGCTACATGATTTTCCTCGTCGTGGGCAGATGTCTTGACTACCTTGAGGCATCTCCCTGGCACTAGGTTTAGGCACCTGAATCCTGCCCTAGATGGCAGTAGTAGGACAACGAGAGATGCGGAGCTTTTTTCTTCAGTGGGTGCCCTACCTTGGAAATGACACTGCAGCATTGCTTAAGCCTGTATTTAACAAGGTACGTGAAAAAAAAACTCCTTTAGGTTGCACTGCCAGCTGTAGCTTGTAGGCACGCCAAGATGAAAAAACTCAGTATTTCTACTGATAGTCAGCCGGAGTCCATTTCTCAATGCATATTAAGATTTCTCTTGCTTGTTATCATCTATGGAACATAATTATATGAGTTCCTCATTAATGGATAGACTTCAACATCTGATGCTGCCCCACTCTGGGCTTACTACAGAAGGCTTAAACTGCCTGCACACTCGGTTGCAAATAGGACATGCTGGTACGTACGCTAGTGACTTGGGTTAGTGCTGGTTCAGCACTGCCCTGAATAACACTGCAGCCACTCATCCACCCTCCTGTATTTGCATTCCTGGATATTTCAGGAACGCATTTGAGTTACATGCTTCACCACAGCTATATTGACTCTGAAAGAGAAACAGTGGCCTTAAAGAAACTCCACCTCTCTAACTCAGTGAAGGGATTTCCAAATTGCGAACTGAACTGCTTTAATGTCAGAGATACTGCAATTCTCTTCAGGTATTTAAAATACTTGGATGAGTTGCCTATTTGCTGTGCCCTTACGGGCTTTGAAAAGCTATTCCTTTTGATTAGAAAACACCTTCATTAGACTCTAGGTACCTGAAAAATATTTTGCCATGAAAAAAAATTCAAGTGACTAAGAACTTTGAAGGAAGCCAGAGTCTTTGTCACAGATGCCTTTAATCTGAGAAATAGCTATGCTTTTATTTATACATTTATATTATATATATGTGGGTATGCCTGTGTATACATCTATGAAGATACTTATTTTAGAATGGTTTTTAATATATTCCACAGTTTTATTTACAGTTGCATTCATTGTACTTTAAAAGTTTATAAATACAATGGTACCAAAAATTACAATGCAGAGTATTTAATCTCACACATTTTAAAAATAGCTGCTTTTCCCTTTGTGGGAATACAGTGGCATTCTGCCACTGCCCATGCGCACAACTGTCTGACTGTGGGATTCGTTAAACAGGCATAGCCGACACACAGTCTAAATGACTGTACAATTTAATGAATTAGACTCATATGTACGATAATATAAAGACAGTGTATATGCAGCTGATGTGGCACAGGGGATAAAGGTTTTGCTAGCTACTACAGTAGCAGCACAGCATTTTCCTGACAACAGCATGATTGCATTTTTAGATGTTTGAGTAAAGAAAGGGTTTGTATGTGCAGGGAGAGATTGGTTTTCCCTGGAACAGCTGGAAGTCTTGTAGGTGCTGAGCTCAGCTTACATAAGATTTTTCTCAGAAGGCAAGCTGGGAGTTGGCTTTATGTCCACAAGTCAGTATTTGTTCTCTTCTCTGTGCCAAATCCTTCCTGCTCCTGTGTACCAAATTGATCACTGGTTTATTATTTTGAAAACAATAATTTGAGTCCATATTTTGGCCAGCAGTTTCTTTTTTTCTTCCTCTTTTTTCCTCCTGCTCATAGTTTGCCACTGTTTGCCTCTCTGCAGTGACTTACTGCATACACACAGCCCTGGACATATCCCAAACTGGTTAATGATACCCTTCCTACCTCAAATGATTCACCCTTTGCTTCCAAAATGGGAAGTCATTTCTCTTTTCCTCTCCTAAGGACTCTCATACAGTGTTGCTGGAGAAAAACTATCTATCTGCTATATTTAAATGGTATGTGTGGCTATATTTCACTGATATTTGAACAAGCCTTTTCAGGATTGTTCCAGTTGAAAGACGTGGTGTTAATTCCTGTTGGTATTAGCCAGAAATGCAACAGAAAAACTTTATTTCAAAGTGGATGCAGATGTTGCTCCCTAAGCAAGTTGCTGGGGATGACATCCCAAGGATCTTGGTGCCACTTGTCTTCTTCAGCCTGCTACTGGAATATGAAGTCCAGCTGCAGCATCCTAGAACAGATTAACTTCCAGAGCAGCCTTGATTCTCCAGCAGACACCCCTCAGCCCAGGGCCACGACACTGCTTTGTAGGGCCTTAGAAAGTATCTTTAAGAAATGACTTTTTGAAGTCCTATTGCCACTTCTAGTTCCCACCAACTGGACGTACAAATAGAAGATAATGAGATTTTCTAAAGTAAGTAGGATCCTTTTAAGGTGATGTCTGAGGGTCACGAGATTTTTCAGAAGAAAATTTCTGGTCAGTAGATATTGTGGCAGCAAAGTTTTTTAAAATCTGCTAATCTCAACAATAGGCTCTCAGGAATAAGAATAGGCACTTCATTAAGTAGAACCATCATGCCATGATTCCCAGCTGTGATTTAGCTAGAAATGTTTTGAAAGTGTCTGTCACTGTAATATCTAAACACTGTACAGGGATCATAAAAATTCATAGAGAGCCACTCAGAAGGACAGTAGATCAATTCAGAGGTGAGAAGTCATATCGTATTTCATCAAATATAATTCTATTCATTTATTCAGTTGTACCCTACTGCCAGCTATTGTAGGATGCAACAAGTGTGGTATTCAAAAGTCTCAAGGCTCTTCCTAGAATAAGTGAATAGCACTGGCTCAAACCCCGCTCAAAATTTCTGGGGTCACCAAGCAGCCTCCCAAGGGGCCCTCAGAAGACGACGGCTCCGCGCATGCAAGTGCAGAGGTTATGCACCGAAGGGCAGCCCTTCATAGGGGAAATGGTGCTTGGATTGGGAATGCACCCTATGTCATGTCTGAGGCCACATGCTGGCATCCCTTAGAAGGAACATTCCCGTAGACAAGTGCCCCATCATCGCACCACTTCCCAAGGGCTGAAAAGTTTTACAAACTTAGTGTGATTACATTTGACCTGCCTCCAAGCCCTTGAAAAGCGCAACCTCCTCCTGTTCTGCCAATTCCCTGCCTGAACCAGCTGTGGTAACCTTTTGGTGCACACAGAGAGGTCACTCAGCTCTGCCACTGTCCTTGTACCTCTTCCCTTCACAAGACCTGCCAGCGTTAGGAGCTTCTCGCTCGAGGACTACCATAGCTCCCTGTGTCCCTGAGCAGGGTCCTTGCTGAAGGCCTGCGTTGCTCACCACAACAGGGGACCTTTTCTGCCCTCTTTCTTTCATCTGTTCTTCTCAACCTCTCCGCCAGCTCTGCGTTGTGTAATATTATTGTTTTTTCTCTTCCCTGGCACTTCTTGTTCTGGCTTTCCCTGAGCAGCAGGCCATTGCAGTGCTAGCAGGCTTGTACTGCCGAGTACTTCCAGCACATGAAATTAGGATTTCTGTCTGACCTAGCTCATGTAATGATTGCCTGCAGGTTTTGAAAGGAAGCAAAGAGAAATCAGTCTCTGTGGCTGTACAAGATCTTTTTGCACTGTTACCACTGATAGAAAATCTTATTAATCAATGAGCTACAAATTCCAACAAGTGTTGAACCAAAACCATGTGCTTGTAATGTGCTCTGAAGTTCAGGAGCACTCAGAAGGAGGTGGAAGAGCAACAGGAGAACCACAGGGCTGTGATATCTCCCTGGAAAAGGTGCCACCTCGCCTTCCAAGCGGAAATATCATAGGACAGTCAACAAAAAGCACTGAGAAAGAACTCCCCCACTGCACTACAGCATTGGACCAAAGGAAGCATCTCATCAGATCTCATTGCAAGTCCTGAGAAGGTGCGGCAGGTGAAGCAAGCACATGGAACTGCTGGGTCACACCAATGAAACACATTTGTTAAATGTGTCTTTTCTCAAATGTCAGCAAAGTATCCCAGCATATATCCAAAATGCATATAAAGACCAAAAGTAATTTAACTCAAGCTTGGCGTAATCTATTACAAAAAGAAGAGCTGTAAAAAATAGTAAATTTAAGCTCAAACTTAAAAATGTTCAAAAATGCGGAATTGGACAGTGGGAGAACTAAAAGCTTACCTTCTTTGTAGCAGCTGAAATTTTCAATATGTTAGCACAGAAGTCTTCACGTTAGAAGAGGGCTAATAGTGTTGCTACTTCTTGCAATTCTATCATGGATTTTTAAGTACTTTAAAAAGTCAAATGATAACACAGGTCTTCAAGTTTCATTTTTTAAAGATGGTTCTAAACATCGCAGCAAATAAAAATCTCATATTGTTTGAGGATTTAACTTGCTCATTCATTCACTCTTGGCTGTAGTGGGTTAAAAGAGGATATAGCAAG
This sequence comes from Haliaeetus leucocephalus, assembly GCF_000737465.1. NCBI lineage: Eukaryota > Metazoa > Chordata > Aves > Accipitriformes > Accipitridae > Haliaeetus > Haliaeetus leucocephalus. The sequence goes on from NW_010972436.1 coordinate 2,501,213, forward strand.
CATATACCTATCTGGGTATATAGCTACTTTTATTATGAAAGACATTGGGTGTAACTACAGAGGTCAAACATCACCCTCCATTCTGGAGATGAATCAAGATGTGGAGTTTTAGATCCCATTTATTGCAATGTTTTTTCTTATTTAATGTAGCAATGGAAGTCATTTCATGAGCTCTAAGCCTTACCTCTTTACTTGAATGCAAAGAACGCAGATGTCTTGCTTTAACCACCAACATAAATCTGGGTAGCCTTGCCAAAGAAATCAGCCAGATAAACAGGGAAAAATTATTAGGCAGTTTCAGCAAAGGTATTTATGTCTTTTCATTGCTAAATAAAAAAATAACAGGCATGGAGTATTAGCAGCTGGCATTTGCCAATGTATTCACTCCTGTTTTAACAGTTTTCCTGCAGAAGTAAAGGGGAGTCCTTCTTGTTACAATGACAAATGTTATTGACATCAGAGGGAACAGCATTAGCAAAAACTGAGTGCTTTTGAAAATCCCATCAACAGTATTTTCAAATCAGAGCCAGCTTTATTGGCGAGTTGACCACTATCATATAACGTAATAGGCACAAATATCTTTTTTGCTCAGAGTATGGGACAAGAAACTGAAAAGGGGAGATGATTTGCTTTTTGGGATGCTGAAGGACATTTGCCATGCAAGGTGGAGTGCTCTGTGCTCTATTTCTTCCCTCTGCCAAAGCAACATTTACTATTTCGTCCTGCTTTTTCCTATTTCCTCTTTACATCGTTACCAAAGCAAAGTTTGTTTTTTGTCGCCGTAATACCTTTACCCTGGACAGCAGCGCACCTAAATAACCCCCGTGAGCCCGCTGCCAAGGCCAGTCTGCGGATGAGCTGGCAGGGGATGCTGTGGGAGGCGTGCAGCCAGGACACCCTCCCAGGGACACGGCACCTTGTCCTCACACGCTGCCTGTGTGCCCTTGCTCACCTCGGGCCACAGCCTCCCACCTGGATGGTGGCTTTTGGCTTCCAGCAAAACAGGGCAGTGGTAAAGAAGCCCTTTGGTTGCTTGACCCTATCCACAGACTGGATCCATCCAGGCATCATCACCCACCGGAGACTGTTTATTTTTTTCATGTCTTTTACTGGCTCCATGGCAAAAGCTGTAAATACTGCCTTCTATCCCTCTTAAAACTCAGAAGAAATGTGAATGTTGTCTCAGTACATTTGAGACTGAACTCCTTTGAGAGAAAAACAAAACACATTTCGCATCCAGTTATTAAGAGTTTTCTCCGGCATGTGTGAAGGGCTCTTTATTTTGCAGAAATATGAAGTGGAAAAGGTCCGTGGCCCATAGTCCTACTGACGTGGGGTGCTCATACCCTCTGGCTGGCTCAGAGCAGCAGGAGGGATGTTTGTTAACCTCCCCAAGAATGGAAATTTCTGCATCTACAGTATATTTAAATCACTTTTAACGGGGTGACTGAAAATCCAGGTAAAGGATTTGAGTTCAGCTATTGATGGCACAAGAGACCAGGAGAAAATAGAGCAGAGGATTATATCCATTGAGGGACCAGGGGGCTGGCTGGGAGAAGTTGGTGCTGATCATGTGTGAGGCCAGGACTGCAAAGTGAAGACCTCAGCCCAATGCTCATTTCAAGCAAAGAGTTATAAAAAAAAAAAAAAAAAAAAAAAAAAAAGAAAAGAAAATAGGGGGGAGCTTAGGGAACTCAGCATTTGTCCTTTTGAAAGTTCTCCACCCTTTGAGATAGCCAGGGCATGGTTTGCATGAAAAGGCTACTTCTGTGCTCTCGTAGAGTTTTTGCTTTCTCACACTGAATTTGTGCAGCAATGGCTTAGTGATTTGCATGTTGGAATTAAGAGAACATGTTTTTTCATTTACTCAAACACAGGCTGGTAACACCGGTTCAAAATATTATACCCTTCCAGTCTTGCGGTAGAAGAGTGACAGGAAATAATAAGGGCACAGAAACATGCATCACTACTCTACTATTTTGCTTTTTTATCCCATTTTTAATATTTTTCACCGTTTCGCTTGCATGGATTTTCTGCATAGATTTCCTCTCCAATTTGTTTCTGAAAAGTGGCCTTTCAGTGGAATCCCCTTTGCTTCACAGCGACTGTCAGCGCACATCACAGAGAAAAGGTGGGCTGGGCAGGGATGCTGCTGAGAGCCTGGGCCGGTGTGAGAGCCCCATGCACAGCACATGCACCTCCACTGCCCCTTCCTCTCCCACACCTCCACTGCACGAGCCATGGCTGCTCCGCTTTGTTCTGGACATGTCCCTTTCCTCCAAGCACTGATGTCCTATCATTTAACAAGAGGTGAATAGAAACACTGACTTTGCATTGACTTAGCCCCAGCTGCTCACCTTTGTGGCTGTGGCTACAGACTCTGTGAGTAAGCACGGGGCTAAGGAAAACCTGTTTGGATATTGCCATTGTAAAAGCTTACATGTAAATGCGAGTGATTGTACATGCTTACAATTACTAATTTGTGCTAGTAGGCAAACATAAATGTCAGTGGTCAGGGAATAAACAGGTTTACACATCCTTTGTGGAAACCCAGGGCTGTGCGCTTCTTCCATTGTTTGCTATTTACATTATGAAAATCAAATTGACAGTTAAGATGCCAGAGGTTAAAAATATTCTGCAAACTTAGCTGAAAAAACCAACTGTCAAGAGTTCAGGTAGTTTCTATTTTCTTTTATGTACTGTCAGTAATACATTCACACTTCAAGAGGCTCTCGTATAAATATTTGCTTGCAAATGCCAGCGGAATGGAAAACTACATAGTGTCTCCTGATGCTTTGAATCAGGATCCAAGGCTAAATTGGCCAACTGCTTTAAATGGACTGCTTTGGTAAATCTGCTGCCTCATTTCCAAACAATCTCATTTACTCTTTATCATCCAAATATTTGTGGAAAAAGCGTTTACTTGTAATTTTGAATAAGCCCCTATATTTTCAAGTATCATCTGCAATGTTGTATAGTTTGAGGGCTGCCTCCTCAAATGTTGTAAATCAGAGTAACTGTAGTAACTTAAAGGAGAGACCTTGGTATAAATGAGCTGAAGATCTGGCCAGCCTAACCTATGTGAAGGATTAACTGTTTTATTTTTAAACTGTTGGTAAATGAAGTTAAACTGCGATGTAATGGTAGCAAGGCAATTGGTAACTGGCTTCTAAGCTTTACCAGATTCTTATCATAATAGCTATTAGGAGGCAAATCAATGGCCTTCACTGATGACTTACAAATACACTCTGTAATATCCTCTTCCCTTTGCCATGGATGTTCTGAGGTTCAGGGTCTGAAAAATTAACTTTGTCTTCCCTGTGGACTCCTGTCTGAAACCTCAACTGTCTCGAGATCAAAGAAGATCCCTTGTCTGTGTTGTCATTTTGAGTGACAGATCAGCAATGTGTAATTCAGTAGATCAACCCCTACTATGAAAATAATAATACCTCTTCCTTAGTTAGATCGGTAAAATCAAAGTGATGGTCTAACACAACTTAATTTCATCCTTCAGAAAGAAGTCTTTCTTGAGCTCGCTATAACTTGAGAGATCTTTTTTTGTAACTGTTTCCTAATTAACTGTTTCACTGCCCAAGCCTGTGCTTCATTTGTCTTTTATCACTATACTGCATTTTCTTTTTTCTTTCCTTCTTTTTCCCCCTTCTTTTGATAGTTGGGAATTTTTTAAATGAAACAATTCAGAGGAAACCTACATATGGAGGCCATCAGAAAGTAGTGAATATTTGTGGCAGCAGGGCCAGGAACCCCAAATTTCTGTAAAATCTGCCAACAATGTCAGTCAAATTCTCTCTGAACATCTGTGTGTGTCACAGAGTTCTTCCTGGGGTCATAAAAATAGTATTCTACACAGTTCAAGGGAAACCTGCTTTGTTAAAGCTCAAAACTGGTGAAGACGAGAAGCACAACTGAGCTTTTGGGCTGTAACTGGCAGGTGAGTTGAGAAGGCATTTGTGGGGGGACCACATTTCCATTTATAGGGACAGAAAGGAGGTGCATGACCTCCTTTTGACAGTGTGGTCACTGCTTTTCTTGCCAGATTTCTCCTAGATGCTCAGTTTTAGACATACTTAATCCTGAGTGCACTGGAGGTGTGAACATGTGAACACACACTTGGAAAATTTCTAGCACGTGGGCACATGCCATATAACATTTGCGATCCCAACACTTATGGCAGCTGGGCTTTGTAGCTGGAAATTGCAGAATGGCCATATGGGATCAACTGGTTTGCTCTGCAGTAGTGACCAGTACCAGCTGCTTCAAAGGAAGATGCACAAATCCTTGCAATAAGGTTTTACAGGGTAGTTTGTCCCTAAGGTAGTTTATCTCTCATTTTTGCTTGTTAAGGATGGCTCATGCGATGGCACGTAAACGGTCAGCAATTCTGAAGTTCTCGCTACTTAATTACAAAATATTTTCATGCTATTAAAGTTTTACAAAAATACATTGTTCATGTAAATGTCCAATCCTTGTTTCTTTGTGGTTTTAATCTCGTTAATTTTTTGGCATCAACTTTAGTGACAGGCTCCTAGTTTCCCTAGCACTTTCAGGCAAAAGGATAAGTTCTGCCTTTTTGTCTGCCTGGAGATGCAAATTCTCTTTCCAGCTCTTGCCTTTGCAGGAAGGTCTGGAAGTTACTTAGGTTCAACCCAACTATTCAGAAGAGATGGCTACCTCTAACCACACCGGTTCCACCACCCAGTTCATTGTTTCACAAGCACTCTTGTAAACTCATAGGGGACAAGAAAGAAGCAGCCAGAGTCAGAAGAAAGAGGTATTTAATTTTAAAGAGTATCCTTTGCATCACCTTGCAGGAAGAAGAGAGAGACCCAGAGAAATATTTATGGAACATCAGTGAATAGGTGACTCATTCCTTCCCTGTTTTTTTAAAATTTTATTTTAATTTTTTATTTACTTCCTTACTTTGGCCAATTTTTCAATTATTCTCGCCAATAGCTTGTACAGTCCTTGACTCAAAATGTGTAAGGATTATTTCTATTTAGGTTGAATGGTAGATTCCCTCACTTTGATTGCTGCTATAGTTACTGTCATCTGGAAAGACCCAACGCGTTGAGTTATCTGGTGTGTAATTTGTTACTACTACGTATTTGTGTTACTGTGGTCTTAGACACCTGGCTTGGTCCTAAGGTTAGGACTGTTGGGTGCTATGTCTGGTACTGAGGCAGTTTTATTTTGCACTAATGCACTGTATAGTGAATAAATAATTTTAAGGCCCTCTAGCATTGCCAGAGTAGTAGTACAGGAAGGTCAGGCTCAGAGTGTCTGTGAACCTTGGCATGAAGCATTTGTTAAATTTTCCCCCTCAAACTAAAAGGCTAGCCAAGGCTGAAGCAGAGGCACTTCTGCTGTCTTATATCGGTAGTTCTAATAATTTCACTCTGCCCCTTTTCCACTGCAAGCTGTCCACATGCACCCCGTCTTTCACCAGCCTTCAAGCTTTCAACCTGAAAACTTTCCCAGCCTGTAGTGGCCGGGAGGAGGAGCGGCGGACGCGGGGCTGTGGCAGTTCCTTGGGCTCTCAGGGAAGTCTCTTCACGTGTGCTCGATCAAGCCATGTACACGCTATGTCATGATGACATGTCGTGTCAGCCGGATAATAAAGTGCCACCACAGAACCTGAGGCAGTGCAATAAGATACTCTCCACCATTCCTAAATGCCCTGTCTGACTTTGCAGGTAGAAGAGTGCACTGTTTGGGATGCTGGCTTGCACAATGTATGAGCTGCTGTGTATCTGAAAGCAAGGTGAAATGATAAAACCGAGTGGATGAAGAAATCAATCCATTGGATTTCTTCATTGATGGTATTTTCTCGTCATGATACCTTTCCATGGGCATAAACGCTCTGACATTTTCAGACTCCTGCACCTAAAATACCAGGATATTAATTTCCATCTGCTGAGAACAAGAGATTGTTTCATGTCACAACATTGGATTTGCTCAGTTTGCCCAACTGAATTAATGTCAGCATTTTGTTTATGTTAGAAGTTCAGGATGCTTATTAACTTTTGGGAGAAAACACAAAAGCTCTATTATATACCTTTACTGTATTAAAAAAAAAAAAATCTTTGATGTGTTCAGCATGCGACTTTTTGAAGTTTCAAATAGTATAGCAGGCGAAGCGTGGAGCGGAGAGCCTTTACTTTGGTCCCTGAGTCTATTGACCTGTGATCTCATGCAATAAGCAACTAATAAAAGCAAAATTTAGATACTGGAACAGATTTCCTTATAAAATTAGACATTTTTCCCCCTCTAGTATCACAAGTTAGGGTATGTTTGTAATTGTTTTAGCAGTCTCACAGTCTCAGCAGCCTCTGCATGCTTATAGAAATTAAACTACTTTCAAAGGGAATAGCAAGCCATACAGTCAGAGAGAGAAAGTTTAAAACCCTTCACATTCATTAAAATGTATTTGAAGAATGATAAATCTTCCCTGCATGTCAGACTGCCATCTTTTCTGCTTTATTTTAAAAGCTACTTTTCAGAGATCTGAGAGTAAATAAGTATGCAAAGGCTTCTTTAACTGCACAATTTTTTGCTTTTTTTTCCCCCTCTCTAATAAAAAAGTGTTTATGGCTTCATACGCAGGACTAGAAAGAAAAGGATGTGAGTAAGAAAGATTAAAGGTATAAAATCCACAGGCTACATTTAAAAGTAACTTTAAGAAGCCTTATTCAATAAAGAATATGAAAATAAATTGATTCCCCTTTTTGTTTAAAGCAAACTACTGCAACTTCTTTTTTTCTTTTTTTTCATTTATATAATTTTATTACTTGGCATCAGCTTTTATATAAACCTAATGAAGGTTTGGCAAAACCTAAATATGGTAATGGCATTTTCTGCATTAACTGAACATACAACATCAAATGATAAGTCTTAGAAACAATTTCGCATTTAAGTAGAAGACTACCAACTTTATGCAGATATAGCATTGTAATCAATTGATTCTAATTTCTTAATCTTAAGTGGGATAGCTGTTTCTACTGTCAGATTTATGGTTCTCTCTGTTTTCGTAAACACAGATTATGTAGAAAGAGAAGGAAAATCTTCAAGCATTGTAACTGTCACCATTCATTGACCTCACTAAGGCAGGAAAAATTTACATCAGCAGAGTCCCAGGGTTTTCTTTGCAACTTGCTTACCCATAAAACTATAAAGTGCCATGTCTATATTGTCCTCAGTGAAGGACTGTATCATTTATGTATTCTTACCATATAGTATTAAGAATGCTACACTAGTTTAGTTGAAAGGAGACATAAACCACATCTAATATATTTTGTAATTACGGCAAGTGAGTGCTCATTCTCTGTGTTCAGCCATGCCTCCTACTCAGGGCAATGGGAACAATGTTGCTCTATACTCCCTTTGCTATGTGCACCACGGAAGTCATCATCCATTTTAATACTGCTGTCCAGCTCCAGATAGTCCTCTCACCTTCCCTTTCATTCACGGTTGCCCCTGTGCTCCATGACAGCCACAGTGAATATCTCATGCTGAGACATCCTAAATCCACTCCTGATGCCATCTGACCTTCTAATCGTGATTTTCATGCAAAGCAAATATGCCCCAAATGATAAGGAATTGTGCACTTTCTTGCCTTCCCTACAGAAAAAAACCCTTTGGATACAAATATCTATGCCTTTCAGAAAGGCATCTTGCATCTGGTTTGAAAATAGGTAGCTTCCCAATATTTTCCAATATATTTTAGAGCACCAAAAATGACCATTAGCATATTATAACACAAAGCAACTTTTTTTGGAGGATATTCAGAGAGGCAAAGCATTATCTGAGGACATTACCGAATTTCAATTCCTTCTCTCATAGGTTTTCTGCATGACCTCAGGACATTCTCTTAGGATAAAATTTCTAAGAGGGATTTGGACATTAAGCCCAGATCTAGAAAAGGGCTTACGTGATTAAAATGGAACTTAGGGAGGTTTTAAGTACCTGTGACCGAGACTGCAATCCTGCCAATTCCTGCTCAACTACGGCTTAACCTCGGACGCACCTAAGGAACATATGGGCCTGAACTTTTTTTTTCTTAAAATGCTTTAGAGGCATAAGGTACTGCAAAAGACATGAAGATACCCATTCTGAAGCACACAAATGTCCTTTAACAGCTGTCCTGGTTTGGGCTGGGATAGAGTTATTTTTCTTTCTAGCAGCTGGTATAGTGTTATGTTTTGGATTTAGTACCAGAAGAATGCTGATAACACACTGATGTTTTCAGTTGTTGCTAAGTAGCACTTAGACTATAGTCAAGGATTTTTCAGCTTCTCATACCCAGCCAGCAAGAAGGCTGGAGGGGCACAAGAAGTTGGGAGGGGACACAGCCAGGACAGCTGACCCCAACTGACCAAAGGGATATTCCATACCATGGGATGTCTTGTCCAGTATATAAACTGGGGGGACTTGGCCTGGGGGGGATTGCTGCTCAGGAACTAACTGGGCATCAGTCGGCAAGTGGTGAGCAATTGCATTGTGCATCACTTGTTTTGTGTATTCCAATTCTTTTATTATTATTATTGTCATGTTGTTATTATTATTGTTATTATCATTATTCTTTTCTTCCTTTCTGTCCTATTAAACTGTTCTTATCTCAACCCAGGACTTTCACATTTTTTTCCTGATTCTCTCCCCCATCCCACTCGGTGGGGGGGAAGTGACCGAGTGGCTGCATGGGGCCTAGTTGCTGGCTGGGGTTAAACCACAACAGCAGCATATATGGAAAAGAAATATGTAATGACACATCCAGTGGTTTGACTATAGGAGCTGGGTGCCTGCTTTCTTTTCATTCTGGGCTTGTAAGTGATAATATTAGTGACTCAGTTAACAAGGTTAGGATATTCAGATATTCCCAGGCCTAATTCCCACTCATTTTAATAGGAGCTGACAGCCCATACAATTCTGAGATTTGTTCTTTGAATGCATAACCTGCTTTTGAAGATGTGACTTACGTATTTTTGGCAATGTCACTTGCAGTATCTCTGAACCTCAGTTATTCATCTGTGAAAGGGGCTTGAAGGTGCTTCCCTGCTAACCAAGATGTTATGCTATGTAAATATATTAAAAAGCACGTAGCTCCTAGGCACTAAAGGAAATCTATACCAGATTACTTTTGGTTGAATTCTACCCAGTTAAAATTCATGTTACATTAAAAATAATTTTAATTGCAGAACAGCCCTGAGGAGTGTTAGGAATTAAAATTACACAATGATAAGTGCTGGAATTGCCACGAAACAGCCACCTTAATATTCTGTTCCTTCTCTGAAGTTCTAAAGGAATTTGAAGATGAGTATTGCCTTTTTCCTTAAGCTATTAAATTAAATTTGTCAAAAAAGTAGAGCAAACAAGTGCCACATATCAAAAAAGGATGGCTCCTTAGGAGTCTTTTGACGTCTGACAGAGGAGTGTATTTGTTGTGCTAATGTGACAGTTATTTGTGCAAAGTTATGTGCTGGTCACAAGAAATGATGTACACTGTAGTTTTTAGGAAATTATTATATTTTGCAAAATGTCTCACTGCTGGTCTGCAGAATCTGCACAAAGAACAGGAATCTAAATGTTGCAAATATCCTCCTGATGTAAAGAGATGTTGACCTCTGGCATGACAAGATCTTGAAACTGGAATATTTCTTTTCAATCTGACACACTTGAAGTTGTTTCTGTTTTGTTTTCTAGGCAGTTGTTTTACTAGGTAAGAAACTATTTTCATTATTTTATGCATTATTTCCTCCCTGTTTATATGTGTCTTGTCCAAATTAGTTTAAAATAACTCTTAACACGGGATCTTTGGGAACAGTTTTTCTCTGGAAGTTGTTTCACAGTCTCATAGACATTTCTGCTTGGAACTTACTCCTGTTTTTCTTCTCAAAAACGTAATGTGTCAAAATAATCACATTAATTTTTAATCCTTGCAACCATTCCCTTCCGAGGCTTTTCAAGGTAACAGGCAGCGCTTAATCCGGCTCTCTACCCGCCTCCTTTGGCCTCCTCTGCAGTCACTCACACATGCTAGCCGTCTCATTCTTCATTTGCTCGCCAGGCTTTCCAGCCCCAGGTGACCACCAACCCCAGAAAATACTGTGAGATGATCCTGGAGCTGAGCTTCAGGCCAGGCAGGTGAGGAAGCTGGTAAACTCAGCTGTCGCTGTGAGTTGCTGGTGCTACAACCGAGAGAAGCAGGGCTTCTCCTGGCTGCACTGGCGTATGCCTGGGGGACACCTCCACCTGAGACTTCTGGCTATCCTCACACCAACTTCTTTGCACGCTCTCTGCACAACTCCTGCTCCACAAGCGCTGAGGGCAAAAGAAGCAGCATCCTGACAATGCACAATATGTTGCAGAGCAAGTCATTCAGACTACATCACAGCTGGGCTAAGCCCTGTTTTAAATATTCTTGTCTACTTTTCGCTAGCTTAAGCAGCTCCTGCCTGCGCGCTCTCCTGTTTAGCAATAGGCACCCTCAGCTGGCTGTCCTGGCTCTGTATCTGGGAGACTTTTTGTCTTCCTGTGTATACTGAGTTGGTTATTTGGTTTGCAGGGTTTTCCATATCTGAGCTCAGCTGTGTGGTTTGTTTAGTTCTTGGAGACTGGGGTTGGCCATTTGAATTCCTAGGTCTTGTGTGTCTGAAGCAAACCAGTTTGGTTTCACAAAAATATTCTACGGTATGACAGGCTCTTGAATAGCAATCAGTGTTCAGCAGCAATGACAGACAGCAGTATCCACAGGAACAGGGTAATCAATGGAGACTCAAGTAATTGACATGCTAATGGTAAAAAAATTTAACTCATTCTAGGAAAATGAATGGCATGGATTCATGAACAGTACTTTTTTCAAAAAGGTTGTGATGTCAATATCAATAATTGGCCCTTAGAATACTAGCATAACGGAAATATTAGTGATGGCTGTGTCCCTCAGGGAAGAAAACAATCTGTCACAAGGAAACATAATGATAAATTAGTTACAGTATAATAAAACCAACATATACTTAAAGCCTAAAGGCTTATTTGTTTGTTACGATTACTACAAAACCTCTTAATGTATAATTGCTAATGACTTAATCAAGTGTTTGAATTTCAAGCCCTCTCCATGACAGCAAATTAAGATCTTTTGAAACTGTAGGTTCTTTGGGGCAGGCACCTATTTTTGAGAATGGGTGTGTGCACTGCATTGCACTGTCCCACCCAAATCTCTGTGCCTAGGGTATCTCAGAAATGGGAACAGTCATTAAGATTAGACCTCTCAGGCACTCGAGATGAAGAAGATGGTCTCATCTTCTAAGGGGTCACATGGTATGTAACAGCTTACTGTAACGTATATTGCAAGGTATAACATTTACACCATCTCATTTTTCACTGACTGGTCATAGCATTGTTTTTCCTTCCTTTTTTTGAAGTTATTTATCACAATGGATGTACATTTCTTAAGCACATGAAATGGCCTAGATCTGAAATGACATGATTTTTCACACCTTGCCAACAGGAAGATATCAATGAAACCAAGCAGTTAGATTAATTTTATGTTGTTTTCTATAAGCTGCCACTGATAAAAAAGGCCTCCGCTAACTCCTGTTTCCAGCTTTCTGTAGGAGAGGAGACGCTGGTTTATTCAGGAGCTCTACTTCCTTTACTGTGAGTCCTCTGTTACACATAAATTAGTCTGTATAAATATGAACTGCGTTTGAGAAAGTTACTCCAAAAACGCTGGTATGCTGATGTCTGACAGTCATGCAGCCAGTGGGAGCAAAGATGTATAGCGCTGCCATTTTTCACAGAGGGAACAAAGGGACACGCTAAGTTACTACATCTCTTCTTTGTTGATATTGGACACTTATTGCGGACAAAGGGATCCAGAGGAAGATAAATAAAAAGACTTTGATTTTTCAAAATAGTGACTTTGAATTGGCCGGAAAAGAAAAATAAAGAAAGCCAGTACCATGTTACCACATGCCAGGAGACAGTGGTAAGTTTTTATTTTTATAGCACATTCTGGAAAACATCAGGGAAGGAAAAAAAAATCATAGAATCACATAATTATAATCCTCTATATTAGGAATTAAAATACATTTTTATATCACTTCTCTTATGTCATATTTTAGAAGCTTTTGTATTTTAGATAATTAACAATACTAACAATTAAAGAGATGAATGAAAAAAGAAATATGAAATATGTCTGCATTTTGATAGAAAGAAAATATCAAAGTAAATCTGTCTCAGTTTCTGAGCTTATACCTTCAGAAGTGATCTTTGATGTTTCTGTTGGCTGTAGTGGGCCTCTGGACACATGGGAAGCTCTCCCCATGTGTCTGATTGCAGGACTGGGACTTCATGTGGTAGGTCTTTGAATGTTCACCACTTTACACAGAAAAGGCTCTGGTATACTGGTTACCGCACTGTAACCGATGCAAGTCTAGAAAAAGGGAAAATGGAAGAACTGCATCATTTTCATCCTCGTGTCCAAAATAGCAAGTCCATTAAAATGTCAGCTATATAATATACTTTTTGTTAGTTTACAGTGAAAGTGGCTTCTGGGCTTTTGCGGAAACTTTCGTTCTTTCTTCTGAAGTTTATAAAAAGCCCTGTCACTCCTATATAGAGATCCAATCCTGAATGACCTCTGCCGACCTCAGTGGACTACATATGTGGGTTCTTCTGGCCACGCTGGAGACCGTTTTGTCATTGCCTTCAAGATCTTATGTGGGAAAGGCTAGCTGGACTCTGCTGTGAAACCAGTCTGACATTTCATGGAGCCGGGCACCTTTGAAAACTGAGTGCACCTCGTAAATAGAGAATAGCAGAAGCTGAGGCTTCTTGAGGCCAGCGAGGCAACGAGCCAAACCAGGGCTGCACAGCCACATGGCTACAAGCATCCCACGCGATGTGATGACAGAAGGGCTAAAGTGTGCCTAAAATGGGCATACCAGTTCCTCATTACTGAGCACGGCTAATAATTCCCTATCAATAATTCCATAGAATGAAATCCCTTTTATATCAGTATAAAGGTTACTCTTGCACAGCGTAATGTACTACCAGCCAGAGAGATCCCTGCTTGTTCCAAAAAAGCCAACTCAGGCGTCAGAAGCGATACAACCATATTTTCCAATGCTGATGCTAGCGGTACAAGATGCCTGTCTCATCAGCATGGCTCAAACCCAACCTGCATGGAACAAAAACTGTGACCAAAGGGCCAAACACTCCACAGAAATTATTTCAGAGTGATTTTCAAAGACAGAGAAAACCACAAGCAGATCTCTAATATTTTTTAGGGAAGGCAAAATTTGTAATTTATAAATTAAATTTATAGTTTTGCCTTCCATATAAATAAATGCATACATTTTTTAAATCCTACCGATTGATTATATCACACTTAACACAGTGAAGGCCCGATCTCTGCTGGAGTCACTGCTACTAATATAAAATGAACGAATGATAACACCTATAACAAAGAGCAGCTGAAGACCTATACTGGAGTATTTAAATGCTAGAAACCCATGGGCTTTACGAAAAGGTGGAACTAAAGAGATCAAAAAGTTAAAAGCTCTTCTGAAGTAATGCAAATGTTTGTAATCGAACCCAAATCTAAAGAGGTAACTATCTCATGAACAAAGCATCCAGAAGAGGGGAAAAAATTATGAAGCAATATAAAAAGAGAACTTCTTATTTCAGAATGTATGCACAGCAATAGAGTCTTTCCATTTCAGGCAATACAGCATTCTTATTACTCAAAAGTAGTCATTCTTTCAAGTCATAATAAAAATTACCCACAGAAGACAGTTTTAGGTAAAAAAAATAGCAGCCCAGACAGAAAAAATCACTGGAGAGAAGTTATCTTCTCTTGGCTTCAGCAGCATTTTCTAAAATGCAGACACAAATTGTGGGCTCAACACAGTTTTATTCTAGTAAATGTAACAGGATGGGATCCTTAGTATTCATAACAAAAAATAATAATCCTTTTGGACTTTTACTGAGTACCTTAATGCAGCAGCATTTTGTAGTGGTGTGTTCTAAAATGTAATTATGCGCAGTCGAAAAGGGCATCTCTTCTTGTAGTTTTAGATTTATTGCCTTATTTCTTTGAATGTCAGTCTGCTCTTGCATTTTTCAGAGAGCAGAGACTACCAAGCTCATTTTTTTTCTGGAACAATCCTTTTCTTACAATATAACTACCATCTCCTTTGTGAAGCAAACACCTTCAGTTGTTTTCGGTGTTCCCTCAGACTCTTTTCTGTCCTCTAACACCTTGACTTTTGCTTGCTTTTGCTTGACCAGTGTTTTAAGATTAACATGATGGAAATCAAATATGATATCCACAGTCAGATATCCACAAATGCAACTGTATCAGAAATGTCATAATTGTTTACTGCTATAATTCCAGTTATATTATAAGCTGCTTTCATTCTTAATAACCTACCATGTAGTTTGCTCCAACTTTCTGGTAGACTTTGATGTTTACAGCAGGATGCTGAAAGCAGTCTGACTCTATGTGAGATGGAATGGGCTCAAAGGAGCAGGTACCCTTTCACAGCAATTTCTGCTTTTCTTTTAATCTCACAACATGTTATACACCAGCCTGTATGGAGGGAGAGGAAGTAGACAGACCAGCACTTAAAATATATTCCTCCAGCTCACCATCACTCCTTTTTCCTGTAGACCCTAAGGAGTCAAGTGCATAAATTTCTGAAGGGATTTCCTCACCATTCCCTCCATGTGTATTTCCTCTTCCCCCTTGTCCTACCTCAAAAAGGAATCCCTACAGATGCCAAGTTTCAGCTAGCCCTAGTTGGAAACAGGTAAAAGAAATGCACACATATACAAAAGAAAATTTAGGTGTAATATTTTGAGTATTCTCCTAATAGCAGAATTTCTTACCAGTCTCCAAGGAAAATGTTGACATCTGTATCACTTTAATCCAGTCCAGCTGGACTAGACAAACCATTAAGAAATTGAATAGGATGGTCTTATTCTTGGGATAAAAATGGTTTAAATACTCTTCTTATCTCCGCTCTCTAGAATTTACAACAGTCAGTTTTCAGACAAGCAGACATGATCCTATATAGGAATGTGGAGCTGTCTCCGCAAAGCTCAGAGCAAATCATCAGAGAGATGCTGGAGCTCATGGTTATTTGGCTGAAGAGACACACTACTGTAAGTTGGCCTCTGAATCAGTTATGACTATGGTATGACATGAGTGAAGAAGAAGAGGATACTCCTGTGACTTCATTCTCATAGCCAATGGTCAACTACTATAAATGCCAGAACATACAGTGTGGGCAAATAACCAGCTTTACCTAAAGCTGTAGACTGTATATAGAGTTTGAATCAATGGCTCATTCTCCTTTAGACTTCTCCACTCCAGCAAATAATCCTGTTGACTTCAGAAGGATTTTAACTCGCATGAATCAAGGCCACTAGATCTGCTCCTGGAGAATGTGATTAGTTTCCTTAACAAAATCTTCCTGTGGGTATCCTTAATTGTAATCTGAATTCTAAGCCATTGCTTATGCTGTCATACACCCCTTGGCAGAAATTGCCCGCCTGGGACCTTAAGGAAAATACACATCATAAAACTGTCCCAGCGAGTAAACATGTTTGTGACCTGAATCTACTTTTGCTTTCTAAAGGCTAGTTTGAGAGAGTCGCAAAACCTCAGACTCCCCCGGTTCATTCACTGCAATTGTTGTTCATAGTTGTGGTTGTTTTCCTTCGGATGCTCGTTCTCCTTTTCCTGCTCTGTGGCCTGTTTTGCACAGTTCACTTGCTCAGGCCATGGAAATAGCTTCCCTTGGAAAACAACGCTGGAGATCTGCAGCTTAAAAATGTCACAGCGGTGCAGAAAGGATTGCAGAAAAACATTCAGAAGAAAAAGACAAGTTTTCAGGAATGTCCTTCAGCTTAAAAAGTGTTCCTTTACAAAATGGGATACACTGAAGATAGATAAACTGAATTTCTCAGAACTACCAATACATCCCTGTAATGGAAGAATACTATTTGTATTTGCTTTGCATTAATGAGAACTAGGATTCACTGTTAATGGCAAAGACTTCAGGTTAAAATTAGAGCATTGTTTTGTTTTGTTTCTTGAGGAGTAGTGAACATTATACAATTTATAATTAATTAATCTATAATTAACCAATTACATCTTTCAGTTCAGCCTTTGGTTTATTCTTGGCTAAATGTGTTCTTCAGCAGCAGGAGCCTTCAACAAGGTTTTTTCTGTGCATCTCTTAAAAATCTTTTCCCCCAACTTCCAGCTAATCCAGCATGACTACTGCAGCTTGAACTCAGAATTTCCTCCAGGCATCAGATGAAAAGTGTCATATATATATGTGACTTCCACTCTGGAGAGCTGTAAGAATACACTGCAACATGTCGAAACTTCAGTTCCCACTAAAAATGAGAGGTGCATATTGTCAATGCAATCTGTTTTCCTTGAGTTCTTCAGCAAAAGGACTGTGCAAACCTAAAGGTGGGGTCTTGATCCTTATTAACCCTAACTTATAAATTCAGGAGTGGCACCACTAATTATGCTTTAAGGTACTGCTCATCATGAGGAGTGAATTCCCTGCAAAAACTGTAAAGAAACAGCATATCTCTACAGAACACTGCTAAACCACAGGTGTTGAAATAAATATCTGTAATCTACAAGATTTTGTTTCTAAATCCAGGATCAGAACTTTTACATCAAAAGTTGTATTCAAGTAAATATTTTTATTTTTCCCAGTAGTGTAGAATTGATATTTCTTTTGCATGTGCAAATATAAATTTGTAATCCATTTGCACTCTACATCTATTAGTTCTAAATTAAAGAATAGTTACAGCAATAAAATTGGATACCAGCTGAAGCAAAAGGCAACAAAGAAATCAGTGATTTGTACAAATCCCATTTCTAGTTTGAATGCTTTCTACTGTTAGACTATTACTTCTACAACTGTGTCAAAAACCATTTTGCCTCAGAAACTTCAGTTCTGTCTTGCTAAAGTAAATATTCTTAATCTGTTCTAATTTTCTGTCATTCTCTAAGGACCAATGTACCTCTGTTTGAGGCTTTACAGTGTCTGATCAATGATTGTTTCAAGGGATGTCAAGACTCTCTATACAGCCCATTTTGTGCAGTCATTTACCTTTCTAGAAGACTGAACATACAAAGCATTTTAATTCTGACAAAAAAATATTGCTTTTTTGCTGAGCTATTTTTTGTAGCCTGTCCTTTTCTTCAAAGCAAGTGGAATCTCTCGTCTAGCATTTCGATACAACAAGCAATCACACGTAACTTTTCTGCTGTTGTATTGTTTCTAATTGTACCTACTTACATTCTATGTCTCAAAAAAGAAAAGAATGCAACAAAGAAAAAAACTGGATTATACAAATAACTTATTCATCATACACTTGGAAATAAAATATAAAGTTTTTTCATCTTTTTCCATTATAAGATCTTATTTTCATTTGTTTACATATTAACCCATCACTTCGGGCCAGAATACTCCATGGTAGCTGGCTGGCTCACAGTGACCTTTTTTTTAAATTTTAGCAAAACTGGTGCAGTCATTCTGAAGAACAAGATGAAAAGAGTGTTTTTTCAATAGTAGAAAAGTTTTCAGAAAGTGAGCTGTGGCATCCACCATACTTTGGAACAGATGGATGAAAACTAATAGACAGCTAATGCTTGTATTAGGGATGTGCTTTTTATTACCTCATGCCAGTAAAATGATTTAATTTGGACAAGATGAAAAGTTTGGAAAATTTGAAATCTGCAGATTCTCAGTAATGGTTTGCTCAAGGCTGGTACCTAAATTCTTCAAATATTTGTTCTACATTGAGCCAGCAGCTGAAGGATGTAGGTTCTCTGCATTTCCATGACTACTTTTTGCTGTTGTTGGCTAACGCAGCATTGAAGAGCCAAACTAAAATTAG
This sequence comes from Haliaeetus leucocephalus, assembly GCF_000737465.1. Lineage (NCBI taxonomy): Eukaryota > Metazoa > Chordata > Aves > Accipitriformes > Accipitridae > Haliaeetus > Haliaeetus leucocephalus. The sequence goes on from NW_010972436.1 coordinate 2,519,162, forward strand.
GGAATTTCTTTTCCACTTCCAGTGCACAAAAGAGGGGAAAATGGCTCAATTAGGGCACAAGAGAAACAAGTCAGAGCTGGTACGTTGGGAAACAGCAGCAGAGGCTGAGGAAGAGCAGCCATTGAAAAAATGTAAAAGGAGTTGGCAAAGGGCTTCAAGCGCTGAGCTACGAAGGAAACCAGATCAACTGAAGAGGGATGAGGTTGCAAATACCAGGATTAGAAATTAGTCAGAGCGGGGAAGGCTGCTCAGTGACAGAAAGAATGAAGTGAGGCCCAAGGAGGTAAAGGTGATTAGTCAGATAAGGAGTTTCATGAGGAGTAGCCAAGGACATACAACAGCTGTGGGGAAGAGACCAAGATATGAAAAGGAGGGAGACAGGGACAATACGTTATCAGGAGGGTAGTAGATGAAAGGCCAATACCAACCTGTGTATGACTGGGGGAAAAAAAAACAATCTAAAAATACAAGCACTGGACTACAGTCCCTTCAAGGACTGGAATATTTTAATGTGTCCAATGATCCTGAATTATCTTCTGCACCAGAGAAAAATGTGATAGGAATAACTAAAATCAGTAGCCACCAAAGCAACTGGGGGCACTGCATTTCTTCAGGTATTTCTGAAGCTTTCACTGGCTGTCATGTAGCCACTGCAAGCCAGGCTGTGTGAGAATCTGTTCAGTGTCTGAAGTCCCTGCTGGATCAAGCCCTCTGAGGCAAAGCAATGCCAGTTTCTGGCCCTTAAAACCTTGGCTGAGCTATGAACTAAGCTGCTCAGCTCTAACAGGAATGGGCCAGGTAAGGACCCGAGTGGAGACATCGCCTTGGGCGCCTACAGAGCCGTACAGGGAGGATTCTGTGGGGCTCCAGTGACGACAGACTCTATTCAAGAAAAATCACAGCTTTGAGATTCCCAACCATTTCAACATCCTTTCACAGATCTGACCCAGAGAATTTAGTACATCTCTTCACACAGCACTAGACAGGTTATGAAAAAAATCCGACCAGGCATTTCAGACCTTCTAAGAGAAGCTGGATGCAGGTTAGTTATGCAAAGAGGGCCAGAGGTACTGACCTCTGAAAGCTGGCAGGAGCGCTTGGAATCACTTTCTGATATGCAGCAAGTAGCTGACGAGTAATGATTAACAGATTCCAAATAGCAACTTTAGACCATGTAGCTGTGGTCAGAATAAATGGTTCATGTTAATGATTTAAATAAACATTTCAAACTCAGTGCCAGGGAAGTGAGTATCTTTCATTTAGCAGCAAGAATATAGAAGATCTGCCTGAAGGGAAACTGAAAGCTCAGTTATTGTGATACTTTACCTAACTATCTGAAGTTCCTCTGTTAAATACGGAGTGGTATGTTAAATGCCTGGGCTCAGCTTGTTTCTACATAATCGCTCATGGAATATTTTATTTCCTCCAGAGATAATGCTCTGACTTGGACTAATAAGACTCTCAAAAGATCTGATTAGTTAAGCTTCACTTAAAATGTGCCAAAGCAAAGTGAGATAGACAATCCCACAACTCATCTCCTTGGTTCTTGTCCAAAAAGCACTGAACAACAGGCTCTGCAACAGGCACTGCCGGTCAGCAAACTCAGGCCTTTCAGAAGAAAAAGGAGAGCGTGTTCTGGAGCTGAAGGCTGTTTCTGCTTATGCCCGACCTTTGCAGGATATGGGTCTCCTACTTGATATCAAGTACAACAAGGGAATAGAGAAAAGGCTGTTACTTTGCTTAGTTTTTAAGGGCAAATAAACCAAGACCAGAACCTCCACGAGGTACCTAGGAACTCTTTGGGAACCAACACAAGCCTGGCAGGGTGGGAGAAAAGTGTTGCGTCTTGCAACTGCCCAGAGCCGAGAAGTCTGACAGACGTGTCTCATTCCCGATAAGAGTTCCAGCTGCTAAATGCTATTCTATATGAGTTTCTGAACAATATAACAATCCTAGCAGGCTGCTTCAGGAGGCTTGTAAAGATACAATTCCCCCAACAAGCCATACTATTAAGTAGACAGTGACACTGTTCTGAAGTTCCAAATGTTCTTCAGCTTCAGCTTCTCTGTGGACCTCATCAAGCCTAGTCTCAGAGGTAAAATGAAAGTGAGCAGATCCACTCTCAGAGAAAATGCCGGTCCCTTATGGAAGAACAACCAACCTGTAGCTCTTCAGTGCTGGTTATCATCTTAGCACCTGAGTTGTGGCTGAGGATTCAAGAAGGGTATTGCTTTCAAATCTCAGTAGCAAAAGTTGCACGTATTCTCTCAATCAATATAGCCTACCTATTTGCGTTATCTGGCTGAATCTAGTAATGAGCCTCATGGTGATTGTACATACTCTGCACTGACAGGGAAATACCAGAAGAAGAGGAAAGTACACAGGACTCGAGTGCATTTTATGACTACTTCTCTGATGCTCCTACAGAAGTCTAAGTTAATGGATTCCCTCACCAGGAGGTGAACATTTCAATGATATCCACTTTAAGTCACTCTGTATTAATATAAACAAGCAAAGCAGTACATGACAAAGTTGTTCTCTTCACCCCGGCAGAGATGAAAATTTTTTTCCCTTTTGCAAGTTTTCCTCTCTCTCCCTGGAAAAGGACACTTGCTGACTCACATCTGATTAGCCCTGTGTCCTGGTTTTGGCTGGAATAAAGTTAATTTTCTTCTTAGTAGATGGTACAGCGCTGTGTTTTGGGTTCAGTATGAGAAGGATGTTGATAACACACTGAAGTTTTAGTTGTTGCTAAGCAGCGTTTATACTAAGTCAAGGACTTTTCAGCTTTTCATACTGCCCCAGCAGAGGCTGGGGGTGCACAAGAAACTGGGAGGGGACACAGCCAGGACAGCTGACCCAAATAAGTCAAAGGGCTATTCCATATCATATGACATCATGCCCAGTATATAAACTGGGGGGAGTTGGCTGAGGGGCACCACGGCTCAGGGATTGGCTGGGCACCCTCAGCAGGTGGTGAGCAATTGCATTGTGCATCACTTCCTTTGTATATTCTCTTATTGTTAGTAGTATTAGTATCATTTTCCTTTCCTTTTCTGTCCTATTAAACTGTCTTTATCTCAACCCACGAGTTTTACTTTTTTCAACCTGATTCTCTCCCCCATCCCACTGTGGTGGGGGGAGTGAGCGAGTGGCTGTGTGGTGCTTAATTGCTAGCTGGGATTAAACCACGACACCTTGTTACTGTAGCAGAAGCAGTGGAGAAGGAGAAAAGAACTAGATTCTTTTCTGCCTCATACATCAATATCCACCCACAAAATCTAATAGAGGATAAATCATATTCTCAGATGGGAATTTTCCTATTGATTTCAGTAAGCATAGCAATGGATTTTCTGTATTTATTTTAAAAATTTTGTTAGCCGCAGAAATAGTGGGCTAAAAAATCAAAACATCTGTTGCAGTTCAGCTTTCAGGAACTTAGCCGAAAGCCCCTAAACCCTCCTTTTGATACATAGAGTGTGGACATCTGGCCGTGAAAGCTCTGAAACACTGAACACAAAAGCGCATGACACATTTTTACTGAGTCACTGCTGGTCATACAACTCATCCTGAAGTATCATGCCTGCTTCTGAAGCATGAAACCATAGATCCAGATCGTTTCTTCCCACCTCCCCAAGGCTTGTTCCAACCACGCTGAAAACAAGAACAACAAACAAAACAAAAAGAGAAAAGAGGAGAGAAACAATCCACCAAACACGCAGCTATGTGAGCAGAGCAACCCAGAAAGTCAAATTTCCTGTGGATTCTTCTGGAGTTTAAAGAGATCAGTAGCTGGGCTGACATCTTCCCTGTGGTTAGGCTTTCCTCTCTCTTTGGATATGGATTCTTTGGAGTCTATTAAGAGATGAACTTACAGTGTAATCTATACTTCAGTGGGAGCAATAAGAAGTCTTTATGCCTTATTAGGCTGCTGTTTTTTACAAAACCTGGAGCAGCGTCATACCTCTGAGACTGCCAGTTTTCTCTCAGGCCTGGTTGAAACTTGCTAACAGCTGACTTTTCACCAGATACATACAGAAGCAATGTGACCTGCTTTTCTTGGTAATGGAATTAAAAACAAGTGCTCCAAATAATTAGAAGTTATCATCTTCCCTAGGTAAACACACTTGCTATCAATGCTTCCAGTCTTCTAAGTCATTAAAAAACTTTTGAACTTTTGTCTTTATTCAGTTTGTTTTTACAAAACAAATACCAAAAGCTGGCATACGCTGATAATGGAGAGCTGTAAATACCTAGGTGGGTGATATTCTTAGAGTCTAAGCAAAGCACTGAAACTAATGGAAAAGCTCCAGCGGGCTTTAATGGACTTTGAGCTTGACCATCTTTCTTCAGCTGGAAGACTAGGTCATAGTGGGTCCTCTGGAAATGTGTACTAATAATTAATAAATGTTGTATCTCCATGGAAAATAAAAAATGATGGGTTTTGGCTGGAGAATGAAAGAAAACACTGAGTTTCAAGATGACCAAATATTTATATTTTCAAACACATAAGTTTGTTGAAGTTAAGAGAAACTTAGTGCTTTGTACAAAACTTTGCAGAGGTTCTATGACTTTCTGCAAAGTCTTGACTAAAATCCAGCTGTCCTCTTGCACACGATGTATGTTCAGTGTGTGCAGACATTCATGCATTCATTTTATAGACATATACATGTTCTATTAAATGATGCCTAGTCTTTTCTGTGAATAAAGTCTGGTTAAAGTAATGTGTCTATCCAAATATGACCAACATTTCGGCAAATGTATTTATTAACAGATTTCAGTCTGTTGTTATGGATAATGCTTTACATTCTAGGTATTTTGGTGACTAGGTTAACTTTATTAATAGCAAATTAATATACTGTGTTGAAAATCTGATCTACTTTTGCTCTTTATTTTGCAGTGATTGACAGATTTATTATAATTTTTTCCTCTTCATAAATGCTTCAGAATTGAGAAGATCTAATCCCTCTTTTGCCATTTTAACTTGGTGTTGCAATTTTGTTTACTTAATAAATAAAACTGCAAGAAAAAGAAGGTAATTTACCCCTTCATAAACCCAGCATCTTGTTAACTTCCATCTCTGAATAACGGCCAGTGAGCGTGCAATGTGGCTGGTACAGAAAGGATTTGGTGTAAGCAAAAACAATTCTGATGGTATTGTTAGAAGCTGGCATTTGCACTTATGCAAATTTTTTACTGATTCAGAATAACAATGATTTAATCCAGCAGCACAGTTCAGCACTTGACATGCAAACACAACTGTTATTCTGTTTTAATTTATTTTTTTATATCCCCTTATTAAAAAAAACAAACAAGAAAAATATAGATAACTCCTATATCTATAAAATTTACATTCAGTACGTAGCTTAAAAAATGTGATACTATTAGTACACAGTGTGATAAATATTCTAAGCATACACAACTTCTGCTAGGTGATAAAATATTCTGAGCATGTCCTAAAATGATTCTCTCATCAGAGATGGCTTGTTACCTCCACCATCAGCAGATACTGATAATTAATCAACTGAAATGAATCTTTACAGAATAAACAAATCTGTTATACATGAAGGATGATTATGTTCTTTTGGCTGTGAAGATTTTTCATAACTTATTCATGCCAATGGTGTGCCTGAGTTATGAAGTATTTTTCACTTATGAAATAAATATAGCATCCTTTGTTTGTCATATATCCCCTCTATTTTCTGGGCTTTAACAACGTAAATCAGCACAAATCTACCAGCTATGCTGATTTACACCAACAGAAGAATTAACCCTCTATTCATAATCAGCATCAATGTTTCCTGAGTTATTTCAGATGCATTTCTAAAACATAGCCCTGGTAAAGCATTTTCAACTGTTCCATTTTAACAATAATGTCTGTGTAAATGCCATCATCAGCCTTAAGACAGAATCATAGCTGTCTCCTTCCAACTTCGTGAATTCCATTCTCTCCTGGTAGATGCAATACACACAGTGGGGGATAGTGTCGTATTTTGAGATGGGAAAGCCATGAAAATATACTACCATTTGTATAGATTTTTTAAATGAATTCATACTTCTGCGTGCTGCTTTTATGCTCACTTTTCCTTAAACTATTTAAATGAATAGTTTGGTTTTTCACTGGCAGAAACACTGATAGACGATGAATTTTAGACACACATGTGAAAGTATTTTAAAATCTTATATTCTAAGGAACAGGAAACAAGATCATGTTTGGCTGACCTCCTCAGCAATCACAGGTAAACAACAGGGTTTAAATTACAAATATGTGTGATATGGTAAAAAAACAACAGCAAAAAAGTAAACATTGGCAATCGTCAGATGACATTATAAAATAACCAGAAAAACAGCAAATATATTTGAGGAAATCATGATCTGCTGTGAAATATTATTCAGAGAAAGAAGAACTGTGAATGATTCATTCAGACTGAGTCATACTTTATTTTATTAGAGAAATTCTCAGGGTTAGGCCCACTGTATGAGCACAAATTCTTGGCTAAGATTCACTAAAACTGATGTGCTAACTCACATCAGCCAGACATCCTTTATTAAAAAAAACCCCGAAACACAAACCCACAGAAACAACAAAAAAACCCAACCAAGCCCTTGACCTAAGGAAGGGGATACTGCTTCATGCCTTTCCTTGAGGCTTCACTGAGGGAGAGGAGTCAATAAAGAGTTTGAAGAACTATTTAAACAAAATCTGCTCAGGAAAACTGTGTACTCATTTCTTTTGAACATTCAGCTCTTTCCCATTAGGAATGAGGCCACTTGTTTATTTCTACTATAAGCTATACTTACAGGAAGACATACTTGGTGCAAGTTTTTTGGTAAGTTAAAATACAGCACACTATCCATGCTGCTGTATGTATAATATAACACAAAAGAAGCCTCCTGGAAGACAATTACTATGTTGTGGGGCAGACAGAAGGTATACTGAGGAAAACAGCTCAATAATTTGGATGGTATCGTAAGCCTTGAGGGCCTTGGGTCAGTCTTTGCTTTACCTCAGCCTTTCACCAAGGCACTCAGTGCATCCAGATCTTTCCAGATCCAGTCCTTTCCAGATCTCTCCAGATGCACTCAGATCTTTCCAGATCCAGGAAGATATTTTCTTGCCTTTAAGCTACATAATGCAATGCCTACGTTTTAGGCAGCTGTCTGCCAGTGCAAAATCTAGAACATTGTAAGAGAAGTCATAGAAAGAGTAATGAATGTCAGAATAAGATCCAAAATAGCTAGCACACTGAGCTCTGCCTTACACTAGTCAATAGGAAAATGATGATCATTTTATCAGTCCTTTATCAAGTCTAAACAATCACGAGGCCCAGGCTGTCAGTTACCCCAAGGTAATCTTCAATAAGCTCAGCAAAGATCATATGTGCCTACTGAATTACGGTTGTCCTGCTATACAATACCCTAACAGTTAAAACGCCAAGTAGTGAATCAGCTCTCGTTCTCTCTTCTACATGAAAAGTTAAAGCCTAATTTTTCACCTCAAGGACAGTGTCCAGATACTAGGTTGTGGCTTATTTTGGAAACAAGCTACAGCTCTTCCTGCAAAACCCGTCCCCATATGTACAAACAAGCTCAGGATGCCCTGTATCAGAAGAGGGCACAAGAAGGAGCTAACTGTAGGTGGTTTCACACTGGAGAGGGGAGCCCTGAAATGATTGTGTGCTCTGTTTTTTGAGTGTTACATGAAAGACACAGAAAAAGCTGTCAGCTGAGGAGACAGAATCTCCTAACTTCTCCAAGAAGTGCTTATATGTTTTGTAATGAAAACTGACTCACAATTTTACCCTCATCCCATTGGATTTTACCAGACAAAAGAGTCACAATTCTCTCCAGTCCAGCTGATCTTGGATTCTCCTCTGCACAATGACACAGCTTCACTAGAAAGAATGAAAAATGTTCCTCCTCTATTCCCCAGAGTAGTCTATGGCTTTGTGGTTAAAATATACTGAAAGGAGTATGACACATAGGGCTGAATCTAACCTCAGTCAACAGTGGACTTTGAAAATAAGTTGCTTATGTAGCCAAAGACAGTGCTGTAATCTACTACAGTCATATTGCATGCCATTTTAAAAGTGAACATTAGCCTTCACTGCTTTTTCTACGAAGATAAGGAACTTGGGCCTGCACGTGCACGTTGGACATGGTCAGGGACCTGCCAGACCAAACCCTTTATGCTCAGGTTTTCATGTAAGCTAGGTGATGACCTTCCAGCCTTGTCAGGACCAAGGCACTGCTGGAGGCATGCCCAGGACTTGAGGCACCTGGAGCTCTTGAAGGCTGGGAAATGAAGTAGATCCAGACTAGGTATAGGAAGGGACCTCTAAAGGTCATCTAGTCTACCCCCCCTGCAATAAGCAGGGACATCTTCAGCTAGGTAAGGTTGCTCAGACCCCCATCCAATCTGATGGGTACATTCAGACTAGATACAATGAGGGTGGTGAAACACTGGCACAAGTTGCCCAGAGAGGTGGTAGATGCACCATCCCTGGAAACATTCACGGTCAGGTTGCACAGGGCTCTGAGCAACCTGATCTAGTTGAAGATGTCCCTGCTTATTGCAGGGGGGTCGGACTAGATGACCTTTAAAGGTCCCTTCCAACCCAAACTATTCTATAATTCTATGACTCTAAGTGTTAGAAGAGCTCAGATGCTGTTGCATTTAGGGAACAGTTGAATAAGGCTTCCCAGGGTCATCCTTTTTTATTTGCCTTTCTGAATTTCACCACCAGCCTACCTGAAACATAGGCAGGTTTCATGCTTGTTTTTTTCCTTGGCAATTGACTCAAGACCATGTGGCAGTATAATGTAAGAACTGTAGTAATTTTCTTAGCAGTCTTAATATGGAAAAAAAAAATCCCATTGAAGCCTGTTTTCACAAAAATAAAGCTTAATAGGACAGACTTTCAGACTCACATCTATATATCCCGGCTTCTGTATATTTGCAGAATGTTGTATTTGTATTCTAAGACAATTGTTATGCCATTTTCTCTCTGTAATTTTTCTCTTCTTAGTGGTATTATTAAAATAATCTGAGATTGTTTTTTGTTTTTTATAAATGGACTGCTATTATCTATTCATTTATGACAAGGTGACAGTTATCTAGTTTGCAGAGAGGCACTACATGATGTTTTTTGTGTTCATTTCAAAAGGTGTGGTTGGAGGAAGGCTTCAAGTCTGCTTTGCTCTAACTGTTTTTTCTAGGTCAGGGAGATGCAGCAAGAAGAGAAAGGCTGTACTGTCTGACAGAACAGCTGAGCACATGCAGCGGGCACACGGATGCGGGGCAGGTAGAAAAGGAAGAGAATCCAGCAAGTGGGAGGGTCTTACAAGAAGCAGAGACGGGAAGACTGCTGAGAAGCGAAGGAGGTAAGTACGTTCCCAGGCCTCACAGGCAATGGAAGAAACTTCCGAGGGACACAGAGGAGACTGTGTAATTTGCTGAAAAACAGAAAGTCATTAATACATTGGACTGAAAACAAACATAAAAAGAGCCATCTTGCAAAGATTTATAGTGGGGAGGTGCAGATGTGTTTGTGAATCCTTATCGCTTCCCTGCTGTCTCCCTCTAAGACAATTAAAAACAATTAAAGAGTTAATTGTTCTGGTTTATATTGTAATAGCTGTCTTTGAGATCCTTTGCCTTTTTAGTATCGTTACGAAACTCATTTTAAGGGAAGTGCTGGAAGATCCACCTCAAAGCTATGACTAACTTGATATCCCATTATAAACACAAAACCTCACCCCAGAGCTGCTAGTACAAGCAACCTTTAGTTACACACACGTGACAAGTTCCCTGTCTGCACTACCAGCCTCAGGGCAGCCTGAAGTCCCCCCAGGAGCCAGAAGCCCCGAGGCCAGCCAGAGCGGGCATCGGCAGGGCTGGTGATTGCCCTGGTCACAGCCGCGGGCCTGCATGCCAAATGGTATGCTGCCAAACATGCCCAGACAGGCTGTCTGTAGACAGTCTGCAAACTGTCTGTGAGGCTGAGCGTGCCATACTTGTGGTCATCCTGGGTACAGCCGTGGACTCCAGTGGGGCTGCTTACGTGTCACGTTCACGCTGACTTAGGAACTAAAATGGCATTAACAAAATTTGACTGAAAGCACGGCTCGTTCTCGGGACACCCCAGAACGAAGCCTCAGGATACAGCAACTGGATGAAACATCCCTCAAGCAGCAGTCCGGCTCGCGGGGAAGAAACAGCTCTGGGCAGGAGCGCGGGGTTTGCCGAGAGGCGCAACACCCACATGGCTGCTGCGAAGGTGTTTGGCATCCTTCCGCTGCTTGCCCCGGCCGGCCTGCTCTGAACACCCCGGAGGCATTTCCTCGGGTTAACAGCACGAGTCACTCATTGGCGACATGGTGGTCACTCAGGGCTCTCTCCAGCGGCCGGAGGGGCCTCAGGGCCCCTCAGAGTCCCTCTGAGGCGACTCGGAGGCTGCAAGGCCACCAGCCGTAAACTGAGGAGAAAACCTGAGGTAAACCGGGTCCCCCTCGCAGGGGTGAGGTGGCGCCCGCCCCGAAAGGCCCGCGGCCCGCCGGTGCCTGAGGCCGCATCTCCCGCCGCCT
>NW_010972436.1:2529758-2666081 GCF_000737465.1 Haliaeetus leucocephalus
GGGGCGGGCCCGCTCTCCGCTGGTAACGCGCCATCCGCGTGACACCGCGCGGCCGCCTCCCGCCGCCGGGGAGGTGAGGGGCGGCTGGTGCCGCCGTGCCGGCGCCGCCGCGGCTCGGTGCGGCCCTCACCCGCGGGCACGGCACCCGCGCCCCGGCTCCGGCGAGCGCTGTTAGGCCCAGCTGTGCCTCAGTAAGCACCCCGGCGTGCACGTCCTTACTCAAAACGCAGGTGCATAAGAACGCACAGACGTACGCGTTTGTATACACGCTTATTTTTGGACGAGGGAATGCAGCGGGTCCTTGGGGCCGCGGCTGGCAGGTCAGGACCTCGCGGGGCTCGCCGTGCCCGGAGCGGGCACTGATGTTGGCCCTGCCCCGCTTGCAGGCCGTAGCGTGATAGTCCCGGTTTGCTTTTCCTCCCATTTTCTCCGTATACTTGTTTTTACCTTCTGTTTTCCCATTTCGTTGTAGTTGCCAGCCGGTTTCGTTTCTCAGTGCTCTCCTGTCAGATTGATACCTGTTAGTTAGTCTTTTCTGCTGTTTTAGAGGGATAAATTAATTGAAATGCTTTTTATCAGTTGTTTAATAACACACTTCCATCCCAGAAAAAAATAAGAATTAGCCATTAGCTGCATCAAGACCATATAAAGCGTGGGTATTCCGCTTCTAATGGCAGATAACATTATATGTAGCGTTGGTGTTTCAAAACTTACTACTAGGCTTTCATTAGGTTTCTTTTTTGAATACTGAGATTTTAAAAAAAATAAATTGGCCCACATCCTGCTTTTGTTGAAGTCAGTGATGAAACTTAAATCAAGAAAACATCGGAAAACAAAACTTCCCCGAACAACGCAAAGCAGCACATGTGCTCACTCTGGCTGGAGTTGTACACTTGTTTGTTTCGCTGAGTCCATGACAGTGCTGCTCCTGTCAGTACCTTCCTCGCTGAGAATTCAGGTTATCTGAAATGCATGCTGTTTTAATGGCTTGGGCAGTATGTGATTCCTCTTTGCTAGGTTATACGAAACAGTTGTCCCCAAAGCTTGTGTTTATTATTTATAAATCTTAGCTGTCCAGTCTAGCTCCCCCCCCCCCCCCCCACTGGTCCATACACACAGCTTATCAGTTACATCTTGCTAAACTATTGCTGTTAAAGGAGTTAAAAGTCCTCCATTCACTGAATTTATGAACCATTTACTTATCTTTTCCTCTCCAAGCAGCAGTTCTTAATCTGCAATCTGTTTGAATCCATACTAGTCACATAGACTTAAAAAATGTTGTATGTGCAGTTAGTGTTTGTCTAAATCAGGTAGACATGTGCTCCATGCTACACATTTGCATGGTGTCCTTTTTATTTTAGCCTGGTTTATTATACAGTTCAGATCACCAAAATCTATACAGGCATATGTTGGAAAGACTCAACACTTAAGGAGAAACTGAATTGAATGTCGTATGTTTCTGATTATGTCAGGGTCAGCAGAGAGATGCCTGATAAAAAGAATAATGACTTGTCACTAGTGTCATAAGCATCCTTGGTGCATTGCAAGACAGAGATACAGCACTTTGTACTGCAGGGTTTACAGCCCTCATGTAGCTTCTGAGGAAGGCTTCTGGTTGCAGGCTTGAATGTGTTTTGAGAGACTTATGTTTTTTTAAAAAAAAGTAGAACTGGGAGCAGCTAGAATGGATTAATTATTAAGTTACCTTGTGAGACTTCAAAGGTTTTTTTATCTTCTTGAGGTGAAACAGTTGCTGTTAAGCACAAGTGAATTTCTATTTTTATTGAAGTCAGTGGCAAAATGTAAGTAGCGTTTCATACTCTAACGGTAATGTCTGAGCTCAGGTTCTGCAAGCATACATATGAATAACTTTGCCATGTTAAGAGCTTCTGGGCCTGAAGTTATTCACATGTGCTTGCAGGCATGGGCCTTGATTTGTGTTCTAACTTCCTCACTGATGCATCTCAGTAATGTTTGCCTTTTTCACCTCAGCCAAACAATGGACTGGTGAGTCGAATGATTTTTCTAAAATCCCTTCGGTACCTTTTCCTTGCCAATATCCTGCATGACTGCTTCCTTTAATTTTTTAATTATACCCTTTTAGGCATATGAGTCTTTAGGATTGAATGTAATTGTTCTTTGCTTGCAAGATTTCAAATGTTGACATTTTAAGCAGACTCTAGGAATTCAGTCTGTCAAAAGGAAAACCCAAACGGGATACTGTTAAGGCTGCATAGTTAAACACTCAGGTGTCAAGAAATGGGCAAAGCTTTTATGCGTGGAATCTTTCATGTCCATTACAGTGCCATTTAATTGTCTTTGTTGTATGTTACTCAGTGTCTTACAATTTATACATTTTAAACAATGTATATTGCACATCAGTGTCTTTCTTAATATTTGAAAACGTTTTCTGAAAGTGTTTTGTGAAAACTGCTCTGCAAATTTTATTTGCACAAATTGCCAGTAAAAATTGCAAGTGAGATGTTCCAGTAGATTTTTACCCCGTTGATAACTAAATTACCATCATAGGTACTGGCTTCTTTTTCTGAATTGCACAGAAAATAGGCTATGTGGAAAGTCTTTTATGGTAATGCATGTACAGAGCAATAATGACATTTTATATAGTGTGTCATGCTTTATTTCTTCATTTTGAGTGTTTAACAATGCAATCACAATGTTTTTTCACCCCTTTAGACAGATGCTTCTAAAGAGAAGTTACATAGTCTAGCTAATGCCCCTTGTCATTCACCTGGTGTGTATTTTACAGCAAAATTAACTCTGCCTGTTGAGTGAATGTAAACGACCCTTGGTCCATATCCTGCTACACAGTTCTGGGCATAGCTGTTGTCTCATGCATGTGCAAAGTGTGACTTGCTGTCTTTTTAAAGTCCTACTGCTTGGTGAAATATAAACTTATTTTCAGTGGGAAGTTCTAAGATACTTCTCAATGAGACCTCTTTCCGTATCCGATTTTGCCTTTGCCACTGTCCTAATTTGTCTGTTCAACTTAAGGTCAGAAACTGTCACTTATAATGGGAGCTAGTATATATAATATTTTTAAACTTTGTATTTCATAACCACTAAGCTACAATCAGAACAGTTAAAAATGTTATTAATGAAAATTCCAAACTTGAATAATTTTGGTAGATAAAATAAAGATTAGAAACTGTAAAGACAGTGGGCTTAGCATGGAAGCACTTGTACACCATTAAATTTCATCTCTGCAATGGATAGCATGTGAATGATTTTCGATACTTGTACTGAACTGCATAGTACTGATACAGGAGTTGATTTTTAAATACTGTGGAATATCTCTCTTGTTTCTAATGTAATTTTTTTCTGGTGCATGTGTGAACGTCTATTGCGCACATACTGATTGCCTCTATTACCCAGAATATATAAAGTATTTTAAAATTACTGTCTTATGAACAAAGTGAACACAAATATCACATGCTTAAAAGCTAGTTGTAAAATGACTGTTCAAGTGAAGGCATGAACTTTACATCAGTACCTGGTGGGCCTACTTGCATGCTTAATTTTAAGTGCATGTGTAAGTCTTTTGAAGAACAAGTGCCTGACTGTCAGAAATAAAAATATAACACAAAGAGATTTTGTTGTTGACTTTACTTACGTGACAATATTTGGGATGTTTCTAATGCAAGGTAAAGAAAATTTGTTATGCAGTTTTTGAATATTTAACAGTTTTTTAATTCTCTTTCCGCTTGTGTTTTTCTGGAACTGTGTACTATGGAAGCTGTATCAGTGGAGTTACATATTCTTTCTGGTTACTGCTGTATTTACCTTTAAAATTCTAAAACATTGTCATGTCAAAAATAGTTAGTCCCCATCACAGTCTCTTTGTATGTCTTGGTGTTGATATAGTCAGACATTTCCCACTGAACATCCCAGTCCTGCAAGATGCATCACCGTGACTGAATTAATTGGAGTTCTGTGAAGGGTTGATGCCGCTGGCCCTGCCTCTATGAGTCTTTTTGTGTGTAGCAGTAATCCAATGCTGGCACTGGGTGATGGGAATTAATGAGGTCTGGATAAGCAATGGTTGAAATACGAACACCATGGCAATGCAATTCTAAATGAATGTGATTCCAAACAATGCTGAAACTATTAGATGCTGGTGCAACCATGCCACGTTGATTATTTTGCTGTCATGCACACCCAGCGTGTCCCTTTGTGCTCCATCGTGCCTCTTTGTTCAGCTCCTCCTCCTGTGCTCCTCTCCCCTGTGCTAGCAGTAGGGTGGGGTGTGCCTGGGAACAGGCTGAATTCACTCTTCTTGCCCTCGATGATGCCTTTCTTCCCTTCCTCCAGCAAAATGGAAGAGAAGAATTGCATTCCATTACATGTGGATTCGTTGGGCCCTCAGAAAGGAACAGGTGAGGGACCCTAGCATCATGATGGGCTACTGTGTCCATGAAAGGAGTGGAGTCCCTTATGGACAGGCTCCAGCCACTCAGTGAGATGAAAATTGTGGGGTGAAAGTGGTTGGTGAGTAAGGAGAGAGCAAGCTGTGTGTCCCTGAAGCATCAATGAGTTTGTGTACTGTAGAGTTAATAATGTCATGATGCTTAATGGCACCATGGTAATTTTTTTGGATGTGATAGCACCATGTAAGATCCACATGGAAAATCCTATTGCTAGTCTGTACAGGTCCAGTGGTGCTCGCTGATGTGTAGTTACATTTTGGAACTGCGCCTAAGTACGTAAATTCTTAAAACACCTTATGTATCACGAGACTCTTCTTTCCACTTCCCCCCTCAGAAAAAACATGTGTATTTATGCTGCTTATGACTTATTACTGCATCTTGACTTCTTAAGAGACCAGAATTTGCCTGATAAAGGGACACTGAATTTGTGTGAGTGCTGATAACTTCAAACCTTTTCTAAGTACAAAGTAGCATGCACGATGACTATGACTGAAACAGAGGAGAAAGCAAATCATTTACTTCCCTTCCCTGTCGTCCCTGCCATTGTTTACGTGTTTAGTTTCATTTGGTTTCTTTTACTGCACAAGTCTTTGCTTATGCCATTTACCCTTAGGAGGACTGCTTGAGTCCTGATCCCGCAAGGTGCACGGCGATTTACGGGGCCCACTGGCAAGAATAATTCCAGAGAATGCACTCGCGGAGCGACTGTCTTGTGGAAAAAGTCCATACAGCTCTCTTCTGCAGTGAATGCCGAGCTACCCTGAAAAGGAGTTTTATTACACTGGGGCTTTTGTCTGAATTGAGTTTATGTGTTTCTTTGTACTACTGTTCCCACCCCCAACCCCCCTTTTCCTTATCAGAGCAAGGTGGGAGCAAGAGGAGGTGGTGAAAGAGGTCAATTTATGTCTTTAATATGTTAGAGAGGTACTGATGGGATCGCATGTTGCAACTGCCAGTGGTTTTAACAAGTTTTTGAAACTTGCTCTTGTCCATTCTGGTATCCCTGTAAGAGGAGTTGCAGGGTGACCTTGCTTCATGTATAGCTCTAGGAGAGTCTTACTGGACCCAACAGTTATGCGTACATCCTTACGTG
The DNA here is from genome assembly GCF_000737465.1 of Haliaeetus leucocephalus. NCBI lineage: Eukaryota > Metazoa > Chordata > Aves > Accipitriformes > Accipitridae > Haliaeetus > Haliaeetus leucocephalus. The sequence goes on from NW_010972436.1 coordinate 2,535,297, forward strand.
CACCTTGTCTGTTGTGATGTCTGCTGAAAAGTATGTAAAGTTATCTGGATCTTACCACATCAGGAAATGAATTCCTCGTTCTATGCAGCTTTGTGTCCCAGGAGGGTAGAGAAACTGTTCCGAGTGTGCATCAAACAATATGTTAAAGGCACTTCTCCTGTTCCTGTAATGTAGACGAGCTTACAGCCCTGAATGATAACAATGTGTCTTCTGACCAGCTTGTTTAGGCCAATATCTATTTTATTTATCTATGTTGTCCAAGGAGTATGACAAGGAGGTATGTGATATTGTATTTCCTGGAAGATGGCATGATTGTGCTGCTTAATTTTAGCTTCATTTTTGCTTTTGATCTGTGGAAACGCTGCTGCTTTGGCTATAGAATGGCTTCGCTGTACTGAATAGAACCTGTATGTTTGTATGGTGCCAAACCTAAACTTGCATAAGGCCTCTGGGCGCTACTGTGAATGCTAATCATGCTGTTTTGCTCCAGCTACAACACAATCTTCAGAAGCAGAGTAGCTGATGTTTTATGGTGCTAGATAACTATGGATAGTAAAACATAAGGTTGCATATTTTCTGGTGCATTCTCTTTCTGGAAAGTATCTGTATCTCAGTAATTTGAAGGGAGATAAAGAGGTCCTTGTAAAAATACTCTTGTCTTCGATTGCTTTGGAATAAAGCAATTTCAACTCAAGCTTTGTTAAAACACTTAAAGGAACACTGCAAATGCATTTTCATAACATTTTAAAATAATTTCATGCTACTTATAATACCTTAGAAACGTGCAATTGCAATTATATTCTTTACCAAAAATGTTACTTGGCCTGCACAAAATCCAGTGTGTTAAAGGATGAAATTGCTCATAAGGAGTGGGTTGTTGGCATTTTTCATTTTCTCTGAAGAGGGGGAAAAAAACTAACATTTGAGAGAGAGTGGAGAATTGAATGCACATATACCAAACTATGTACATTTGGAGAAGAAACAGAAGAAATAGAGCTTGTCACAAGCCTGATCAAATTCCTCTTGTTGGATACTTGTGAGGTCCCTAACCTCAGCTGCTGGATTCGTATGCTTCTGGTGTCTTGCATGCCTAGGCAGCCTGCAAGAACTGTTTCTATGCTGACCAGTAAGGTCACTCTTTGGGTCTCCTTGAAGGTCTGCCTTACTCCCTGGCTTACTCCTGGCCATGTGAAAACCAGAGCCTGGAGTTTAGGCTAAGAAGACTCTTTGGTGTTCTCTAGATCAACATCTCCATGCCTAAATTTTATCCACTTGGCTTTGGAAGTAGAATTAGGAAACCCATCTGAGGTGTCCAGGAAAAGGAACCACAACAGCCAGGATGCTGACTAGGGAGCATCTAAGTCAGCCAGTGGGAAATGAAAAGATAGGGATGTCCCAGGAGGATTTTCAAACTGAAATCTCTTATTTCAGTTAGGGACGCTGTGTAGTTAGCAGCACAAGTTTTGGGGGGCAGAGGAGTGGGCCAGAACCAGATTCAGTTGCGAGCAATTAAGGCAGCCAGCTGGGAGGGGGGAGATTTGGATTCTCTGTTGCCAGCGGTGTTTACGCATTTTGCATGAATGATACCTCCACCTGCTAGTTTTGGAGGGTTGCTGTGCTTGATGCTTACTACAGTTCTGCTAATGCACCTTAAATGCGTTGCATGCGTGGTTGCTGGGCTGGAGTGGAGACGCCTGTTCAGTTTGTTTGAAATGTCTGTACGTGCTCAGCCAGGACTGTGGTGCTTCTGGATGTGCACCTTGGTGGAACTGGAATCCTGAAAATCGTAAGTTGCGTGTGCCTTTCTGCTCGTAGGTGGATTGGTTCTTGCATCAGGCTGTGACTGAGGTAGTGGAGCGTGCTAATGGATCTGACCCTCAGAGGCCAAGCAAAGTGGAGCTTGCAAATACATAAACACACGTTTTGTTTGTAGAGAATGCACTGAGATTGGCAGACTTGTGCCCAGGCAGCCAAACCTTTTAACAATGATTTTTAAATCTTCTTAGTGTCATCACTACTTCCATAGTTTTGGGAGGTTGCTGGTTCTTTTTTGGAGTTGTAGGCTAGACTGGATCAGGCCTCTGGGACTGGTTCTTTGCCTGTTTTCCCTTCCTGAGACTGAGCTGATAGTCTCTCTGCACTGGTGCTAGGGCTGAACTCACTGTAGCTGTTCTGTTAGTTGGGTTAGAATGGAGAGGTACATGTTTGCTTTCTGAACTGCGAGGTCACTGCATTTTTTGAAAGCCAGTGGTAGCCATGAAGCTGTGATTCAACTTGGATAATACTAAACATGCAGTAGCAATACTAGAGTAATGTAATGGTGCCAGGATGAATTAGAGTGGGTAACTGACTTGGCAAAAAGTAGCACAGCTTCTTTTTTATATATATATAGCTTGCTTTTGTTTGCTTTAAATCAGATCAGTTCCTTAATATGGTTCACAGCAAAGCAGCATGAAGAGTTATGTGGACTATTTACTGTCTGGCATTTACAGATATTTTTTGCATTTTCCACTGCTCAGCAGAGAAATGAGAAGGAATTTTTTTTACCAAAATTAGGTCTATGCTGTTTTCTGTGGATCAGGCAGTTTGTTCGTTGACAACCCTTCATGCTTGGCTCATGACAGGATAACCATAGAGGTGCTAGGGCTTTTCCCATAAACATAAGAGGCATGGTGCAAGAACGTAGCCATGGGGATGTAACTGTAAGTTTTGCATAGGCAAAATTTTGAGGTTGTCATAGAACTAATTGGTCAACCGATGTACCCACTAGTTATTTAAATGCCAGTGGGTGACAGTCAGTTTAAATGTTCAGAAGGGGGAAAGTAAAAAATGGAACTGAAACACCAATAAAACTCAGTCACCATTTTCCTCTTAAATATTTATACTAAACTCTTCAAAAGTCTTTTTTCCCGTTTTCTCTATATAGCCCAGTAACTGGACTGATAGGAGCATTTTTAAAAGGAAAACTTTGATGTGAATTTTCCATGAAAGCAGAAATAAAAAAATCGGACTGCCCTTGCAAATGGTTTGGTGTTGTGTTGTTTTTTAAAAGGTGTGTCTCTGACTGGCTTATTTACGTATTCAAATGTGAACTGACTTTGCTGTAGGAGGAGTAACTTGTTTTAGGCAAGTTTATGGTGGTATTTGCCTTGATTAGGCTAGCTGGTCCCTGCAGGTTTTTCTAACAGTGCTGATCAGTTCTAGCTCAACACCAGGCACAGAAGATGTCCTTAGCCCATAGGAGTCAGGCAGCTGGTGAAATCCTAACTCTCTGAGGCTTTCTTCTCCCTTTAGAAATGTGGGAGGGTAGAGGGGAGTGACCTTAGTGGTGAAGATGATGGAAGCTTGCATGCGATGCAATAAACTTTATGTTTTGTTTCTTAGATTGGTAGTTTTTGAATTATTGATACATATGTGAATTTTTAAGCACTATGGCATTTTATAAAATTACCAGATTTAAATGTATAGAGGTCAAAATGAAAAACCTAGCTACAAAGAGGTTTCATGCATTTGTTTTAGGTTACTGTTGCCTTTATGACTATGACCTCCACATCACCTCAGTCTTGCTTCCTACCAGCCAGTTCATGTTAGCATAAATAATGTTGGTGCTTTGTTCATCCCTTCAGCAGGAGACCCACTCTCAAAGGCTTTGGGCCAGAGCTGGAGGGAGGCTTATATCTTTCTGGGAACAGGCACCTGGGACCTTTTATGGGACTCGTCATTGTGTTGTTTTTCTTAACCCAGATATCGTATTTGGAAAACTTATCCAATCTGAGTTTATTGTAATAAATAGTACTACTGCAACTTGTGATTGCTTTAGTTATTCTAAAATACGTTTCCATTCTTAAGTGACACATGTTCTTTACTATCCACATCTGTCTGTGGGATAGAGAGTGGTTTTGTCCTTGTAGCAGCCTTCCTTATGCCTGACAGTTTGTGTTCCTTCTCAGGCACCATTGCTGGAGTTTACTGAATTTAGATGTAGGCTTTTTGGAAGACCTGAGGCTTGCCATCAGTTAGAGCTTCATTTGGTTTTAGGTAGGACATAGTAACACCACAGTGTTTGCTGTGGAAGCTGAGAGGTGACAATTTTGGTTTTCACCAAGCTCTCGGGTCAACTAGTGTCCGAATAGCCTCTTGTTTTAAGTAGATTTTGCAGATTTTCATATGAGTCTGTCTTGTCTCCTAGTCTTTCCACATTTTTGGCATTCTTACTGTTAATATTTTAGGTGGCTGTGATTGCAATGAATAGGACAGATAACTGCTCTTGAAACTGTTAATTCTTGCTCCACAAACTGTCCTTAAGACAAGTGAAGACTTCCCAGCCATATAGTGCTGTTTGCATTATTACTACTTCTCTTTAATTAAATGCAGGTGCAAATAGTGAAAAAAAAGATGTTAAGACTGCATCTTCTTGCATACTGCTAGGTTAATTAAATTTGATGTAATGTGGAGAGAAACACACAGACGTGTCTTTATTCGGGCATGTAGGATCACCTTTTTTGTGAAGTGCAGTGCTTCACAGAAAGCAGATAAAGAATGTGCTGCTCCAGCACCTCTCTCAGGTATCTGGGACAGGAATGTCTGTCTGACAGCAAAACAGACTGATCAGGGAGGCAAATGGTTAATTATAAGTTGTAAATTGAAGAAGGGTCTTTCAGAAACTTCTTAAAGCACATCAAATGCTTTTTGACCAGCATGTCTTATTTTCTAAAAGCTGCCAGAATACAGAATTAAATTCACCTGCTAAGGTCTGAGTTTTGGTAAGCCCGCAATGACAATCCTAGAGTTGTAGTTATCTGTAGAACTATTGTGAGGTTATATTGAGATTAGCCACAAATTATATAGCTGGAATTTGATTATGTCTTCTGTTCAAAAGAGAAATACTAAGAAGATAGTTTTGCTTGAAGGGTATTAGCATGTAGTCTTTAATTTTTTTCCAATCTTCAGGTCCCACCATAAATCAATCCCATGTGAAGGTAATATACCCTCAAACTCTTAAAGTCTAGTTTTTAAAAAATTTCTCATCAGTATAAAAATTTCAAGGCTTTTAAAGGCTATTTTTGCAATTATGGGGACCTATCAGAAGGGTAATACATGTGCTTTTTACAACCATGATTTTTATGTCCTTGATGATTAGGGCAATTGAAGAATTGCAAAGAGCAACCTTAATTCCAAAGCTGGAATACAGAAGAAGGTGTTGTGTAGCTAGATGACCATAGTTATTAGCCAACCTTATAAATAGGTAGAAGCAGATTTTTTTCCCCTCCTCCTTCAGATGCCTTTACATAATTAGTGTTCTGGAGTATTAAAACCTTGGCTCTTGAGCTAAACAGGTGTTGAGCAAATGAAAAATAATATTTCTGAGTAGTTGTGGAACTGCATAGAGAGGGAAGCATAGGAGATCAAAGTCTGTATATTTCTGGTATATTTGAACAAATTTTTCTTAAACTGAAAACTTTAGGAAAAGGACGAGAACAGTGATCTGATGTATGTGAATTTCATTTGTTATTTCCCCAATAGCGTTTATTCTTTCTCTCTCTCCATTTGTGACACTGTAATCTTGTTGGTACTTCCTTCGTAATTGAAATTGATTTACTGGAATTCAGATTGTTTTGTAAAATGCTATTGACCACAGATTTTTCCAGCTTCATGCACAATTTTGTATTTATCTTTTCATGTATTTCAGTTTCTGTAGGTGAATACTACCTGGTATTTATTCACTGAATATTTAAAAATGTTCTTATCTGGAGCTGAGCTTTGTTTCTATCTGAGAAGATAAGTTTAAACTTATCAGGAAATGGAAGGTTCGAAGAAGGTTCCTTGGCAGGTTGGAGTTTTTTCCTAGGGCTGGCTTTACAAGATGAGGAGAGAACAACAACTAGCACTCTCTGTTCTTTGTTTTTCTTTCTGACGTTGTGTACTGGGAAAAATGTCTGTAGATTTCAGAATATGGAGTCATAGAAGGGCACACATTTTTTTCTACTTTCTTCCTGATAGTGTTTGCATGCTGTCTAAAAGTGCACTTAGTCAACAGGGGAGAATGCTTTCACAAGGATGATCCCGAGCCAAATGCCAATCATCGAGCCAGTAGGAAGAATAAATTCTAATTGTCTTCATATTTAAGTTGCTGTTTCTTATCCCAGCTTCCCTGAACTCTCTCAGCCAATAGAACCATCACTTATTTGGGGTTTGGGGTTTTTGCCTCAGTTAATAGATATTTAATTCTGGGAAGTTAGCAAATGTGCCCCCTTCATCTAAGTAAAGCAGTAAATTATAATAGTTTTTAAGGAGTAAATTAGAGTGAATTATTCAGTGTTTGAGTAGCTTGAGCGGCATCTGGCTACATCCTTCATCAAAGACTGATAGGTGTTACTCAAAATGCAGGTAACATCTCCAAAGCATAAAAGGCCATCAGCAGGATCATGACACAAAGATTCTATGTCTGTGCACACAACTCTGGTTTGGAGGTGTGCACACATGGTTTCCTACACTGAGAAATGAGATCTCATCTCCTGCCTTAATGCTTCTTCCTACTTCTGCGTGTTTGTGGTGGTGTTTTGCATTTTTTCTGCAGTTCTTTTATGCCAGGTGCACACTACAGCTTCTTAGTCGAGTCCCTGGTCTGGTGTGTGATGTTACGGTGAGGGAGATAGACTAGGTTGTTGTCCTGTATCAGTAGCAGGGTGGGAGGCTCCCTGCTTAAAGGACGTAAATTGAAAGGTATGTTCTGCAGTAGCAGTCAAGCATTATCGTCTGTCCTTTGTTACGTGACTTTCCTGTCACATCCATCCATTGCGTGACCTGATGCATAGGTCTGATTTTAGGATAGAAGAAGAGAGGTCTGAAAATTAGTATTACTGAACAAACAGCAGGCTGTTCGTTATTATTGTCATCTTTCTGTGCCTTGGAAATACGGCCTGTTTCCACTCTTCCCTGGATCCTTGGCTACTAAAACCTCTTGGTCACGTATTTTATTATTGTAGGTCTTTATCATGTTTGACAACCACTGTTTGATGGAACATCACTGATTTAACAGATCTTTGGCAGAAGAAACCTTTAAGTGAGGCACCAAGTATGAAAAGCCATTAGAAAAAACGTGGTATGTAAAAATACTGTGTCTGGCTGATTCCTGCTCTCAGCCCATTGTGCAGTCTGAATCTGACTAGAGAAATCTTCACGTGTTTAGGGGAAGAAATTTTTGAATAATTTCACATTTCCATTAAAATAGTTTTTGTCACTGACATCAAGTCAGCCTTCCTCCTTCCTGTCACTTCACCTGTCTAATGCTGCTTGCCATTGTGTGTCAGTCTAACTGGAAACTACTTTGTAAAGATCATGAATTAGTCCCATGTTGATGCTGTTCAAAAGGAAAACATGGCAACAACAAACTTTCTACAATTGCTTTTACTCTGTTCACACACCCAAATCAGTTACTTGGTCTGCATCTTTACTTTGAAGACTGGTGTGAAACAGTGGGTTCAGTCTCTTCTGTATTGTGAACATTGTACTACAAAAGTTTTGGGTTTCTCTTTTCTTCTCAGAGTAGAAAATGATAGTGACTGTAAACTTATTGCAATTTGCTTTTCGTGTTCCATTACACATAACTTATAGATTCAGTATCTCAGTTATGAGAATAGCCCAAACCAGAATACTTAATTCTCAAGTGTGTAAACATTCAACCCAAATACTGTATAATTAAAATAGCACTTAATAGTTCCTTATTCTGTGTGCTATTGACAAGTTAAGGATAGTGAACCAGCTTTTTCTCTTTTTTCTTGTGGATGAGTGGGCAGAGAAGGAGGAAAAGAGGGAACTGAACTTTTGAAAATGTTGTAAGGAGCTTAGCAAAGTATGCACAAAAAGACTGTCAAACGCACTTATTTTCCTTCCGTGTTTTTAGAAAGTTTTATACAGAATATGCGTCTACAATTCTTTTGTGGCTTTGAAAACCTGGAGGTACTTTGTGTTGTGTGTGACCTACAGTTTGATTAAACAAAGGGATATATAATGAAAACTAGTGTGAGGTCTCCTGGCTTTTCTGTTCGCTGTTTGAAGACTTCCTGGGCTGGCACAGATTGCAAAAGCTGTCAGGAGTAATCACTGCTTGATCATCCAGTGTTTTTATGAGGCAAAGCATTAATTTTTTTGCATTTCAAAGGGCTGGATCAACTGGTCAGAAAGAAGTTTTAGGAATTTTACTACGTTTTTGACAGTTGATGACAAAAAGTGAACTACATTGTCAGCTGATACCAGTAGCATACTGCGGGATGGCTGACGTACTGCTCTGAATTCATTTGGTGATGTCAGGTTGCTGACATCAACCCAAGTGTCCAAGGAATGAAATGGAAGAACTCCTGGTTAATGAGAAATGGAATGAATAGTGCTAGAATTTCTCTAATATCTTAAACTCTGCTCTGTGTTTGGTTAATCTGGTATTTTTAGATTTTAGTTTAACTGCAGTGCCCCCTAAGAAAATGGAAATCTCTTTCTTGGGGGGTGGGGTGGAAATAAAATTAATTAATTCTGTTTTCCATGCTGCTAAAGATGCCTGCCTGAAAGTAATTCTAGGATTTTTTTTTTTAATTCCTATCTTTAAATCAAAATGCTCAGTTTGACATCATCATAATTTCCACTGCAACCAAATGATCTCACAAAAATATTCTGAGGGCAGTGCAGCAGAAGTAAATTTAAGGCTTTAATGAAACAGTTATTGCTTTATGCAAATATATGTAATAAAATAGACTCACAGATGAGAAGCCAAAATCATTCAAGCTAAAATCAGAATAGTTTCTAATTAAAATGTATTAAAATGCTGGAAATGTTTCTGCAGTTTCTTAAGGAGATGAGAAGTTTTTAATTATTGTTGTCAGGTATCTTACAACTTTTGCAAATTACAGAGAGTTATTGTGAACTCTTAACAATTTTGACTGAGTTGCAGCAAGTCACTGGCAGATAAACCTTTAGTATTACAGTTACTGCCTTACATAAATGATTTAGGTCTTCATTGGATTATTTAATATTCCCACATGAAACTGCAAATTATTTCCAAATACCTTCTTTGATAGCTTCAACTTTCTGTTCAAGCTCTTAGCAAGAATGAAGGTTACATGGCCACAGTGGCCTGTGGTAACTGTGTAATCTGCTAATATTTAAGCACCAAGTGTTTGTTTGTTGTTAATACTGAAATAAGAATTGTAAAAGAAAATGTTAAACTGCCTTTACTTCATAATTGCCCTGTCCTCAGGGAGTTGATTTCATAATTTTAAACTGAAACCCATCTGATGGGAGTTGGACAAATGGTGATACCGTTGCTTGCAGGGAAAAGAGAGCATGTTTGCAAACTCGTATTTTGAGATGACAGGCAAAAATCTTTAAGGGAGAGAGAGAGAGACTTTGTTATTTGAAAGTCTAGGTTTTCCACAGTCAGAGGTCGACTAGCACATTTATCTGGAAGGTGGATAGTTATTGTGACTCTTTCAGCTTTCACAGAGTATGGGCCTGCTCCCCATGACCCAATACTCCACTGTGCTGAGTGCTGAACAGACAAAAAAGAAAAGAAAAAAGAACCTAATTTTTTTTTTCTTATAGTTTCAAGCAGCACAGTGTTATTATTTGCCTAAGTATGTGGTGGAATGCTGCTGTCATTTTTGTTAGCTATGAGGAAGGGTTCCTGACCACAGGACTTAAGATTTTCTTTGAGTCTCTTCATTTATAGCCTTTAATAAGTGCGCTTTGTGTGTGTGGTGCTGTTTCCATTGTGCAGTTGTCTTTTGTTCTTTTTAAGGTTGTAGAATTGGATCCATGCACACATAGGGATTCATGCCCACTCCCATACCCTCCCCAGTTCTCTGAGCTGCTGAGGTGTAGCATTTTCAATAGAGTTGAATAGATGGATTTGATTATAAATAGGATCTTGAAAAGTGAACTTCTGTGTTCAAAGAAGAAAACACTACACTGAAACAAAATACATTTACCTGTCAGTTATTCCTACATAAGTCCTGTCATGCAATTATTAGTCAAGATGTGTAATGTATAGGAACTTTTCTCCAGCACATTTCTTTTACTTGCTCATTCACAAGCATGAAGTCACAAATAACAACAGTTACTCTAGCAACAACTTGAGACAGACCTTTCCATAAGTTTTTAGACACTGATTGCACATCCATATAATATTTTTTTTTCCTTATTACAGAAGTAGTAGTATCTCTTACTGAGAGCAGATCATTCTGTTACGATACCCCTGTATGGCACTGCTCCAGGCTTGCTTTCTTCAAAGGGCAGCAGTTTTTTTGTTTATTGCTGCAAATGATCCTGCTCACTCACTGGGACCTTGTGTCATAGTATAACTTCCATTGCATTGACATCTGGTAGAGAAAATCACAGAGAAACCTTCTGTAACACTGTTCAGGGTGTCTGTTTCTGCCATTGTTTGCTGTCTTGGTTCTGTAATTTATGAAGGTGTCAGATAAAATATGGGACGCATCTTTTTAGGTCGCTGTCAGCACTCCATGGCATCAGGTGCAGTGCAGCACTCTCAAGAAGCTCCCTGGTGGTGAAGCATTATATCTATTGTTTTGAATCTTGATTTGTGACTCGTCTTGGTAGAAGAACCTGATCATTTAGGCTGTAAAAGCTGCTTTGTACCATGCCAGGGGCGGAGTAAGCATTTGGGTGTTGGGGGCTGGAGCTAAAAGCCAGGTGAAACCAGGAGTGATTGTCTCTGTTGAGCTGTGAGCTGCTGGGATCCTTGAGCGCCATGAGCGCCAGGACCTTGGAGAGGCTCGTTAGTAGCTTATATGTTGCATTCAGTGATGGCTTTCCCAGAGGTCACTGGTGCTCTGCATAGCTGTGAGACGATGCTTCCTGAAGGTGTCACCTTGTGAGAACCATAGTGTTAAATGGCCTTGTGTCTTAATTGTCGCTTACCCGTTGCTTAATCCTGGTCCAAATACATATGTTATGCTAATAACATTGGGTGCCAGATAAACTTTATGCTGCCCTAATAGTCTGCTACTTCTCCCTGACAATTTTTGAGTGATAACAGCTATCTAATCTGCTTCCTCCAGGAACTACTTTTGATCTTGCTGTTACACTGGAGAATTTTTCTATCCTTTGCTTCTTTGGACGAGATGACTATTTTCCTGCCAGATGTAAGCCTGAAGTTTAGCTCTAGAAGATGAATTGCTGGCACTGGGAGGACTGCTTTTGGAAGATGAACGTGAGGCAGTGGATGTCTTGAGCTTATGGTCAATGCACTGGTTGTATGGTGTGTTGTAACAGAACAAGCCCTGGGAGAATCAAAAGGGAAAGTTTAAACTGGGCTGAGATAGCCACCAAATATGTTTTAACAGGTTGACATTCATTATGCTTAGATATGCCTCCATTTCTGAAAGGTGTAAGGAAGCAAAAGGGAGAGCAAAGTAACAATGTTAGCTTCTATCATCCCATCCATCTATGGTGAGAAGGAGGGAGGTATTTTTGAAAAATACCCATGAGTTGATGGAAACATCATTTGACCATTCTCATTAATAGCTCATTTGAAATAAACTTTTTTACCGAAGAACCCTTAATATGTATTGTTCTGGTTTAACCCCAGCCAGCAACTAAGCACCACGCAGCTGCTCACTCACTTCCCCCCCACCCAGTGGGATGGGGGAGAGAATCAGAAAAAAAAGAGTAAAACTTGTGGGTTGAGTTAAGAACAGTTTAATAGGACAGAAAGGAAGAGAATAATGATGATGATGATAATAATAAAATTACAACTAATACAAATAAAAGAATTGGAACAAAACAAGTGATGCACAATGCAATTGCTCACCACTCACTGACTGATGCCGAGTTAGTTCCCGAGCAGCAATCTGCTCCCCGAGGCCAAGTCCCCCAGTTTATATACTGGACATGACGTCACATGGTATGGAATATCCCTTTGGCCACTTTGGGTCAGCTGTCCTGGCTGTGTCCCCTCCCAGCTTCTTGTGCCCCTCCAGCCTTCTTGCTGGCTGGGCATGAGAAGCTGAAAAATCCTTGACTTAATATAAACACTACTTAGCAGCAACTGAAAACATCAGTGTGTTATCAACATTCTTCTCGTACTGAATCCAAAACATAACACTATGCCAGCTACTAGAAAGAAAATTAATTCTATCCCAGCTGAAACCAGGACATGTATAATTATTGCATTTTTTCAAGTGAGTGGTGAGCTCTAGTTTGCTGAGATACATGGGGATATGTAAATATTACATAAAGGCCATAGCGAAGTAGCTTGCTTGTGTGTCTTTGCATCACAGTCCTGAAGATCATCTGAGTGAAAACATGTTACAGAGGAGATGTGAGACAATAGGAAATATTTGAGGAAGAAGATGGGCTGATGCAGTCAGAGTACTGTAGCAGTTTATGATAGGTAGGTAGGGAAAGTGATTGGAGGGCTGAGCTTTTTCTGATACCAACACGACAAGTGAAAGAGAAATTTCTGTTTTTCACAAAGAGTTGGTTTCAGGTTCAGTTTCTCACTGTCGTGTAGTGCATCATGTTTTGTTGTAGGAATTACAGCAATTGCATCCTTGTCCTAGTCCAGAGGCTGACTACAAACTAATAGTCCGGTTTGTTCCTAACCGCATCTTCTGATGCATGCTTAGAGTTTGGAGTCGATAGTGTTGGTCACAGTGTGATGCTTTTTGCTTTTATTAAACAATTTTGCTGAGCAATGACAATGCCTAGCTATTTTTACCTTAGTATCGGGCTAATTTTATGGTCCTTCTGTTTTCCAGGTCTTTCAGTAGGAAAATTGTAGAAGTACACAGCCTAAATGTCTTTTTACGTAGCATTAATTAGCTATTCTTGGAAATTCTTGTAGCAGTTTTCCTTAAGATATACACTACTCTCACATTGGTTTCTGTACCTACTTGGAAGCATTGGACAAACTGGACAAGCATTTTCCTGTGTATATGTAATTGATAACTGTGTGTTGGTCCTGAGTCAGGTTGTGTGCAAAAATACTATGGTTTATTGGGAATCTCCTTGTGCAAGAACCATCTTATGAACAAGCCAGCTGCATTTGCTTTGGGACTTTGAAAGTAGAATCAAAGCTAGCAGCTGACTGCCCAATGAAGTAGTCTGTTAGCTTTGATGCATTTGGGGGAGGTGAGACTTCCACTTACCATGGTGTGGAAGCTGAACTGGGAATTGCCCAGGATTTATAATTGTGACAGAGTGAAGATAGATGCGAATAGTTTTGCCTGAGATTTGCTGTCTGTTAGCTAGCAAATTTTGTTCTGCTTCACCATTGATGGAGTAGTCTCTGTGCAACTGTCTAGTTGCATTAATGTTTATTTGGTAGCTCTGCATACTGAATCAGCCTGTAGGATCTAAAAAGACTTTGTTGATTAGTGTTAATAACATTTTTTTTTCTTAGCTTAGCTAGGTGTTATTGGATAAAAGAATGCAGTAATTGCTACTTAGTGTAGGGTTACACTTTTGCAAAACGTAATTGTAATGTTCGACTCTGAGGATGAGAACTGTTTTTAGAAAATAAATGTTTTTGTCTCAAGGTGACTGTGCTCAAACTGATCAGGCTGAATGTACCTGCTTAGTAGTTACCAGCTTCTCTTACAGTGCTTCTTACCCTAAGCCTTTGGGTGGGTATGCCAAATGCCATCTGATTATATTTTCCTAGGAGAAATACTCAGCTTACCGTTAGGGAGGTCTGGCAAGAACGTCTATTTGATCTGCATTCTGTGCCAGCTCTCCTTGCAGTTGTCTGCTTCCCTGCTTGGTGAGCTGGTCCACATCTTGCTTGCAAACTTTCCCGTGATGCTGAGTTCTGTGTAGTTCACTTTCCATTGCAGATCACAGTCAAGTTCTTTTACTTGGATTCTGTTGAGCAGAAGGAATGGCAGTGCTTTTGCTGAGGTGAGAATATGCTGAAGCTTGTTGGGCTAATAAAAAACAGTTATTGGGGCAGCTGAAACAGGAGACAGTGCCTTGGACAGATGTTGATGCAGAACACTGCTGTAACTTATGATGCTGTATGTGATGATGGAAGCTGACCAAGGGGAGTTGCTAGGTTAGAAGAATGATCGTGTATGTTTGTGGTAGTACTAGTGTAAATATGGAAGAAGGGTGATTCTCATCTAAGTAAGCAAGTTAGTTTTATTAATATACAAACTGGAGCATTGTTTTAGCATAATACTTACACAGTATTAATAGACTTCTGGTCTGAATTCCGTCTTGGCCAGTAACTGCTCTTTAACTGGTTTCCAATATTCCAGTCACTCATTTAAGCAGGAATGTAAGGTCAAACCCTGGTTTGATCTCCTCTGGAGTGGCACATTTTGAGTGTGTATGTATACTCTTAGCCAGAAGGAAACATTACGGTGATCTAATCTGACCTCTTAAATAAACTGGGCCACATGTGTTTGAGTCTTACAGGTGGACTCAATAACTTGTGATGAAACTAAAGAATACCTCTAGAATACATGAGGTTTCAATCTTGATTTGAGGTCTTTTAGTGGTGCCAAATACATTGCATTCTTTAGTCGTGTTTAAGAATGGAAGAACTTTTAAAAAATAGTCTACATTTCAACATGAAACTACTAGAGCTTGTGATCACTTGTTAGGCCTTTCATCAAACATCTTCTCTCTGTATGTGCCTGTAGATGGTGTTCTCTAGAATTAAACAGATTGAGCTCACTAGTGCCCATCAGCAAGGCAGCCCTGCCACAGCTCTGGTTCTCTGCTTGGAGAATGGCTGCTCTCCAGCATCTTACCTGCTTGGTGTTAGGAGTTTTTAAAGATCATCAGGGTAGAGGGGGACATCTTTACCTCCATCAACTTTCTCCTTCACGCTTGAAGGTCAAACTGTGAGGAAGAAACAACATGAGAGATGTTTATCTCTTTATCTTTAGTTAGGACTTGCTGTTGTCCCAATAAACTTTCTGGAATGTTGTAGCAATTCCCAAGTATTCCTGGATCCCCATCACCTTTCTCCTCTATCCAAACGATGGCTACTAAAGTGATCTTTACCATAAAGGTGAGAAGATCAGACATCTTATGTTTGCCATTAGGTTAATGCTATATTGGCATTAACTTTGATGTTCCTGCTGCCCTTTTTCTCTCTTGCCCACCTGTGTTGTTGTTCTTTACTGGGTGGAGCACACTCACTACTTTATTAGTCCTTTGTATCTCTTGATACCATATACCATCTGACAACCTGTTCCTTCTGCCATGTGTATGACAAATATATTAATAGAGTTGATTGGAAATGTAATATAATTTTCTTTGATTCCCAATGGATTCTATTTTCTTGTGTTGTTGTACAGTTATATTTTTCTGGGAAGAGTCAGTTTGCATTTGTTATTGAGGGTGGAAGTGAGACTGAAAATGCACGTCACTCTAAATTGAGCATAAGTCAGCAAGGAGAAAAGAGCTCTGCTGGAGAAAATGGGCTGAAATTAAGATGAAGGTGCAAGGGAGTCTAAGGATATGAACAGCTCCAGCATGCAAATCAACCCGTGTGTTACTGTTCCTCACTTAAAGAGCTTTCCCTTTCTCTGTGCACCCTCTGTCTCCTTTTGCTGAACGTCATTGCTAATGGGAGGGTTTCGGCGTTTTTAAATTCGGTTCTTATATTGCCTGTGCTGGCTGGTTCTTCGTATACATTATAATGCACATGTACACATAGTATGTTGGCTAAAACTTCCAAGTATCTACCTTAGGAATGAAAATCCCTGCTGACATTTTCTGTACGTTATCCCAGTCTCTTCTGTAGCATTTCCTGACTGTGTTATAATCCTGCACTTTAGTTTCTATACTCCCTGTTGTCTCCTGTTTTTCTAAAAATAAATGTTTGTTGGAGAGATTTCTTCACTGAACCTTACTTATTAAAAGTTACTGGGTTTTTTTAAGTGTTAGTGTCTGTTACAAAGCATCTCTTTGTGAAGAGCAGTAATAAGCATTTCCCTCAGATCTGTTTTATCAAATGCCTTCTCAGGCAACTAGACAGATGTCATGCCTACCAGCTCATAGCTGGTTTTCTCTCAGGCTTCTTATGGAGAGAAGATAAAGTAAAATGGAGAAGGCTTTCCAGTAACAAAACTCATCACCTAAGCCCAGTTATATGAAAGTCAGTAAATATCATCTGAGTGGACTGAAGGAGAAGCAGCCTGTGTCTGTGGGTCACTTTTCATCAGGCACACTACCTGTTGGCTTGCAGTCTTGTTGGCATCAGGTTACTTAGCCCACCTTCAACTGCTAACATAACTGGGAACAATTTTTGGAATGGTATTGAAAGTGATATTTTGACCTTTTCCAGAAGGGGAATCTGCTAGTAATGCCTGTCATCGGGATCAGTTCTTGTGTCTGTGTGTGCAGCTTCAGCTTTGCCCACAGCTGGGGATGGATGAAAGGCTAAATTAAATACTTCTCCTTTTAGGACTAGTATGGCTGCATTAGCATCAGCCCTCCTGAAGCTGTTAACATAATGTAATAGAGGCTCTTTTCCTTAATTAGGGTCAAATAGACCTTTCAGAATGGACATTGGTGGATGACACATGGACAAACCAATTAATGTGGTGCTAACCATCCCTTTCCTATCCTATTTCCCGGGAAATGGAAGAATGTGGAAGTAGACTGCGGGAAATGGAGGGAAGCTGTGGTCCACAGCCACTGCTTGGGCTGCTGTTCTGCAGTGCCTCTATGCATTCATTGACCTGACCAGCTTCAGCCTGCCTTTCAGTATATGGTTTGAAAGAAACTTGCTGTAAAAAAACCCACCAACCCATAATCAAAAGGGGGCTGAAAAATGGCAGCTGGGCTGTGAGCATATTTTGTCTCCTGAGTTTCTCAAAATATTAATGTCAGTGAAACCAAAGGAAAATGAGTGTAAGTTCAGCTATCAGCATGTACCCCTTTCCTTTGTTCTTTTCATCCCTGGTTTATTTAGGCTTAGATTTCTGGGACAGTATAAAATTTAAACTTTAAGACAGATGAAGTGTGATACTGATTTATTTTTAATGCCTGTAGGTGTTTGAAGTGTCTTTTGTTTGCCTGTATAGTGGCAAGATTCTGGATTGCAGCAGTATAGAAATGCTGGGTTTTTTTCTTTCCACAGTTCCCAATTACTCTAGAGTACCAGATTTTTACAAATGGGCTTAAATTAAATCTCTGCTTACTACACAGTGATTACATTTAGGACAGCTGGTACTTTAGAAAATACACATTTTTAGATTCCCAGTTTCACAATTACACTTTGATTTTTTGCAACTGCCTCCACACGGATTTCCGTGCAAACACAGAATTGGGACTCCAGCTGTGGACTCGGTCATTTGAGTCCTAGCATAACTTCAGGTGTGGTTTTTCCTTTTTAAAAAAACCTTCTAGAATTTTATAAGAAACCTTATTCATACACTTTTCTTAAAATACTCTGGGTTTTTTTTGTGGGGATTTTTTTTTGTTGTCTTTTTTTTTTTTTAGTTTTTTTTTTTTAAATTTTTAAATGACCCATACTAAAGATTCTTCATTAAATATACGTGTGAGGATATAATGCTGTTGTACAGACTTATACAGATTCCTACCATTTTCTGCAGTAGTCTAGTGTGCTACTAGAAGTGCCCTTGCAGTCACATTCGCTTTTACAGTCTACCATTACTCTGGAGAGTCAAGAAAGTAGTTGGTCACGTTTCATTGATAACATTTCTGATGTTTAATTCTTAGGTGAGGGTAAGATTTTTGTGTCTTGCCCTTTGGCTGTTTATTCCCCATTACAGAGATGTTTTCACAAGTTTTTTGAAAATCCAGGTTTGCTTGCAAAGTAATTTTTTTTTAATTAGAAATAGATTTATGTGCTGAATGGACTTACCAGGTGATGGTTATTATGTTGGCAAGCAAGATTTTATCAAAGTATCCTGAAGGAAGAAAGGGAAACTCTATAGCAGGCACAGACTGAGGGGATGAATCCACTTACTGCCAAAAGCAGCAAATGGATGGCATGGTATGTCAACAAGGAAAATAGTGATGGGTTTACTCTCCATAGTTGATATAGAAAGTTTTTTAATTGAGTGTTTTGGGGAAAAAAATTCCTATTTCTTTGGGTTTGTGGTGATATATATATATCTCTCTATATCTTAGAGATATCTCTCTCTGTATATATATATATCTTAGATGTATATGTATAACTTAGATTTTAGTTGGAAACTGGCTAGTTGTCTGATCTGCAGAAAAGTGTAGATACTGTGCTTCCTGAATTCATCTCATCAAAAAGGTCTACACTGTAAATTTAAATAGTTTAAAATGTTAGAAGTAGGAAGTAGAAGTACCAATAAACCAAATAATTACATTGGAATTCAGTCTTTTAGGGAGTTGTTTTCTTGGACAAGTTTGTAAGTCTGAGTATTTTATTCTTGCCATCTATCAGCTGGGGGCTGCGTATGGTACTCTGAAATCCTTAGGTGAAAGATGCTGGAAGTATAAAAATCTATATGGTAAAGATGGTATAATGCCGAATCCCAGCAGAGAGGTATGTTGAAAAGATTTGATACTTGAATATCTTTATGACTTGTTAATGTGCGCTTGTTTAAGAATTGCAGGGTTGCATAAGGGAAGCAGTTACAACAAAAATGTTGAATAACTTCGTGTAAATGTGAAATGAGTAAAATAAGCATGGCCAGCTAAAGTAGTATCTAATTTATCTAAGGTGAACGTTTATTTTCATCACTCATTCTGTTGTTCGAATTCTTCCTTTTAAATGGCACTTTAACATCTTTTTTATAGATTATGCATATTAATGTAATCGTATTTACTTGTAGGTGGCTCTAACCAAGAGAGCTGATCCAGCTGAGTTGAAAACAATATTTTTGAAGGTATGTATAAAGTAAATATTTTACTCTTTTTGCTTAAATTTTTTATATCTTTTGCTACTTTATTGCAGCATACAACTCTTGATAGTTTTTCCAACCGTTAATCAGTCACTGTATTATTACCATGTTAGATTTAAATACCATTATCAGAATTGAACAATGCTCACCAAGAAGTCAGATATATTCCTGAGTGATTATTGTATTGACTCAGAAGAAGTATTACTATCTTAGAAAAAACCCGCTTTGTTCGGAGAATGTGGTGGGAGTTTCTGTATTGTTCCTACACATAGTAAAATGTTCATGTAGACACCTTGCTGTTAGACCATTTGGTAAACTTTCTTCTCGCATCCTTGCTTCCTTCCTTCCTTCCTTCAGGGTTATCTCTGCTTTTGTAATTTGTAGAAGTGTTGGGAAGATCACCTTGTGAAGTGGTGGCCATATTTATTATTTAAATAAAACTCTCTCCTGGTTTCAGCTGGGATAGAGTTAATTTTCTTTCTAGTAGCTGGTATAGTGTTATGTTTTGGATTCAGTATGAGAAAAATGCTGATACACACTGATGTTTTCAGTTGCTGCTAAGTAGTGTTTATATTAAGTCAAGGATTTTTCAGCTTCTCATGCCCAGCCAGCAAGAAGGCTGGAGGGGCAACAAGAAGTTGGGAGGGGACACAGCCAGGACAGCTGACCCAAACAGGCCAAAGGAATATTCCATACCATGGGACGTCATACCCAGTATATAAACTGGGGGGAGTTGGCCTGGGGGGAATTGCTGCTGGGGAACTAACTGGGCATTGGTTGGTGAGTAGTGAGCAATTGCATTGTGCATCGCTTGTTTTGTATATTCCAATCCTTTTATGATTATTGTAATTTTATTATTATTATTATTGTCATCATCATCATTATTCTCTTCCTTTCTGTCCTGTTAAACTGTTCTTACCTCAAACTGAGTTTTACCTTTTTTTTTCCCTGATTCTCTCCTCATCCCACTGGGCGTGGAGGGGTGAGTGAGCAGCTGTGTGGTGCTTAGTTACTGGCTGGGGTTAAACCACGATGAATTCCTTCTGTGTTGGCCTGCTGTAGAAGTGTGCAAGTAAAGAAATGACTTGTGTACTTGCTTGTATACTTGGGAGAAGTGTGCTTTAATGTTTTGCTGGAAATTGGCTTTCTTTGACCCATTTTCTAAATCTAAATAACTATTCCTAACCTTCCGAAGATTTATTAGTACAGTGTCTGTATTAGTTTGGTAGTCTGGTATGAAAAAAGAGAACAGGAATTGGTGGGCCCGGAGAATATATTTGAGGTAGGTGCCACAGTGCTACAGGGTGCGGTTGTATCTGAATTATTATTATGAAGGTGATGAGTGCCTCAGAGAGCTCATATCTTTCCAAGTTCCTCCCTCCACCTTCCCTTTTTCCAGCATCATACCCCACTCTCCATGCACTTCTTGGCATGTTTTCCATTGTCCCTTGTGAGCTATTATTATCAATACGTGTGGGTGTCACTATGTATACTGCCAGTATTTATAGCTTTATCATATACTGTCAGTATTTATAGCTCTGAAATCAGATTTTCAGTTGAGGAAGGCAGGATTTAACTTATGAAGTCCCAGAACTTGTGTCTGTCAGGAGAGCAGAAAGACTTGAAAAAGGATGGGATAATGTGATTTTAGAGGTAAATGCTTGAAGAGTACGAGCAAGGCAGCAGAAAAGGCAGACAGGGAGTAGACTGCTGACCTGAGAAGGTGGCAGCATTGAGGAAGAGAGTAAACACAGTAGAGAGAATCCTGGTCCCTTCTGCAATACAAGGCAGCACTCAGTTGTGGTGGGGTGGGTTGGTTGGTTGGTTGGTTTCCTGAGAATAGTGTGAAAATTGTTTCCTACCTGCCTGTAGGTATTCACTTCTCTGGTGTTTCTAAAGATTGTAGCTCCCTCAGCTTTCAGTTTTGGTGGATTGAACGGGTTGTGGTTGAGCACACTAAATACCACCTCCAGCTCCTTTTTCGTCCTTTTCTGCTTCCCCTTCCACTGAAAAGAAGGGGTCTCGGTAAAGTAAAGTAATGAAATACGAGGTAAACATTTTGTTCAGTGTAATACAGAAATTGTCCTGCTGGTTACTACTAAGAGGGAAGAAGGATGAGTGAATGTGGTATGTTGTTTTGTGCTCTACAGATAAGCGATGGCCAGAGTGTTAATTAAGCTGCTTCTAAGTGGTGAGGCCAATACAGTTGCTTCTGCAGATTGTGGAATCTTCACTTATAAAATAACTTGACAGCCATTCTTTCTACTTCGATTAAGTATTAAAAAATGTGATTGCCAAGTAGGAATACTAGAAATAAATACGAAGCTAGAAGTTTAAATACAGTTGATTACAGTCAACTTTTAGTGTATTTAATACATCAAACCCTCAATAAAATGTTTGCAAATCTTATTTAAAATGGGGTTGAACTGGTTAATACTTGACTATCTAAAATGTATGTAAATAAGTTACCAAAAAGCCATTAAGTACTATTGTATAATATCAAATTCTCAGTGGGTATAATTGCCAAAGTGGGGAAAAACACAATTGTAGAGAACCATTTTTTTAATGTCTCTCCTCCAAAACCAATAGAATTGATGTTTTTCTCTTTTTGTTATGATAATTTCCAAGAGTAACTCTACTTTTTCTAAGTCTTCTACCATAACCCCTAAGAGATTAGATTTTAGTCAAAGTGATCAAGCTGACATTTTCCAAGGTCATTTTCTATATGTAGTGTGGAGTACGTGAGTGGATTTCAAATACACTTGAGTAAATCACAATGACAAGAAACAGGGGGACACTGAAACCTTATGCTGTTTTCTGTTATTGAGTGCCCTAGCAGGGGGTTAGCCTGGATGAAAAAAATGAAATATAGAAGCATAGGCTGTCTGACTTATTTGATTCGTTTCTCAATAGCAGCTGTGTTAAAAGTTTCTGAGGCTGGGATTCTGAAAGATTCTGTCTCCCTGCAAATGATTACATTGAAATCAATTGATCTGCTAGTCCTTATAAAAGTATACAATTCAAAATTCCTTGCAGTGTATCAAATAGAAAGCTGGTGTTACAAACAGTGTCTATTGAAACAGGAATCCTTAAATGCTAACCAATATATAGATGCCAAAGCAAGTTACGTTTTGTTTGGGCTTGGTTCTCTGAAGCCTTGTTTCTTGAAGATATTGCTGTACCTGAAGACTGTATTTATATAACACTAGAAGAAAATAATCTACTTACTGTTACACTTTGGCATCCCTCTGAGAGTTATATGCCTGCAGCAGGTATAACGGTACTCTGCAGGCACCAGTGTGACTCTACGAAATGAAAACTGGCAGTTTCCTTTCCTTAGCAGAGCCATAGCAATGTAAAACAAAATTTGTTTTTGAAGTACGCTACCACATAGCAATAGGCATCTAATTTATTTATTACTTCAGTGTGGATAATGCTCTGTGGGGAGCTGCAACAATGGTTTATCATCCTACCTTGCCTTAAAAAAAAAAAAAAAAAATTAACAGTTGCTTTCCAGTTCTCAGTGAACATTTGTTATCCCAAGACAGACCTTTTTCCCTTAAAGCTAATACATGGTTCTGCAAATGTTGCCTGGGTTTTCTTTTCCTCTTAATTATTGTCCTTATCCTTTTTCTTTCCTTAGAAAACATTTTTAGGGTTGATTTCAAATTTACCCTTCTACAGAAAATGAGGGCTTTAAACTTTGAGGGGTGACTGAGGAATCAGGGTGAAGATGGTAGCAAAGGCAATTTTATTTATTTATCTATTATCTTCAGAATATTTTAATATTCCTTTTCCTTGGTACGTGACATGTTACTGGAGGCTTCCCTTGGGAGCAAATATGCCTAGGTCTGTCGATAGCTGTTTTCTGGACTAGTATGCCAGTAACTATGGTATAAAGTGGGATAACATATGCCAGCAGTGTCTGGTAAGTTGTTGGACCTCTCTTCTTGTTTCTGCAGTGTGCTGAACTGTTGGAAGTTCTTGTTTTCTGTTACGTTTTCCTGCAAGTGCTATTCTCTGGCCTCCTTTCAGCAGTTCAATCAAGGAGGAGTGTCTGTAGGTTCTCCTTTACTTAGAGACCAGCTGTGGTTGAAGGTGATGCGGTGGTGTTCCTCCAAAACAGCACCCCCAGGTGGACACCCCAGGTGTGGGTTTGTTTACTCCACTAGCGCTGCAATGTCATTTCGTGGGTGTAAACCTGCCTTCTCATCCCGAAGTGGAATGGCTACACAAAGGAGTCATTTCAGATAAATAAGATATGCTGGAGTATCCCGTTGCTGGCAGAGTTCAGTGGGCCTGAGATGCCACATACATGTTAGCAAATGTGTGTGTGCTTTGTGTTCTACTTCAGAAAAACATTCGGTGCTGGAGCATTTCTAGACTACTGTGGAGAAACTGTTGACATGATAAAAAAATCATACATCTGCCACTCTTCTGGCTGGGAAGCTAAGCCTTCAGCTGCTTGAGTACTCCCCACTTACTCTTTCCTGTTTGGGTGTAGGCTGTAGGTTCTTCAGAGCAGAACTGTCATCTGCTGTAACGTAAGCCTCCGCCTGATAGGAAACTATGGGTGGTGGTAATAAATGCCTGGAGAAGGATGTATTTGAGGCACTAAATATTGTATTCATTTAACAGTATGCGAGTGTGGAGAAGAATGGTGAATTCTTCATGTCTCCTAATGACTTTGTCACACGGTACCTGAAGATAATTGGAGATGGTTTGCCTAATGCAAGCACTGTACAGCTCCTTGCAGGTGTGGTGGATCAGACAAAAGATGGGTAAGTGGTTTTTTTTCTGTTGTTAATTTAAAAAATACAAAACCATTCTTCTAAAACAGTCTTGATGCCTGAAGGGTGGTGGCGTTTGGTTTTGGTTTGGTTTGGGGTTTTTTTTTGCTTTTTTCTGCCTGGAGATACATAAAGGAATACAGTATCTTTTAAGTGGAAAGAGTAGAAACTATGTTTTGGGCTGCATGTACCATTTAGCTGAGCAAACCATTTTCTATCTATTATGTATTTTTAACTCATTGCACCTTTCATGTTTGTTGACTGGCTCCCCTAACTCCTGCTTTTCCTTTCCTTCCATGAGTCTTTCTGTCTCTGTTTACTGTATGTATCTGTCACAAACACATTCAAATAGCAGTCCAAAATAAGTTTAGATGGTGTAGGAAGAGATCGTATAAAAAAGTGCCCTGGCTTTGTTTTGCCATAGCACTGTTAAAGGTTTTTGCCACTGGTTTTTTCCCCTAAGAGGGAGGAGGAGCAACTAAGGTATTTAGGGAGCCACTTTGCCGTCTTGGGAAGACAGCAGTGAAGTTGGTTGCACATGGTTTGCATTTGAAAGGCTGGCTTTGCCAATAGGCAAGATTAGCTACCACTCCATCTTCCCCCTTCTTTAATGAAATCCTAGCTTTTGCTTTTGGTACTTGCCCGGGCAAGGTGTCTCTTCACCCATATGAATGCATTTTTTTAACCCTGCCTTTAAAGTATCTTTAGAGAAGCTTCAGAATAATTAGCTATGGACTTAAAGTCTGTAGTTGTGGCATTTTTAGAAACCAGAAAACTTCAGGCATGACTCATATCAGTGGTTGCAGAGAATAAAATGTGAGATAAATAAAGCATGACTAGGGAATGCAGGCTTCCTAGGGAACAGATGCATGTGTAACTGAGAACTTTTGCAATAATTTCTGTGCTCTCTTCTGCTCAGCCAGCCTCATGTATTTGGCAGCTGGGTACCTTAAACCTTGCAGACGAGTTAACGTGATGATTGTTACCCTTGGTGAAAGAATTCTGTAAAAAGTTATATTGGTAACATTAGCATGATGGCAGCAAGAAAGTGGTGGCTTCAGGTAGCGTTTGACTGAAAACATTAAACATTTCTCAGATTTCTTCCCTTGGTTTGATGCCTGCAAAAACGGCATTTGCCAAATTACATGGCTTCAAATCCATTTTGTAATAAGAAGATTGAGAGTATAATCCATACCTTGTGATTTGGATCTCCCTCACAAGCAGAAGCTGGTGTTAGGAAGAGCAAAACATAAAACTGTAGCCTATGTGAAGTTGTTGACAAGTTGGGATTTCATAACTTGGCTTGAACTTGTAGGAGTTTTGCGGTGTAGTATTGAGGCTTCTAATTGCTGCTTTCTGCCATGGGTAAGGACTGTTTCTGCAGTCCAGACTGTGCAGTGGCAAGGGACTGCATGTTCCTAACATGTCTTTGGAGAGTCTTTTCTGGTATTCAGGCTGTCTTCTTGTTTAGCTGCTGTACTAATATGTGAAAGAGTGGAGAAAGTTAAGAAAGTGATTAGCATCCATCTCTCTCTAACCTGGCATTGTAGCATTTTTTTGCCGTGTGGCCAGGCATTTCTACCTTGTTCTAGTGGTGTATAAAGTAATTTGCAGAGTGATCGTCTGAAGCAAGGGTCAATTGCTTTTTGGTTCCTGGAATGAAATATAGGGACGGCAACAGGACCTACTGGTCTTGTCCTATTGAATTCTTTCCAGCTTGGCAGTCCAGAGCTCCAGGTTTTAAAGTGAAGTACAAAACTGCTTTTGTTAGTCTTCATTTTTAATAGGCTGGTCAGTGTTTAGGGACTTACACGTGTTTAAGGTCATGAGAGTCTGTTCAATAATTTAGTTTTATTTCTAGTATAAAGTAGAAGGTAGCTTGCAAGAGCAATGACAAAGTTAATTTTGTTATAGTGTTAGTGGCT
This sequence comes from Haliaeetus leucocephalus, assembly GCF_000737465.1. Taxonomy (NCBI): domain Eukaryota; kingdom Metazoa; phylum Chordata; class Aves; order Accipitriformes; family Accipitridae; genus Haliaeetus; species Haliaeetus leucocephalus. The sequence goes on from NW_010972436.1 coordinate 2,560,884, forward strand.
TAAAGTAGTGCGGTTCTGAAAATACTGCTAGGATATTTCTAGAAGCATTTATCCACTGTCTTGGATCCCTGTTTTGCTCTGAAGAAGCATCTCTTCTTCATGATTGGTGAGCATGACCACTCTCTCAGCCCAGAACTACCAAGGTTGCTCCTAGCACTTTTAAAAATGCTTTTTAATTCCTTCTGATTTTGATGAGAAGTTAGGTACCGAGTGTAATCAGTGAGGAATACTAAAATGGGTAAGTCACTTGGGTAAAAGGCAGACAGCACAAGAGCTTCTGACTCATGAGCAGAGCAAATAAATAGGCAAAGAGTTGCTTACCCCAGGCTGAAGAATTCCTGAGTGTGGAGTGTAAAGAACAGTAGCTCTTATGTACAATCTGACTGTGGTTGCTGTGGACAAAATCTCTCATGTAGCTCTAGCACAATTCCTGCATTGCCAGAGATTAAGGATTTGAGGCTATCTACAGGAGCTGCCATTAGTGTGACAAAGGTATGAGACCTCTTAAGGCAGACTTTGTCATTCAGTGAATATCTGTTGCTTGGAAGCAAGTTTTACCTCCATCTTAAGTCAGGGCATAGGGTTATTTGGAGGTAGACTTTCCTTCTGACCTCTTACGGAAACATCTTTTTAAGATTTCCTTTAAGAAAAGGAAATGCTTTTCTTGCCGATGGCCAGAGAAGTCTTTCAAATTAGTAGATTAGTAATAATACAGATTTTTTTAAGTCTTATATTGCATGGCTGTAGTTTGTATGAAACGGACTTAAGGGCTTTGATGGGTTTCTGGCCTTAAGCTTCTCATTCCTAATCTTAGTACCAAAACAATGCTTCATTTGGCTTCAGCTGGATCAGAAACTTCACCAAAATACTCTGGCTTTCTCAAGACCTATCAGCAACAGGCCAGGCATTTTCCATCCTGCCTACTATAGCATACTGTTTTTCAGTCTTTTGTTGTACTTTTAAACATCTGTCTAACAAAATAAGTATTAACTGCCCATCTCTGTTTGGACTGTAGTAACCAACACTTTACTGAGAAATACTGTATCCTTTATTTTTAGAAAGGACAAACTATTCAAAAATAACACCTGGAAATGCCAGCATTTTCCATTACTGTTGGATATAAATTTATACTCTAATGCATCAATTTATACTATACTTAGTTTACCTAGGTTGCAGCATAAAATAATAGATGTAGCTTCAATTTGTGTCCCATTATGCTATCAAGTTTAAATTGCTGATACAGTAAAAACATATGCATTGATTTCTGAAGGAACCTCTTCATCATTGCATTTGTATGTATTATTACAGTGGGTGATGGCTTTTTTATTTTGCATGGCTACATACGGACTTTCTTTGGTGGGAATGCATCATGTCTATGTGGTGCCCAGATTCCATGGGCGTGAGCACCAAAAGAAGAAGCATGGAAGAAAGGAGAGAGTAGTAAATAGTGGGGTTGCTGCATCATACCCAGTTGTTATGTTTGGACTGTAGCTCTTGTGTATGGATGTTTTTAAAATATCAAGATTTCAACCTTCCTCAATAAATCGTGCCAATATTGGGACTGATAACGAGGATGTGAAGGTGAAGGAAGACTTTGACCAGTTGGGCAGGATATCTTCAGGATTGAAGTAAAATTTTGTAAACATTTCAGCTTCCTCTCTTTGTGCTGTTAAAATCACTAGGCTTTTCTCTGCTTTTGTAACATAAATGAGCACTTGTTTAGGTAGATAAAATAACTCTTAAGTAGTATATTGAAGTCCATGTTAATATGTGCTGTTTAATGACACCTAATGATATTCAGTGAAGGGTTGTGCTAAACCCAAAAGGGTGATGCTAAACCGGAGAGAAAATGTGTTACCCAGGCAACTACCCTTGTGCAGTACAGAGAAGTGAGCATATGGCTATGCAGTACACATTATTTCAGCATCTTTAAGCATTAAGAATCACACGTGTAATTGACTGTGAAAAATTACTGCTCAGTTACTGTATTGTATGGTCATAATAGAAGTAAATGAATACGTCATTGTTGCTAGAATAGATCTGTTGGGAATCACTAGCAGGCTAGTCTACTTAGGGAGCAAAAATACAATAAGAAGAAAATAGCTGGTTTAATTAACATGTAAAAATTGGGTTAATTTGAATTCAGCTGGCACAGCAGATATTAATGTCTCTTCTTTAACAGTCTGGCTAGAACCACACAATTTGTACACTTTTAATCTTCCTAGTACTATGAATAATTGTTTTTAAAAATGGATATGGGGTTATTTTAAGCATCTCTGACTTATTAGTTGGGGTTTATAACTTGCAAGTACTGACAAAGAATGCTTCTACCAGTATAACATCTTGTAGCAGTGTTAATACATGGAGTTTTAATCAAATCCAGGCCTGATAACATGGAGTATGTTCTTAGCGTGGTGCTGGGATTCTGTGAGGATAGGTGCTATATTTCTTTTCTGTGCTGTCATCACTATGTTAGGATCTGTTGGTAAGGTCATATGCTGGTTGTTGTTTCACACAAAAAGCATCTTTATCAAAATGCTGTTGGCAGATATTTTAGATTTTTAATTCTAAACAATCCTATTCTAGAGTCTTGTTGCCTTCTGTCTATTTTGTTTTCTCTGTGTGGGCTTTATAATCTTTGGGACAGAAGAGTTCAGTGCTTTCTATCTGCTGTTGTGGAAGTTGTCAGGTATGTAGCCAATAGTAATGGATAATAATGAGCTTTTATAACCTGTAAGTCACATAATAACAATAAATATGCATAAATGCAAAACTAAGTAGGTTGTGATATATTGGTTTAAAATTGCAGGAAATGTTGCATTTTTAAAAATTTCTTTTGGCTTAGGAGAGATGGAAGTTTTCTTCCATTTAAAGACTGAGTATCTGTGTATTCTGTGTCTAACAGTTGGGAGTACTGAGGGCTCCCAAGGAATTTAAAATAAACAACTTGATGGCCTGCCCATGTGCTAACGTGCGCATATGTAGCGAGTCATTGGCTTCTTTGCCAGCAAAGCTTAAGGCATGCTTATATGTTTACTGGCATCAGCAATTGTGAGTTTAATATTAAGAATACCTGAGGAGGTTTCTCTTTATTTATTTCTCACACTACATAATAACCTATGGTGGCAAGTTCCTTGAACTAGTTATTTGTTAGACTATTTCTGACTCTACATATGCTTTCTTTTATTTAGTGCATATATATTGAGGGAGGTAAAGTAGAACAGCTTTTTGGCCTTCTCTGTGCCATGCTTTTATTTTTTAATGTCCTCTTTTGTTCATCTTCTTGTTTCATGTTCTTCACGGAAATCAACTTCTGTTACCCTATGGATGTTTGGCTGCTGACATGCAGCAAGCACGCTTCTGTGTGACTTGAAATTAATTCCCTTAAGACAGGGTGGCTGGAAATTGCTGTACAGTCATGGGTCGTCATAACTTGATAAAATGTCTTTTCCAACCTATTCAAACACTTTGCTCTTCACTGTTATTGCATACTGAGTGGAAGTTTTCATTGAACTGTCTGCAGTGTCATTTTGAGTCAAAGTCCTAAGGATATAGTTAGTTTCTAATAAAAAAAAAAATAATTGTATGTGTTTCTTGACATTTGTTACACTGAATTTTGCGCTTCTCAGAAATAAGCCTTTGTTCCCCAGCTACTGCCATGTGAACCCATTAAAGCTATGCGCTTGCTACACTGACATAAAGCAGCCTCGAGAGAGGGCAATCTTAAACCTCCCAGACTGCCAGCAGGCCCTGCAGCCACATATTTGAAGATCATTTTAAACTGTACAACCTAGACATTAAAGAAGTAGGAGAACAGAAGAATGGTTGGCCTTTGCCTCTTTAAGAATAGGAGTTTGATATCCATTTGAACTCTTGGGTGCGACCCAGAGAAATTAGAACTGCTCAAGGTCTTTGCTGTAGCCAATCTACTGCTGGAAACAATGCCAAGTTGTCTAATTATGTATTTCTGCTTATTAAGTAACTTAAGGACGGGCACTTCTGCTTTTATCTGTGCTCTGCTACTGCGCTCATGTATTGGGAACCTGTCTGTAATGATGAATTTGAATAAACTGCTCTTGGGCTGAGGAGTGATGTGCAGACTACTGCTTGAAATTTGTGACTCAACACGCAGGACTGGAGGGCTGCAATGGATGACTAATAAGTTGCTAGCAAACAGATAATACATTCCAATCGGTTCCTTCTGAAGTGAGTGGCAGCATGTAGGTCTCCAAAAGCCTTAAGTACTGAGTCTTGAGGGAAGTTACTCCTATCATTATTGGCTCTCTGTCTTGCCAGTGGAGGGAGGTAGGCTCCCCCAGAGGGCAGTTCAGTTAGACATTAAAGCTGAGGTGAGTAGCCACGCTGAGCGCTTTGCTTATTTTATGTTCTGTTGTGACTTGCTGAGAGGAATAGTTCCTCGTTCAACGAAGTCATTTCCATCTAGCGATATAAAGGCCTCCTGATGGTATTGGTGATAGGGCATTTTAGGATAAATTTTAATCCCTATTGGTAACATTTTGTACACATTTTGGTTGTGATCTTACTTCTTCTGTATAATCTATGTTATATTGTATTTCAGTTTCCGGCGAGCAAGTGGTTTCATAGCTCTTGCTTTTTCCTTCATCCCTTAGGTTGATATCCTTTCAAGAGTTTGTGGCATTTGAATCAGTCCTGTGTGCTCCAGATGCATTGTTCATAGTAGCCTTTCAGCTGTTTGACAAGACTGGCAAAGGAGAAGTTACTTTTGGTAAGACTGTTATTAAATGTACACTCTTAATTTGAAAATTCCTACTTATGCCAAACTATTTCACCATCTGTTGCTGTAGGAAACACAGTGATTGGTAGTGGAACTACACTAGTGCCAAGCAACTTCCTGGCTGAGTTTTTTTTAATCATTTACATGTGCACAATATGAAGTTGAGGTCATGGTCATCTTCATGGTTTTCTCTGGAGAACTTGTCACTTCTCTTTTTCTCTTCCCCAACATGCTTGTGCAGGTCTTCAGAACAGCAGTGAAAGGTGACTATAGGAAATGATTGTAAAACTGCAAGAAAGTTGCCAGAAGGCTTGGGTGAATGTTGAGTCTGAAATTACCCTGAATTATTTTTTGTTTAAATTGGCTATATTTCAAGCTGGCTTCCTTTTAACTTTCTTCTGTGAGATTTTACAGCAATAAATCCATTATTACCCTACCCTCTCAACAGCCCCCCACCCCCCCAAAAAAATTCAGCTGTGCATTGGAGGTGTGGTGTTTGCACTGACAACATGAGAAATACTCAGGCCAGTTTAAAACTTGATTATGGGAACTGTTTATTTCTAGATACTATAGAGACAGCTTTTGATATCTGCAGGATTATCTGCCACCTGCCTAATGATAAGGGCCATTCTGTCTGGAAGAAGGATTCAGAAATTAGCAGGTTTTAATAACTTCGGACATTGAGGTTGCACTTCAAAAAGTATGGGCGATTTTTTTGCCCTAAATACCTACACTGGATAAAATTGCTATTTCTAATCTGCTACATTTGGACATGGTTATCCATATGTCTCAAGTTTTATTAATTGGTTGTTAAACAGTTTTAAGTAAAAGGAAAGTTGGATGACATTGGCTTTTTTGTCTTTCTGAAATGTATGGTTCACATGTCCTTTGTCTTTTGCTAGTGTTTCCCACACATGTTTTATGCTCAGTTAAAAAATCCCTTCCCTTTCCATTTGAACTGACAAGATCCTGTTACCATTGCTTGAAGCATCATAGTATTCCTTCTACCATCTCCAAAAATCTGTATTTGAAGTTGCGGCTGGTGAGAAGACTTGCTGTCTCTTCTTTTGTCTATTTTGGTTTTTCATTATTTTGGTTGTCTGTTGAGGTTGTGAAAGATGTGCTTTTTGTGTGCTATATTACTTGTTAGAACAGCTTTTTAAAAATTACTACAGATGCTAAAAGATTTGAAAGAATTTCAGGAAAAAGTTCTGCTGATCATAACCTTGATGAAGGAAGTATTTTGTGCCTAACAGTCTTGTGCATGTATATGGATAGAGAGGTAATGAGAGATGGCATGCTTTTAAATCAGGAGGGCACGCATATTTTGCAGAGGTTTTGTTCCAGCGCAGACAAACCGGGGTTCTTGGAATGCCTGTGATGTGCAGGTTCTTGTCTGCATCACAGCCTCTGGTTGCTTGGAGCGCTTGTTAATAATCTAGGAAGAACTGTAGTCGTTTGATCTGAATGCTGAATCAGTCCGACTTAACTTTTTAACTCCTGGCATTCTTGTTCGTATTTTTCCTACTGGCAAATGCTTCCCTTGGGGTTTGACACAGTGAGTTAAGGGATTTGTTTGGCATTTGAAGGCCATTGAAGTCCTTCTAGTGATGAGAGAAACTCTTATGCCAGGCTGTATTTAAGGTATTTGAAAGAGGAGACATGCCAACATTGGCAGAACCTCAGATAGCTTGTTTTTTTTAATTACTTCCTCTCCCCCTTTGAAAGTATAAATGCATTTGTAACTTTTGTATAGTACCTTGTGGCTACCACCCCAGCAAATGCCTGGGAGTGGGGAGGATGTAAGAGCTGTCTGTGTTGTGCATTCTCAGCAGAAACGGTTACCTTTAGACAAAGCTAGTTTCTATTTTCTATCATAAGAAAAAAAGCTCCCCTCCCACTATGAACCCCCCCTAATATTTTCACGAATAAATTATTACAATACTATCTTGTAAGTTTGCCACTCAGTGCCTCAGTCATGAGTCTTTCAGGTTAATTATAAGATCTTTTTCCATTGACTTGAATGAGAGTGGGATCAAGTCCTTATCAAGGTTAGGAGACTTAAATAGGGGTTTTGTATACTGTGGAATTACAGTGTGAAAGGAACAGAAGAAAAGGGAAAGGATCGTTTTTCACTATACTGCTGTTAAGTGTAGTATCTCAAGGATGCCATTATAAGTCTGTATCTCAATTTATTGTTGCAAAGAAACAGCATGGCTTATCTGTGCAGTCATTGTTTTTCTGTATACTGAGATAATGGTATAAATATTTTAGCTTATACCAAACAGAATATAGGGCTTCCCAGCTGTGAGCTTCACATTTTCTACTAAGCAATTCATCCAAATCTTATTCTTCCACAGGTGCACTTAGCTTGGCACCTTTGTGAAACAAATTAATAATGGGCTTTGTGTCAATGAGTTTTTACACTGAATGCTACATCCAGGCTGTGGATATTTAGAGAAATGTTCTGGGTAAAGGAGTTCCAGTATTTAATACTTCGCACTTACTTTTCTTGAAAAATGCTGCACTCTTACTTCAGCTTCTGGGTTGGAAATGCCTTTGCATTTTAGCCATGTATTGACATCTCTACAATTTAAAATGTTTCTTCCAAGTTACAAGTTAACCGTACCTGGTTCTTTGACAGAGCTAGCATGTCTTTAAAAGGGCTGATCCACAAGCAGTGTGGGTACGTGGGGGTGGGTGGGAAGTATTCCTAGTTTATTGCTGTGTGAGGTGAATGAAATGGCCACTAGTAAATTAGTGGCCAGTGGCTGATTGAGACTACACCTGGCTGTTGCATCATGTCGTAGATTTATCTGCTGCTGAAGTGTCAAAGCTTTGACAGTTTGCAAGGAGTTAAAGCTCTCAGCAGGAAAGTGGGAGGAAGTTTAGCTGGCTTTTAAATTCGAGGCAAAGAGCAAACCATTGCTTCTTACTGTTGAGTGTTGACAGGCACATAAAAGCTGATAATGTAAGTCCAGGGGTTTAAGAGACTTAGTAGAGTTGCTTTTTTGTTGTATGACTGTATTTTAATGCCTCATTAAAGAAGCAGAGCCCTTTGAAATTCTTTACTAGATGGCATTTAAAAAAAGGCAAGATGGTTGGGTAAAAATGTCAGTGTTTAAAAACTAAGTCATCTTAACCTTCATCTCTAATTTCAGATGGATAAATGAAATGATGGGAGCTAACAGTTCTGAGCTGTGAATAAATAACACAGCGGTGATATCCAGGGACTAGAATTTTCCTTTTCTTATACTGGTTCTCACAGCCCTAGCGAAGGGCAAAATAAGTGTTGTCCATGTTGGTTTTGCTGACAGAGAAAGGAAAGGCACAAAAAGACATGTGATTGCCCAAGTCTGTGCTGCCAACCGATGTTGAACCTGGCTTTGAAGATTTTCATTCTGATTTGTTTTAAAGTAGAATTTCCCACCAGACAGAAATTCTGGCTCTTGTACTTAATGAAATGTCGCTGTGGTATAGTGTGTGTTTTTCTGGTTTTGGGGGTATTTTTTAAAGGTCTTCTAATTCAACCTGAAGCTGTTTCAAAATGGATGCTGTGTTGTGCTGCTCTGAGAAATAAGAGTATGCTGTAAAACAAGTCAGTCCTTTAATTAAAAAAAAAAATAAAAAGCAAACCAACCCCCCCAAAACCCAGCAAAAACGCAAGGGGAATGGGGATCCTAAACCCCAAATTGTTGTTTGTTTAGCATAATAACTGCAGAATTGAGGAATGTAATCTGCTTTTGTCTCAAGACAAAACTTTATTTACATGTAGACAGCAGCCATTGTGGGTCTCTGCTTCTGTTATTAATTCAGTACATTATATCAGTACAGTTCTTAGGTAAACACATTAATTAAGGATACATCTTACTAAGCACTCCTCTTTGCTTATCTGATACTTGAATTGCCTGAATACTTGTTTGTATACTTTCTAAAAACACATAGCTCTTAACAGAGGTTTAAATAGCTATACAGCTATTGTGATAAGCTTCAGAATTTTTCCTCTATGATAACGTTCTGATACTTTTTCAATATGCAAAGAATTATTAGAGTCTCACAATTGCTTTCCTGACTGAAGGATTAGGTTCAGACTGTGTGAGCTAGCTCTTGCTTTTGTTACAGAGGATTATTTATTTTATTCTTTGCCCTGTAATTGCTTGGTATGACTTGGCTCTTCTTACGGGATCTGTAATTCTTTTATTTTTCTTGCACAACACCTAGCTTAGTGATGCCCAGCCTGGTACACTCAATACCATGTAAAGCAAGGAAAAGCTAAATCTGAACTACTAAAATTGCTGGGGCTATAAGCTTTGATCACTTGATAAATTGCAATATTCAGTATTTCTCAGTGAAATTTCCATTGCTGGTTCAAACTGGTTAGAAACCATTTGTAGCTAGTGATGTGTTAGCTTACACCTACACAGTGAAACATTTGTTGGTTTATAAATGACAGTTGCCTAGATATGATGATCCCAACGGCAACATTACAAATGCAAAATTTGTTTAGTCTCTGATTTTTTTTTGTTGTTGTTTGGACTGGATTTTGCACAAATAATGGCCAGTTTTAATTAAAAGAGGATGTAAAAAGAGGATATTTTCTTCAAAACAATTTTTGAAATCTTCTTGATACTGTTTTCGGAGAATTTTGTTTCTAGACATATGTTGACTTGGCAGGATTTTCTTGTTTTGTTTTTTCTTTTAACTAAAATGTCATGTAACCAGGCAGACTTACATGAAGGCATCTTAAGTAAAACAAAGGCTATTTAGTCACAAAGTGAATCTGTCATTTTAAATATTAGGAGAAACTCCATTCTTTTACATAGTTGTGTTTCATTTGGTCTGGAAAATACAATTGAGTTTTCTAAATCATCCAGAACTGAAATTTGGTGTTTCAGTTTGTTCTGTGTTGTTGGTTTTGTTTTGTCTTTTTTTTTTTTTTTTTTTTTTTAAATCAAAGTTGCCGATTGACAAACATCAGGCTGATGGCCGAGCATCTCTCTTGTTCATTACCAAAACCCAAGGACTGATCACAGAATTATCGAACGGTTTAGGTTGGAAGGGACTGTGGCAGCCACCTGGTTCAAACCCTTGCAGGGCCATCAAGACTGGGTTGCTCTGGGGGCAACATCTGTCAGGGTTTTAAATATCTCTGAGGATGGAGACTCTGCACCCTTTGTGAGCAAGTATCTTCCAGTGTTTGACCACTGTTACAGTGAAAAATAATTTCCTGATGCCTAGTTGGGATTGCCCATGTTCCAGCTTGCCTCTTGTCCTTCCACTGTGTCTCTCTGTCTTCCCTTCACCCTCCCATTGGGTAGTTGCAGACATCAGTGAGGTCCTCCTTTAGCCCACCTTTCTCCAGGCTGACAAAACCCCATAGCATCAGCCTTTCCACGCATGTCATGTGCATCAACCCCCGACTATCTTCTATGGAGAAAATAGAAGTGGCATTTTATTTTAGTTAGCCAGGTTATGCTGTTTACCTTGGTGGAATTGATCTGGTTTTTTTATTCTTCTTCTTCAGGGCAAAAGGGGTAAATTTAGTCTTTATGCTCTCATGGGACCTAGTGCTTTCCAAACCTGTGGTCTTTGGGCTCTGGCAGTTTGTTGCTCACTTCTAATGAGGCCAGGAAAGGTAATAAAGAAATGTAAGGCTCTTGCCAGTAAGCCGAAATTATGGATATTCACAGCTCAAGTAGAAATATTTTTAAGGGATTGCATCTTGGAAAAATGTTGAAAACCTTTTCTGTAAGTCAATTATGTAATATTTCATGTATAAATTCATGTTATTTTCCCTTACATCCAAGGAGGACAGAAGAAGCAGACAAGCTTGGATCCAGAGTCTTAACTGCTGAGACTGATGGTACTCTTGGAAAGAGCTTGCTTTTATTTGGGTATTTGCAATGTTTAGCAGAGGTAATAGAAGTGCTTAGGTATCTCAGTCAAAAATCAGGGCCAAGCTGAATTGGACAGTGTATGGATATGTCATGAGGAAGTGAATTCATAGTTTTTAGAAGTGACAAGAGCATGAACAGCCAGAGCAGGGGAAGGTAAGAGAATAAAAAGTGAGAACATTTTCAGCAGAGGGGTGAAACTTGAAGCTTATCATGGATCTTTTGATTGGGAAAAATCATAAAGGCACAAGCATGTTTCCTGTGATAATGTTTTCATTAATGTAAAATTAACCTGTAAGACTGCTCTTTCCCTGTTGAAAAGTTTGGATAGGGCAATTAAGTTACAACCGAATGAATTTTGTTCAGTAGCTAGTGCCTCTCTCCTAAAAGGGAATGCATGCTGAACTTTTTTGTTAGGGTTCATACTGGACTTTATGGTTTGCTGGGGGCTTTTGGGGGATTTTTTGGTCATTGTCATCTTTAAAAGCCTACTTACAACATCTGAAAGACATTTTGTTAGCAATGCTGGTCTGTCTTAATCTCACCTCTGGGTACAACAGGTGCTATATGATCTTTGTTGCTTCTTCCAACCACAAAATGGATGTGGTTCACATCTGAATGGAAGCAGGCACTTTTAGTGAGAGACTCCAGCCTCCTGCTTCTTTGCCCTGCTGTGACTGCTTCTGAGGGTGCTGGCACTCCGCTGGGGCTGTCGCAGTACAGTCTCCTTTCTGCCTGGAGATGTGCCGAGTCAACCAATTCATTTTATGAGGGCAGCCCAACAAATATTATAAGCTTTTGCTTTCCATTGATGTGCTCCAGATGTTAGTATGTTACCTGGAGGTGAAAAAACGTTGTGAATGCATCCATTTTTTGCTATATGTGGAGCTTTATTGCACTTCTTTAAATGATCAGTTTGCACTACAAAAAGACCCACTCTGATTTTTGGACCTGTTTTAATGACTTATGAGCAGTGTTTTCTGAACAACTGAACGTAGATGCACACCAATATCAGACTGGCATGTATGTGTTGTATGGTATCTTGTCAGAGATCGGAAGAACTGCTTAGAAGTCCCAGTTCAGTGGGTCAAAAATCCACTTTTTATTGAAGGCTAACTGTAGATTTGCATGATTGACTATAATGGCTCCAATTTTAAAAGATAGAGGTAACAGAAAGCACTTCCAGTTGGTGGGATAATTCAAGGATACTACATGCTCAGATGGCTAAAATATTGTGCTTTCTGCTGCTACTTCATGCTAGTTAAAAAGAAAGAAATAGTTGTGGAAAAGGTGGGGAAAAAGCCAATTTGAGAGTAAATTTCAACTATATGAGGTCACTCTTTGGTTAACAGTAAGCTGAGGGTTAGCCATCTTTCATACAGCTGTATATCCTGTTGCGAAAAAAAAAGCCCAACATGATTACTAGGCAGCATTTGGGGAGGAACCAGAAGCTTCCACACCAGAATATATTTAAACTGTGGCAGCAGCAGTGTACCACTTTAAGCTTGATTTTTTTTTTTTTTCCCCCATCCCTTTTTCAAATTGTCCTGGAATTACAGATTAGAAGGTAAAAACTTCAGCAGGCCCTAAGAGCTAGGAAAGTGTTTTGTTGTTACAAATTTTAATATGAAATTTCAGATAGCAAAATACACATACTTTTGCAGTGTGTGTAATTTAGTTTTCTAAATTGGAAAATCTGCTGTTACCTAGCAGTTAATGACTATTTTTTTCCAACATTTGGAATGCAGGACCTGATTTGATAAGCTGATAAAAGAAAACAAAACTGAGAACATGTTGGAAGTGCTCAAAGTGAAAATTACAGTTTAGGTAGGTTTGGGGGTAGATAGTTAGACATTTTAATTGAACTAAAATAGTTTTATACTAATACAGTACTGTTGTGGGAGTACATTTTGTGGTGCATTTGAAATTGAAGTATTTAAGTGGGGGAAAATGTATGTTAATGCTTTGCAAGAAAGTGATTTTTTTTTTTTTTTTAATACCATCTATCTAAGCAAAATAGCTGTTAAAGAAATAGAGCTCTCAAGTCTGTGCTGGAGAATAAAGTGTAAAGTTTAGGATAATTTCTTCGAGCCAGGAGTTTGCTTTTATCACTTTTGTTGGTATATTAAACTGCTGTTGGAAACAATCATGTGAATTCTGAAGTAAATTTGTATTCCTGGACAATTACAGTGAAATCAGCCCCTGCCAGTGTAAAAAAGGGTGTTGAGTCAGTCTGGATTCTGAAAGTCCTGTGTTTTTAACATCTCCATGATAGGGGTAACAGAAATGAGTCCAGATGATGATTTCACTTACCCACATGGAAACGAGGGCATTGAATTTGATATGACAGCTTTGGTTACACGCAACCAACACTGGCTTATGTTAAGTAGCAGAACGCCCTGCTTGTGCATTACAATTCAGCACTAGTCCACAGCTGGACTGGCTCAAAATAGTTAAATTGGTTAAAATGACCATTTTTATTATTTGAGTTTAATTTTGTCTTTGGGGATTTTCTCTGAATTTGGAGTAACTAGGCCTGAAAAAAAATAAGTTACCACTTACACATGCATGCACACACAGAAGATTATCAAAAGAAGTAAATTCTCTGCTTTTTAGGTGTTTATATGCAAGTGTATATGTGCAGCCTTATTTTTCAGGTGCGGATGAAACTCATCTTAGTCTAAATAGATCGGGTGCACTAATGGAGAGTTTTGCACTCTTTTGAATGAATCTGTTTTAAAACAGTAGCAGTACCACATGATAGAGCACAGATAAATTGCACTGACCTGAGCTACTATCTTTTTTCAAATCACCCCCCCGCCCCCCTTCTTGAGTCATGTAATGCAATCCCATTATCTTCAGCTTATGTGCTCTGTTTCTATTCTGCCAGCTTCAGTTTGAGTGTTCTACCAGATACCTTCCTTGTAATATTGTAATATTTTAAGAAGGAAAGAACCTAATTTATTTTTTTTATTAATTCAGAGTTGCAGAATAGATTGTGGTCCACGTTTTGTGAGGAATTAAGAGGCAGTGAAAGTACAGCATTAGTATATTATTTCAGGGCTTCTAACCTGAGGAAGAAGGTGGCTGTAACAGCCCTTCCTGTTCTTACTGCTTTGTTGAGGGGAGTTGGAGGGATGAGTACCTTTTCTTTGCAATCCTTAGTAATCAAGCTATTCCGATGTGTTACTTAATTTACAGCATGGCCACTATAAAACTGTTTCAACTCATTTCCTTGACAAAGCAGCAGCGAGATGAAGATGATGATTGTAGCACTTGTACTTCCAGAGTGTTGTACCTCTTCTGGGTGAATGGGGATGAATGGACAACCCAGCCAAGTGCTTGGACTGCCCATCATTCCACATCTTAGCTGAGTAGATGTGATGTTGGCATATGTTTTCCAAAGTAAAAAGTCATCATTACAGGACACTTAGTGCCAGACCGTAGAAGGATGGAAATAAACTTTTAACTAGCTGTGTATTTGAAGCTCACAACAGTAAATAAAAAAAACAACAAACAACCCAAAGAAAAAAAGCCAACCCAAACCTTGGATAAACCCCAACAATTCCAGTAAAACAAGATAATACAAAATATTATTACTTGAGTATTTTTGACATGTATGTATGCACATGTCTCTGTACACGTATACTTTTGCACAAGTTTATTGTACTTCTTCTGTGGCCAGGAGCAGCAAGGGCCAGCTGCTCCACCAGACAGGTGAGTCTACAGCCGAGCAAGGGTGCCAAGGGGCCAGGGCATGGGCACAGATCTCACTGACGAGGGGTGCAGTCCCACGCTACCTGAGCAAGGACAGAAGAGCAGGTCTGGTGACAGTGACCAGGGTCAGCCAGACAAGTCCACAGGGATGAGGCAGGTCCAAGGGAAGGCTGGGAAGTCAGGTCAGGGGGTTGGGGTTACCAAGGTGCAGGTGTCCCTACAGTATGGCTTACCAGGGAGGATCAAGGATGTGAGATGAGGCTTCTCCGAGCTCCTCCTCCTGCAGCACTTTGCCTGGACCCTGATTCCTCATGCTCGTGGGTGGGTCATGGGGAAGAGGTTGCAGAACCTGGTGGTACACTCAGGGTCATGAAACTTATGGAAGATGTGGAGTTGTTTCAAATGATCAGTGAGGACTAAAGCCTGTGGAAATTGTTCTGTTCTCATCTCCACTGAGCTTTAGGTCAGGTCTTGCTTGGCAGTTGGCAATGTGCTGGGGTTTCGTAGTCACGATGTTGAAACAGCTACTCTCATCAAAAGTTTAATTTGACCAGCTGGACTTGCTTCTTTGCCTTTTCTTCTGTGTAGGATTTATTTTAAATTACCTTGGGAGAAAAAAAGCACTTTTTTATTACAGCCATTTAAAGGAAACTGTTTCCAAATGCATGAACAGTAGTGCTTAACCATTAACAAAACATGATTTTTTAAAGGTATCACCTTTTGTCTGAGCAGAATGATGGGGATTTGCATATTCAGGTTTAAAAAACCTTATCTCTTTATACTAAAATATCTATTCCACACTCTTTGCATTAATTTTACTTCGTTTAATCCAAGTCATAGCTATAATGCTCGTATGTTCCTCTTCAGGGCCTTAAGTGTGATGAATATAGAAGCAGTTACTGCCAGAAGGGTTTGAAAAGGTTATTGGTGCATGTGGAACTCTTGTTAACTTATGATAATTTATGTCTTTTGAAGTTTGTCTTTTGTTTTCCTCTTTGCAGAAGGTAGCCTGTGTTCTTTACAGAGGTTGCTATTACCAATATCATGAGGGTAATCTCATTTTTTCTCAAGGCCTAGGGTTTCGGTACAGGTTTTCTATACCATGCACAAATTGCTTAATTATGTAAAGGTATAACATATATAAAATCTATAGAACATATAACTTGTATAAAATAGAGCCAATGATGATAGCTTTTCTGCAAAAATGTTGCAGCTATTTTGTAAGGACAGTGGGTTTTTTGTAGATGATCATAAAATCTTTTTCTAGCTATACATTGAGATAGTATTAACTTTATTGGACTTGATGACACTGCATGAAAAATTTATGTAGTTACACAAATAAATAGTTTAAAAGAATTTCAGATTTAGTACATCAGATATTTATGGACTGTACCCTGTAAAGATTTTAGTAGCTTGTTCTGTCAAGTGACTTTTCTTAAATGTAAAATATAGTGGGAGAATGACTTTCAGTTTTTTCCTTTTAAAATTTCAAATTTCCAAATATATAGTTTTCACTTGGGGAATATTGGTAGTCTTTGTTGTGTCAAGAGTGCCTGTAGTTATTCCAAAGCATGCTTTATTTCTATTATAATTCTTAATCACAGCATGGAAATGTGAATGCAGTATACTTGTTTGTACAGTAACATTTAAGCATAGACATCAGTACACTGGAGAGAAGAAAGTCCCCAGGACTCAAAGGACCAAAGACCCCACTGTAAACCAGCAGGCAGTTCACCTGGAGGGAGAATAGAACAACTTTTTCGAACAGTGATCAGAAACCAATGACAAGGTACCTATTTTTTAATTAGAGGAAGCTTAGGGACAAACAATTATTTGTTTTAGAATTTTGCAATTTATTTTAAAATTGAGTTTTGAAGTTTAATTTTTTTAAAGATTGACACAACGGCATGGATTTCTAAAAGTGAATGTTTAAAATCTTCAACCTGTTGTTTGTTTTGCTTTCCAACAGCTCCTGGTTCAAACAATGCAAACACAGAAATGGTTGTATCTTTTGTTAGCTTTAGATTTTGTGCTCTTATGACTCCAGACACTGGAGAATGAACATTTCACTTTTTTTAAAACTAAAACAATTAAATAGTGGTTTAGTATGGATTAAAAAGCTTCTGTTTATCAGATATTTTGATTAAATATTGGTTTAGGATCAAACCACAGTTGCCCAGAGAGGTTGTGGAATCTCCATCGTTGGAGATACTCAAACCTCAGCTGGCCATGGCCCTGGGCAACCTGACCTCGTTGGACTTTTCTTTGGCAGGAGGTTGGACCAGATGACATCCAGATGTCCTTTCCATCACAAATTATTCTGTAACTCTGTGAAACAGGTTCCTTTAAAAAAAGGTCTAAACAACCAAAATAACTCCTGGCTACTGAAGGACATTGCTGCTCCTCTATGTTTTACTGTGTTTAGTTCAGCAGCTTGTGGGTAGCCGTGGAACTTCAGCTGCAGGTTTAAGGCAAAACTACATTTTAAAATTGTCCGGTTTTTATTTTAATACTGGACATAGATAATTAGGAGATGATACTGTTAGAACTGAACAATAACTTGGAGTGAGTTCTAGCACATAATTGGATACATTTTGATGGTTAAATCACAGGCTAAAACATGTAAGATTTGTTCATGGAGTATGAACGGTCTTTAATGTCTGAATCGGGCAATCTGACTACAGATGAGACTTGAGTCAGTGACATTGTAGATGAATGGGGTGATGAGAGCTAGTGAGGAAAGAGGAAAAACACTGTCCTCTGAGCATATATAGGAGTTTGTGAACCATAAATAGTTGCAAAAAGGAAATACAGGGTATGTGTAAAAAGGCAGTGTTAAACAGGATACTGATCAAAGAATCGGTAGAAGCACAGTAGGCAGTCTTGCAGTCAGCTGCCTGCACTATATAATCCAACATGCACTCTGTCAAAAAAGCATTTCGTATTAGTTGCCAAGTCAATATACAGTATGACTTTGAAAAGATCCAGGAGTGTAGGGAGTTCTCTTACTATTGTACTAAGTACCTACACTAATGCAGCAGTCTGTGTTTTCCAAGTCATAGCAAAAATTAAGTGTGCATCTCCTGCTTGGACTGTGCAGAGGGATATTTGTACTTACATGAACTTCTGAGGCATGCGTGTAGCCTTTAATCTCTAAAATAGACAAGGGAATGCAAATGCCCTGGATATAGACCTTGCTATATTCCTAGATGGCTTGATAAGGTTTTAAGTTCTATTGCTGTGGGTTCCTTTGCCATTTATAATGCCAATAATTAAACATTGTATTTAGTCTGAAATTACTTTTCTTTTCACTTCTTGATGTTTGATTTTCTTCAGCTGGAATTTTTCTTTTGGGCCCCAACTAAGGAGGGTTTACAGGGCACAGAGTTGGGGAAGCAAAATGCATTGTTACTTCAAGATGGCTAATGTATGATAATGAATTAAAATAAAATTGGTGGCATAATCAGAGGACACTCTGTAACTTTCATATGTTAACAAGCTGAAGTAAAGATTGTGAGGAGCCTGGCCCCATCAAAAGGAATTTGAGACTGCTTTTATACTAGCTAAGTTTTTTCTATTTCTTACCTCAAATCAAGTAAGAAAGCACCTTTTTTCTCTGACAAAGACAAATCTGGAGTGCAACGAAGCATAGCTTTTGGTAAATAGTGACTTGTTCCTAATCTCTTCCAAACAGTATCGGTGTTTTGCTCTGGGGAAATTCAGGAGGTGGGGTGAGAGGGAAGGAGGAAGCAGATGAGCACCTGATTTCTGTGCAAGAGACACATACTGGAGCTGTTCTGTGAATATCTTCATTCCTCTGGAAAAGCAGAGTGGTCGCTACCAGGAAGAGACAGCCTTCATTTCCTCTTGTTTGCAGGCAATACAGGCCGTCTTCTTCATGCTGGTTGCCTTCTTTGAAGGAAGTCTGGCAGAAAGTGGGAACTTTTAGAAAGGTGATCTCCAATAACATGTGGCAACAAGGTGCCTCGAGCTGTGTCAGTAGGAAGCATCCTAAATAAAAGACTTTCAATAGAGGGACAGGACCTCACCCTGAACCAATTGGCTTTCCCTCCCGTTGCCTTGAGAGCAGAATTTTGCTCCTGGAGAATGCTGGCAGACAAGATCCAAGCTGGCTGTGGTGGAGCTTGAAGACATGAATGAACAATGATGTCCTGGGGGCACTGACATTGCTTGCAGAAAATTCTCATAGGACATTAGGACTTGAAGTTCTGAATTTTAAGAATTTGAGGTTAACTGAGGTCAGTCTTTCTGTTTGTAAGTTAAACCCAGCTTGCTCTTTCACCACGGATTCCCTGGGATCAGTGGGTGGTGTGTTTTTAAAGATGAAACTACTGACTGTGTTGAGGGATGGGAAGAGGTCTGCAGTATCATCTCTGCTCGCTGTGAAACCCCCTTGCTTTAGAACAAGCTGCCTTCTGGGTAACGCCAACTGCAGTGCTTCTGGGTCTGTGCAGCAGGACACCTGCCCCTTTTACATCCTTGGGACCATTTTTTCCTATGTCTTTATCCTTCATTCACTTGGTTGCTTCCTGACATGTTCCTGGCTCTCAGCCATGCCACCCTGCTCTCACTTTCTCCTGCCTCCTTGCCTAAAAGTGGGAATTCCACCCTGGCTGGGTTTCCCTGGGCCAGCAGAGCCACTGTGCCTGGCTGGCATGGGCTGAACCAGAAGCCAGAACTCAACTTGCGCAGGAGACAGGACCTCGTGGCCCCAGGGAGCCGGCTCCCACCTTTGCTTGTGGCACTGGGATGAGCTGGAAGGCGGCTCCCAGGCGAGGTGGCTCCCAGCTTCTTCTGCACACAAGCAGGCACAAAGCTGTGCTGATTTCCTTGACCCCAGGCACCAGCCACGCTTGGGAACTGGCTCCCAGCTCTGCTGCTCGCAGAGACAGACAGGAGCTCAGGGTTTGGGCTCCTGTGCTTTGCTCTTTCTTCTACAAAGCATGAAGGGAGCAGGAGACCAGCTCCTGGCCCTGCCTGTGGGTAGGGAGTGTCTCCTGGGAACCAGCTCTCTGTGCCTGCAGGAACTAGCAGGAGACAAGAGCTGGCTCTTTGCTGACGTTGCTGGAGGAGTTGTACGGCAATTAGAAAGGTGTGTAGCAGTTGGGAACCTCTGGTCTTGAGCTTGTTTGTCGGAAGATATCTTTGCCCTATATTTTTGGCTGAGACAGACTGTCACACTGAAGTGGGCACCATCGTGTGAGACAGGTACTTCCTCAGATCTTGTTGCTCTTGCCATTAGTTAAAATATGTACAGTCCAGTTCCAGCAATGTATGGTCCATCTTACTGATTGTACAACTTGCTGTATTTCAAATAGTCGTTTCTTCACCAGAAATGCCATGTATTACCAAAAAGTCTGCCAAGCCTGTATAAACTGTTGCCTGGTTCTGACTCCTAAACTGAACTAAACTATGAAGCTTGCATTTCAGTGTGATCAAACAAATTTGTCATGCTGCCCCCATCCTGGTAGCAGAGGTCTAGGGTTAAAGTCTGCTTAGTGCTGGAGGTGGTGAGAAGTTTGTGTACCTGCCTGCCATGTACCCCCCATCCACTGTCCTGGATGTCACTGCTTCTGTAAGGTAACTACAGAACAGTGGATCTTGAAGTACTGGTATTTTTGTAGTTGATTTGTTTGAATGTGGAGAACTCTGGGAATAATACAGAAGCCTGAATTATAGTGACACAAAACTTTCATTGTTAGGAGCTTGAAAAGATTATGCTGAAAATTGGTTAGTTCTAGTCATCTTTTTATAAATTGTCTTTTAATTTTAATCTTTTCTTGCTTGACTTTGAAACTTGAATATCTAGTTGGGTCTCTTCTGATCAAATGCGGTGAGTATAAAACTTCACAAATAGCAAGATTGTTCAGAAACTGTTTGTGAGGGTGTTCAAAACTTTATGATAATTTTGGTAAATGGAAAAATTAGGTTTGCTTTACAATATGTTACTAATTTATATGAACAGTATCGCTTTCCTGTTAGAAAATATCATATTTGTTTACATGCTTGTCTCTATTGTTATTTTATTTTATTATTAAATGAACATTTTTCTTTTCTTCCCAGAGGATGCTAAGCAAGTTTTTGGCCAGACCACGATTCATCAGCACATTCCTTTTAACTGGAATTCAGAGTTTGTACAGCTGCATTTTGGAAAGGATAGAAAAAGACACCTAACATATGCGGAGTTCACCCAGTTTTTACTGGTGGGTCTAATACAATACAGTTTGTCAAGACTAATAAGAAGGTTACAAAAATCAAAGTATTTGGAAACTTGCCAAATACCATGCTGGTAGGAAAGTTGAAAGATAGACCAAGTATAGGCTTTTACAGTCAGAGTGCTGGACTTTAATAGTGTGTTGATATATAGTATATGCTTATGGTAAAATTGCTGATTCAGGCTAGCTGGTTTGGTTTTTTTTTTTCTTTTGTTTTTGGCACCTGTGTGTAGAAGCTGATTTTTTTTCTACACTGTTGTGTAGACAGAGACATGAAATTAAAAACCTAGACCTTTAAGTCTGAAAATCTCCTGTATATTTAAATCCATGAGTCAAAGAATGTTAAATAACAGTATTGAACATTTTCGACCCAGTTGCCAGACTGGTATTGAGAAGTACTTCTGTCTGTAAACAGCATGTTTACCAAACGTGTATTTAATTCAGTGCTGATATCCAATAAAGATGTTTTGCTGCAAGCCCTTTCCACACACTTCTTTACTTTCGACCTTTTTTGAATTAAGAGTATCTCAGATAGGGAAAGGCTATTTAGCTTTGCTTGTGGTAGATAGAGAATAAAATACTACCTTTCTTTTGCAAGGAATTCTGGGCTATTCATACTTCGGGGTACTTTGTTACAGAAAGTAAAATATTGTGCTAATAAAATGTAAACAGATTATCTGTATTTCAGCAGTACTGTTAAAAATAGTCTTCAGTAGGAAAAGTGATCCTTGAAGTGGTGAAACACGTGAGTTTCTTATTTGTATTCCTTCTGAATACTTAATGCCTGTATTAGTATTTACACTAGAGAGTTTTAAAATGGGAACCTGCTTCAAGACTGCAAGGTTTCTTTTTTTCTTGTTTACACAAGTATGTTAGTTCACAGTAGGAGGTGGTATCATTTTGATGAGGAATAATTAAGATAATGCTATTGAGACAAATGTTTCAAATTGACTTTGTAGAACAGAGCCTAATTAACTTTGTATGAAGAGGACGTCAGGTATGACATGATTAAATTGTATTCCCTTAGGTTTTGTATTGACTATTGTAACTCCTAAGTAGCTAAGGCATAGACCAGTTTTGTGATGGAATAGTGAACTAGAACCTCTTTTAGATAAAAAAGCAAATGTGTTACTTGATTAGGAAAAAACACCCCTGGCTACATGTTCTGGTGTTCTACTACCTCCTTCCAACTACAGAATAAGACCTGGATATGTATCCTGATTTTGGTGGATTAAAATCATAGTCTTAACAGAGTACCAGTCCTGTTTGCCTCATGTGTCTGTTTGTTTAGAGATCTGAGAACAACCTGAAGAAAAACCCAGAATGAGAAAAAGGATACTTTTTTCCCCCAAAAAAGGGGAGTAGCGGTGAGAGAGGTTAGAGCCACAGACCTAAAAGAGCCTGTAACCTCATGGCTGGGTATTTGGAAGAGTTGAGTTCTTTCTTTGTGTCTTTGGGTTCTTTCATGTTTTTTCTTTGAATTAGGAAAAGCAAGAGCTGAGGCAGCAGTTTTCTAACTTTGGAGATGAGTCCTAACTACTAGGCTTTCTCATCCTGTGGAGGGGTGTTCCTCTTTCCTTGTCTGAAAGGACTTTCCTTGGATGTGATCATATTCTGGGGAGAATTGTATTTGGTTTTTGTTTTTTTTCCCCCCCCCTTTTTTTTTTTTTTTTTTTTTTTTTTACCAGCGCCACTGCAAAAGTGGATCTTAGCTAGTTGCAGTGCAGAGTAAAAGGTTGTGTTGGAACGCATCAGTGGTCCTCATGAGCCAGGCAGCCCTTTTGGTGATGATCCATATAGGACAAAAAGAGGGAGGAAAAGCATAAACCTGGAGACAAAGGATGATGATTCTGGGTGTCCTCTAGAGAGTTGAGATGCATTCAGGAAAAGTTCTAAGGCTGCTAATAAAGATGCTCTCAGCATATTTGCAAGGATTTTCAAATAAATTAATTGTCCTAAGATTCTGCCAAAGCTGTCTGCTATCAGTACAGTTTGTTAGGATGCTCAGTCAGTCACAGTAATTGGGTACATCTGCCTACCCACTTTCTAGAACTGTAAATCTTTGGAACGCCTAGGTTTCCCAGGTGATTCTTGTTTTGCAGCATTGTATTACAGATACTGAAGTTTGAACACACAACTCTCAGCACAAATTGGAGAGTTAATGTTCACAGGCATAGAAATCTTCCTTTAAGCTCTGTAACCTGTGGTAGTCAGCCTTTCCTTCTGACATTCTGCCTGTGCATGAGTCAGTCTCCTTGGTCTGATGTCTAGACCTTGGACCTTAGACAGCAGGAGACCACAGTGGATACCAAATTACCTTTCTGCATTCCTGATGTGTGAATGCTCTTTACATTGCACTTAACATGGACCAGATGGTTCTGTAAGGCGCTTCAGGTACTGTCTTGTAAGTACAATGCAATTTGCAACTTTTAATGAAATAATCCAGCTAGATTCAAATTCATTCACGCTGGGTCCTATTATGCCACATAAAATTTTTACATATTCATTATCTGTCGCAGCATTTGGGGTAATCATCACTTCTGGCAAAGCTGAAGATACGTGGAAAATAACATTATTATATTTGATCCGCGCACAAGATGGATCGCTCTGACTTTAAGTAAGAAGAGTTTATATGGGATTCTGAATATTTACATCCTGCCAGCACTTTTTTTGTCTACAGTAACAGAGATTCCCAAAAGTATAGCCTCCAAACTGTTTGACTCTAATACAGTTAACAATCTGTTTGCATCAACCCAGAGCTCAAGGTGTGTTGTTTTACCCTGCTTCTCATTTTGCTAGCTTAAAATTAGCTTGTATATCTCCACTATATATCCATCACATCTATATGTTTGGATATGGTCATGTTCCATCATCACCTAAGTGGCAAGTCTGCTTCACGAAGAGCAACACTGGCCCCTTTCTCAGCACGTAAAATCTATTCCGCAGGATGAATTTTAACATAGGCTTACATGTGGGCCTGGTAAATCCATTTCCACATTGTCTGGGAATTTATTTGTGCCCAGCATATTAGCTGATGAAGTAGTACTCTTTATAATTGAACCCTGGGACCTAGTCCAGTGGAAAGGATTGTGCTGTATCTGATGACTTGTAGATCCATTGGGATGGAACCCAAACATAAATCTCTAAGTGGAAAGTAAAGAAGCTTTTAATGAGCTGCAAGTGAAAGCTGAGGTAAAAATCTCTAGATAGGAAATAATTTCATGAAAATTCTGGTGCCAGCATGCCTGCCATGATGTGCAAATTAATTTTTCACAAAGTCCTATACTACCTGGGGGAATTCTGGACTTCCAGCATCAAGGGAGAAGCTTGTTTTCTAAGTATATCTAAGATTACAGAAAGTCTAGTCAGAGAAGAGTCTTTAGAATGTATAATTTGTATTGCAAAGCAATGAGGATTGTATTTCTTCCAACCTTCATTTGTCTAGGTAAACAATATTGGACTGAAATAGGTGAAACAATAAAAATTATTGCAAGTCAGATAGCACCTCTAAACACTACAGCTTTGTTTTATAGTTTTTCAGTTTATTTTTAAGGTGGTATTTTTTATCTTAGCTGCATATACACAGCATAAGCAATGTTATAAACGTCTCATAAAGATTTCCCTGATAAATTGCTGGTAGCTACTGAGCCTCATTTTGAAACGTAGTTAGTCATGCTGTGAGATGTCTCAACTTTCAGGCTTGGAGACCGAGGGAGTAGATAGCCTTTCTTTTGCATTAAACACTTTAAGGAGTTTATTACGTTGTTATGCAATGTACAGTGATTAAAGAAGTGATATCTGTCTGGGGTTTTTTTGTGCCTGACTTTATAGGTGAAATTTAGTTTTGAGACTAAGTGTGTTACCATGTAATGGTCTGCATGTTCTTGTATGCTGTGTCACTGCCATGGTCATGGTTTGGGTATGTCATGTGGCTGAAGGTCCTTGTGCTTTTTTTCTGCTCAGTGCAACTGGAAGATGCATAGCACAGCTCAAAATAACCGTAGCCTAAAAAGACCCTACCGTTCTGAGAAGGTGGGATGAATCTTCTCTATCTATTTGCAGTATGCTTAAACCATTCCATTTGATCTAAGGAGGAGGTGCAAATAGGGAGCTCCAGGAGACTGACATCATCCTATTCAGAGTTTTGTCTTGCTGTCTGTCTACAGCTAAGTGGCTCTTTTGTAGCTGACAAGAACATGGGCAAATGGCAGCACTGAGTCCTTGACCATGTGTTTAAGCAGGTGGGATAATTCTTCTGTCTAGTGGGTTCCACAGGTACCAAGAAGATTGAAAGGAATCATGTTAGCAAGGATAGGATGGGGTGATTTGGCTTGTACTCAACTGTAGTACTAACAGCCCTTTTGCAATTAGCTGGGTGATGACAAGAAACATGCACTTAATGTACCTCTCTGGAACGTGAGCCCTGCTTTGCTTCTGTGGCTGAGACGTCACTGTCAGCCAAGGTCCAACCAGTGGTATACGTACCTCCAAATTTGCTGATAGGTGTACACAGGTGGTAAGAGATTGGACTTCTGTAAGTGGTGTCCAGGTTTTTTACTGCATTATAGTGCTGGATTCTGCCAGCACAACACTGCCAGCAATTTCAGTGGTTAAAACAAATTGAACAAGAGGAGGAGAAGAAAGCAACGTTCACAGTTTCCCATGTAATCCTGCTGCAAAATTAAATTTATTTTTTCTTTGGTGATGCTGCCACTTAATGACAAACATTTTTTGTTCATTTGTTCATATGTTTCTAGCTGCCAGGTGTATTTAGGGATAGAAGAGTTATTATACCCAACTTCTCTTCAGAGCTCTCTGCTTCCCGAGTAGCTGCCTGCCTCAAGCTGACGAAATTTTTTTGTGTTCTTGTGCTCCTCCCACCGTAAATCTCCCGAAATTGCTTGCTTCCAAATTCCTCTTGAAATTATAGTCACAATTGTAGTGAAGCAAGAGCTTACATGGCTGCATCCAGCTGGAGTGAATATTATTGCTGAATTGTAACACCTCCACATAGGGGGCTATAATGTAAAGGAAACGTGACAGAACTGAAATTGTAACACTTCAAATTATAACCCCCACAAGTGTTTCTCATCAAAAGCAGAAATTTCTGAATAATTCTGAGAGTGAAACAGTGTTGAAACATTGATCAGTCCTTTCCTCCCCACCCCTTTCCTCTTTCTGCCTAATATATTAGGAGATTTTCATCATACCTTTCAGGTCAGGGTGCAGTGTTTTAATTAGAAATTAGGACTGAAATTGGAGATGTCTGGAGGCTGAAATGAAAGGACAAGCGTGGTTTGAGTGGCAGCGTGCATCGGTGGTTGTGGTGTGAGCTGAATGAGCTGAAGTAGGGGTGGCAGCTGCAGGCCTCTGGCAGGTCTGATGCTACACCGACTGAATTTGCCTTTCGCCCTTCATTCTCTATTCCCTTGAATACTGCTGTGAGATAAATATCAACTTACAGGAGATCATATTCACTGTGAATACATCGTGCTGGTGATTCTTGACTAGCCTGAGTCTTGGCTTAATATGACTTTTAAGGCATATATTTGCAAATATAATGAAAATAATAAGATAGTGTCAAGGTCCACTGCAAGACTTGCTTAGTATTGCTGACATACTTTTGCTCTGATTCCATTTTCTGAATAAGTGATTATGAATATGTATTCAGACTAAGCACTGTATTTTTAGGGAATAAGTTTTTGTAAGCCTTATTTAAAGGGAGGACATGGCAATGATGATTTTTTTTCCTCCATTCAGCAAAGAAAGACAGATTGGGAAGTCTTAACTACATCACCAAAAGGTCTTTCTGGTTTTGGCAAACCTGTAGAACTGAACAAAAAGTTCATATGTATTATCGAGTTACTATCTGTGCAAGATCATTCCTTTTAAATGAAAAAAAAAAAGTAGTCTAACAGTAATTCATGAAGAAAGGGTGAAGGTTACAGTAGGAAAAGATACAGTTTTGAGAAATAAAATGCCTTTTTTCTCCCCTCTTCTCTCAGGGGTACATTTGAATCACAAAATGAGATTATCAGGTAGTTGCATCAGATAATGCTTGTGATTGATCTCTGCCTGTTACTACTGCTGAAATACTGAGAATTGATCCTTAATCAGTTGTGATACAAAGAGTTCTAACTAAACTGCTGGTGTCTTTTGTAGACAAATAACTTTGTTTTAAATGAGGATGCTTTTTGAGGGAATGCTTTCAAGATTAGTGGATGTCTACATGGAGATCTCTGATGATTGCATTATCCTTGTTCAATGAGTAGCAAACGCTTTTACAGAAAGTATTTTGACCTGCTGTGACACATGCAATAAACTGGATAATGCACATCATGGAACACTTTAATCTCCATGAATGGGAGATTACCTGCACTGGTGTGTTGATATGTGTCCTCCATTTCTCAGTTAAATGAATTGCATGACCTAATGTCCAGACAGCAGAGAAGTCACGATGGTTGTCCTAGATATTGAGCTCAATGACAGAGACCATATTTGTCACTGATAGAAAAGCCTGAAAGTTACACATCCAATATCCAAGGAAAATTAGATTGCATGTTGTCGTGTTTTGTTAAATACGAGATATCTTGTAGGATTGCATTATATAAAATCTAACTATTAAGGTGATGATTTTGAACCTAACTTTTTTTTTTTAATGTGTTTTCAGGAGATACAGTTAGAACATGCAAAACAAGCTTTTGTGCAGAGAGACAATGCTCAGGCCGGAAGAGTCACAGCTATGGACTTCAGGGACATTATGGTCACTATCCGGCCACACATGCTGACACCATTTGTAGAAGAATGTCTAGTAGCTGTGAGTAGTTCTGGTATCCCGACTGGCAAAGACCTGGGATACAGATGTGGGATTCCTTTTTTATGTACCTCAACCACTATATGTGGCACGTAGTCCAGCTTATGGATGCATGTTTTTAAGTCTAGCAGTTATTATCTACACATATGAAAGTTAACCCTCATTGCAGAATATGTATCCTCAATGTTCCTGGTCTCCTGAGACAAAAGGCAAAGCAGGTATATGGACCTTAGTAATGGCCTACAAATGTAGAGTTTGCCTGACTATTTCCAGTCATTCCATCACAGTAGACTGTGTCAAATATGTTAAATACCATTGCATCCCACTTAGGAAGTCATCCTCAAAGGACTTGTTTTGTAATGTCAGGTCTAAGCTCCTGAGTGTAATTTCCAAGTACCTGGGACAGTGAATGAACTGGAATCACCCAAGGATGTTCAATATATATTAACTGATAGTTATTACACTAGAGTATACACTTTTTTCAGCGTGAAGTGCATAAACCAAATTAAATATTACAATTCTGCAATTTCACTGAAGAAAAAAAAAATTACATTTGGTTTTGACCACAGTTTCTAATCTTGGGAACTTGTAACAGCACCTTCCAAGTAATCCAAAGTCTGGCCATATCCATGTTTAAAGAAATCTGTTCTGCTTTGACTTGCAAGGGAGAATTCCAGGGGGTTTGTGAAGTGATGAGAACTGCAAACTCTGGACAGAATATTGGAAGAAGCATATAGCAAAAAGCATAGCCAGAAGACTTAGGGACTGACAATGAGATCTGATACTTTCTCCCTTGATTCTCTCCCCAGTCTTGTTACCAGCTTTCTTGGGTCATATACTCTTTCATAAAACATAAGATTTTTGATTCTTCCTCAAGATCAATTAAATTTTGGCAAGCATATGCATTGTTTTCAGAAATTTCCTTGATCACCAATCTTATACTTTAAATAGGGAATTGATTCAATAATTTTTCTGTGTGCAGACCCAACACCACTTTAAAATAAAGTTTTAGGCTCAGTTCTCATTTGAGAATGAATAACTGTTTGAACCTTATTGTTCCCATTTTGTTTGACTGCCTGATACAAGCCTGAGAGCTTACTGCTGGTTTTCCATGACTTGAAATGCCTGTGAATTTAAATGTTTCAGTTGACCTTTTTCAGAATATGTTTTGATTTTGTTGAAATTTTCTGTATAGTAATATACTTTACATGTAGAAGTAGATTTCCTCATTACTAGAAATAAGCCAACTTATGAAACATTTCCAAGTGAAGCAGTACTGAAACTTGAACTTTGTAAATTACTACTGGTTATGTTGCTATAATCCTGCATATGTATTTGTTTAGGTTTGTAGGGTGGGGAGAGTTTTACATTCTGGTCATGATTAGTTTCAGTAACATAAGAATCTTTCATAGTTTTCTTTATTTTGCAGGTTTTTTTAAAAAGCAAGCCTGTGCTACTGTCGCTCTTGTAAAATAACATTGTTTGAAAACCTTCATTTCAAGATTTTTCTTAGTCTTGTAACAGTGTCCTTACTCTTTTCTTCTTTTACTGTCTCTACTCTAGGCTGCTGGAGGTACCACTTCCCATCAGGTCAGCTTTTCCTATTTTAATGGATTTAATTCTCTCCTTAACAACATGGAGCTCATTAGAAAGATCTACAGTACTCTGGCTGGAAATAGAAAAGATGTGGAAGTCACTAAGGGTTGGTAGAAATGTTTGCAGTCTGGAAGTTTCCTTGGGTGTTTGGTTGGGGCGGGTGGAGGGAAAGACCTCATCTGTATGCTTTTAAATCAATGGGAGGGGGAGAAAGCCTGCCTCGTTAGGATTCCTTGGTACGCCACTCAGTTTTGTACACTCCTGTTGGAGTCCACCCTCCAGGTTTTTCATTTTGTTTCAATCAGAAAAAGGTCCTAGTAAACTGGTGGTGGGGGCAGGGTGAGGAAAGTATGTAAAGATATTTAAAAGTTTAAAAAACTTCCTAGGACTCCTGCCAAATTGGCAGCCTATTAAAGTGACCTTCAAGGGTAGTTGAAGAATTCCATAAACTTGTATTGGCGACACAGTAAGCTGATCTACAAGCTTGGAACAAGATGTTATCTGCTATATCTAACCACTTTTATAGAGAATTCCCTGTGCAATGCCAAAGTTTCATTAATGTGGCCTACTGGGACTATGCATGAAAAGTTCCACATCTCTTGACTCCTGAGGTTTTTTTCTGTTTGCTTTTTATTTTATTTTTTTCCCTCTGACTGGCAACTGATTGATACCGTATGTCAGATATCCTAAATCCTGCTGATAGTGCTAAGCTTTAAGACCAGAGAGTTGTACTTACTTGCATGAAGGATAGACTATTTAAAACATACATTTACATAGTGGCAGAAACACTTTTGTGGTGGGTCACTTTTGTTCCCCTTCTCCCTCCCCCACCAGCATCTTCTACTTAATGCTAAAATGTAAAGCAGCTCTGGGGTGCTCTGGATTATTTGTTCTAGTTTGATTAGTTTTTCTTTTCTATATTTTTATTCTGCTGCAGAGGAGTTTGTTCTGGCAGCTCAGAAATTTGGTCAGGTTACACCCATGGAAGTTGACATCTTGTTTCAGTTAGCAGATCTATATGAGCCACGGGGGTAAGTGGAGAATTATCTGTCCTCCTCTCTTTCCTTTCCTCCTCTCTCCTTGGAAGGAGTGGGAGGTGGTGTTGGGGAACAGGATTGTGTAGTAGTGGCCACATGCAAGTAACTTCTTGTGATTTGAAAACCCATCTCTAAGCAAATGCTAAGCTGAATTAATTTCCTCAGGCGCATGACGTTAGCTGATATTGAAAGAATTGCTCCTCTGGAGGAAGGGACGTTGCCTTACAACCTGGCTGAGGCTCAGAGGCAGGTAAGAACAGAAGCCAGTATGATGCTATTATCTGTTTCCAGTGCCAAGTAAATAGATAGCCAACCTCCTTCTGTGTTGTTGGCTACATTGCTTTTCTCTTGTGTTCTGTAATATCTGTGAGGAATACCTTCTTGTTAGAATTTATTTTTAACCTGTGTCACGTACTCTCCATCTCTTCTCTGTGCCCCTTTCTCTTGGGCTGCATTTGGACAGGTTAAATGCAATTTACTTTGGAAAGATAAAATGTATATGAGTGTCACCCAGCCATTCAGTAAATATTAGGTGTATACCTAATTAAGGTGTTTATGTTTTGTGATTCTGTTGCTCTCTGCTCTTTTTAATGAGGAAAGAAGACTTCCTGCTTCGAATATGGATAGCAAATTCAGCATCTAGCCTATTAAATAGCAGCCCTTGTTCTGAACACACACGCAAGTTCCTGGCTTCAGAGTGTTCTCTACTTTGCCTTGAGCTCTGCTGAATATCAAAATAGGAGAGATTGTTTAGTCTACCATTACAGTTTCAGTAAAAGCATTAATATTCTCTGCATTTCCAAAAACTAAAGGCTTTCGATGGTATAACAGCAAATGAACTTCTGTTGTCTTTGAGGCAAAAAAAAAAAAAAAAGAATGTTGTTCAAATGTCAAACCTGTTGACCTTTTAGTTTTCATATTATTTTAGCATATCTTATATTTTCATTGACACGAGTTTCTGTACAAATAGATTTAAAACTAACCCTCTGTTTCTGTTTCTCTCTGTCTCTATTTTGAGGCAGTCTTAACTTTGTGTCTTGTGAGACTAAGGGGTTTTTTGCTGGTTTTTTTTTTCCTGCTCTGGGTCTGTGCGGAGACGCCAGTTTGACCACAATGAGTTGATGCAGGCTACATTTTTAGGACTACCAGGCCATAAGCCAGGCCTCTGTGTGTGTACACATGCATCTCTTGCTTCTCTTTCTTCTTCTCCTCCCTCCCCTACATGTGAACACCCCCACCACCACTCCAAGACAGTATCTAGGGTGGCGGTTTTATGTTTGTTTGAGCAGTGACTAAATGTTGACTATGCTGGGATGAATTCAAATGAGTTGGCTCCCAAAAGCTCACCATCTATTCCTAGAAGACTTCTAAAGGAGTTAAAAGCATTTGCATTGGACTGAATATCAAGTAACGTAAGTTACAATAGGTGGCAGTAAAATGTAGCCAAAAATGAGGTGCTGAAAGTAGCAGCTTCTTCAATTTTTGCTTTGGGGCCACTGTCTTTGCTAGTATGATTTATGCTGTTTTAAGAGGCTAGGATATATGAACCTGCTTAAATCTTACAATTTCTTCTGCATATGTGTCCTACCTTTTCATTTTTCCATTCAATTCCTCTTTAATGTCAGCTGCTTGATGCTAAGACTGAAAATATTTTCAGCTATATTGATACCTTCAATTTATTTTCTGGCCAGCTCCACGCACACTGGAACATTAGCTAGAACTTGAACACGTTTTCAGGAAAAAATATATCCATATTTTTATTTTGTCCTTTTACTTGTAGTATCCTAAAAAAAAAGTATTACAAAAAGTGATAGTAAGTATGGAAGGCTTAATGCCCCTGCAGAACTTCTGTTTTCCTAATTCTTTTCTTTCATTAGATAGAAATGTTAAATCTGGAGCACTTCTGCAATTTATTTTTCATGGGGTTGAATCTAGCACTCATAGACTGTGAGCAAAATTAAGTTTTGCTTTATGAAACCTTATTTTCCTTTGGCTAATATGTATGAACAATGCTTGCATAGTTGATGGCCTGAGAAGTAACAGGTATACCTGGTTTTGGCAACAGTAGAATGAAATTCCAAACTGGAGTTGCTTTTAGCTGTAGAAAATTAATGACTTGCGATGCAATATGTGTGCCCTCATATGCACATTTAGACCATTGATTTTGGAGTTGTATAATTTTGTTGTAGTATCAGTCTTTCTTTGCTATTCCAATCTGAAGAGGCTACATTATACGGCACTTAGAAATCAGTGGAAAAGAAATAATAATTGAAAACAAAATCTCCAGTTTATTGTGGGATTTTTTCCAGGTATCTGTATATTTATCTCTGTGTGATCATGAGATGTTCTCTCATGAAATACGATGTTCTGATTATTTTTCTTGTCTTTCCTTTTAAATCCTGTCTCGACAGAAAGCTTCAGGTGATGTGTCTCGACCTATTCTCATCCAGATTGCAGAATCGGCATACAGATTTGCCCTTGGTTCGGTTGCTGGAGGTTAGTCATGGCTGAGCAAAAGAATATTCATCTTCACTGTTTGGGTTTTTTCTTCTCCTGCCCTTCTTCCCTTTCTGCCTTTCATTTAAGTGTGGAAGGCTTCTGAGTCTTTCCCTTGGAGCCATGTCTAAGGGATGGGATGTCTATAAGTTTGAAGGGGAAGGGGTCATCTGGTCTACAAGAGTTTTGGAATTTACGAGCCCTTGGAGTTTGCAGATGGTGTTGCTATTTCATTTGTGACCAAACCAGTTTCAGAAGAATCAGATTAATAGTGACGTAGGGCCAGGAAGTGCTTTTGGTTAAAACAAGGAGGTAGTTTAATGTATCCAGAATATATAGTGGAGGAAAAAAGATACAAGTGATACTTGAGATGTAAATGTGGAAGATGACCGTGGCAGTCAAACACGGCAAATGCAAAATCATGTTTTCTTATAGTTTGATTTTTATTTGCAGCTGTTGGAGCCACTGCAGTCTACCCAATTGATTTGGTAAAAACTCGAATGCAAAACCAGCGCTCTACAGGCTCTTTTGTGGGAGAACTTATGTATAAAAACAGCTTTGATTGCTTCAAGAAAGTGCTACGTTATGAAGGTTTCTTTGGGCTTTATAGAGGTAAGTTTAAAAGGTGGTATATACTAATGATAAGATACTAATAAAAGTTCAGTGGGCCTCTGGATTTTTAAGCCTTTTTTGTTGAGACTTCAATTTTTGCCTGGTTTGTGCTTTTGCTTCTACTCTGTTATAGATGAAGTGTTTGCAAACTTCTTGATAATTAAAACCTCACTGTAATGAGAACATTCTAGGAACTCTCTGTCCCTTCCTTCCTCACCTGCAATAGGGCAACAATAGCAATTTCCTACAGCAAAAGTATACTGTTAGTCAAGTTTTTATTTCCTTAGCAGTCCTTAATACCAAGAATGTTTTGTCCTGTTTGATAAGAAATTAGATCATCTGGTTTTGTTTTTTTGTTTGTGTTCTTTCTTATCTGTTTTCTTTCTGTTTAAAAACATAGAGAAAATGTGGTACCTTGTTATTAACCAGATCTCTTTTTGTGATATCTTTTGTGACAAAAAGGTCTCTCTGAACCAGTTGCATGTGCTTCACTAATCATTGGGAATAGTCATCTTTATCAGGTTTTATGTATGCCTCTCCTTAGTTTGTGATTGTTGAGTCAGCCAGAGAGGTTAGCTGGGTTTCAAGCCACTTAGCTTTATATATGTAATCAACACACGCAAGTTATGAAGTTAGCTGTTCCAAGCTCCCTTTGTAGTCAATGGAGAAAGCTCCAAAAGCTCATTTGCTCTGTTCAGGATGTAAATCATCCTCACTTTGGGTATTTTAGGTAAGTGCCTGCAGTTAGATGGTGGCGCTTTTTTATTTTGTCCTTGTCCCAGTTCTGGCGTCAATGGTGTAAGTTCAGGTAACGCAGAAGTAGTCAAAGAATCATAAACTATTGCATGAGACTGCAGTTCTTCTCTGTCATAGAGATAAAGCAAATTATACTTCTGGTATCCCAGTTATTGAGATCTGTTATCCCCCTCTGCCGTAGTCATTGGGGAGGATTTGAAACTTGCATTACTTATTTCATCTTTAGCTGACTTGCTTAGAAACTTTTTTTAACTTTTGAAAATAAGAATATTGTAATGACAGAAACTAATTGCTAAAAGCAGTTGAGTCAGGAATGAAGACTGGAGGATTTCAGTAAATTACTGTTATGATCTGGGAAAGCTATATGCACCTGAAAAAAAAGTAACAGTTTATAAGACGATGTGTGAAACCACATTAAAACTAAGTGGTGTGATAATGTGCACTCTTTAACATACGACCTGAGTTACTGGATGTTGGCTAAGTAGCTCCTCTGCAATATACAGACTTTGTAATTATTTCAGCACAATTGGAGATGGGAAGAGACTGTTATTATTGACTGTTTGAGGCAATTTTTTGAGTAGGCCTAATAATTTAATAAAGAGTATTGACATGGTTTCTATTTCGTAAGTATTTATAGTAATCAGAATTGTAAGAAGTCCCAGTTATTGGCTAAAGAACAAAATGTATTCCCTGCAACTGTATGTCTCTTCCTTCCAGGATCCTGAAAGAATAAATATGCAGAATTCCAGTATTATCTGCTTCTGTCTTAATGAAACTCTGAAGCACAGTGATTTTTTCATCTGGGGAAAAAAAAACCCTCAGTAATGTCATAAATGCATATTAACTCTATTTGCTTGTCGTGGTTTTGGAGTGATTTTTTCATTGCCAAATTGGGGAACTTCAGGAACCTTCATCAGTATAGCTTGTCCTTCTGTTCTCCATCCCCTTCACTACTTTTCAGTCTTCCAAGGAGTACTGAATAGTGAAATCTCAGACAGTTTGGTGGAGCTGAACTTCTAAACCCAGGGCAATAATCTTGATTCTGGATTATATAGTAGAAATCATGTGATGGCAAAGAACACCATCATTTCAGAGGCAAATTGAGACCTGCATTTCTACAGATCCTCTACTTAAAGGGCACCCTGATTTAACTTCTTTTTTTAAAGAGTCAAATAGAGAAAACTCCTTGAAAATGTGGAGCTTCCTCTCTGCAGTTCTGTAAATTTGGACTGTTGCTTGCTGTCTAAGGAGATGATGATGGAGAAAGTTGAGCAACTGAGTGCAGAATGAAGGTTTCCGGGTAAGCTTGAGAGGACAAGAAAATTTGAAATTAACATTTTATAGTTTAGTATATTGACCCAATTTAATGCAGTAAACTTATAACAAGAATCATCTTGTTCTGGTCTTAAATACTACACTGGGTAAGACAAACTAGAGTACATTACTTTTTGCTGTTCATCAGTAAGTGGAATTCTTTCTTACACTGTGGTGCATTCGGAGTTCAGTAAATGCGGGGGGTTTTCCCCAGAGGAGGAGGGAGTAGTCATTGGTAGACTTCTCCTGCTTAGCTGAATAGTGATGCAAAACCTTTTAAAAAAATTATAATAGAAGCATTTGGAGCAGTGGTCTCTTTGTCATGACGCACTGCAAGAAAGCAAACAGGAATTATAAACCTTACTCTGAACTCAGCCATTTCAGATGGTATTTTTAATACAAGGCACATATTTCCATCCAATAAAGTGAACTGATTTTTCTTTTTTGTATCATTATTTTATTCCAAACTTGAAAAGGGCAAAACCACCATATTCTAAACCACCATCTCAGATAAGGATAAATTACACCATCTTGTGGATATAAAGAGAGCACTAAATTTTGTTTAATGTCAATTTGATTCTAAGGATAATCAGTATTTTCACTGAGAAGATACTTTGATTCATAAAAACCCTCCAAACATGATACAAACCTCTGTAGAATCTTAATAATATGCATTATTTGAATGCTGTGTTGTTAGATTTGGGCTTTTTAAGACTGTACATCTGAGATACGTTTTTCATCTGTCGCTTTCTCAGTGTGGCTGAAAAGAATACTCATCTCATGTACCTATAATTTACTGTTGTGACTACATTTATCCCTGAAATACATATTTAGAAACTCACAGGTATTTATGTACTTACAAATATAAGAAAATTTTGGAAGCTGCAATTTGTCAACATCTCTTCCAACAGATAAGGTCACCTATATTTCTTAATATTATTTTAATCAGAAGTCCACCTGATGAGTCACAGAATGTTTCACAGTCTTAAGCAGTGCGTTTAGTAGAGGTTATTTCACCTATACTTGATAGAAATTTTATGGGAAATTTAAGTACCAGAGATAATATGTAGCTCATGAAAATGTTCAGTAGCCATGCTGTTAATGCTACTTCTCCTAGAGGATGAAAAAGACAGGAAATGCTGCAGAAGACTCTGTCATCAGTGATCATTAACTGCTAAGGAACTTGTTAGTTTTATTTCTTCTGATGGTGCTTCTAGCACTGCAGTGACTCCAGATGCCCTCTAATCTTAGATTTTAATCATTCATTCATCATCCAGCTTCATTATTACTGTTGGACTCCCATGCTAATGATACAAGACCATGGCAGAAGCTTTCCTCCAGAAGTATGCATTGAAGTACAATTTTTTTAGAATGGAAGTACAAGCCTACTCCTACCCAAAGTTCAGTTGAAGCACAAAATCTTCAAGAAACGCCCCATTTCTAGTCTGAGGGAGCTCTGCTTGAATGGCAACTGGTGATTAATTGTCCGATTTCTTGTGTGAATCCTGTAATAGAAAAAATTGGCAGTATTCTGTACTGCCTTTCTGTCAGATGTCCAAATGGTTTCAAATATTTTACCTAGACCGAGCAACAACTCCTTCAGCCAGTGTTTTTTTCTACTATGAAGGGAAAGTCACATCCATTACACAGTGGGAAACTGAAGTTTCACTTTTAGATGTCTGAAAAAATACTTTGGCCAAGTAAGATTTTTTTTTTCTTTTACTGGATGCCGTCACTACAGCTGGGCTGGACGAGCTATTGCATGTATATTCACAATGTATTTAGACAGCTTTCAGAAAGTAACTTGTATGATGTTGCAAACTGACTGTAGCTCTTGGTGCTTTCTCTTGCATATACCTTCACCTGCCCATAGAGTCGTACTACGACAGTGTGTCAGATATGAAGTGGTACATGGTAATTGCTACTAAAAAGCCTTGGATATATAAAAATGTGTTGAGTAATGTTTGCTACATACTATACTAGTAGGCTACCTATGTGCAAAAAGTTATTCTCTGGTGTTATAAGAGGCATACATTTTTAAGACGCTGTCAGACATTTCTAAGACTGTCCTACATCTGTGTATGTGTCATGTTGCTGATCTGCTAATGCATAGTAACACTGAAAAATTCCCAGCGTGTCAGGATAACCCCAACAGAAAAATGACATCTTCATATGCGTCCCTTGATGTGCTTGCTTTCTTCCAAAACTTAGTTCAGAAATCTTTCAACAGTGTTTCAGGGCTCTCATCAAAACAGTAAAGAAAAGAGAATTTAGTTTTGATGGTCATAACATATAGAATGCATAGGTACTACTTACAGATAGCTTTATTACATAGGTATGAGAGCAAACGAAGAGTCCTTCTACCTTCCTAAGGCCGAGGTGGTATCTGGCAAGGCTATAAAATATAGTATTAAAATTAATGCTGCCTTTTTTAGAATACTGTATGCTATCTTGCAGTAAACAAGCATGGCATTATCTGTAATTAAACTTAAAAAGCACTTTTATACTCTAAAATTGTGTGTGAAGTAGAGAGACAAAAAGAAAATAATGCCCTGGGTTTTTGGCTGTTCAGTTAGGTTTTGGGGGTTTTTTTGTTGATGGGATTTTTTTTTTTTGTAACTTCTACCTGTTCTTTTTAATCTTTCTCTTTTATATTGAAGTTTTATGTAACAGTCCCATTCAGATTTGAGTGCAAAAGGAATGGACCAGATGGGGAAAAAAAACACTTGTGCCAAGATAAACACGTTTTTCTCCATTTTTACAAGTGCCTTTACAAATGCAAAGTCTTAGGAGCTGAAAAATGGTGAAAAGGCCATCTTCAGATCAGTCTAGTGAAAATCAATTTGATTTGTCCTGCTCATGTTGCTTCTAAAACTGGAGGTTCATACACATCTCCCAACTGGACTATTTTTATAATTTTATACCTTGATATTTTAGAATGTCTTTTTCTGTAGTTCATTTGATACAATATAACTTCAAAGTCATGTTATATTTAGCTTAGGTGTAGTAATATATTTATATGTGATTTTAAAATTAATGATCTCCAGGTTCTTTTGGAATTACATATCTGCTTACAGACCTGCTCTAATTCTACTGGATTAGATTTAGGATCAGGTACTGTGTTTGTAAAGTAAATGGAATGTTTTTTAATCTCCAAAGATAGAAAGTTCATTAGCCATAATGTCTATACAAAGCCACACACGTCCTATAGCAAGATGTGAATATCATAGCAGTTATAAAGATAATTTTGTCTGTATAAGGCTACTGAAAAAAATCCTATTCATTGTATATCCTTGTGTTTTCTTCATAGTGCTGTAGAAAATGTAGTATTTAATTACACAATTCTGACTGTCTTAATGGTTTTTCATTGAAGTCTGGATTCGAGTCACCTGTGCAACTAAAACTGTTTAAGAAATTCAAATTTTGAAATTTATCTTACTCTGCAGAATCTCTTCTTTTGAGCAACTGCATATGAACTTAGCGTTATCGTATTCTTTGTTTGAATATTCAGCCATATGATCATAATTCAACATAATTGTTTTGGGTAAATATTATGTATGTATGTACGTCAACTATATATGCAATTAGTTTTTTTGACACTTGAAAAACAAAAATGCTAATACAGGTGCAAAATTTTAAAGGCATTAGTATATAAATATGGCTGGCCCTCCTGCTACCACAACCCAAATGGTGCTATTCTCCAATGTCATTTCCTTATTAAGAGCATCAGTAGTAACCAGTAAAGCTGATGGATGGTAGCAGGATGGAAAAATACACTAATCCAGTGCACATACATCTTTCTCTCTGTTATTCTGATGTTTAGCTCTTTGGGAAATGCTTTTTGGCAAGTTTGCTCTTAGATGTGGAACCTTAATTGTTGTCTTTTTCCCCAGAAAATAAAACCATGGAGAGGTGAAAATGTCAGGCTTTGTAGAAAGTATCCAAAGTTGCTGCCTGAGCTACTGAAACAAAGGGGGTCTGCACCAGAAACTGTAGCCAGGGTGATTTTTCTCACATTTCTGAATGGTGTCCTAATTTTGTTATGCTGACGAATACTGGCAACACCATTTTAGCCCCAGGCTTAGTTGGTAAGCTTGGCGTATTTTTAGGTTGTGTCATCCAAAAGTTTACAAAATATCGACCGTTCACTTCAGGCAAGTGAAGCCAGCAGTCAGAGATTCCCACTTCCAGTTCTCTAGTGTATCACATCTAGCAAAATAAATTAGGAAATTCCATACCTGGGAAGAAAGCAGCATAACTTCCTTTGTTCTAAGAACTGGTGAGTTGGCTGTGCAAAGAGCTCAAGAATGTAATCATGCATGTTTGAATATTTTGCATTATTTTGATTCCTATCCTCTTGGGTCCTGCTATCTAATGCCATTGGTTTTGCCAGAAAAAGATACTGCTCTCATGATTTTTTAAGTGGATGCGTCGTGTATCTCACAAAATTAATTAGATAGTCTTAATTTTTGTGTGAAGATGCAGAAAATGTTAGTTTAGGACAGAGTACTGAAATGTAGTTGGCAAATCTGGGTTAGTGTTAAAGTGAGCTAATATCACATTTAAAAAAGCTAAAGAAACAAACAGGTATAGACAGTCATAGCACTTGAAGTGGTAGCACAAAGTTTGTCCTCAAAATGAAATGTTTAAGTATTCTCATTAAATATAAGAACACAGAATTGCTGTAAAAATTGCCCATTTCTAGATGGTGATCTCTATATATATTGGTTGATTTGTTTAGTTAATACCAAGTTACTTGATGCAATGAATTCTCTATTTCCATGTTACAGGTCTGTTACCACAGCTATTAGGAGTAGCACCAGAGAAGGCCATAAAACTTACTGTAAGTTTGCAAATGGATTGTTTTCACACTTCTCCACATTGTAAAGTCTATCTAATTACAATTAGCGCATTAAGGATTTTTATCCTTAATGTGTCAGCAGCAATGCAGAGTGTTCCCCAGGGCTCAGTATTGGGGTCAGTTCTGTTTAGTATCTTTATCAACGATCTGGACGAGGGAATCAAGTGCACCCTCAGTAAGTTTGCGGATGACACCAAGTTGGGTGGGAGTGTTGATCTGCTTGAGGGTAGGAAGTCTCTACAGAGAGATCTGGACAGGCTGGATCGATGGCCTGAGGCCAATTGTATAAAGTTCAACAAGGCCAAGTGCTGGGTCCTGCACTTTGGTCACGGCAACCCCATGCAGCGCTACAGGCTTGGGGAAGAGTGGCTGGAAAGCTGCCCGGCAGAGAAAGACCTGGGGGTGCTGGTCGACAGCCGGCTGAATATGAGCCAGCAGGGTGCCCAGGTGGCCAAGGAGGCCAATCGCATCCTGGCCTGTATCAGAAATAGCGTGGCCAGCAGGAGCAGGGAGGCGAGTGTTCCCCTGTACTGGGCACTGGTGAGGCCGCACCTCGAGTGCTGTGTTCAGTTTTGGGCCCCTCACTACAGGAAAGACATTGAGGTGCTGGAGCGTGTCCAGAGAAGGGCAACCAAGTTGGTGAGGGGCCTGGAGCACAAGTCCTGTGAGGAGCAGCTGAGGGAACTCGGGTGGTTTAGTCTGGAGAAAAGGAGGCTGAGGGGAGACTTTGTCACTCTCTACAACTACCTGAAAGGAGGTTGTAGCAAGGTGGGCGTCAGTCTCTTCTCCCAAGTAACAAGTGATAGGACAAGAGGAAATGGCCTCAAGTTGAAGCAGGGGAGGTTTAGGTTGGATATTAGGAAAAATTTCTTCACCGAAAGGGTTGTCAAGCATTGGAACAGGCTGCCCAGGGAAGTGGTTGAGCCACCATCCTTGGAGGTATTTAAAAGTCTTGTAGATGTGATGCTTGGGGACATGGTTTAGTGGTGGGCTTGGCAGTGCTAGGTTAGTGGTTGGACTGGATGATCTTAAAGGTCTTTTCCAACCTAAACAATTCTATCATTCTCTGATTTTTGCTTGATACAAACTTAATTACAAAAAGCACAAAGCAACTGTTTATATCTGACTTGTATGCCATTTGTAATGTTCACAAGTCACTTGCAGATATATATATATGTACATTTTAAGAATCTTACTGAAAACTTGTTTTTGGACTCACTCCAAAATGTAACAAGCTTATTCAACTTGTTCAGCTCATCTGCTTGTTTGTAAGTAGCACAGGCCTTTGGTTTCACTTCTTAGCAAAAATGGGTAATTATTTATTGGATTTGGAGGGCTTTTGTGGTTCCTATATGTTTAATTCCAGTGCAAGAGGAGATAATATGAGCATGCAGTGTAGTGTTGGTAAGAAAGGAACTTGTTTGCATGAATTTTTTTTCTTAAATGTTTTGCTTCTGTAATTTTGTTATTTCTTGAATGATTTTAAGGCACTGAAGAATTTCTTCTTATAACCCATTCGTAATGTATTGGTTATTCAATGGTAAGCTAGTATTCACCAAAGCTTGTAGTATGCATTTTTTAAAAAGGAAGTACTTAATGCTATTAATTGCGTTACTATTGTGTTAAAACTTATTATTGAACATTCTGATATTAATTTGAAATTATATTTAAATTTTTAAATGTAGTGAGCATTTCTAAAATCTTAAGTGATTTTATCATTAATTTTCAGAGAATGACTTTATTATTTAGTTAGTGATTGTTATCTTTTTTTCAGTAATAAATATTTGAATTGTGCTGCAAATCTTTGTTAGAAAGAAGAACATAGCTTTACAATATTTCATACAAAATCTAAGATTTGTTTGATATCTGTTAGTTGGTAGCTTCATGGATATATTTGCATTTTCAGTTGCACAGAATTTGCAGCTGATGTTTTCTCCAACCTTTTTTAATTTATCAGCTTTCCTAAATGTTTGTTTTTTAAGGTTAATGATTTTGTGAGAGATAAGTTTATGACTAAAGATGGCTCTGTCCCACTGGCTGCAGAAATTCTTGCTGGTGGCTGTGTAAGTATCTTTAATTTCTTTCATATGAGATTCATGAAAGTGCGGTGTGTAATATTAACTATGTGGACTAAGACTTCTGTTTAACCACAGATCCAGTTCAAGAGCAGACTCTACTAGAGCATCTCAATTCTTTCCTAGATAGGCCAGCCGTTCTTGATGAAAGGGTAAATGTTTCTGTGCATCGTGTCTTTTAACTGCGCTGTATAATTCTCACAGCTTAGAGTTTGTTTCCTTAATAAAGGATCTGTCTTTATTCATGTTGGCTGTAGCTTATAGCCTAAAGAGGATTCATGCTAACCTTTCCAGAACTTAATAATGAGTTACTACTTTGTGGCACCCACTCTGCCACGTCACTTCTTTCCGATGTGTTATTGCACCCACTAATTTTCACTTTTTACAGTGATACTGGCTTTTTGAAATGGCAAAAACTACTCATGCTTCTTTGAGTTCATAGCAGACGTAGGCTGTGTAATGTTAACTCAGTACATAATGCATTCCTGAATGTAGGCTGTATTTAAAACCCACTAAGTTTTTAAGAGTGTTTTGCTTGCACAAAGTAGTATCTTAATGAACAACTGGCATATTACTGGGTAAATGATAATACTTCACGGTTTGATCTAGTTCTGTCTGTTCATATCACGGCTTACTTTAGCTGGTGTATTGATTTTGTTCAAGCAAATGTAAATACTTTAGGTAAAATGAATAGTTGTTCAAAGACCAGCGCACTTTACAGATAAAGAACACTGTTTATTTAAACGGGCTTTGATCACTGGGGCAGAGCAATGTTGGTATATTTTCAATCTATCTTTGTTTCAGCTGTCATAAGACAGATGAGGTCACATTTTCAAGCAGCTTCTACCTGTGTCAAAAACTACAGTGAGCAGCAACTTAAAAACAAATGCTTGTGTCTTAACCTCAGTAGGTGCAGAGATTTGTGCTGTATGTGCTTGCAGAGAGCGTACTATGATTATCTGAGCCTCAGGGTGCAATGGCTAGGTTGTATTGCAGACTGAGAAGCTCTGGCTTTCTATAATTCTCAGGAGATGGGGCAGGATTTGGCTGGTGTCTGACTGCTCCTTCTGTTTGATCACTGACCTGTTGTAGACTGCCAGGTAGGATCCCCTTGTTCTGTAACTTTAGGAGCATTCGGGGGAGAAAAAAAGAAGGGGAGGGAGAGAAGAATGTGGGTCTCTAAAGCTCTAAATAAAAAGCATGCTGTAAATGAAGGAAAAATGCAATAAAGTGCTTGCAGAGTAAAAATTATTTGCCCCTTACACTAATAAAACGTCTTATGAACATAGCAGCCATAGAGAATTCAGCAAAATTTTCATTTAAAATGTCATTTGATCTAGGGTTTTTATTTTTACAGACTGCTGTGAATTTTTTAATGCAGTACAAAAAGCACTCTTTACAGAGAGCTGTCATTCATGAGAATGCTGCAGCAAGCTTTTTGCCAGTAGTTCGTTGTAAACTAAGGATCTGCTTTAAGAGATAGGTGGTTTGAGACGTATTTTAAACGTGCTGTAAATGTTGGCTTGTCCTATTTGGTATTTGAAATATATATTAACAATGAGATGCTGCATAAAGTTGTAGCAGTAGACATGTGGTGGCAGAATGCCTTGCATTTTCTTTTAACTGGAGTGCTCCACTTAAGGGCATAGTCTGGTGCCAGGTAGATGGGTTGCAACTTGTCTTTTCTGCAGGTGGTCTTTGGGGTTTTTTTTTTGTAATTTTAAACCCAATTCAGACTAGCAACAGAGACTATCGTTACAAGTGGTGCCTAGTTTTTTGGGGTGAATTTTTCTCTCATGGTATAAACACATGCATAAAATACGAGATGCCAAAGACAGGCTTTTTCCTATAGATTTCGGTGTTGTATTGGCCTAACTTTCTGTCCCTGTTTAAGCGAACGTGAAACCTGCGATTTCACTGTGGAAAGAGGAAGGACACTGTTGAATGCTTTTGAAAATTTTCAGTCTTGGATTTTTACCTCATTTCACAATGTAGTAATCGCTTATGTGGGAGGGAAGAAGACAGGAGCGCATGATGTGTTAAGAGTCTAAAAAGGGGCAGCCAACTAAGATGAATTTCATAAAAGACACCTGCCCTGTCACCTTTCTGCTCTGAGTATCTAATTCTCAGCTGTGATTGTGTTACAAACACAGATGTTAAATT
Organism: Haliaeetus leucocephalus; assembly: GCF_000737465.1. Classification (NCBI taxonomy): domain Eukaryota; kingdom Metazoa; phylum Chordata; class Aves; order Accipitriformes; family Accipitridae; genus Haliaeetus; species Haliaeetus leucocephalus. Next base: position 2,605,211 of record NW_010972436.1, read on the forward strand.
TTCCTTCTTCAGTGGTTCTGTTTCCTTGGAGTGTATTCATTGCTTATGGAAGGGCTGTGTGCTGGGATGCATACTACATTTTAATGTTTTAAATACCGTCCCTGTGAGTACAGTATAGCATTAATACCTTAGAACTGGAGGACCGAGCAGATACTTGGATGGTTTGCGTTGTTCAGTAACACAAAGGGCTTTGAAGGGGTCAGTATCACCTGAGTAGCTCCACTCCACTGTTTGCCCAACCATTGCCAGGCGTTGACTTTTAAGTCCCCAAGGAGTTCACTTTGCATCATAATTACTGAGAATTAGTACACATGGCTGACTTTTGCACTTGTAACTAAAGCTGATTGTTTCATTGAACAAGTCTTTTTCTGTTTTGTAAACTGTTTTCTCTCCTGGAAAAAAAAAAAGAAAAGAAGAAAATAGAAAGATCTTTTACTTCATGACCTCGTGGCACTTAGTTCAGTTAACAGCCTGTTTCATAGCTTTTTATTATGTGAAGATGAAAGTGATAGGTTGGTTGAGATTTTTTTTTTGTTGTTGAGACCCCCAAGAACATAATTAAAAGTATAACCTTTATATTTTTATACAGAATCTTAAGGAAGGTTGTTATGTAAATTACTAACTCAAAATTTCCATCTCCTTTGTTTGTAAGAAATTTTCCTACTGACTATGGTGTTTGTTACCCATAAAAATTACATATATGTAACTTCCAGTTTTGCACAATGCCTGACACCCACCATGAACTCTGGTCTCTGCTGTTCATTTAGGACTCTCATTTCTCATATGAATCCTGTATAGCCTTTATCATTATTAGACTAGTAAAAAGCTTTGGTTCCAAGACATATTGTAATGATACCGTAGAGCTAGGATCTGCTGAGCATCTAAACCACAAATCTGACGTAACCTCCTTGAAGGAAAAAGTGTACAAATATACTAGGTTTGATTTCTGCTAATGCTGTAACTTACCTTCAGGGATTCTTTAATAAAGGGATGATCTTGGGTAAGCTGTAAGTACAACCTGAAATCTTTTTATTTTACAGTGGCAATAATCTTGAAGTTTCCGTAAGGTTTTTTTTCCATGGTCTTTCAATTTATTTTATATTTTAAATAAAAAATAATCACTAGTCATACCGAGTTTAGCTGCTTGCTTCTTTTAAACTTAATTCACTTAAAAGCTTCTGTTAAAAGTAACCTGATTTTTTTGATACAGCACTGTTGTTATTTTTTTTAGTTATATTAACCAATTGAAAATTTTGTTTGTAAAAGTGGCATAAATATTATTTTGGTGGTTTTGAGGTGTTTCTTTAACACTAAGCTTTTAGGTGAGACAGTTATTTCGTTTAGTTCCTTAAATAAAGCAGTTCCACGTTTAATTGAAAAAATACACGTTGTGTGTCTGGAAGTAACCAGGAAGGAGATGCAAAGATGCAAAATAAAGAGTAATCATAAAACACACACAAAAATATTAAGAAAAACAGAAGTATAGCATGACTAAAAAGAAATAGTTGTATAATATATGTTGCCTTGTCTGCATATAGTAATACAATTATATAGGTAAATCGGAGGCTTAATTTTCAGCAAGAAAAAAGCATTTTGCTTTATTAACCTTTGCTTCTGCTCTCCCTCCTCTTTCCTTTTCCACACACAGTCTTTTCCTTCACAGCTGCTCAGTGTGTGCTCACTATTAGCCAGTTTAAATCATGTAGCACAGTACAATTACAGACCCCGTACAGATCTGCTTTTATTTAAGTTGTCAGTACAATTTTAGGCATATTTCTGGAGACTTTATAGTAATAGTAATAAAGTTAAAACATATTGGACCTGCTTGGACAACCTCAACTCTGCTATGGAACATAAAAATTAGATACGGTTAAGATGGAGTTCATCTAGAAAGTGCAAAATCCTGTCCAGAATTAATTCTTATAAAGGAATATGATGTGAAATTCCAATTGAGTTGTGCTGAATAAGTGATCCAGTACAAATAGTTTTATAAAGCTACTTACAACATGTATTTTATGTTTCAGAGAGTAATAAAGATAAGTCCACATCTGAGCTGCATTTTCTCTGTGGCAATGCAGTGGAGGTAGAGGGTGTACGGACTGCAATTCCCACACTTCTTAGATCTCTTACTTGCAGAAATTTAGACATTTCTAAGTTGTAGGCTAAAGGAGACTGAAGGTGTCATTATTGCTTTCATTATTCAGAAATCTAAATCTCATAAAATTCTATTCTGTTTGACAAAGAAGGCTGAGCTATGGGTAGAATGAAACTGAGCATTATGTATTCCAGGGGGGGAAAAAAAATCTCTGCATGTATATCTGAAAAAAGAACAACTGCTATCACATAGAAAAGTTTTGGTATAGTTTATTGAGATAGTTAAGCAATCATGGTCTTCTTGATGATTGCTCATATTAGCTTTGAAAGCAAATGGCATACATCTCTTGAACTCTTAATAGATTTGTTCTCGAAGGTCTGTTCTCCTTGTAGTCAGGCATTACTTTCAAGGGGAGTTCTACCTGCATGTGTAAAAGCCCAACATTCACATTTCTTGTTTAAGGAAAAGTTCAGAAGCTCCTGATAAATTTTTTTTTCCTTGATTAAATTAAAAGCTATTTTATTTTTACATAAAATTTATGTTGTTAAATAAATTAATTGGAGTTAAAGTCTATTTAATATAATTAATATAATGTAAAAGAATATACTATAATTAATTACGTGTTTTTAAAGTGTAGTTTTCTCCTCTGAACCACTGTAATTGGAGTTATTTTCAGCATACTGAAAATAATTTAAACTAATTGTAAACTTTGGTACAAAAAAGTGCAGCTAGATCTGGACTTCAATTTAACTTCACATTTGCAAACCTGTTGTATTTGAACACTGCTCTGTTTTAATTGTCTCTGATTAATTTTCATCTGATCTTAGATTTAAGCCTTGTAAAGAAGTTTGGGAAGGCAACATACAGTAACATGATAGTCCTTCCAAGAGATTGTACCAAAGGGTGGGGAAGTGCCTGGTGTCCAGTTCCTGCTTATCTTTGACCTCACCCCACATTTCCTTGCAGGTTTGGATGTTTTAAAAGTAGTTTGCTCAAATTTTCACACAGTCATACCTGTTTAAACTGGCCTTTCCTGAAAGCAGTAAGGAGTTATGCAGAACATGATTTCACTCTGGTTTGAATTTTCCTTTTGGATTGGCTAATGTAATTTTATTTTTTTTCCAGAGGTATTTTCCCATAATAAATTAGAGGTGTTTTTCCATTTTGCTTCCCCTCTCCTCTTCCTTTTCATTTCCCTTCTCCCCTAAAAAAAAGAGAGCAAGAGAGAGGGAATTTTTCAAACTGTAGAACAAGAAGGGATGCATAGGTTTAGGTTGATATGTTTCTGATTGTAGAACTGAACAGTTCTGAACTCTTAAAAAGCCCATTTTTTTTCCAACAAGCATACTTAATATTCTTTCCATTTGAAATGTATTCTTTTTTTCCTATTATATTAAAAATAATGACTGCAAAATTTTATATGAACATACATTACAGTTTAAAACATGTATTTGTTTTGACAATTATATTTTATTACACATCCCTTTCTCCTATTACTCCTTTTTCTACTGGCAGTAAAGTATTGTAGTGTTTATGAGTGCAGGTTCCAAAAAACCCCCAAAACAAAGCCTCAAACTCAAATCAGGAATTAAAATCTAGCTTTCTATGAGAAAAAGGAAGATATTTATGATGTCATGGTAATTTATGATGTGACCAAGAAATAATGGGTCACAGTTTTAATACAGCTACCATGCTTTAAGACTTGAAAGGTCTGTAAATCATTAAATGATTCTACAACTAGTCAAAATAGACAACTAGAGCAGACAGAGCCAAATGTTAACATATTTGACAGGTCTGTAACTTAATTGCTTTTATAATGCCAATCAAGTAGGCTCCACTTTGATTTTTTTTTTTTTGGCTAGGCTTCTGAGAACTGAATTACCTATAACGTGGAAAATATCAAATCCACAATTTTAATTTTTTTCCCACTGCAGACTTGGTCAGTGCTTATAAACAAACCATACTCCTGTTTGTTTCTGTTTAGCCAGGTCATTAATATACAATTGTAGGAGAATCGTCACAACTTGTATCCAAGTCTTGGAAATCTGTCTGAAGCAGTAGCAGGAATGTACTTCTGTTCAGACTAATTGCAATTCTATTTATGAGCACTTTTACGTGAGCGTTTGAAGGAGCTTGCTTTACGTTTTATGTACACTTGGACATTAACAAGACTGTGATTCTAGCAATGTTCACTGTTTGAGCTGCCCAAAGTAAAACCTTAGCCAGACCAAGAGAAAGCTGTCCTCGGAAGACAAGAAGGATTAACTGGAGAGAAACACAGTTCTGCCTGAGCAGCATGAAAGCTGTTTCTGTGCTAGCCTGGTCAGGGTAGTGAAAAGCAGATGATTGAGGGCTCAGGAAATCTCCTCACGATCTGAAGAAAAGGTATTTACTATATGAACTCCCGTTGCTAAAGAGCATTATCAGAATCCTGTACAGATAGGACCACAGATGAGAGGACACAAAATAGCATGAAATGGCTTGTCTGGATTTTTGAAGCCTGGCTTTATCAGAAAAAAAGGTAACATAGAACCAAGCTTTTGAGAACCCAGTATGCTTTGCCCTTGACATACAGTGCCACGTAATTAAGGTTGTCACCTTTGAAATCTATAAGAAAAACAGTCACTTTGGACAGATGTCTGTTACTTGGTAGCTCTTCTGGTAACAGGCAAGTCCATAGTGAAATCACTGTTGCAGCAGCCCAATGTAATTCATCTGATGCTCTTGGGATCTTTTGCCATACAAACGCCAAGGCTTTTAGAGGTAGTTTGAAGCACTGCAGTGGCACTCCATAAATCTAGCTTCTAAGCCTTGTTCTGTCATAGAGTTAGTATGTGATTTTTGTGGTAAATCATTGAATAGTTCTATGCCTTAGTTGCCCTTTATTACACAATGAGGATGGTAATTCTTCCATTCTTGCATCCCTTGAGTACATTTTTAATTTAGATATTTTTTTTATGATGGGGAACAATCTTTATTTTGTGTCTGTACAACACTCAGCACTTTAGGAACCTTGGCTTTCATTAGGATTAATGGATGGTAGCAAATGCACAAGATAACAAGGTGCATCTGGCAAGGAGAAAGGGCCTGAGACAGTGTACAATATTCATTATGACTGAATGTGATAAACAGTTGACTAAAAATTTTGGAACTTGCACCTGCTCGTCTTTTTGTAAACTGAACGAGTAACCAAGACATTGTAGATGATTTCATTTACAGAGGTTGATTTTGGATAAGTATATAATATGTTGCTTATATATTTTAATGGTTGCCATTACTTGCCATAATTGATATCCCTGGGTAGATATTGTTGGGAAATATTAACGCTCTAATAGCAGTAGTAGTGCTTTCTTCATCTATGAAACCTTGAAAGGTGATAGGTGACAAGTTGCATGGGATGCAGAAGAAAGATCTAGGCTGACCCTAAATGCTCTTAGCTGAGAACAGGAAAAAGGCTATGATTTGAAGTAGGTAATAAGGTTAATTAGAGGCACAAGAACAGTTCATAGTCAGTAGAGATGAAAGGAAAAGAATCTAGTACTTTCTTCTGAGATGGAAAACACAGAATTTTCTTCCTGAATTGCAACCTGTATTCTCTTCAGAACCTACACTGAAGCTTTCAAATTGAGATGTGAAAGCCCTAGGAGATTTGGGTCTGGTGTGCTCATTTCTTATCTAATCTCATAACGGCACAAAATGCAGTTACATTAAAAAGAACAGGAATTTCTTGTCTTAGTGTAGTGAGGGGGGTGAAAATCTGTTTATTTTCCAGTAAATTTTATTACAAAGAGATTTGAACACGTGAAGAAGTAGAAAACATTCTGACTTCTTAAACTGGAGTGTTGTTAAGCGATTGTTATTAAACTAATTTTTTTTCGCTACAGAGTGGGTTTTATTGCCTCATGGACAAAAAAAAAAACCCTCAACTATTTCTACTTTTCCCTTCCATTCAGTAAAGTAGGAAAGTAGAAGGACACATGTGATAGACAGTACTGTATTACTGTACAAGGCTATACTGCCATCGAGAGGTGCTGGGTGATATCATACCAGTGCAGAGTTGAAGAACTGCAAAAATGAAAAAAACCAGCTTGTTTTTAAAAATTCACATGTGTGTGGATGCTTAGCTAGCTCTCCGTGTGTTAAAGCACATTGAATGTTTTACAGGGGTGCAGATTTCTAGCTATGTGTGTATGAGGAGTTCTTGGATGACAGAGGTATTTCCCTTTTATTTTCTTGCTTTACATCAAACGAGACCATAAATGCTTGTGATTAGATCAAATGTTAAATTCTTTCAGAATAATATGGCCCTTTGTGGGCCCTTACAGATAATTATCCATGCAGTACCTCTAGGTATCTACTCCTATAAATAACTCAAAATTGCAGTTTTTATTTTAATCACATGATAATAACTAAAAAGTAATAGATTTGCTTTTACAGTCAGATCACTTGTTTCTTTAAAAAATGATTGGAAGAGTTGATAAGGAATTCAGAGTTGAGGGTATTCAAGTTTGTAACTTCAGTGTGGAAAAATTGGTGTTACTGGGAAGTATCTATATTAAATGGTTGAAGAAGTTGATTTTTGTGACACTTGGTGAAGAAACCATTAAGCTTGAGTGACCTGAGCTTAAACTGTGTTTATTCTGGCCAAAAAAGTAGTTTTCAAATTCTGACCTTTGGGAGCATATTTCAAAATTTTAAAATGAGATACACTTTCAACTGCAAAAGTTAGCAAACAAGAAGGCAATGTTCTTCAACTTTTGGCCAAACAGAATGAATGAGCAGGGTGATACAATTTGCTGATGATGTTTTGTCTGTTTTTTCTATAACAGTATATACAAGCACCTTGAAGAGACTGGAAAAAAATAGGTTGATGAGATTTCTTTCATTGCATTCACTGTGCAAAAACTCAGAAGACAGGAGCCATGCTATTGTGATTCAAGCTACTAATTTGGAGATCAGGATATCTGGAGACTCTTACATGTTTGAGCTAGGGGGACGCACACACTGGGCATACAATTAACCTCTTTACCTCAAATCCCCTTCTTGTAAAACTAGAGTCATTGTACTTTCCTCACAGGAGCACTGGAGGAAATACCATTAATATTTATGAGACACTTGCATACTATGATGATGAATAACACAATAAAAGTTACCAGTACTAGACAAGCAAGGAATCATTTCATTAGAGAGTATAGTAGCCATCTCCAGTTTGCCCCCCCCCGCCCCCCCATTTGGAGAGTAAGGAGCTGCAGTTACCAGCACAGATGGTTAAATAACAGTGATAAAAGCTCCCCACCAGGCAACTGTACTTGTTACCGCTAGAACTGCCTCTGCACGGGCTGATAAACCAGCCTTCCTCTCCATCACAAAGCAGGCAGGTGGTAGAAACCCTCCTGCCGACACCCTCTGTCAGGTATTGTCTGGCTCATCACTTTCAGTTATTCACCATTTGATTTTTGGAGTGTATCTTTGATCAAATTCAGAGGATGACAAAGGTTGTTCAGGGAGTTCTGGGCTAGTACCTGGACAGTTTTGTGGAAAGACTTCACTGGAAATTTCTGATGTCTTTCTTCAGACCTGAAGCAGAACTGGTAGTCTTTTTAGTAGCACCTGGTGCATGCAGGTCTCGGTGCTTTAAAAATTTGAATGCAGCGAGCTTGATTGTATGAGGTGGGTAAATAATAGGATCCCCATTTTTCAAATGGCAAGCCGAAGCAGAGGAAATGTTGTGTGATTTACTCACAGCCACAAACATCTAATGCTGCGAGTGTTGATGCAGCCAGGTTGGACATGCAAACATAAACATTTATATGTGCTAGAATCTAAAGTATTTCACTTTTATTTGAATTCAGAAATTATTTGCCTTTATTCTCCTTCAGAATCAGATACCTGCTTCTCTTCCCTTTCTTTAAATACAGCACTTATAAACACTTTAATACATTTTTTTAAATTGCTCAGTGTTTTGGTGCATTAATAATAATAAACTTAATTTTTGTCATCTTTTAAATTTTATTATGGTTTTCCTGTAGTGAAAATTAAAGGAACACTTCCCACGGAGTCATGGCACAATGAACTGCGAGAATATCATACTGAGGGAAAGTAGTTTATTTGTGCTAACGGATCAGTTGGTATGAGTTTTTAAGTAGTGTGTTTTAGAGGAGGGCTGTGGTATAGAAAACTTACAAATGAACAGTATCACTTGCAAATAAACATTATCACCTGCAATTGGGATTTTATCATTTTAAGAAGAAAATATATGTGATGGCATGTGGGAACGCTTAGTATTTGTAATACATAGACCCAAATGTTTATTATGTAGGAATCTGTAATTCATCATAAGGACCTTTCCAGGATTTTTTTTTTTATTTTGAGACTGTGCAAGATGAGTAGACAAGTAAAAGAAACAATTTTTTTGTTATGAATGCTTGCTTACTTAATATGTTTCAGTTTAACTGCAAAACTGAAGTCAGCATATGTGCCAAATAATTTATCAGTCTAATTTCTGATGGCAACAAGAATAGCAGTTTTATATGTACCAGGATTCTGGTTTGGTAAAAGCAGTTAAATTAAATTATGCCAATTTGAAAGTCAAAACCAGTTGAGTTACACAAGAGCATGCTTTTTCTGGTCAAAATAGGAAACATTTGGGATATTTTGGGGGTTATGTAAAGACTTTAATTTGTAACCACACTGTGTATGCTCAGTCTAAGTGGTAGACAAGAATAGTTGTTCGTGCGATTTGCCATTTCTTCAGCACATTATTTAAACCATATTACTGTGCATATTTTTTATTTTGAATGATAGTTAATCTGAGCTATGATTAATTCTTTTAACATTTAGATAATTTAAAAAAGATGTGCACATAGTGTTTACATACTAGACATGGCTAGATGCAAGCACATTTAAATGCAGCTTATTTCATTTTAGTCATAACCTTCCAGAAAAGAAACAGTTGTTTTTTGTGGGGTGGGTGAGGGTTGCCCTTTGCATAGTTTGTGTGATTTCAGAACCTAGAGAATGGCATAGCTGTTGGGCCATGTAATTAAGAAATTAACATAAGTTAGAATGACACTGTTGAATTTGGGCCAGATGGAGTTTAAGTGAGTATTTTCTGAATACACTTAGGTAACCTTCTTGTTACCTTTTTTTCTTGTTTCAAATTTTTAACTCGAGATCTGTCAGTGTAGCAGAAAGGTTATGCCCTCCCTACATTACATATTGCGAATGAGATGAACTTTACAAGAACTAGCAGGGAATGTGAAATGCTTGCCACTGTTGTGTTTTAAATCTAACTTTCAAAATCAGTTGAGTGATGTCTTCCCAACAAATGGAGACTGACATGTTAAAAACATTTAGCAGTTCTTTCCTTCAGTCTGTAGACCTTCTTTTCTTTATTACCTGGTGCACAAATAACGATGTGGAGCTCAGACTCTTGAATCAAACAGCATTTAATGGCAGTGAAACTGGTAGTTCTGTGGGGTTTTTAAAAAAGCACAATATATCTGTAGTTCTGGTCTTTGGAATCCATGTGTTCTTTGTTTTATGAACTCATGCCAAAATTGAAAAAGCTTCTGCCAGACTTTTACTCTTCCAACAGTATGTTTTCACTTTCTGTGTAGTGGCATGCACATCTCAGTTTCTTTACTTAGTTACTAATTCTTCCTTTGACTTTATTACTTGCTTTACAGTGTTCTTGGCTTGTCAGTATTGTATAACTTGGTGTTGGTGAATGTATTCTTGCAGCAAGAATTGAGCTGGTGTCTGTCTGATGTAATGCAGTGTCCAGCAGTGGCTGACCTGTTTCCTCTCTGTTTTTCCTGACCACTCATCTGGGGGGGGCGGTGTGTAGATTTCCTACCTTGTGAGCTGCAGTTTATTAACTAATACTAAAACTCTTGTCTGCTAATAGATTAACCAGCTGCAGCAGGATTAAAAATGTCTTCTCTTGAATGTAACAGGACATAGGCTGCAAATAATGTAGCAGGTTAATGTATTGTCTTCCACTTTTCATTTCAGGCTGGAGGTTCTCAAGTGATCTTTACCAATCCACTGGAAATTGTTAAGATTCGATTACAGGTGGCTGGAGAAATTACTACTGGTCCACGAGTTAGTGCCCTCACTGTATTACGGGACTTAGGCTTCTTTGGTCTCTACAAGGTATGGGTTTTTTTATATATACATGAATTAAAATCCAATTATTAATATTTCAAATCAAAAGATCATTTCATTGTTCTCGCAAACTTTCATAGGTGGACATAATTGTACTTTTTGAAAAATTCTTCCTGTAGATCATGTAGATCTTACTAAGATTACTTTTCTCGCTTCAGCAGGTGTAAGTATTGTTCATCGAGGATTAGTTTGTGATTCCTGATGTTCTGCCTGGTGTAAAAGTAAACATTATCATCTGCTTCATGATCTAGAGCTTACAGTTTTGGAGTTGTGCTTTTGCTCTTCTGTGTTTGATTCAGCAACTTTCCCAGATGTCATTGTTAATTTCATGATGGGAATTAATTGCAGCACAATAATAGTGAAGAAATACAGACAGTGGGAGCCCAGCATAAAAATAAACTCCTAAAGCAAGCTTCCCCTTGCTACTTTAGAAGAACGTTGCCACAAATAATACCAGGAAAAGCTGCTTTTATGAGTGTATACTACAAACTCCGCAGTTCTGCTTTCTACATTACTGTCTTCACATGGATATGTAAATATGTAGAAATAAAGTTAGGTTTAATGTGAGACTGTCGCAGGATTAGAAACATCTTGTGTCGAATCTAATAGGATGTATGCTGCAAATAATTTAAAAGGATTAACATACTGCCTTCTACTTTTAGATGAAGGAGACTAGATATGGGGGGGTATGAAAGGTCTCGGAGTACTTTGAGATAGCCATTGCACACAGTATTGAAACAAAAGCTGTAATGAGTGCCATATACTTAAGAGCACTGTGCGGTGTTTCTTCAGATTCTGCAGCTTACTTCTTGGGAGAAAACTTTCACACTACCCATTTGTCCCAGTATTTCCAGTGCAGCAGACAGTACTCTTCTGTTTCTTATTTACAGCAGCATAACTGTAAATTGAAGATGCTTCAAAAACCACCAAATGAGCCCCATCCCCCTCCTCCACAATACTTGAATTCCATCTCCACTTTTAAGCATCCAATACTTTTAAATTGTTCTGTTAACATTACAAAGAGGAAGCCTGCCCGGGAGTAGATGTATGTATGTTTTGGCCTGGAGAGAAGTTGCAGACCTGAATAGGATTTAATGGGGAGTTGTTTTTCCCTTTAAATTGACTTGCTAATTTTTTAGGTGTTTTACTGAAGCTGATGCTATTGTGTAAACTCCTAGTAAATGGCATTATGGTGTTGATCAGGTCAACATTTACAACTGAAAACACGGATATGGTAAACAGTCTGCATCCCTGAGGCTGTGCAGGAATGGAGGGCAGCTATTGACTTTTACTTGAACTAGTAAAAATAAAATGAAAGAGTGATTGAACTAGTTTACGGAAGTTAGCATTTTTTAGATTTTTTTTTTCCTGAATACCTGCTCTTGGTGGCTGAGCAGAATTTGCTGCATTTTTCCATTATTAAATGGCATTAATGTCTTGGGTCGTGTTATGAAGTATTTCTGGTTTTTAGAGTAGATACTTGGTGAATATTTGTAAGGAATACACCTGAACAGGAGCTGGTTACAGCACTATGTTGTGTTGAAACAGGCAGTTATTTAATCACAAGCTGCACAGTTTCATTGGTTCATTCATTAAGTCCATTTACCTCCACAGAAGGGTTGTTTTAACTCTTCTGTTGTCTCTCTTTCTGTTGGTCTTTACCCCTCCACCACATTCCTTGTGTTCATGTCCTTTTGTATGTCCAATTTAGATTCATTGCCTACAAAAACTTGACTGATTTGACAAAACTAGAGAATTTAACCTGGTAATCACAGTCATTGACCCAGCGGAACGCAGGCCATGTCAGAAGGCTTGTGTCCAAGTGCACCCTTAGTCACAGCTAGCTCTGTCATTGGGCAGGTTTGTGCTGTTGTCCACCAAACGCTTTGGCACTGTAGCCAAAAAAACAAAAGGCAATCCTATCTGCCCCCTCTCCCATATGCCAGCAAGAGTGTTCGTGCAGCCACATAATGATCTGGAACAGGAAACTCATTAAAACTGAAGCTTCCTCCTCCTTATGGCTTAGTTTATTGTGAACCCAGACTAGCTCACTTTGTAGCTCCTCAGGATGGTTGTACCCAGGCGAAGGGAGGAATGGCTTCATGGCACAGCGAACCCATCAGTCTGTATCAGAGGAGTTTTATACTGCCCTGAGGTGCTTGTAGAACAGCAGTGTTAGGGGCAAAAGTAGTCCTCTCCTGAATGCTTGAGCTGAAGCTGGCAGTGCTGGTGAGGCCAGGCAGGGATTAACAATTCATTGCATCAAAGTCAGCAGCCTCAGTAAATGCTACCCAGAGACCAATGGTCTAAAATGAATTTCAAATGAGACTAGATTTGGTAGGTGCTCCCTTCTCTGGTGGTGCTTCTAGTAAATTAATTTGGTGAGTGTAATGACCAAGCGAACATCAAATAATAATAAATGTTCTACTAATCAAAATTGAAATGTCTTGGTACATTTGGAATACTTTACTCTTAACGAGTCAAATTAGCTTTAAAACTATAAAACAGTAATGAGGATTTTATGTCTATCTCAGTACTTTCCATGCTGTTCAGTCTAACATGAACAACTCTTTCATTTGCATCTTAATTCTTTGTTTTAGCTTTGTTTTGTCTTTTGTGTCTCAAGACACAAGGCTTGTATCTCAAGCCCTGAATGTGCTAATTTTAGTAGATCTAAGTAAGACTCCATACATACCGCTCCAGAAGAACAAGAATAGATACTTGTTTTAGAAAACAGTTTTATTTGTGAATCTTGGAGTTTGTTTGTAGGCTTAATGGGCCTTCATGTAAGTATTCCAGCTGTTTAAACACTGGTCTGTCTTAGCCATGATTTAGTTAATCAGTTAGTCATTTCTTTTGCAAGGTTGAAAGTAAAATTCTAGACTTTTCATTTCAGGAATTTTCATTTAAATAAATTGATGCCTTTTTTTTTTATTATTCCTAAGTTTTCTTTTAACAAATTGTATAACAATCCAAACTTCAAATGTAATTTTTCATTTCATAGTTGATAAAAAAAATATTTTGGTTTTATTTTTTTTTCTGTTTGGTATAGCCTGAATTTATGTTCTGCTGGGTTTTTTTATTTTTCTTCTGTGGCCAAAAGAAAGCAAAATGAACAAAATTTAAGTACTCCATCAATTTTGGTTCAAGACCATAATGTTCCTCCTTTTCCACTTGACTTGTTAGAAATTCTTGTAAAACTGCTCTAAGAAGGGTTGACTGCAGTCTTCTACAGCAGTTTCCACCACTGACCACTCAAATAATTAACTTCTGATGTCTGGATTAATGGATGTCAAGTGCTTGTAGTGCTGTCCCCCTGGAAAAGGTGAAGATGGCCATTGTCTAGATGAGGCCAGGTAGGGTGGCATAGTATGAGAAGCTGTACAGAGGGACAGGGTCCTCTGTTGCTTACAGAATTTCCTTAACGGTCTTGCTTTGAGATGGGAAGAAAAGGGATTCCTTCAACCTAACAGTTGGCTGGTAAAATCCATGGAGAGCAAAGATTAATGCTTTGTCTGTACTGCCAGCAGCGGAGAAAATAGTCTTGTTATAGACATAGAATAAATGGAGCGGTATCACATATTTAATAGGAAGATGGAGCCCAGAAGACATGATGTTAACTTGAAATTAATATTACCATAATGATAATTTTTCAAAATAGGAATATGGATATTTTTAAGTGGGGTTTTTTTGCAATGAATAAGAACATTACCAGTCAGTCTGCAAGCTCATAGTAGAGCTGAAGTGTTTCCATTGCTCATCAATGTGAGTTTACTTCTATGTTGGTAAGTTGCAATCCTCTTAAATCAGGACTGGTCATCCAGTCTGCTGGACACTGGCTTTTCTGTTTCTCTTGCTCTGCTTTGGTGCTGTTTCGTTTACCGTGTTGCAAGGACTGCAGTGAAAATTCTCTTTTCCCAGTTCAGAAATAAATCATCTTGAAAGCTGTTCTTGCCACCATAGATCAGTCCGGCATGCTCTGCTTAGTTCCTGTGAATCTTTTATGCTGAATTCAGGTGAAAATCTGTAAGAGTCCCATACAGTAGTCGGCGAGGAAGAATGCACTTTCATTAATTATAACTGTAGCCAGAAGATGCAAAGAATTACATATATCGGTCTTAGCTTCATGAGGCAAATTCCTGCATGTCTTAACAAGATCTACTGCTTGTTGTTTGAATTCTTGTATTTTGTATTAATTTCTACCTATGAAGCACTTTGTGTGGATTTTAAAATAAAATGCCTCCACACCCCTGATACAGGTAATTTCGGTGTTTCTGTCTTGCATTAACAGAGAAAACAGAGGCACAGACAAATAAATCTTATGTCTCGTGTCAAAAAACCAACAAAGGAAATGCTATGTAAACCCTTTTTGCATCCAGCTGAGTGAATCTTGTATTGATTATGATCATAATTATCCCAGCATTCTAGTCCAAATGAATAGCCATTTGAGGATTACCGAGAAGCTGCGTTATGTAGTTTTGATGCCCCTCTATATTAGTGAGATTAATGTTCTTTTGGGTCATTCATTGGCCTGTTAACGTGGTGCTCTACTTAAACAAACAAACCCAAAAACCCCTCACCCTTTTTCTAATGCCTAATTGGAATTGGCCATGTTCCAGCTTGTCCATTGCCTCTAATCCTTCTACTGTGCACCTCCAAGAAGAGTTGTCTTCCCTGCACCCTCCACATAGTTGAAGAGAGCAGGAAGGTTTCCCCCTTAGAGCTCAGCCTGCTCTTCTCCGAGTTGAGCACACTGAGTTCCCTCAGCCTCTCCTCATCTACCATGTGCTACCCAGCTGGCTTTATGGCCCTGCACTGGACTCACTCCAGTGTGGCAATGTCTTTCTTGTACTGGAGAGACCAGAACTGGACACAGGTCTCCAGATGTGGTCTCACCAGTGGTGAATGGAGGGGAATAATCACGTCCCTTGCACCCTTGCTACTACAGCCCAAAGTGTGGCTGGCTGTCTTCACTGCAGAGAGACATTGCTGACCCATACTCAACTTGGTGACCAGTACCCTCCAGATTTTTTCTCCAAAGCTGCTTTCTGGCCACTTGGCCTCAGCCTGTACTGCTGCATAGGGCTATTCCAGTCCAGGTGCAGGACTTTGCATTTGCTGATTTGAACTTAATGATATTCTTGTCAGCCTATTTCTCCATCCTGTGAAGGTCTCTGTTAATAGCAGCCTTGCCCTGTAGTATACTAGCTACTCCCCCAATTCAGTATCATCCACTAATCTGCTGAGAGTGCAGCTCATGTTCCACTGATTTAGCTATGAACATACTATGGCAGACCATCTCAAAAGCCTTGCTCGTTGTCAAGGTGTACAACATCCATTGCTGTCCCCTCATCCACAGGTCTGGCAAACAGGTTGGTCAGCTGTGATGTGGTAAATCCATATTGGTTGTTCCCAATCTTTCTCTTACCCTTCATGTGCTTGGAAATGGCTTCCAGGAGCATTTGTTCCATAAACCTCCCAGGGACAGAGGTGTGCCCAAACAGCTTGTAGTTTCCCAGATCTTCCTTCTTGCTCTTCTTCAAGATAGGTGTGATGTTTGTCTTTCTCCAGTCATCAGAATCTGCTGTACTGACTTGACCTTTTGAAGGTAGTAACAGCCTCACAACGACATCAGCCAGCCATCTTGGCACCGTTAAGAGGTATGTCTTTGGGTCTCACTGATCGTATATGTGCAGATGGCTTAAGTGCTCTGTCTGTAGGTAATGCTGTCCTCCTGCAGACTTTTCTGGTAAGCTCATGGAGCTGAGAGGCCTGAGGGCAGATTTTACTAGTAAAAAGCAAAGCTAAAGTAATTTCTCTGCCTTTTCCATGTACTTTGTCACTAGACTTCCAGCCCACATTGAGCAACAGCCTCACAATTTATTTAGTTGTCCTTTTGCTGTTGCTGTGCTTACAGAAGCCCTTTTTACTCCCCCTTCACATCCTTTACTAGATCCAACTCCAACTGACCCTTGGCTTTCCTGACTCAATTGCTGCATGCCCAAGCAGTGGTTCTGTATTTCTCCTGGATAGCCCATACCCACCTCTGCTTCCTTTTTACTTTCTGCATTTGAGCTCAGTCAGGAGTTCCCTGTTCATCCATGCTGGCCTTCTGACACGGTTTCTCAACCTTCTGCACAGCAGAATGGACCATCCTAGTGCTTTGAGGAGACTGTCCTTGAAGATCAGTATTATCTTGGTGTACCTTTGTACCTCTAAGTTTTTATTTGGGGGAAAATTGCTATCACAGTGCATAGAGGTCCAGGTCAGATAATTTAGGTCTCCTCTCCTTCTCTTTATTCCCCACCAAAGAACTAAAGACCAGTAGATCTGGAAAAACAGACGGGGTTTTTCACTTCAACTAATTGTCCATCATAGTAAGTACAACCATTTAAAGTCAGATATTCCTCCCAGACTCACTGCGCCTTCACTGGGTGTTCAGATACTAGCAAATCTGTAATGATATGCAGCTTAGAAATAAAATGCATGTTAATTCCAGCAATAAAAAGATTTGATACATACGGTTTGTTAGGCTAACTGCTGGCTTGAACCCCCGTAGTTCACCGAAAGGGTTGTCAAGCATTGGAACAGGCTGCCCAGGGAAGTGGTTGAGCCACCATCCTTGGAGGTATTTAAAAGTCTTGTAGATGTGATGCTTGGGGACATGGTTTAGTGGTGGGCTTGGCAGTGCTAGGTTAGTGGTTGGACTGGATGATCTTAAAGGTCTTTTCCAACCTAAACAATTCTATCATTCTATGAATTTGTATCCTCTGTTTGTCTTCCTTCTGCCAGTAATTGTTGCTGTGAAAGCACCAGGGCATGGAAGCTTACGATAGTAAATTCTTCTTTATCTACAGATGTTCTGTAGATGACAGCTATTCTTAAAAATATAGAGACAACATATCCCAGTCAGAAAAAATATCATGTAACCTAACACAATATGTCATTTGTGTTGGCAGAAATGGGAAAGGATACATTTCTGGTTTTCAATATTTTTAATAGATTTTATTTAATTTCTGGTCACAGTTGAATATTGAAGTAATCATACAAGATTAGCTAATACATTTTCCATCTTCTGCCTGTCTTATACAGTAATAAGCATAAAGTCCCATTAAAGTCAGTTGAATTTATATTTTCTTGGTTTCAAAAGACTTCAAGTGCTCATGTAAATACACATTGTAAGTACACCTACTTATTTTCTACATTATAGAAACTTACATCGATGTAATATCTGCCATAAAATGTTTAATAAAATATTACCCTTTTTATAAATAATCATTCTGAATAGTGTTTTACAGCATAAAAGACAATGCCACTCCATAATTTTGCACGAGAAAGTTATTCTGTTATCCCGAGAAGATGGCAAATAATACGGTAATAAATGATTCTTCAAGGAAAGGGTACTTTGGTTGTGGTAATGTTTATGATTACAATTACTCGAAGGTATTTAGCTCAGATTTGTGCTTTGGCTGATACCGCCAACAGAGTTTACATTTCCAAAACTAGTCAGAAAAGCTTTCAAAAGTCTCTTCACTTTTTTTTGACAACTTCATAAATGGGCTTCTGGTGTGTTGACCTGGAAAGTGTAATCTCAGGTGACAGGATGTGTACCAAGCTCCCACCTGGTTGCTTTGATAACAGCTGAGGTATTTCACTGCTTGAAGTTTTGAGTTTACAGCAGGATGATAAACATACAAAACAGAGTAGTAAAAGTTTTGAGTTACCTTAATTTGCATCCACCGTGCCTATTTGTGACTGTGTTCTCATACGTGAGAACCTGCTCTTCAGAAATTTTCTTTGAAAATAACCAAAAAAAAAAAGCCCTTCCAAAGTGCTATAATTTTTGTCTGCAAACTGAATCTGAATGGCTGGCACAGCATTTGAAATCAGCGCTTTATTCCTCTAACCCGATGTGCTAAATCAGTTTCCTATTTTGGTTGGTATAAGTAGATGTGAGTAAAAACGTATAGCAGCTTTTAAGGCAATGTCATTTTACAGTAGAAAAAATTACAGCCCTTGAAAGCAAATGCCAGTAATATTTGACTGACTGTTATGAAACCTGCTAGGTGCTGTTAGGGCTCCGATTCCAAAGGGTTAAGTCTGTAGTAAAACCCAAGAAGAATGCAAAATGATCAAGAAATGACATGCTGCCTATTGTTTGTAGCTATAGGATCAAAATAACAATTATACATGCCAAATAAATTCTAAACCTGTAAAGGAGAAAAAGAGGGGGTGGCTGTAAGTACAGGTGCCAGAAGCATTAAATAACCCTCTCAGACAAGGTGCACCACTGTTGTCTTGAATGCTGCTAGGTCCCCCCAGTCTGGCATTTTTCCCCCTGCACTAGACAATGTGCATTCACTGCAGGAGACTAGGTTAAGCCTGCGTCTCCCAGACCTGCCGGCTCCTTCTGCCCAACCCGACACAGAGGTGCCTTTGTCAGTATAATTACCCTCCCCTTGTAGTAGAAATAGTTTGTTTAGAGCCTTATTTGCAGGTAGAGCTGGTATAAGCAGGAATTAGCATGCTAAAGAACCTGCCCCAGCGCTGACTTGGGCTTATTTATCCGAATCTTTGACAATCAGGGTTTTTTTCTCTCCATTGGTTTATTCAGTGAGAT
The DNA here is from genome assembly GCF_000737465.1 of Haliaeetus leucocephalus. NCBI lineage: Eukaryota > Metazoa > Chordata > Aves > Accipitriformes > Accipitridae > Haliaeetus > Haliaeetus leucocephalus. Next base: position 2,624,095 of record NW_010972436.1, read on the forward strand.
GCTATCCCAGATTAAGAGCTTTAAGGTTATTAAAGAGATTGAAGATGGGAGCCAGCTGGCTGTTGTGTGAGGCAGGCGCATGTCATGGTGTGTAGGATCTCCCAACAATTTCATGCCTGGCAGATCTGCACCTTGGCTGCCAGAATAAACTCGGGCGGATGATCCTTACAGCTTTCTGGGGATTGATTAAAACTCCTTTTGGCTTTCAGCACGTTGTCCACATCAAAAAGGTGCGAGAAGTAAAATAAATGTTTCTTTTGCTTTTCAAGATACTGTGGCCAATCTCCCTAAGCCTTCCTAATTGGCCTAGGCTGGTTGCGGATGATTAACTTGAAGTTAAATGAGGCCTGCTTTTAAACATACTTTCCCAGACTTTAAACGGAACGATGGGGGGAAACTTTAGACTGTAGCGATGCTGGACTGGAGCCAAGCTGGGTTATTATTAAAGTGGATCCAAGTTTTGATCCAGGTTTTGTTTACACTGAGCCAACTAAGTTGACGGACATCCCTCGCTCTCTGTGTACCTGAATGTGTATTATTAATGATATTAACAATATGCCATTTCTGCCCCATGAAAAAGAGCCTTTTAATGAAGGGAGAGGAATATTAGCAGCTCAGGTTGAGTTAAGAGTTGCTCACATTTAGACTTTATTGATTTCCGTAAGTTCCTTTAACTATGTCAAGATATTTCAGAGTATGAAAAAAATGTGGAGGAAAAAATGTGTGCAGTGTTTAATGACAGCATTGCAAAGAAAATAAAAGTAATGTGCCCTGAGGGCAAAGGCAGCAAGGAGATTTGCTCTGAGGAAAAGCATGCTCTAAAAATAAATCTTTGAAGAAACCGTGTCTGTCTGTGAATGTTCTGTTAGTGAGTTTCATAATTTTTCTGTGAGGTAAATACAGTGCAGACATTTGATCATTAAAAAATTGATTTTCCGTACAGAATTTGGTAAAACCACAGTCTTTTCTTTTTATGTGAAGATTAAAGGTGAACTGTAAAACGGGCTTCTGTTGTGCATGACAGACCAGAATTCTTGTGTCTCTGGTGAATGCAGAAGATTCACCTTCTCTGTGCCCTCAAAGTAAAGTGTATGGGCTTTGCAGGTAATTTTGAGAGGAGAATCCAGCACAGCATCGCTTTGTTCTGTGGCTGATAACCCCATTCAGCGTGGGTGAACAGCAGAGTGGCTGCAACAGCAGCGCTTCAGGTTCCTTTATGGCATTTTCCTTAGTGTATCTAGAAAGGCATAACGAGAACCAGCAACTGGCAGCATAAATCAGACAAATCCAGCTGAGCAGCAAGGCAGAGGGTCTTAACAGCAGGAGTCATTAACCTCCGAATGGACCATCAGGGGAAGCAGTCCTCAGTCTGAAAATGTCAAGAAATAAGCTGAGAAAGTGTGGTGGAAAGCAGCTGGGGTTGGAGCAGAGTGTGATTGTGCTCACCGTGCTCGGTAACTGAGTCTATGACACACAGAAAGTCTGACTAGAAGATCTGATGTCTGTTTTTAGATAAATCTTTATTTTCTCAGAGGCATCCTCTGACTGCAAACTGCACTTATTAGCATCTGTGAACTGGTTCCCAGGACGTAGTTTTCCAGTCACACATCCTGCTCGCCCACCCCTGCCTTGCCTTGCTGAAAGGTGACTTCAGTTTTTCTGACACCTTGCAGCTCTTGCGTCTTTGCTTGATAACCAGCATCCAACTTGGATATCCAAGCACTGTATTTTAACTGCTATTATAGTACAAGCTAAGCTTACAGATCTGTCTAGGCGTATCATTAGATTTAATTAAATTCTGTGGATATTAGCATGTCCCCTGTGAAATGTCTGGCACTGAGCCATGCCCTGGTAGCCCTGTACACAAGAGAAGTACAGTAACAAGGGCACCCCGTGAGGGCTCGTGGATGAACCTCAAGCAGTTTCACCACAACTCCACCCTCGCTTCAAAGAGAAGAGGCTTACGCTCATCCGCAAACCATTTCTTTCTCAAGCTTGGAAGGTTTTGCCCATTTTCCAAAGCCACCTCCAGTTTGTACCTTCCTGCTGGTCTCAGCCCTGGAGTGTTCAGGCTCTGGTGTCCTCTGGATCTCCATATTGAGGAAAGGCAGATTGCAAATCCCTTTTGCTTTTGGAACATGGATATTATTTGATATTTTATTTTGGTTGCCTCCCCTAGTGGCTTTTTTGCTTTCCCCCCTGCTTGAAAAACTGTTGATTGCCTGCTGCTACCCTAAAACTTTCCTTGCCTGTTTGCCATCCTCTTAGGTTTGAAGCTGGCTGTATTGCTGGTAACTTCGTTGGCTGTTTGTACCACTTACAAAATTGATAGCAAGGCAAATTTAGCAGTAAGAGCTGAAACTTACTTGAAACAAACTGTGTCCCAGATCACCTGTACTTCAAAAATCACAAGTAAATCATCCTGCTACTGTTCTGCAAAAGAGTTAGTGTTATGGCCCTACTCTCTTTCTTTCCCGCTTTCCCTCGATTTATGTTGGATTATCAGTTGCAATGTCTGCATAGATGTATGGAATGGGCACTATTTTCCCTGAAGTATTTATTGTAAGTGGGAATGAGAGGGGACAGACCTGTCCTGTGGCTCAATCTTCTGCAGACACATCCTAAATTCCCACTGCAGGTGCATGGCTACAATGTCAACTATTTACATTTCTGCAAAGGTGTTATCAGAGTTTACTCCAACACATCACATTTTCTCTATTACCAGCAAATAACTACAGTACTAGGGAGTGAGGAACAACAAGTAGACAAGATAAATACAATGACAGAAATTACTGAACCAAGAAACAATACACAGAGACTCCTCAGCAGGGTGAAGTACATGTGTATCATCTCAAATTTTTGAGAGGAGAAATGGCTTTTTCTATAAGCCCTTTGCAACAAAACGAAAAAGTAAAATGTTGCTCTGCTCTCTGATGTTCATAGTTCATCATGTTAAATTTGCTCATTCTCAAAACTTGTTCTCTTTTTCAACACAGGGTGCTAAGGCATGTTTTTTGCGTGACATCCCCTTCTCTGCCATTTACTTCCCCTGTTATGCTCACTTGAAAGCTTCATTTGCAAATGAGGATGGGAGGGTCAGCCCTGGAAATCTGCTCTTGGCTGGATCAATAGCTGGTAAGTGCCCAAATTTCTTTTTCCATGGTACTGTATTGCACCTGCAGCACAATAGTTACAGCAGCGAGAACTTTGAAAAGCTCAGAAGAACTATATGCAACTATAGTGTATTTTACAATCTTACGCCCAAATAACAGAACGCTACCATGCTGTAGAGTGAGTTGACGTTAAAAATAAAGATACTTTAAGTTCCTGGTATAATCAGAATTTCAGGAGGCAAAAGAAAGGGGAAGATTTAAGTGCTGATGTTTTGTTAACATATATCATCATTCGTTGTGAAGCTACTGTGCTGGTTTTGGCTGTGTCTGACTGACAGGTAAAGTTTTGTTGAAATGATTTATAAATAAAATCATGGCATTCATGAAATTCTTTACGATCAAAGGAATCTTGAGTTTTGGTATGGAGTCCAAAAGCCATGCTAGCAGTACAGCTGTCCAAACACATTGACATAAAATGTGACAAAATGATGAGAGTTACTTGCTACCCACAGTATCCCATGCAGTTACTTGGTTTCATGAGGATTTTACCCTTATCGGTTTTCTTATATTAAACAAAACAGAAAAATTTGAAAACATTTCGGCTGTGCCACAGGTTGCTGATTCCTAGCGTACCCAGATACGATAGAGGTGCTGACTGTGATCTTGAGCACTTGCTCGTTTCAGTCTGTAACATGGAAAGGAGAGCCAAATCAGGCTTAACTTGTCACAGATGGGTTTAACTTGAGTACGCCAGAGCCTAAGGGAAAAGACAGAGACACGTTTTGTAGCCTCAGCTTGCCCTTGCGTCTGCTGCGTAGCTGGTCCCTGGCACAGCACCCAGCTTCTCTGCCCAAAGGGGACCACCTTTTGGTAGCTGCCTCCTGGAGAGGGCAGCTTGAGAGTCCTGCTACATCCACTTCCCTTCAGGAAACAAATGGGCTTGGAAATTTGTGCAACAGGACCTTTGGAGGAGTGTGTAGCAAGCAGGAGGGCTCACATCAGCAGGTATTTCCATCGTGTTCATTGGAGGCTGCTTGGTTTCTCTGAGGTGCAGCCAAGTTCTTCCTCCAACGTGGCCCCTGACAGGCTGCTGTGACCTGTCAGGTGAGAAAAATGATGGAGTGGCATGAATCCATTACAGATAGGTGGTTTAGCTATGTTTTCTCATTTTAAGCTTTCTTCTCCCTGGGGAAACTGTTCTTGGTCAGGATTATACATGAGGCTGCGTCTCTTGAGGAGCAGGGATCTTTTATAGCCAGTGTCTGGGCATAGGATATAGCTAAGATCAAGTAGTTTGTCTTGTTGAAGCATATAGCTCTGTATTCAGTAGCTTCTAGTCCAAAGGAATTGACCTGGCACTAGGAAAACCAGCTGTGTTCAAATGACTGGTGCTTAAAACACCCTTGTCCTCTCCCCTCCCCCACCCCAAACCAGAGCCAGCCTCCAAGCCCCCCAACAGAAGCTTACAGCCAGCTTATTTCTCACCCATTTTAATGGAACAAAACAATTTTTGAACTTTAGATCGTATTTACAGACTTGAAACATAAGCTGGCATTTTTAAGCCAAGTCATTTCTTAGATTTTCCTATTTTTCTCTTTCTAGCCATTGTCAGGTGATTGCAGACTGAGATAACCGTCCCTTTGAAGTTCAGGCACAGAAGCAGTCTTTATTGTTGCTGATATGGCTTACCAAACGAGCTATAATGTGAATTTTATCCAGTGCTTCCTGTGAATCCCATCCTAGGTTAACTCTCATGAGCTAATCACAGCGTTAAAGATGCAACACTCATCGTACTGTTTACAAAAACAAGGCATTTCTTTTATTTGGTATAAGTAAAGCATGGTGGGGGCATATGTGTCCGCTCTGGTTTGCCATGAGAAAGTCAAGGAGAAGACAAAACAAAAGCCCCGCCACCTCTGAAATGCTGGCTTGGTCTCTGGGCTGATGTCTCTGCTCTGGCTGGGGATCTCGCCTGGTCATCAGACTTCAGACATGTGCATGAGCTCCAGCTGGATGTGGGAGACTCCGCCTTTCCATAGCCCGTGGTGCTGGCATGTTCAAGCTGGCCGTGCTCAGCTGCACACCTGCATCCTTTGCCAGTGGGCGTTGCTTGTGCTGGGTATATTTTCTTCCATTTCGTTTTGTTAGGGACACGTGCAACATGCATGTCATCTAGCTTGATCTGCTTCTGGTTTTCACTGTTCACCAGATGCCTCAACCTGTTGTGCCACAGCATTTTCTGAGGAGATGATTCCAATATCAGCTACAGGATCTCTCCTTAATTTGCTCCATCTGCTTATTTGCCTCCACTGACTTCCTTCTGCTCCTCTTTTTTATTGTCAGCTCCTGCTGTGTCATTTGTCTCATTTTGATTGTAAGCTCCTCACAGCAGCGACCTGTAAATTTTTGCCTGTAAAGTCTTTTGTCCTGTACACATAGCTCCTAAAAACAGGACTAAAACATCTTTAACTGCAAAATATCCTCAGTAATAAGGAATGAGGAATAAGGAGATGGAAGTCAATGGGTAGTAAGCAGAATTGTTTCTAAGTATGTCCTTTGGTTTTCCTTGAAAACACTGGTTGGCTTTTGAAGGACAAATGTCCGGCTTTAAATTGAAGACTCAACCAATATCCTGGTGTGGGTAAGGCTAAGCAAAGAGGAATTTCAACATTTCTGGAGTTCAGAAATCTTTACCGGGTTTTAGTACTTGCCTGCCAGACTGACCACTGTGCAAGTTCAGCATGTGTGTTATTTTGGGGGGTCCAAGAGAGGAGGAGGAGTTCTTATTTTGGTGATACGCACACGCTTATATCTCTCAGAGCAGTCTGCAGGAAGGGTGCTGTGGTGCTTGAAGCCAGACCATGCTGGTTTGGACAAAAGTTGTTACAGAATTATTAAGCCTAAAAAAAAAAGCAAAGGAGACTTATGCATCTACATCTGACCAAGTTGGTTTGGAACAGATGCAGAATGGAAAAGTAATAAAACCATAAGAGACAGTGTCTTCTGGGTACAGTCTCGGTGCTTTTTTGGGGCTTCTTTTTTTTTTTTTTTTTTTTAAATTTTTAACATGGGCAGCCCCAGTTTGGATAGAAATGATTTTAGAAATACCACCCATTGGTAATTTGGTATTTTTTGCTTTCAGCTGATTATCTGCTAGGGTAAATTTAAATCTTCCTCCAAGTGTTCTGCTGAGAATGTCAGCTGTGGCTTTGCAGCTGAGCAGTCTGCCATTCCTAATGAGAAGAATGACCCTTTTTTTAAACATTAGCTCTCATGCCTTGCTGAGCGTGCATGGCATTATCTGGTTCTCCGTACCACTGCTGCATGGGGGGAGTGCCGTGTACAGATTATTCTAGCACAGTGAGCAACCAGAATGCCAGGAACCAGAGAGAGGCATGAAAAGGAAAGGGAAAGATCGACCTCACCTCCAAAAACTTTGTGCTTGTTAACTATGCAAGTTTCTGGTTAGTGCTGAAAAATCCAGCCCATGCCTCCCAGCTTGGCAGGAAGCACGTGGTACGGTTGTTCCTCTAGGAGAAGGTCTCTCTGGGTGAAGCCACATCCACAATGGCTGCCTCTTGTTGCTTGTTCTCCTTTCCAGCTTCTACTTAAATCAAACATGGCTGAATTCTCGTGTTAGAAGGACAAAAGGCACAGTTACCCCTGGGTAGATGAGGTATGTAGCATATGTGACAAGTCGGTGATACCCACCAGATGCATTTCGTGTTGTGTAGGTATGCCTGCAGCCTCTCTGGTGACCCCTGCGGATGTCATCAAAACAAGGCTACAGGTGGCAGCCCGGGCAGGACAGACCACCTACAGCGGCGTTGTAGACTGTTTTGCAAAGATCCTTCGAGAGGAAGGTCCGAAGGCTCTGTGGAAAGGAGCAGGAGGTGTGTAAAAGAGCTTTGATTACTGAGTGATTTCTAATTGTGGTTTTTGTCACTTAGGAACTCTTTTCTTTTCTTTCAAGCTCGTGTATTTCGATCTTCTCCTCAGTTTGGTGTAACTCTCGTAACTTACGAGCTACTGCAGAGATGGTTTTACGTGGACTTCGGAGGAGTGTAAGTATGTGGTATCTGAATCTGCCTGGGACCCTGAAGCTGCACTTGGTTCTGTGTGGGTCTTGGTGCTCCTTGATATGTCAGTCAGGGTCTTGTTACTAAGGAGGACACGTTGCAAAGGCTTTGTAAATATTACTTAAGCCACACCACACTGGTGGAGGTTAGGATGATATTCCAGTACCTGTTTCACAGCAAGACATTACCACATTTTATATCACCGTTTCAAGCTGGGGACCTGTGTTAGTGTGAACAGAGACAGTGAGAGGCTAAATAATGGGCTGGGGATATAACTGCAGGGGAAATGTGATCCCTGCCAGGTCAGGATACACTCTGCATTAGTCCTCATTAGTTTGGTGGAGGAGCTGTGCCCGTGATCAGGCAGGGCATTTGACATCCAAAAGAGTCTATAGGTGTCACCAAGTCCAAAACCTATTTGTTGGAGCTTCAGCTCTGCCTTCTGTCTTTGTTGATGATACAGATGCATGTGTATGTTGCTGTTTAATGTGATCCCAGGAGCAGCTGCAGACCATTTACGAAGCTTTGGGGACAGTAGTTTGAAAGCCACCACAAAAATTACTTAAACTCTGCTAGGTTCCTGGATTGGTTATGCACCGTAGCAGAGACTTACAAACCCGGGCTCCCTGACGCTTCAGTTTTGATTCATACACTACAAATTTTATCTGGATTTGACCATACTCAATCAGCATGAAGGCTCCTAACTGTTCTGGAAGGTTTTAAAACAGGGTATTTCTCACTACATTGTTAATTTAGTTACTTGCTAGGAGGTACACTCAGGTGTCTCATTCAGCTTACTTTATGGAGGGGATTTTTGTGAATACTGGTTTTACCCTATGGAAATTAATTTATTATTTTTATTATTTTGCAGAAAACCAGCTGGATCAGAGCCAGTTCCTAAATCTAGGATCACACTCCCTGCTCCTAACCCTGACCATGTAGGTGGTTATAAATTGGCAGTTGCCACTTTTGCAGGGATTGAAAACAAGTTTGGACTTTACCTACCTCGGTTTAAGCCATCGCCACCTACCTCAAAGGCTGCTGCAGCAGTAGGACCCTAAGTTTATTGCTGTAGGTTTTTTGTTATTAGTTGGGAAAGAGCCACTTTTCTAATTGGTTATTACTTTGTTCCTTTAGCTTCTCATCATATAACAGTTTAGCTTCATTTGAGTTTTAAGGCAATTTTCATCCTAAATGTAATCATTTGTCTTTGTGCTTCCTTAACCAGATCACTGTGAAATTCTTACCAGTTGTTTTAAGTTTGGGACCATGAATGTATTTGTCCACATCTGACATGCGCTTGTGTTGGGAAGACACTAATTTTAGGTTCTGTTTATTGGGGAGGGCTGGGTGAGAGCTGTGAACCAGATCATCTTACAGGCAATGCTCAGTTGCAGATCACCAGGGCGGATGTTGCACATCGTCACTCAAATGGAAAAACTCCGTAGATATCACGGTGCTCAAAGCGGAATGATTTTGACTGTACATGTAAATTGGTTATAAACTTAGTGCGTGTCTGTAGAGGTCAGCAAATATATACCCGGTACCTAAGTATGCCAGTACAGCTTCAACTTTTTAAATATGTACACGCACAAGTTCTGTTTCTGGATTGTATTATGAAGCTTTTATGTGGAACATGTTTTTGTAATGGAAACCACATTTATAAATGTTTAGCCGTTGTATTATGTTACTGGTATCAAAATGCTCAAAAGAAAGTGTTATTGTCCATAGTCTTTGCACTTTATGGAAGAACTTTTGGCATTCTACTACACATACAAGGAAATTTCATAACTAGGTGCCTATCTTGGGTTGCTGGTGTTTGAAATTCAGTTTGTATATGCACTTCTATAGTAAACCGCTGCTTGTTTAAATAACTGCAATAGAAAATTCATGCACTGTATCAATGGTACCTGCCTTAACTGCTGGCTTGTAATTGGCAAATAGGTGGTTTCAAATTCTTATTTACTTCATTGAGTCAAAAGAGATTAAAATACTCTAAAAGAAAAGATTTTACTTAATTTTTTGGTGCCTTGCACAGTGTTTAGAAAATTATGTATTTATGAAGATAGAAATAAACCTTTCAAACAGATGCACACATGGTATTCTGTTACGGAAATAGTGTAGTACATCAAATGTCTTGTTCAACTTCAGTTATAAAGTTAGGTTAAGATAAAGTTAATATTTGGACATGTAAGCTATAAAAACACCTGCAGCTTGAGAATAAATTATATGAATTCCCCTGTGTAGAAAAGACATCTGTTGGTGTAGATGTCGCTGAAAAAAAGAAATTTTTTCTCAGTCAAAAACCAGGATTGGAGTAAGCTTTGATATTTTGACCTTTACTTCTACAGGGAGGTTAATGTGTTATGAACAGTCTGACTACCTAGTCAGTTGAAGGTACTGTTGGATGTCTCCTGTGATACCTCTTAAGACCAGGAAGAATTTGGTCTTGCTTGTCTTCTTGGGGTGCGTGCCTTCAATGTTGACTATAAACTGAGGGAATGCATAGATGCATTATCATTGCAGACAAAGGGGTTAGGCATGCAGTATCACATTGTTGTACTATAACTTATGGAAATACTGAAATGGAAATCACTCTATTGTTGTATTTGTGTTTGGGTCATTGTGAAAATTATTCTCTTGGACTAATTTGCATTTTGAATTTACTGGTGAAATGGAGTCATGGCAGGAGTAGCATCTGCAGTACTCACGCATGTGAAAGCGAGGGGAGAAGATGACATCTACCTGCAGCTTCATCTTGGAGTCTGGCTAAACCAGTGTGCAGAGACTCTGCGCTGTGCTCTGACAGCCGCCGGCTGCTCCCTCTCAACCCTGTATATCCGAGTCTCTCCAAATGACAGCTCCTTCGTTTCAGCAATGGGGAAAAAAACCCTGCCCCTTGTATTACTGCAAAATTAACTGTCAGGATTTTTGGTTAAGGCTTGTCATAAAAGTTAAACTTTCTCACCGGGAGCTGCCTGTGCTTGACACTTGAGACTTTAGGCTCTTTAGGAGCTCGTTTTACACTTCATCCCTCACTTTTGCCTGACGTACCTTGTGAAGGGTTTCTGTGCAAAGTCAGCAGCTCAGGGAGAATGCCCGAGTACTGAGCTGCATGTTCGCCCGGGGCGGGAGAGGAAGCGCCTGGCCATGTGCGTGGGTTCAGCCGGCAGCTGCTCCTTCCTCGTGGAGCATGGAGAGAGGGACACCCAGGCTGCACCGACCAGAGCACGTCCCTCTCTGCTGCCTAACGCCAAACCGCAACGCAGCCGGGGCCTCGCAGCTGGGAACAGAAGAGGAATTAGAGCTGGGTTATTGTAAGACTTGCACAACTCCTTGGCTGGTGTGATAAAGATCGTTGCTTGTGTTTTACAAAGCAAATCAGAACTCGGACCCATTCCCCTGCCTACTGCTGCCCTCTCTTTCCCAGGCCTGGCTGTATATTTATGACTTGTCCTTTATTCCAGGGATGAAGGGACGAAGCTCCCCACCCTGGGACAAAGCTCAGGTGCAGCTCTCCTACGGCAGGTCCATCTCAGAAGGCCACAGCCTTCATCTTCTCCCTGGCAGCAGATGAGCAAGGCTGGACTGACACCCCTGCCACCACCTGTGGTGGCCCTTCCCTCCCCATTAGCTGTCTTCTGGGGGGTTGTTGTGTCCTTCTGCCCTTCTTTTCAGGGCCAGTAGATGATGGAGGCAGGAGCAGAAGGGTTGAAGAGCCAGTGACTGCTTCGTTAACACGCAACCCAGTTCAAAACGTTTCAAAGCACACTACAGTTCTGCCCGGAGATCTTGGGGAAGATCTGTGCCCATAGTCGGCTTCCTCCAGACACAAAAGGATGCATTCCTGCTCTGAAAAGCTTACAGGCCAAGAAATTGTAAGATTGCCTTACAAACAAACAAAAGGCCCCAAGGACAATGTTTAGATGTTTGTCCTCTTTGGGTTTCTGGGTGAGTTACATGAAGTGTGGGAGGAATGGGATAAAATGTAACCTAGCTTACTTCCTGCAGTCCAGCTAACTCCCTGTGACAGCACTTCCAGAAAAAAATGATCAAACATTGATGATGTCACCTATCAGCATGAGAGTGGGGTGGGGGTGTCCCTGAAGCAGTTACCCTGTATTTGTGTTTCACCGTGCAGCAGAAGCTGAGGGATGGTTTTCTGCCTGGACCCTGGGGAATGGGTTGGGTTTAAGCAGACTTAATGTTGATGGTTTGCAGGAACACTTTTGTGAGCAAACATACCACAGGCTTCAAAAATAACTTGGGCAGGTTTTTCTAAACCTGCTAAAATTACAAAACCCGACAAACTGCTCTGCATCTTCCTTAGGAGGGGACAGCCTGCTTGGGAACGTCCCTGCCATACACTCCATGATGTGCATGCATGTCACAGTGCTTACTGCTGAGCTCCTCAGCTCTCCAATGCACACGTGGCAGAGGGATGAACAGGAATCCTCCAACCTTGCTGTTTAAACACCACTGTGAAATTCAGACTCTGTTTTCGGTTGAAATATTTGCCATTTTTGCATAAGCTAGAAGACGACTTCCAGAGATGGTGATCATTTGTAAGTTATTTAATGGTTGAGAATACAGAAATCTCAAGACATTTGTACTTTAAGTGTCTCCAGAGAGCTTCAAACACAGGAAATAACACAGAAGCAGCCTGAGAAGAAGTGGTTTCTTTAACGCCACGTGCCATATGGTGGTTCTGCTTTCTGCCCAGTGGCCAGCAGAGAGCTCAGGCTATGAGCATGGGCAGCCTCTCCCAGTGCTGAATGCGAGGCTGTTACCAAGGTGTGTGTTGCCCTTCAGACAGCGATGGCATTTTAAGAAGTGTGTTCATCATTTTAACCGCTCCTTGCACTATTCCTCATCGCACCAGGAAGCACTACCATTGCTTGCAAGATTCATTCCAGCTGCTGTAGTTATATTGCAAAGGGCTGCCTGGCGTCCCTCCATGCTCACTCACACCCCCCAGGCTGTGCAGACAGTGCATACCAGACATGGTGGTGCTACTACAGAAGTAGCTCTGCTTATGTCTTTGAAGGAGAACCAGTCCTGTAAGCTTCCTAAGGATGGGCTACTACCCCCATAGCACCATTAGGCACCGAGTCCTTCCTTAGGACTGATGCTGCCCCGGTGATAGCAGAGTCTCCTTTGTCTGTCACTGGTCAGTAGGGACCAGGCCACTCTAGGTGGGATGCCATCTGGCTCTGTGAGCGGTTTCCAGTTTTCTGCTGTGTTTGCTTTGTATCTAAAGTTGCTAAAACTCAAGAGCTTTTCCCGTATGTCTTGGGTGAAAGAACCTATTGCCAGTTGTTTCCATAGCACTAGAGATGCAGGCTGTCCTTTGCAGCAAGAGCTCATGGTGTTCCAGGACGTGGTCAGGGGTGCTGTGTTTTCAGAAGTAGGAAATGCTGGGGGCGTTGGTTTTGAGACCCAGGAGGAAGTACCTTTCATCTTGGAAGATTCTCCATGGAGCGCTTGCTGAGTACCCTGCAGAAAATGCTGCAGCTCCTGAATCATTGTGACCCAGCACCATTTGTTCCCCATGCCTTTTCTCTTTGAAGTAACAGGCGAGAGGCAGTCCTGCTGAGCCTAATCTCAAGCAGCAAACAGTTGCTCTGACGTGATGGCCTTTCCATGGGGATGTCCGTGGTGCTCTCAGACTCAGGAAGCAGCCCATTTCGTTTCCACCTTTCAAGCATCTACTTGGTCTAAGTAAGTGCTATTATTTACATGATGGGCCTGGCATTCCAGCCCCGTGCTCAATTTTTGTGTGTCCTGGCCAAATTGGAGGTTACTCTTTCACTGTGCCCTGGCCATCGTCTTCTTCCTCTGTTACCGTGGGGGTTTCTTGAACAGGGTACATGTCACGAAGGTGAAGTAACCCTGCTTCCCCTTTTAGCTAATGCCTGCAGCTCCTTTCAGAACAAATCCCAAGTCCCTGGCCACGCCATTCCTATGCTTCTCACTCGTGTTGGTGTGGCTTTGATCCTTGGCGCTGAAATCAAGGGAGAATCTGGTCTTCCCTTCACCAAGCACAGGACGGTGGTCTCTTCCACACTGTCCTGTTTAACCCCAGCTGGCAGCTAAGCACCACACAGCCGCTCGCCCACTCCCCCCACCACAGTGGAAGGGGGAGAGAATTGGGGGGGCGGGGGAATAAAACTTGTGGGTTGAGATAAACACAATTTAATAGGACAGAAAGGAAGAGAGTAGTAATGATAACAATAAATGACAACAATAATAATAAAAGAATTGGAATATACAAAACAAGTGATGCACAATACAATTGCTCACAACCCGCCGACTGATGCCCCGCCAATCGCCAAGCTGTGGTGCCCCCTGGCCAACTCCCCCCAGTTTATATACTGGGCATGACGTCACATGGTATGGAATACCCCTTTGGCCAGTTTGGGTCAGCCGTCCTGGCTGTGTCCCCTCCCAGTTTCTTGTGCACCCCCAGCCTCCACAGGCAGGGCAGCATGAGAAGCTGAAAAGTCCTTGACTTATTATAAACACTGCTTAGCAACAACTAAAACTTCAGTGTGTTATCAACATTGTTCTCATACTGAATCCAAAACATAACACTGTACCAGCTACTAAAACGAAAATTAACTTTATTCCAGCCAACCGGGCCTCTCCTTCATCCCGTACCTCAATTCAGCCTTTCCCTTCTTAGCCCACATTGCTTATCTTCATGTGCCACTTGCCTCTTTCTTCCCTGCTTGGGTTTGCTCTTCCTTACCCTTCTGGTTATGATGCGCTCTCCAGCTCACTCTGAGCGCGCAGTTTTTGTCCTTCACAGAAAGCTCACTTGCAGTGGCCCCAAAGTAGCGCCAGGCTGTTTTCTAACTCATTCCATGCCTGGAGAAGGCATGGCAGCGTCGTGGCAGTGCTAAAGCATGGGGCATACTGTTCATGCTCTTCCTTCTGTTCTCTGGATGTTTGTAGGTGAAAGAGCCTGGAGAAGATGCTTTCTCTTTGTTGAAAATAAAGGGTAATTTTGCATTTATTTCCCTACCAGGCAGATTCTGAGGAACATCTTGTCATACGGGCTGTTTTGGCAAGCCAGTAAGGTGGAGCTATTTGTTTAGCCGCAGGAAAATCAATCAACCAAACAAAAACTGTTGGAGATTCCTGGAAAGGCAGCAACGAGGGCTGATCAGAATCTCCACCGCATGGCAATCACGACCAGCAGAAGTGGGGTAAATGCCTCTTGTTCTTCTGGGGTGCTCTTCCATCTGCTTCAGCTGCCTGTAATGGCCCTTTCATGTTGCTCTGTATATACAAACCTGGTCATTTCTGTGGAAATCTGGATCTTTTCCTTGTTCCCTCTGGGTACTGCTGAACCCCACTCAAAAGAAGGAGGAGAGAAAAATAAAAAAAAAGAGGGACTTTGTTCATATTCATTTGCACACAGCAGCAAATGCTGAAGGTCTTCTGAGGCTGCTCTTAAAACCATTTTACAAGCTATTAATGGTATAAAGTAGGGAGAGCTTGGAAGGTGAACATGCAGCTCCCCCCCCCCCCCCCCCCGCCTTAGGTTCCAAAATCTGAACGGTAATACAGAAAAAGTGGAAGCAAATTTGCTGACCACTTCCACTGCACTGGTTATGAATGGCAGACGACATCAACTAAACACCCTTCCCTTTACACAGCAGCATACTCGCATACTCTCGCACAGTGTCCCCACACTTTCAGATGTGGATTTACCGTAGGGAGCTAAAGGGTCGTGAGCTACCCACCTCTTCTCCCCAGTGACACCACTAGTTGGCTGTGTATCTGTGTGCGCACATGTTCCTAATCTTGTGACCCACTAACGGTCAAAGCATGCCTCCCGCTTTGCAGTGGATCTGCTTTGCCACATACATAAACAACTCTTACATACAGTTTTTGAAAGGAAAACAAGGAAAAACTGGGGAAAGAAACCAACCCATAGATGAGCTCTAAACTGCTGCTTTACAGGTGTCTCCACTGGTTGCTTATTAGCATTCACCTTTAAGCTACAAAAGTGCTGCGAATGCTGTGCTGGTTCTTCAGGACAGCTCCCAAAGCACCCAGGGGAACAGCTGGAACACAAGGGTCCCTAACGCGCGGCTCCAGCCTCATGGAGCCACCAGACCAACGACAGATGTATCTGTGCTGTGTGAACTAGTTCATCGGGGGAAGACCCTGCTTACCACAGCCCAATGGGCAGGATGCTTCCATGGGCAGTGGGAGGTAGCTTCAGATTGCGTGTCCACAAGCACTGGGACATATCTTCAAGTCCCACCATGAAGAGACAAGCCCATGCACTCTCACTGGGAGTTACTTCTAACCACCAAGAGACTAAGGGAAATCCAGCTTCTTCAAAGCATTCAATTTCTTAGCCTGCTCTGGCTTTTCACAGTGCAGAGACTTCCCAGTGGTTCCGGGTGTGACCATAGTTCTGAAGAGCGCTAGATGATATAGTCCTCAACACGACTGCCTAAAGACAAGACACAGTTCCCAGCAAACTTACGTACAAAATCTTTGTTGCTGACTTTCAAGCGTTTCTTGCTGTAACGGTTCACCTGCCTGCCCAAGGGAGTGTGAACCAGTGTTAAACCCAGGTGTCAGAGCCGTGCTGTGGCTCAGCATAATGTTGTGATGCCAACATAACTAGCAGCCTCACCACCAAGGTTAGCATTCATCAACGCCCCTCTGCGTCACAGCACTCAATGGCATCAGCCTGAACCCTACTGCTTTGCTCAAGCCACAAGAGCTTGTCATAAAGGAGAATATTCCCTTGTCCCCTATCCCAACCTGTCTTTCAGGACAGTTTGAGGAGGCCTTGTCGTTCCTATTCCTTTTCTTTTAGCGCATATGGCAGCATGGTACTGCTCTGCATGTGCACGTGTGTTGTGCACATGTGTGCACATAAGCATGCACAGCTAGGAATGGAAAAAAAAAAAAATCAAATCTAGAAGTTGACATGGATTAGCGTCTGCTCATGTAAAATGTGTAGCAGGATCTGATGCATGCAAGGCCATTACTGGCAGTCCCCATAGCCAAAGGTATCTATTTACATAGCAGCTGCATGAGCATTCTGCCAGTCAGGGCAGTCACATTTTCCCAGTGCCTCGCCAGTGACCGGTAATGAACAAGCTGAGCACTGCTGGCAAGGAAAGATTAACCACACTGCGACAGAACAGGCTTGATACATTTTATTGGCAATACTAGTGTCATACTCAGGAACCACAACCCTTTGTCAGACTGTTAGTGTTAACTTGCATGACAAGTATCAGTGACCAACTGTATTTGAAATATAGTTAAAGTGCCTAGAAATAATAGGCATCTTAAAAAAAAAAAAAAGGAAACTCATTCCATCCACTCAAGCCAACCTTTATAGATCTTACATCTTAAACACAACTGATGTACTGTAATTGTTATGTGGACTTTAATGTAACCTCTACAGCAGCACACAGACAATGCAGTTCTCTCATTATGCACATGCTTTAGGATCGTTTATTTTAATGCTTTCAAATAAATATGTTCCATGCAGCACACTGCAATAAATAAGGAGCAGCAACTTTCGTATAGTACATCCATTCATAATGTAAGTCACCATGTGAAACACCACATCTAAAGTCTTTGGCCCAGTCCCATACAGTGAAGCACACAACATCTGCACATAATCATATCTGGCTTCATATGGATTTAATAGGACTATGCCAGAAGGGCAATGTGAGCACAAGTTTAACCAGGGGTTCCTAGCTATTAAATACAGCTACTAAGTAGTTAAAAGGCAACAACTAAACCCATAAAGGGTTGATTTGTCTTTTCTTTCTTACTTTTCAGACAGAAATATAAAGTATGAAAATGCTCTGGATATTTTCAGCCTTGTGTAAAGCAGCGTGATTAATATGGAATGCTTTGAGCAATACTGGCACGTACACTGGCATCAAAAGCCACAGCAAGACTGACTCTGACACCGAACACCGGCGTACTCAGTGGGGGAAAGCTGCTGTTCTGGCGATGGCGGGCGCTGCTCCTTCTCTTCCTCTAGGCTGACAGCTCCACCGCCCCTTCCTCTTCACTGTCTGCTCGGTTGGCGCGGATTTCCACCAAGGTCCGAGCGAAGCGGGTCCACTCATCGTTGTGTGGAACAGCCAGCTGGGGGAGAAACCGACAGGGAATTAAGAGACCGCGTGGCGAGACCGGTTATCGCTCTGGCCCAAAATTGAGGCACCTCCTTTCAGGAGAGCTCCTACCGCAAGCAGTGCCGTTGTGCATGCTGAAGGACCGAGGCATGGGCCTCACCAACCCGCTGTGGGTTGGTTACGCCGTAACGTGCTGCCGAGTTCCCAGGACAAATCTGGCAGCTTCTTATTCAGTACCAGCTAGAAGGAGCATCTACAGTCAATGGCAGAGAAAAAAAGCTTTATCTGTTTGATTTTAAGGAAAAGTTTCTTGCTGGAGTGTTTTTGCAAAATCTACCCCTTGGTTAAAATATTTCAGATTTTCCAAACTAAGGCGAGGCCTTGATCTCTACAAGTATATACATGTACGTTTAACTTCACACGGGTGAGCTGGCCATTTGAAGTCAGCGAGGCTGTGCCCAAGTGTAATTGTTTGCAGGACCGAGGTCAATGTGTGTAAGGTAACAGAGCTTTTACAACACTGTATTGAAAATATTTTCCTGAAGTTCATTAAAGCTCTTAATAGTAAAATAAATATATTGTGTTATTTTAGTTACCCTCCTCTATGTTAAGGAATTCACAATTACAAGAAATGCATTCTCATGGAAATGTTATACCAACTGGATACTGCATTACTGGTCTGATTTTTTACATCATGATGCAAGATCCGTTTCCATTTAATACTATTGATGTTTCTAATGAAGAGCTCTTGAACATTAGGCTTCAAGAGGGACATGTAATCTAAATAGCTAAACTTCCAGACAAAATGCTTTAGTGCTATGGCAAAATAATACTGCAGTCATTTCCCGCTGGATCCAACACGGCAATTTCTGGAAGATAATGCAAACTGGGATTGAGGTAATTGGGGGGGGGGGGAGGGGAACCCGCAAGCAGTTTTCTCAAACTTTGTTTTCATTAACTCAAATTCCAGAAAACAGCAACAAGCATCCTGATGAACCATGCACATTTTTACTGCCCTCTTGAAGCCCTGTGATGATGTCCTGAATATAATATGAAAAAATAACTGTTTCAAGATACTATGCAGTGCTTGGTACTGAAGAAGGCAACTGCTTGGAAACTATGGGGCATGTAATAAAATGCTGTCCACCTTAGCAAATGGATGCCTTTAGACTAAAGAATGAGTATGACCTTAGCTAATCCAGTTTGTGGTACCAATATTCAATCTGTACTGACTTACTCCTTTTAAAACACCACCAAAAATGCCACACAGATGGCTGGCTAACTACGTCCATTTGGCACTAGCAGATTATAGGTGCACACAAGGCTGTATGGTACACTGTACTGGAATGCAGTCAATTTATCCTCTTCTCTTTACATCCCAACAGCAATACATATTAACTGGAGACTACAAAAAGGATCTATTACATGAACTAGCAAGCCCAGCTGGGGAAAGAGCTTGTGTATATGCCCAATGTTAACCACAGGTGAAAGCTCCACGTACACTGCTCCAAGTTCAGCGTCAATCGTATGGCCAAGAATTTGCAATACTGGATCTAAATATCTCCTTTGTATCTCACTCATGTTGATGAGTTTTTCAACTACTTTGTATCTAGCTTTGCCTCTACATCCAATATTTTGGGGAAAAAACATAGCATGTGTTTAAAAGCTTCCCATGTATAGTGCATATATCAGTGACTCAGTTACATTACGAAGGGCTGGTGTACAAGTTTGGGGTTTTGCCTGTTGAAACACTGAATATAGTACAGTTCAGCATTTACTAAGGCTACAGTGAGAAATGCAGTCTGTGTGAAAGCCAGTTCAGCCCTCAATAATAAATGTCACTGCACACTCTGCATTTTCCTTCCTTGTCTTCCACTTTTTGCATTTTTCTCCTTTACTTTTCCCAGGAATGGAGACCAGAGTTACAGGAGTAAATCATTTGAGACAACTGTCTCTCACACTTACATGCACAGATGTGGATCTGTTATGGTCTTTATTTGAAAGATAGCTCTGTTCTTTCAAAAACCTTCAGCAGAAGGAAATGTTAACACCAGAATGGAGGTCAGTGCACCAACACACAAGTATTGACAGCACAGGTTTGATCACAGCCACATGCCTATAAAAGCTACTGTATAGTAAGTTAAGGGACAGTGCAGAGAACCTTCTATCATAGATGCAACCAAACCCAGCTGTATGGCAATTTCCCTGTTACTATTGCTTGTGTCCTAAAAGATTTTATTTCTTGTGATGTGTATGGCACTATCACTTATCAAACTCCTGAATGAATGAAAATGTAAAATGAGTCTCACTTATTTCAAGTAGTAAAAACATTAAAGTGGAACAATATCCTAGGCAAAGGACTTACTGAATTTAATAAAGCCTCACTTCTCCTTGTCTTTTAAAGTCCTAAACAGCATTACATTGTATTAAATGGCTGAAGAAAACAATATGTCACTCTAAAGAAAAAAAAGAAATATATTTATGACATTGAGATCATTTAATTTCCTTTGCTCCACAGCGTGGCCATAGACAAATAAAATCAAGTCTAGCCTATTAAAACAACCTGGTATCTCAAACTTGAGGAGTCTTTCTACAAATGTATGCATTACATGCATTACTGTTAGCTGACAGTGTTAGCAAGACCTGGGCCATTTTTAATGACTCGGTTCACAAAACAATTAATGATTGAAGTGAACACCTTTAGCACAGAGATGAAAATACTCAATGCTCACACACAATCTAATTACTTAGAACTTTGTCTTATTTTAATTTTACCTTATTTAATCTCACGCACTGCATCATGCTTTCAATGAGGGGCCAATCCTGCTAATAGACTGTTAGTAGAATAAACCTCTCTAATATAAATTCCTCAGGGATGCAGAAGGAAACCTTGGTAATAATGAAGTCAAAGGAAAAAATTACTTTTACTCTTCTACCCCCCTTTCTTTCTGTGAAGGCCCTAATACTGAACCACAACAGTTATACAGAAAAAGACCACAAATAAAAAACAAAAGCATCCACAAACTCCAATTCAAATTCTTGTCTGAATTAATGCTCCCCTTACAGTCATTTTCCAGTCAAGTTCCTTCAGCCAGGCACACTGACACTCACAGGTGTTAGAGGCCTGGGTCTATCTGTGGAATCTTCCTTTCAGCTTCTTCACACAAGTTTTTTTCTGTAAATACCAGAGCAGGGGTGGAAGAAACGAGGAGATACTTCATAGAGGAAGGGCAAAGGTTTTGAGCTAGCTGGGTGTTCCTCACTCATTTGGCATTTTTGCCATTTTTCTGTCCACTTCCAGTTACTACAAAGCAGCACGTGTTGAGTCTCAGCAGTCATGATGTCAACACAGGGTAGAAATGTTCACCAAAGCATAATAACTTAATGTAGTAACTTATATTAACATTTGGGGCAGAAGGTTATTTGAATGACTAAGGTATGGAGCAGAACAAGAAAATAAATGCTATTAATTGTTCTCCTTTGATCCCTTTACAATGGAAGGTAAGCGCTACCAGCACCTAATTAATTGACTGAATTACTCACACTGCTTTAACTTAAATACCATGGTACATTTAGGTTGTGTGAGATGATAGTAATTCTAATGAGGAAAACCAGTATTATCAAAGCAAGGTGGCGACTTTAGCCAAACTTTGTCTGTTAAGCTGTTGGAGAGGGGTACTTTTGTCTTTTGTCTGGCTTTTAAAATACTGAAAGAGTTCAGGCTGCAAGACTACTGACCTGCAAGTGTGACTACAAGTTTACACATCCAAATAAACCTGCTTCTGCTTGTGAAGTTACATGTGCTCAGCTGGTTACAGGAGTGAGAATTTAGTATAGGAAAACATCTTCTCAAGATGTTAGGATGGTGACCCATTTTTAATTGGGTGAAGATATTTAACTCAGGACAATTGGGGTCTCTTATTTCTAAAAAAAAAAAAAAAAAAAAAAAGTTTTCTTTATGTCACTTTCAACTTTTTAGATCTCCTCCCCCAATTCATTTTCATAAAATATTCTTCCAAAAGCACTCAACATCTATGAGTATCTGTGCTTCCTACATGATCAATAATGTATAACAAGTAACAAAGACATGTAACATACTAAATACTAGACACATTTAAGATTTTATCATTTAAACTAGTTCACAAACTGTTTTTCTTGCCGATATTAAAAAACTGATTTACATGATGCAAACTCTCAGAATTAATTTTTCTACCACCTCCATTACTTTATTTTTAGATAAGCAGATTTTGGATTAGAAAAGATAACTCTCCAGAACGCTCCTCCTGGCTGAACGGTGCACCTCAAATAACGTGGCTGGAAAAGGAAAGCCTCCCTGGGCAGCACCTCCCAGCCTGCAGTCTTCAGACCCCCACGCAAAGTGAGCTCCGTTGAGCCCCCAGATTGAGACTGGCTGTATGCTGCACACGAGGGCTGATATGCAGCAGCCACAATTAATATTAAGCACCAGAGAGAAAGACTGGTAATTTCAGCAAGCCCAGGGGCGGCCTCCAGAGAGTAACACTAAACAGATTTCTGCCTATTCCTGCGAGGCGTTACAGTTACCAGTTTATCTTATTATAGAGAAATAACATTATACCTATGTGAATCTTTCCCAGCCTGTGTTTACCCAGTCCACCATATGTACATATACCAAGAGAAGGCAACTCTTGACTGGACAGAACACAATACAAAGGGCCTAGAAAGTAAGATGATGGGATGCAACAGCAAAAGGATTGTAAATTAGGAGCTGAGATCAACCCCATCCTCTTGTTCCCCTTCCCATCTGCTAGAGGTGACTGTTTCCTGGCCAGCTAGAAGCCCCTTGTCTCTAGTATCATTCTCACCCTCTTCTGTTTTGGGTGATAACGTGTTGAGCTGTTCTTTCAAGACTGGAGAAGATCTAAACAACATCTAGATTTGGAAAGAAGGGATTTGTCTAGCTAGGCCACATAGGTCAACCACAGTAGGTCCCCCCAGCTCATTTTTCAGAGTTCAGACTTTGAAGCAACAAGGCTTGTAAAGTTTAAAGGTAAGATTGTTCCAACTTGAGCCTATTCTCTACTGTAGGTAAAGGATAAAATGACCAGACCCAAGGGAAATGACCACCAGGATCTTCCTGACAAGCGCCTGGCTTTGCCTTGCCGATGTGTCACAATACTATGTGATTTATGCAGTGAACAACAAAACGGTATCTTACAGTGCCACCACAGAGCCCTTGGATTTTTGAACCTTCTGAAGCTTCTCTGTGTTTCCTGGGTGATCACTCTAGCCAAGCACTTCACTTACTTGTTAGCTTTCCAGCCCTGAAGCACAAACATGTGCCCCCCTCGATGCTAGTACTGACCAAGGAGATGGTTTATGTGCATCTAGTAAGAGTAACAGACCCATCTCGCCCCGAGGCTCGCCAGCCAGCTAGTCACAGGTAGCAGCATGGATGTGAGTTTCACCAGGAACAGCCCCCTCCATCTTCTTGTCAAGGCAGAGATTTCCTGCGCGTGTAGAGCTTCCAATCCAAACACCAGAGATCTTACAAACTGTATTTCCCATATTTTCCCAGAAACTGTGCTATTAGCAACTTCACTGAACACTACTATTCTTAAGACTGTTAAGACAGAACTCAGGAAAAGGAGATGCTCTGACCAGACAACTCTCGATGCTGCCATTTGTGTCAGCTAGTGCTGGGCTCCCCAAGCAAGCAGAAAAGCAACAGAAAACCAGTGCCTGAAGACAGAAATCAACATAAATACCTTTCATTTTCAGATCATTTAACACCTTCTAGTAACATTTGCTGTTTTAAGTTAGGTCTATTTAAAAAAAAAAAAAAGAAAAAGTAATGATTTTGAGACCAAAAAAAAACTTTGAATGTGCTTTTTAAAGGAATCTATCCAGAACGTTGAAATAAGATATTACAACATATTTCAAGATTTTTCTATATTCCGCTCCTATCCATCTTTTTTATGGCTGAGAGTTTCAGCTCAATTTGTCCAAATCTCTGTATAGCTTCAGTTTCCCTGAAAAACCACTTTCCAGCAAATGAATTATTCATTGAGGATATTTCACTTTATTCCTGGCTCCTCGCCTTCCCTGGAGCCTGTAAATCTTTGGGATGGGAGCAGACAAACTCTTCCTGCCTTCATCCCTTCATGCTCCTGTCCAGCACAGCTCTCTGAAGGCTGGGGACTCTCCTGAGAAGGAGATAAAATGCAATTTCAGCAGCAGCAGCCTCCACTTTGGAGAAACCAGTGTCCCATAGGCTCAAAGGGAGCACAATCATCCGTGTTCAGCCTATTGCATCTCCTTTTTAATGACTCTTCATCGTGGGTCAATCTACCTGTCACTGAGACACTGGTTCATAACATGCAGCGCTGATCACTGGTGAAAGTATCGTGCAATCCCAATCACCAAGTTAAGAATCACATTTTTTTCATCACCTAGAGTTCAGACACCTCAAAAGCAAAAATAGCCGTGGGAAGAACTTCCTCAGTGTTGTCTCTGACTGAGGGGTTGTTCTGAAGAGGCAAATTTTTCCAACCAGAACCGTCTATGATCACTTCTAACAGACATGTCCCGTGGACACAGGTGTAAAAGGAGAATCTGAAAGTGAACCATTACACCACGACTTGGAACGATCTGCCAAAGTATGTGGTCTGCAGCCGGCCCGCGCAACTGCATTGCCACACACTGTTTTCAATTAGACGTTTGCAGACAAGCCTGCATGGTGGTCCAAGATACACTCTAAGGGTGACAGCGGTTCCCGAGTTAAAAAATCTGTGACCCATTCAAACACATTTCGTAGAAGTACAATGCTTTCTTGTTTTTGTATATAGAAAAACTTGTTCTGATCTAAGTTGATGGGTTTCTATAGCTGGTCACCATGTTCCTAGAGATCAGAAACTTTCTGATTAACATGCAACTTTTATTAGTTGCATTTGGGTTTGTTGTTGTTTAGAGGCAAAGGCTGATCTTATTTTAGACAATCCTGTTTACTTCTCTCCACTTCAACACAACCTTATTTGCAAAAAAAATCTCATATCCAGCAGGGAAAATAAAAACTATATGAAAATTAATGTTCCTCTAGTCTCCAAAATACTCTGTTGCTATTATAACTTTTGAGAAGGGCAAGTTAAACACTCTTTGAAGAGACAGCTAATTAAAACTTAGAAGATATTCAGATTAATTTGAGTTTGTGGAAAACACCAAGTCTGGTAAACTAACTTTAACAATTAAAATCTCAGACTTCACACTAAGTTATTTGTGTCTTTCAATTTAATAGCATCATCAAATAAATGTAGCTTCAGGTGAATATCATTTTAGCTATTTTCTCTAAGCAGAATTTTTGTCAACCTACATTGTCCATATCACCCTCTAAAATTAAGTGCTGTATTGAAAAGAAATCTGCTGCAAATACTTTGTGCAATGGATTAAGATCTGAATGCAGTTATGACATTGTAGGTAAAAATATTTTTAATGATGATAAAATATAACTACTTCAGCTTGATGTTTTCTAAAAAGTAGAACAGACAATCGGTCTAATTTTCTGGGTAAAAGAGAACACTTGCAGAATGAGGATCGTAATACTTAAAAATGAAAACCAAGAATTATAGTTCCACTTTAAGCAACTGACCCTATCTTCCAGAGTTCAACAGATGTTTTATCACCATCACTGAGGTGAAAACAGATACATAAATATTAAAAATCTTGATATGCACACAGAGAGCAGGCAAGCATGCACCTATTCTGGCCCTGGTCTTGCCCCCCAGAATCAATTACAGACCGCCTTTGATATTTTTCTCAACCTATATGGATTTTTTTTTTCCTGAAAAAGCCTATATTTTTCCAGGCAACACCCTTTGCCACACACATGGATGGAAACAAAGTGGGAGGTAATATGTAACGAAATGGCCACCAAAGTAACCAAGAGCACCCTTTTCACATAACTATGGTACCACTGTATTTAACTCTTGGGAGAGCCGAGCATCATTGTTAACAATGGATGAAACCACTAGCAGGAACTCAAACCCCACATACTGCATGCAGATGATTTTAATGAGATACAGTGTTTAGACCACAAAGGATACACTCCAGAGTAGCTCTCTATATATTTGTTTACTTAATTGAAGGGGTGGAATACCATAGGCAGCCTAAATACTGCATTTATTCTATGCACAGCAGTCAGTCCAGTGTCACAGACAGAGTATACGCCACCCTTCTACGAAGTTAATTACTTAGCCCTCATCTAGATTAATGTCTGTTGTGATTTATTTCTTTGCAATTCACCAGCAGGGTCTGATTTAACTAGTGCTGCCATAGTAAAAAGAAGACAAAATATTAGCTTATACAACAACAAAAAAAGAGCTTAATCTCAAACAGAAACTGAATCCATTTTCAGCAAACTTTTGACTTTTTCTCCTAAGGAGAACAGTAGCTGCTGAATTGTTACACTTGATGGTAAGTTATGTTTTGAATACCAAGCAAACAATGGTGTTATTTTAATAATTTATACACAATATGCAAAGATACACTGTACAAAGGACCTACATAAGAACTCAAGCATTTGAATACCCATTTATTCATTCTGCACTATGATACTGTCTTTAATCTTTAAAAAAAAAAAAAAGGCAAAAAAAAAAAAGCAAGAAACAATAAAACCTGTGCTGGAAGTAAACACCAATTATGGAAAACTTCAACCTGAAGGATTAAAACTTGATAGGGTATATGGAAAAGAAAAGAAGGAAGTGGAAAGTATCTTTATATTGTAGAGAACGCTACAGTTCCACCTATAGTATCAGAATTGGCTCAGGTTCTCCTGAATTAACCAGAATGATGTCCAAGCTATCAAACAGATTATGCTTCCCTCAATTAATGTATCAAAATGCTGCACTTGGTATTGACTACAGAGGATAAAATATTAAGTAATCCCCAGTCATCTTGAAAGAGATGACTGAAAAGTGAAATTTAGATTACTTTTGTTTCCTTGGATCACCTCTTATTTTTAAAACACAAACATTAAGCTATAAGCTTACAGCCTGTCCTTAAGCACACCAGAGTGCTTTCACCAGTCACATTGTGTGGAGGGTCCTCTCCTGTGGATCTCCTCAAGTGATACTTTCAGTGGCAGAGACTATTGGTCTGTTTAAGTTCTTGGAAACAAGAGAGACTTAATATAATTAATCAGCTACGGGAGCAGAAAGAGCATCTGCCATGCTTCAGAGAAGCTAACAATTTTGCTTCAAAAGAGGTGGTGCCCTAAGCATCAAGGTTCTTGCAGTTCCTACCTTGCCACCACTTCTGTAATGCTATCAATTTACAGGTTGATTAAGAAAAAGTGAGGCATGCTGCCCACCATTTGTCTCCCATGGGGATCTCAGTCCTGCTTTGATTGCCATTTCTCAAAGTTATTGAAAACTCCTGTGATTTTTTGCATGAGTTTCAGGATATTTAATGCTTGGAGCTAAGGGATCAAGAGAATTCCTCTACCAAATTATGTTATCAGTTCTCATCATGGCACTAGAAAGCCTAAAAATACCAAATCAATCAGAATTAGAAGGTAAGGAGCCTTCAACCTATTGTTCTTTCCAATATCTACTTTTTTTTTTTAATTGACTACTACATTGATTGGAAGAACTGTCCCATCATTTTTACTTGAAATACTAGAGGTTCACCCTGTGGGGTAGCTGCACTGGCAAAGGTGCCTCCCTGAAGTTCAGCTGAGTGAAGGACTATTGCCTCAGGGAAGAAATAAATCATGGTGTCTTCAGCTCAGCTTGCTTCCTTTCCAAACCAAGTCAGCCATGTCCACACCATGAAATCTGGCAGAACAGGAACTGTAAAGGACTTTTGCCACAGCTTTCTGGCTCCCAGTTGGCAAATGGACTCTCACCAAAAGCAGCTTATGAACCACTCAAAGATTTTGGTTTGCAGGAGAGTTGCTGCCTTCCCTGAGATTCTGCACACGTTCCATTATTTGCCAAAGCTCACCCATGAAATAGCAAGGGGTTTTGTTTTGTTGGGCTTTTTGTTTGTTTGTTTCCATTTCAGACATAGACTTTTTCCATCACTCTAGGCATCGGAGGATACATTTCACATTTAAGTTAAACACCGAACATGGAATTTTAGCCACCAAATAGGATGTATTAAGACCCAGAGTTATCCTCAGTTGATACTTTAGGTTTAACCACTACTTTCCAAGTCACAAATTAAATATTTTTTCATGTTCAAAATACAGATCATTTTGCAAACCATAAAAAAAGATTTGCAAATTGCTGCACACAAACTGAGCTTAAACTGAATTTTGCATTTTGTACTTTTTCCCCTTCCATACTCTCTGTTACTTAAAGCTATAAACATTTTTCAGTAACACTTCTTTTTACATCAGAAAGGTGGTAAAAACTTTCAGAGAAAATATCACCCAACAGACTAGCTAGATGTTTAAAATACATACTCTGTGACACTATTAACATGCATTGACTTCAGCTCTGTCCCCCACCGAGTGTCCCAGGATGCAGGGTCGGGATGGGGCAGACCAGCTAAAGCACTTGCTCAGCTTCCACTGCCTCACCTACAACTACCATGGGAAGCCTGGACCCGGATTATCTTTTCCACTAAGCTTCTTGAAAGGTTTGCAGGAGAAGCAGTAACTGAGGAGCTAGCAGTGAAGCCACCAGTAGTGCCACTGCGCTAAACATATAGTGGATGGTCTGGTATGTCCAATCTGGAGCCTGCCTTTCTCCTTTGTCTCTTGCCCTTTACAGCATTTCCCAGCTCAGCAGGCAAATACCGGCAGGAAGATTGTCACATACAGTTCGCCCTTCTCCTGCAGGCTTTACTGTGCAGAAAGGGAATGATCTCTTACAGCTTCTCTTCTGCCACTCTCATCACTTCGTTATCTGAGTCCCTTCTAATAGTGCATTAAGCTACATGATTAACTCCTGTCACATGTGGCTTGTTCTCTCTGATCCTCTCTGCAGGGGTATGATCTGGGCCTTTGCAAGGGAAAAGGAAACATACGTTGGCTTTAAAACCAGTGTGCAAATGAATAAAAAGGACTGGAGCCAGATTTTTGTTGGTTGGCTGACTAGTTTTCTTAAGCTTTTTATTTCATATGATGAGGAGTTCAGGAATTCTTATAAAAGATATTTGTATCATATTGGAAACTCATGTCTTTTTACCCCATGAAATTCTCTGGAGAGCTAGTAAGCTATCTCTGGAGAACTACCGAAATATTTCATCATATGCAACTGGAAGGTAAGGATAAAGAATCACCTGAATTTTTAGGATGACAATTTAAGCCCCCTCACCCCTCCTTTCTGTCTGTTTTCACTAATGCCCATTTAATTCCACTGTCTAATCAACAAATGAGAGAAAGCGTATCTTTGCTAAAAATCTGGTACTTCCTCCTTTAGTTTTAACAAGTAATATTCTGGCAGTAAAATGAAAGTGGAATTTCATGTTCATTTATATATATAGTGAAACAGAAGAAACTCTGTTGTTACTAAGAGCAAGCGTACATCACGGCATAGGGAGGAGAGTGACCCTATACGCCAGGTGCGACCCACTGCTTTATCAAACACAACCACATCACAAAATCCTGTTGACAGGCTCCACTTCAAGATGCTGTTTGTCCCACTGTCCCTACCCACTCTGGAACTTCAGCTTTCTGATAGTTAAAAATATTCTTCTAATTTTTTACTCGAATACACGACCAGCTTGCAGCCACATGCGCTGGTGGCAGTATGTCCTCAGCTTCACTAAGTTCTCCCTCTCTGGCCCCAAGCATTCCTATCTCTGTAAGTACACGAATCATCTACATTGCCACCAGGCTCAGACTTCCCTGGCTAGTCACACCAAGCTCTTCAGCCTGTTTCTACAGGCTACTCTCCTCTCCCAGTAGCCCAGATCCACATCTCTCCCTCATAAGTTTCAAGCATTCTTTTAAAAAATACACATTTTTAAACAAGGGGGAAATGATTTTGAAGTAATCCTTTAAATCACATCGTTTTTATGAAGCTGCTTTGTAAGTCAGAAGGCCACGATGAAGGTGACTGAGAGGGGCAGAGAAGCAGTGATGCCGCGTGATGTGCAAGAGGTGGCAGGGAAAGGGAAGCGCAAGGCCCTAGACTGGCACTGGAGATAAATAGCTCCAACCCTCAGCAACCAGCCTTGGGTAAGTCAGATTAGTTAGATCATGGCTCAGTTTTCCCTCTTGAAAAGCACTTCCCCAATAAAGATTGCTATTCGTAATGCAAGCCTCCATTCCAGCTTGTGTAAGTACCAAAACACGACTGAAAGAACAAGGTAACTCATACCCTTTTCCATTTCTTATCAGACTAGCATGACTGACAAGCACACAGCCATGCGCATAGGGGTACTCACGGGCATAAATGTATGCATTTCTATGTCTGGATGTAGCCAAGCCTCGTTTTAAACTGTAGAAGTATATAAATGCTTGGTTTTAACTTATCAATGTAACAACATTGTTTTTCTACAGGAGAATAAACTAGTGCTTACATAAAGACCTCAAAGCATTCACAGTAACCTAAAGTAATGAATATTGTAATGAGAAACACAAGTATTTAGGGTGATAATGACTGGACTTTGCTCTACTTAGATCGGCTCACCCCCTATGGAGGCTACCAAAGCTTAAAGATTTTATCACCCTAGTAATCAGCAATGGGTAATGGCCTTCATAAAACACAGTAATTAAATTGACTGATTTCAAACTAGTGCATTTTTTTCATTAGGGAGTTCTTATTTAACCTACTTCAAAAATCCCTTTGTGAATACTGGCTATATCAGTCAAAATTCAAATGACAACGAGAGATGAAGAGCTTTTTCTGTTCAATATTTCAGATATTATTCAAGTAAAAAGCTGGAGTTCCTAGTATGCTGTCATTCTCTCTCTTTTTTTTTTTTTTTGTCATCTCTAAGAGCTTCCAGTTTTAAAAGTCTCTCAAGACTGAACATTATAAAACTGGGGGCAGAGGGGAAGCAAATCAAAACCTTAGCTCTTTACATTTTCCAACAACTCTTAAGAGATTCTGCTTTGTTAAAACATGCTTTTAAAATTCTCCGAGGCCAGTATTCCAACCTCCCTAGCAAAAATATCAATGGTGAAATTCAGGCACTGCCTCACAATCCATTTAATTATCCTTTATGCCTGGATTGTGCATGTTGTTGTAACTACTGTATCTTACTTGATCTTTGAATACTTTGAATAAAACTTGGTTGTAAGCACAACCCCTTATTATTGCTCAAATTTGCCTTTACAATATGTGTGTAAGCCATTTATCTGTGTTCCAAGAATACTTGTAACTCAACACAGATTTTAAAATAAAATATTTTATGGCAAGTCTCGACTCTGGTTTTGCAGCAAAAACATTTCCTAACTGAATATATGCTCTACGAGAGCTTTATGATGGCAAAAGTAAACCTACTGGAAAATCTACCTGGATAACTACATGACACAAAACCTAGTTTCTTATTTCTCTCTCTGGGCTACAGTAGTTTTTAACTGCCTGAAAGAGATGTTGGCTATGTTTTCCATATGAAATCTATAGTGAAACACGGGGATCTCAAGGTAGGAGTACAAAGTACCAACCCTTCCCCACTCTACCCCGAAAAATAAGTGACTCTAGCCATGCTGAAATGTGAGAGTTGGTCACAAATATGCATTTCTTTCTGTCTAAACCCCTAAGAATCTCAGAGCAGCTGTTAAAGGCTGCTGAAATCAAAAGAAATTATTTTATAGGCACCAGTGGGATATTCCTTACTGTACCACTTCATCCACATATTTCAGGCAGTTGCCAGCTCCTCCCTCACTGGTCATGTACTTGAAAATGAGATATGGGATTAACACCCATCATGGAGCAAATGGGGAAGTACACAAACAACCTAACGCAGCAGCCCTAAAAGGGCTTAAGGAGATATTAACTCTGAAACCTACCAAAGTCACATAAACAGCAATATGATTCTGATTTCACTGCAAGGAAATGAAGACAGAGGTAATAACTGTGTAATGAATCCCAGGTAACTGCTTTCTTTGGCAGAGCCAGCTTTCCTGGATGGTCTAGGGAAAGACCTTTTCTCACTTTTCTCCAGTTCCACCTGTCATACTAGTCACCCTTTAAAAGCATGACTAGAATCAACTGTCTGAAAGACTGCCAAACGGATGCAACAGTTTGTCCTGTAACTAGTTTAACAAAATAATGTACAGTAATAAGCTCCTTGTGATTACAGTTTCAAACTCTCCAATCCTGTGCTGCAAACTTACTTTATATTTTATTAAAATCAAATAATAAATAATTGATTTACAGTTTCTATCTATTTATTCACAGTGCAAGCAGAATATGACCTGGAAGAGATTAATGGAAAAAAAAAAAAAAAAGAAATAATGGAAGGTGGATGAGAAGCTGCTTCTTTCACAACCAAAGGTGCAAAGAGCATTCTCAATAAGCCAGGTAAGCAAGAAACGTGGTTGTTAGAGAATATTTATGACAGCGGCAACTGCGTAACATCACTGAAGCATGCACAATGGGAGCAAGCTTTCTAGAAAATACAACTACAAAAGAGACATGCAGTTAGATCTAACTATCAGTCACCTGGACCTGTGAATAAATCTATAGTCAGTGGTCCATGTTCTGTTAAAATCAACTTGTAGCATACAGAAAACTTGCTGCCCAGTAAATAAACCGTGAGACCACAAAAGCTAAAATATGTTATACATACTATCACAATAATAATATCTCAACTACTAGACCAGCAGAGATTTGAATATTTAGTTCTTACAGAGAGTAAAGTATATTTAGAATCACTGGTTATATTCTCTGGTTAAGTTATATAGGTTTAAGATCCCATCACACTGAAACAATCAGATTTTTGTGTGTGCGTTTGGGTTTTTATTTCATTTTATAATTCACATTCTTTAAATCAGTGGTTACTGATCCACAAGAGCACATCTATATGGACTATTTAAGTCTCCTCTCCCCTGGAAGTGTGTGTATAACTCCTATTAATGCTAATGGGCATAAAGCACACGCATTGAGGAGAAAATAGACCCCTCACTGTGAAAATAAACGTGTTCAGTTATTTTCAGACACAATGCCGAAATCAAACAAATAAAAGTACATACTCTAAGGAGATAACATTATATAGCCTAACTGAAAATGTCACCATTATTTTTAACTCCCTGGTCATGGACCGTGCCATGTCCTTCATGTTTCTGCCATTTCTTATGTCATAAAGAATATGACTAGATAACATATCAAAAAGGGCCAAATCCTAAATACTTACACAAGTGAAACAGCCCTGATCTCACACTCCTTGCCTCCACAAAGGATGCAAGGTTAGTCCTCGTGTCTTACATTTTCACTTAGGCCCTATAATGTTTTCTCCTTACACCATATGGGTTAATAGCAGCAGTAAACTTTACTGTTCTCTAGAATAGTTCCTTAAAACTGTGATGAATCTACCAAAGTAAAAATTCCTATCACTTCATTTTTTCCTTAATGATTTGATACCCTGATGTTTTCTGCTCTGATCAAAATTCATGGAGTCAATTCCATCTGTTCAAACAGGTAAGAAAAATTGCTTATATAGTAATGTGAAATTCAAAGACACTGTGCTTTATTATAATACAAATATAATCACAATTTTTCTGATAGAACCAATGTTTTATCAATTTACAGCTGATCTAATGTGATCCTCACAGTCATGAGAAAAGAAAGGTTTTAAAAAGGGTGCAGTATAATTGGAGCATTAATGTTTTTGGTGAGTGTATTTAGGGTCTTTGTAAAGTGGCCTGCTGACTTTCTAATGCGAGTAATCACACCCATCTTCCCAAATCAGAGACGTGCACCTTCAAATAAGTAGATGCTACTGAGTTATCAGTCAGGCAGGGATGAGTTCTTCCAGTGATGAGGCCTTTTCAAAAGCTGATGCTGTAGGAGATGGGTAGAGTGCTATTGCTGAAGGGTCAACTGTCACAGCTTAGGTGTCAGGCTTTGCAATACTGCTGGGTAAAATATGAAAGCTAGGTGCTCCCAGCAGCTGTACAGCCACCTCCCAGCCCCTTGCCCCCAGCTACGTGCTCATTCATCTACTCTCACACTGAGTCAGTTCATGGAGAAAAATACCCCAAAGAAAACAAAAAAACCCAACCAAACAAAAAAAAAATCAATACTTCTCTGCTGATCTCTCTCTCTCCCCACAATGTGGGTGGTGACAAGTACTGCTACCAGCACAAAAACTGGGCAGTGAGTGATATGGCTAGGGCTGGCTGGCTGGCAGTGGGAGGACGGCCCATTTTAAACTGTCAGACCAGCCCCATCATGTCCCAGAATCAAACCCATACAAAAAGGACAGTCAAAAGAGGACCCCAGCTGAGCCATGGAACTGGCCAGTGTTTGCACACTTAAGTAAAGAGAGAGCCTTAAAGGCTGCCGTATTTCTGCCAGACACTTCCAAAAGTGCACATGCATGCTGTGAATTCCCTGTGTGTCATGCCTGAGGACAGCTAAGCACGGAATAACTCATCAGAGAGCTCTTTATGGACTGGCACAGAGGGTTAATGACTGAAGAAGCTGTTATTCACTGTACAAACCCTTGGTGCCAGGCTCTTGACCTGCAAAGTCTTTCTGCATCTCACTTAAGGCTTTATAGTGAGAAGAGTTGTGCTGGAGAATATATGAGCACCCTCCTTTTTTAAACCAGAAAAAGCCACTAACAACACAGCAGTCCTAGTAGTACCTAAAGCTGTTGCAGCCCAGACCACCTCTCCTAAATTTGGTACAGGAATTACTGCAGAGACTGATACTGCCAAAATGAACCAGGCAACAAATTAATGAGCTCCTTCATTCATTACGGAAGAGGAGGAGGGGTGGCAATGGCCCATGACCTGTCAGCAGCCATGTGGATGGACATTCATCTGTTTGCGTAAGTGGGTATGGAGCTGAGCTGGAGATGCTGGAGCTCTGCACAGGCAGGGCATGCAACATCCGTGAAGCAGAACACTTTATGTAACACTGATCTGGACTCACACAAATAAATACTGTTGAATGACAGTCTTTTCTTTTTCAAGTAATAGAAGCCTGTCTTTCTTTTTGATCTGAGTGTATCACTATGACTCATTTTGCAGGTTGAAGTCTGATTATGAAAGAGGAAAGGCCAAAAACTTAAATATTACTTCTTCTGCATAGAACACTACATCTATTTTCTCCTGGGTGAGCTTGCAGGGATAAACAATCCTGTGAATGATTATTTGGTGTATAATATGCAAAAAGAGACATTTCTACAGCCCGTCTAGA
Organism: Haliaeetus leucocephalus; assembly: GCF_000737465.1. Lineage (NCBI taxonomy): Eukaryota > Metazoa > Chordata > Aves > Accipitriformes > Accipitridae > Haliaeetus > Haliaeetus leucocephalus. The sequence goes on from NW_010972436.1 coordinate 2,658,714, forward strand.
CTCCCAGACAAGATCAGACTGCACTGTCATCAAAGACACTGCCATAGCCTATCGTTTCACTTGGAAGACAGAAAAACCACCTTTTCGGAAAAGTCATGCAAAAATGAAAACTAAATAAAAACAGCCTGACCTGTCAGTGTCATAGTGGAAATCTGAGCGCAGTAACCTTAGACAATTTAGAAATTATGCTAACAATATGGCAAGAAGTTTCAGCAAACATTTGTGAGGAAAGGCAACTCCTGCACAAGTGAATGCAATCCAAAAACATGAGTCATGCACAAGCAATTTTGCTATGGGCCATAAAATCACTTTATGAGAGTTACAGATAATTCTGTATGTATTCTATAATGTTTCCCTACTGTGTAGAGATGGATATCTCAGTATCCTATCACAGATAATGATGGAAAACAAATTCTCTACATAAAAGCTGATTGCTCAGAGATTCACCCTTAACTGTTCCAAGGGATTGTAATGCTGACAGAACACTTTACACCGTATTCATCAACAAAGCGGTAGATTCCATCAGTGCCAAACACACTGCAGTTTAGATGTTTTTTATAAGATGTAGCAGGGTGAATTGAGAGCAGCCTTAGACACAGAATACACATTCTACTATTTCTCAGCACCTACATACTCTTTATCACACATACATCTACAGTCCTCCACAATGACACCTCTCATTTCCTCCTGTTTGTACTTTTGCACATATTCAGACATATTCAGCATTATTCAGTATTAAAAGAACAGATGTATTCTGTACATGTCATGCTGAGAAAAATCTACAGCATTAAGCCAGTCATGAAATAAGAGATACTGGAGTATAAAAGGTTAACCCTTCAGGACCAACTTCGGAACAACACAGCTTCTTTCTGAACCTCTATTTTCCTCTTCATGTTCCTTTGTAACTTTTTCCAACTGTACCCATAGGCCCATTAAAATAAGTTTTAAAAACACTGAAAACTTTCGAAAAAGTCTTCTCTCATGAGCCTTTAACCAGTTAACTCTTTTGCAAGGTAGCTTTACAACAAACACACTGTTGGCAACCCAAAATCAACAGGGACTCCACTGAAAGAAAAGTGGCTTATTCTTTGGAGGTGTCTTACTTATGTTATGATACATGACCTTTTATCAAACTTGGATGTGGCATTCTCCAGGAGCCAAGCTTTAAAAAAACAAAACCCAATAATAATACCTCTCCAACATCATAGATCCATATGCGGCCTTCTGAATCACCAACTGCTACCTCCTTCCCAGCCTGGGCCCAGCGGACACGGTTGAGGGCAGAAGCTCCTTCTATGGTGACACTGGCTGTGGGAACCTGTCGAAACAATAGGAACAGAAAGGACAATAAAATCACACTGCCTGTGAACCTGGGGGTCAGTTTTGAACATGTCCTGCTTAGCTGGGTGAGTCACAAGTCCCTTGGCATTGCTGGAAATAACATACAACCCTCGTCGGGGGGAAGAAAAAGGGTTCATTGTTTCTTCAATCACATGTGCTAAAAAGAGGAAAGAGTAAGAGATTGCTTGGAATGAGCAGGGAAGACTTTTCCACAGTAAAGGACAGTAAATGAAACAGTTTTTTCCCCTTAACCTCGGAGACATGTGAAACCACATCTGCTTCTTTCTCAAAAGTCACTGACTTATGACCAAGAACCAACTGAGGGTAGGACTTGGCTTCAGTCCTGCCCTGGCTTCTGGCCTCTGACTCGGGCCCAGATAACCTGACGGTTGGCAGACACATCCCTGTATTCATGCTGACACATCCTTTAAATCCATACTCACCTCTGCAGCTAGATGCACAGGTCAAAACTTAGGCACTACGTCAGAAAAGTCCTGAGCTAATCACTTCAGAGCAAGGACACGGCAGAAGTGAGAACAGCTGAGCTGACATTTAGGAACTCCTACAATATGTTCCTACAACTCTCTTTTACGTCCCCAGGAGACTTCTTCTGCTTTAAATACACCTGGATGCTGTCTAATTTCCAATCCTCCTCCCCGCCCCAAGTCAACCAACTTAACAGGTGATCCACAAGAATACATAAAGATTCTGGTTAATGCGTGGGACGAATAAAGCAATGAACATGATCTTAGGAGAAGTATTTGCAATCTATGCTGGAATGAGGGCATCAAAAGATGCTGCAGGAGGAAGGAACTGTGTGGGTGTTTGTCCCAGATAGGTAGATCACTCAGTTGATTTAGGTCACCTCATAAGACAAATGACAGTAACCTACAGGTCTGCTAATGCTCCACTCAGCTGCCTTTAATAGGAGAACCTGCCTGAGCAAGGAGCCTGGAGCTTGGTGTGATGGTCTTCCAAACAAGGCTTTTTAGCTTTAAAGCTTTTTAGGTCAGGACAAACAGGATAAGAGAGCTACAAAAGCAGCTCCTCCACCAGATCCATCTGTGAGAACAGGTCTTGGTCACATGGTGAGATGGGGACAAGGGGGTGTCCTGGGATCTACAAATGGACATGAAATTGGAGAGCAGCCCAGGCAAGAAGAGGTAGTTGGACAGAAACCAGAGCCCAGGCTATCTCTGGAGGAGTGACAGGTACTCCTTCTGTCCTCCTTGTTGGCACAATGCAGCAGAAGCAGGGAGAAAGCAGCTTGAAGGTGGTATTAAAGCCTGGTCTGAACACTGACAAACTGACAAGATTAACAAAAACATATTTTGCTGACTTCCATCTTGGTTCTCTGTCTGTAGCTTTATATTGTAGTTGTGAGGTAGGTCCAAAGATCCAGGAGAACAATTTAAAAACAACCATTGTATAGCTCCCATGCCAACCTCCTCCTCAGCTCTAACGCCTTCATTGTGTCACACAAGATGAGTGACGGTAGGAAGCTGAACCTTTGCAGACTTCCCGAGACTCTCGTTATGGCCGCAGCACGTGCGCGGCCATGCCAGCAGCAGGACAAGGACTGGGAAGCAGGGCTGCTCGCCCTGCCCCTCTCCCCCTGGGGACTCCCCACTCCTCCTCCTCCTCCTCACCGACCCAGACACAAGGCCGCAAAACCAAAGCGGCAGCTCGAACACAACGAGCCTGCCCAGCTAAAGCGTCACCTCAGCAAAGGGCTTCATGGTAGTGTCCTGAGGCCCATGTGTGAAACGCAAGAGGATTTTGTTTGCAGAATGATGTAGAAATAATGCTGGATAGCAATCAGAAAGCAGACACCATCTCCCCCCCCCGCAGAAGTCATTCAAATGCAAATAAGCTACTGGACTCATCTCCCCATTGTGCAAGGCCTAGGTCCTGTCCAAGGCAGTATTACCCAAAAAGCTGGCACGCTCCAACGCCTCGTCCCAACTGTTACTGCTCAGTGGGTGAGAGTCAGTGGCCTAAATCTGACGTGGGGTCATTGATCCATGATAAAATCACAGTAGAAAACAAGCAAGTTTTAGTCCTGTGATCACTGATTTATTTAAAAAAAAAAAAAAAGCTATTTTAATTCCAGCCAAAATTAATTTCAAAACATTTGGAAATGGGTTTCTTCAAACAACAACTAAATGCCACATTTTAGAGGACTAATCCACTAACCAGCTATGTTTCTCAGAAAACTGTAGATCAAAGATATTTGTTTCATATACAAATATACGCAGCGTATATTTAAGGCACTGAATTTTCACAAATCTTTCAGAAGGCTGAAATACATAACTCTAGAGCTTTTTTTTTTTGTTAATACAGCATTCTTTCAGTGTTCCACATAAAAATAAGCAGCATGCATGCCACAGACACAAGACACAGCCCATGCTTTTTTTCAAAACCCGATGGTTTTGTAAAATCCTGTTACTATTCCACAAAGCTATCTAACAAAATAAAAAAGCAATAATGAAACAGTCCTTAAAAATCTAAATAAAAAGCCTTTTCTCCAGTGATACAGAGAGAAATACAGTCAAACCATAGCATCTTAAAATAGATTTGTCTCTCTCAGTAGTGATAGGTTAAATTACATATGCCTATTTTAGATTTCAAAGATAAGAGTTTATTTTATAATGGTAGCATTATGTTTTTAAAATCACATTTGAAATACTTCACAAATTCTCTGAAGTTGGTGCTTGTCAGATTTTTAACAATTTTGAAATGAGATTTTAACAGGTAACAGATTAAGAAAGATAGAGTCAGAAAAACCTACATGGTAAGAATATACCTTTTATTTTTTTAGTGTTATTGCTTACGTAGTGTCAAAACCTGCTTGCAAATACATCATCTGTTTCTAGAAATAGACACCATCTTCACACTTTCAAAGCTAAGGTATGGCACGCAAAAAAAAACCCCAAAAACATTTGAATGGGATGTAACCACAACAGAAATAAGCAATTTTGTAAGTCAGGTTAGTATCAGTTCATAGATAAATAAGACTCACCAGTAACCTAGAGACCTTCTCCAATCTTGATCAAAAAAGAAATGTTACAGACACGAGTAAGAAATTGGCATGTGGTATGCTGAAACTATCTGCAAACCTCACTATACTGATCCATAAAAATTATATTCAGTTTGCAAAAGAGTGAAGGAGTGAGTAAGGATTTTTTGCGTAAGTTTTTTTTAATATTCTTTTATCAAATGTAAAATAAAATGTGATGACTTCCGCTGCTATTACAAGAACAATTTCTGGTATCCACAGATCAACCTGAAGCACGCAAACACCGTTGTTACTTTACACTGAGATTTTGAGAACAATTAGCTTGATTAAATCTGTGGTACAGTCAAATGATTTTAGTTATTGTGATCAGAAAGCATCTAGCTCTCAGGAGAAATGTTTTTAATAAATACGAGTAACACTAGTAGAAACTGTGTTACAGTTCAAAAATTTGAAGGTAGCATATTGTAACTAAAACCAGGTATTTTCTTAATTGGTTTATAATAATACCTAAATAATAATGTGGCTTATTTCCCAAATTAAACAAAACCAGGTCTCATTACAACAATAATACCTATTTCCTACACAGAGATTTTTATCAATAGCTAGCAGTTAAACACATTAATATACCTGTCATTTTCTACTGTCTTCACAAATACTTTGACATCACATATCTGACATCTAAAAGTAATAATGATCTAAAAAATAGGTGTTTCAAGATTTCTTATTACAAAGGCAAAAGTGCCAACAAGGACTTTTTCTTAGCAAACAGCGGTGCAGACTTAAATGGCATAATCCATCAGAGAAATCTTGAAAATTATAAACTAATTATGACCTACCAGATAGAGGGTAAAACCAAACAACAATCACTTTCAGTTACAATGTTTAAAAGAACTGCTTACAGTTCTCTCCTTCAGTGCTACTTTTGCTGCTTCTCCCGCATAACAAAACCTCACAACTATTCAGAATCCGCCAGTTTATCATTTATAGAGATTTTAAAAATTTGTTTCATCAGTGCTCAGTAAGGAAACCAAATGGTATTTCTGCCTCCAGAGACCCAAATTCGATTCTCATAAAAATACAAAGCTCAGATACCACGGAAATAATTCCAGTCTGATCCTTACATGAGAGCTGATTTTGACCTCTCAGAATGGAAATAATTTGTGAAATCAGGGGTGGCCTTGCGTGCAGAAGAAAAGCAGGATCGAGCTTGAAATTATTTTTTTTCCTGATGTTCCTATGTGTTTATATGTAAACACACTGAAAATATATCAGCAGTTTTCTACGTACAGCCTTATTATTGATGGGAATGGGATCAAGCAGTCCATACTAATTTTTTGGAAATAAATTATGGTCTCATTGAGATAAATGGCAAAACATCAGTTGATTTCAAGCAGAGCAGGATTTCAGCCCTGGTATTTGGGGGGAAAGGGTTATTTTTTTTTTCTTCTTCTTCTTCTTAAAATGCTGGGTTTTATGCTCTGTGTTTAAGCCTGCATTAATGAGAACACCTGAAGGATATGTCCCTCCCTTCCCAAAATAAATTCTGAGGAGACTCCTCCTGTATATCCTCCAGCTGTATGTGCTCTAATTAAAAAGGCTGCGCTGCTTCCTGCTCAGAGCACTTCAAAAGGCCTCACTGCTCCCCTTGACAATGCAGCGCCCGGTGCTGGTTCCTCTTACCTGTCCATGCTTATTTATGGCAAGCACTACTCACTGGAAGCCATAAACTGGGCCCGTATTTTACTCTGTCTGAAATGTATAGCATGTTTACGTGAAAGGTGTATTAATGATCAAACTAATCTTAAGGAAAAAAAAAATTGTAAAAAATAGGGTGTACGGGGGGGGCAAAATACTGCCGCTTGCTCTTCAGTCTTCTCTTTTTTTGGAAATAAAAAGAAACTGTCAGTTAATACGTGGCTTTTTTTTTTTTTTACAGTCTGTTTGTTCTTAATTTTACAGAATATTAAGTAAAAATATGCAAGACTTCAGTTGTGGAAAAATATTTTGATTCAGATTGCTGGCCATCTAAGACTGACCTCAAGCGACTTAACAGGTTTTCTCAAAACCATTTTTGGGGGAAACTCAAATCCAGAAAAAATAGTATCTATACAAGTCTGCAGCATTTTTAAAAATCTGAAATAATAGGTGGAAAAAGTGGTGTTTGGGATGTTTAGAAAATGACTTTTTTTAAAAAATACAGTATTTACCATTCCCAAATTTTGCAAAAAGCTCTCTGACTAATCCTTTCTTGTCAGTGAAATTCAAAGGTGCGATGTCTCCTCCCCGGCGGTCCCCGCAATTTAGTTAACAGCGATGGAAAGAAAACTTGTTTTTTATTTGCATTTGTGCCCTTGAGTGTTGCAGCAAATTTGGAGGAGGAAAAAGGTGAGGGTATAAAATCACAAGTAACACGCGAGAGAGAGGCCCCGCGCTTAAAAAATTCAAGCGGAGCAGCTAGCGACTCAGAAGGGCGGGAGGCAAGGGAAGACGCAGGGCCCCACTGGGCTTCTGACACGCTGGAGCCACTGGTACGGGCCTTGCGAGTTGCCGTCTCCAGAGGATTTGGCGGAGGATGAACACGACGCGACGCGAGGTCTCCCCCCCAGAGACGAAGCGCCCCCTGAGCGCGGGCGGCCGGCGAGGGGCTGCCCGGCGCCTCGGCCCCCGCCGCAGGCCGGAGGGCTGGCAGGCCTGTGGCCGTCGCGGCCGGGCTGCCGAGGCGTGACCACCTGAGTAGCGCGGGGAGGCATCGAAAACGGGGCGTTTGAAGCGCCTGTGCCAGAAGCGGGGCGGGGGGGCAAGCCAGAAAACTAGAGAACGGGCGCGGTTTAGAAGCGCACCTTAAAACAACAAGCGAGGGGAAGGAGGCTCCTTCCCGAGTCGGCACCGCGGCTATTTATTTGTGTTGGCTTCCTGCCGGGGGTGCCGGAGCCGGCCCTCCCCACCCCTGACAGGTACCCGGGAGCAGCAGCCGCGCCGCGGGGGAAGGCGGGAGGCGGGAGGGAAGG
>NW_010972436.1:2667112-2667446 GCF_000737465.1 Haliaeetus leucocephalus
GCGAAGGCCGTCCTCTCCGGCAGGCGGCAAGCCTTAGGAGGCACGCCGCCGGGGACCGCCGAGTGTAATTGTCCGTCATGAATTATTCATCCCATCTGGCTCGTCTAATTTTTGCATAATGGCTTCGCTAATCCCCGATCAATTAATGGAAAATGAAATTTGAATGATAATGAAAACTCCAGAGATGAAGGGAATCAAGTATTCTCATGGCTCGCGACAGAAACCTAAACAATGGGACCGCTCCGAGGGTCTCTCCCTCCCTCCGCCGCCAGCTGCCTGCGGCGGCCCTGCCGCCTCCCCGGCGAGCCGGGCCCGGCGGGAGCAGCGCGCCCGG
>NW_010972436.1:2667456-2787859 GCF_000737465.1 Haliaeetus leucocephalus
GTAGAGCGATAAAGCTCGGTCGGTTTTAATCTCGGTTTACCGCCGGGTGCTCGCCCGCTTTGTTTTCGGTGCTCCTGCCCCACGCAACCTGCTTCGTCGGGCCGGGGCCGCAAGCGCGGCGCCTCGGCACGTGGACGGGCGCGGGCGTGCGCGCGCCCCTCTACCCCGCTCCGTTGGGGAGTGTTCACGTGACGCGTGGTTACGGCAGTCCCGCATTCTAAATAACTCGGGTAGATTTCTAAGCTCGTCACAGCTGTCACGAAAGACTATAAAAAGCATCCAGAGATTTAATTACACGACTTTGTCCTTTGAAAAAAATAGTGAAGATACAAAGGGATCAGGTTCTATAGGCCAGTTTTTCCTACACTTGAATTAATGAAAGGCACTGCAAATCATTACAGGATCGGGTCCCAAATTTTTACAACTGGCCTAACGGTTTTGTGTGCATTTCCTAAGAATAGCAAGCATTTTGTTTTGCGTGACAATAAAATGAAATTAGGGCTTGAGCTTATAACCTCAAATTTATACAACGTTTTCATTTCTTTTCCAAAGCTGGAGTTTTGCAAAAGAAAAGGAAAAAAATGACGAGAATATTTTCTTACCTAAACAAGGTCGTGTTCTCCAAGCACATATGTATCTGCTTAGTATATTATCAGTACCGGTGGAGTTCCTTACATGTGTGAATGGAATTACTTATGTGCCTGTGCTAAAGCATTTGCAGGTTGAGGGCCAAATGAAGACTAAGCTTTTGAAGAGGCAGAGGTATTTCAGAGGAAATTTCAAAGTGAATCCTTACAGCTGTGATCTGGGAAATAATATTTAGAGCGGGCCATACCGATCCACAATGTCTGCCTGCTGTTTTGTGTATTTTCACTGAAAGGACCTGATTTTGGTTCTAATACATCAACCATGTAAATGTTGGAAAAATGGGCATTGAACACAATAGCATACCAAAGGGAAAGAAATCTGGTCAACTGCTAGGTGGCTGGTGTTTTTCTTATGCATGGGAAATGTGCTGCATATATAGCATTTTAACATTTAATGTCATGGGAGAAGTAACAAAATTCCACAGAAGAGGACTATTAAGATACCAATCAATCCAGGGCAGATTTCAATCAGCATTTCCTTTTTGTCAACGTATCAAAACTTGTTTTGATCTTATTTTGGGTGTGACACCTTTTTAATGCTCTTTTTCATTCTGCCAGTTTGTTTTCCAATTCATGCCTAAAGACCAAGGCATTAAAAGGAAAGGTCAGGAGATGTGGTTCTAGTCTGTATCTTGCTGTTCACATGCCGTATATCTGGCAAATAGCTTTAGCTGATGTGCCTCGGATTCCCTGTTAGCAAAATAAAAACACTTTTGGAGTGCTGGTGTTTGAGGTGAAAAGCATAGCAGGTATGCAGTGTGTATTGCCTTTACCATAACAGTGGAAATAATTCCATTGGATAGGAAGTCAGAGGGAAAATCTGGACAACAGGAATAAATAATACGGCTTTTGAGAACGATCTCAGACATGCAAGGAATGAGACACAAATGAATGGAGATGAACAGGGAGTGGAGCGCTGTAAGGAAATGAGAAATTGCAGCCGTGTGAGCAGCCCAACCAAAAGGCAAGGTCAGCTGCAGTGTGGTTGGGAAAACAGGGAGAAATCATATGGTACCACCAGGCAGCGGCAGTGGAGCTGAGCTACAGAGCTACACCTTTCATAGTGCCCCCAGCGTCCCTGCCCTCCCAGCTTGACTAGCATGGGGGGGGGAGTATTTCCCATACTATGGCGTGTTTTGCACTTTTTAACTAGAGAAGAAGGTAACAACTGCATCAGGTCAGGCTGGAGGTCCCTCTTGCCTAGCATCCTCTCTTCAATGGTAAGAGCGAGTGGCCTTTCTTAAAAGCTGACATTTTATCCTGGTCTGATTTTGCCCACTGAGAGCAGTTATGTTGATTTCATTGTGAAGACTCGATTTGTAAGGTTAAGTGCGTATATAAATGTTTGCAGGACTTTCTTACTGTAAGCCTTTTAACTAAGGGCCCAGGCCTGCAGATTCTTCTAATGTAAGGATTTACGAGTAAGGACCAACACCAACCACTTTTAGAAAATGTTGAAATGTGGAACCATGTAAAGGTCACTTTAAAGCAGTTTTAAATTACCAAAACTTCAGACTTACACAATCTATAACTAACATGTGGCTATTATTATAAAACAACTGAAATCTAAACTTGATGAGCTTTCATTCGTAAATATCAACCCACTCTGTTATTCAATAGAACAGAAGAAATAGTTTAAAGCAGTATCTTCAGACAAACTTGTGCCAAATCTACTTATTACTGTAAAAGAGAGTTTAAGGTGAAAATGTGGCCCTACTGAATCGATGGAGTTTTGCCATTGATTTCAGTAGGACAGGATTTGAGCATTTAGCGGAAAAAGCGAAAAAGCCAACTCCAAGACACGTGGTTTTGTCTCATTTATTTAAGCATGTCGTCAAAATCTATTGTTCATCCTCAGTGTTTGCATACGGGCATTGTTTGAAAGAACAACGTAGAGTGAACATTTTAAATACATGGGAGCTGTCTAGGAATTAGCGCTTGTCTATGAAATAAGAAACTCACGTAAATAAATACTACGTAGTTATATAAAAGAGGTCTTTTTTTCCACATATAAATTTGACCAGTGTATTCCTCTTCTTATTTGCATAGAAGAATTTTCTTTAATCCAGGAGGTGCCACACATAAAGTAGCTAATTATCCATATAAAAGAACGTATACATATCCACAGGTTTTAACTAGCATCTGACTTCTGAAAAGCCATAGAAAAAGCTATTGGCTTTGCCTGTTTCATGAAGGGAGCGTTTTACACGTTGGCACAATTTCTGTGGGTGTCAGCTCCACCTAAAGGTACTTCCCTAGACTGTACCTTCAGCAGTACAGATGTACAGTGACACCACATACTCTCTTGTCTCCCCTTCTTTCTACTCCATTGTCTTCCATTCTAAAGACAACAAGCCAAGCCTGTACTTCTGGCTCACACTGTATTATCAACAGTCATGAGTGCTGTGTGGTATTATAAGTTGATTCAAGCTAATTCGGATTTTCTAGGTGTGCAGCAAATACGACAGATTCATTAGTCCTTGGCATAGAAACTTTCCGAACAAGCTGATGTGTTTGTTTAGGCTCAGGGCTCAAGCTCCAGCTCTCGGGCACTTGGAAAGAGCAGAGTCGGAGCGGTCCTGGGCAGAGTGGCTGCTCTTGTGTCTGGCCCTTGAACAAACCAGGGAATAGGGGTTTGGAACTAGATGATCTTTAAGGTCCCTTCCAACCCATACCATTCTATGATTCCATGATGCTGTGCATCCGGCCCCTCTGGGACCAAATATTGTATAAATAGCCTTTATTCATTAAAAAAAACCCCAAAACCTACAAAAAGGTGTCAAAGGAAGGCCATCTCTTCTGGCATAGATAACACACAGGGAAGAGAAACTGCTGTCTTTATTTAAAGCAAGTGTTACGGTGTCACACTGACCAGAGGGATGCAAAAGAAACTGAGACAGGGCACATCTTGTGGGAATTCCACTCAGGTTAGGATCTGAGCTCTTTCACTGTTTTATAGACCCTAGCTGCTAGACCCAGTGTTCTCCACCCTGAGAGAGACTTCTTACTACTTTGCTGAATCCAGGCTCATCTTTTCCTTTCTGACCCTGCCAGTTAGCCAGGCCAACCTAAAAGACACGGATAGTGTAAGCAGAAACTAAAAGCCGCTGGGAATATTGAGGCAAATACTCCTCCAGTCAGCTTTACTTCAGTCTTGACCTTTCCTCCTTTAACCATCTGCTTCCTGGGACACCAGCTGTTAGCTGTTTGGGGTTACTTGTGCATACCTCTTGTGGTGGGGAATAAGTCCTCCGCTGTGTATAAGGCTCTACTACTCTTGTAAGCCTTCATGTTCTCCATTTGTATGAGTTAAAGAGGCCCTGTTTTTTATTCAGACTGATTGATCTCCATGGGAATTTTGCCAGTTCTGGACTACCATGTTTCTCCCAAATCTGTTTTCTAATAGTTACGAAAATTTAGGATAATCCAATAGTTCCTACTTTAATACTATACTTATGGGACTTGACTTAGCTCAGGTTATGCTAGCTTTTAAGTACAGCGATCGCAGGAACTGTTACAAGATGCCATAAATCAGAGGCGCTAGTTACAAGTACATCCCTGATGGCTCAGCAAAGCCTGTCTGCATTCTCCCCAAAGGGTATCATTATCCCACAGACCCCGATACTATACAACTCACAACTTGCAGTCTGCATCACCTTTCCCAGGACTAGCCAGACCTTGAAGGATGGCAATGGGAAAGCAAAAGGGGGATGTTTATGCACTTCAGCATTAGCCACTCAATGTCACTGGCTAACTGAGGTGCCCTAAATTGAGTTACATGAGTAACAGCTCCTTTACCAGTCTTTCAATTCCTTCTGGCAGTCAGATTCAGTGTTGAATCACAGATGAGCCTCTGGGGCAAAATGGACATTTCACTGGGCTATGACCTGTGTACCTGTTGTGCCATCTCACTGTCAGATGATTATTAGGTCACTGAATCAAGTCTAAACTGCATTTTTGGGCAAGGGAACAGGCTTCATTTTTAGATGCAGTAGCAACAGGGGGCAAGAAATGAGTGTGGAAATGATCCATACAGTCTTCACAGCCCTGTTTTACTTAAATACTGTAGTATTACTACGGTGATTGGTTTTTGGCATCTTAAAAGTTGCAGACAGTCAAGGCAGAAAACTGTTCACTTTCAGAAATGATTGTTCTTGCAGAGATGCTGAAACTGTTGCCTCTCTTAATTGCCAATAATAAAAGAAAGTCCAATATTTTTGCATAAACATGTGGGAATTATTATAGATGGAGGAGGGGCAAAGGGTGAGACCGAAAGGAAAGGGGTTATGAGAGCAGACCAAGTCTGGAGATAACACGATGATTACATTTTTGTGGTTTCCTTCCAAGTCAAAGCGTCATGGGTGAGCATACAAGAAGGAAGCAAAGGAAAAAAGGTTTGATGGTTGGCACAGGCGGTTTTAATGAGAACCAATCTTAATGTCTAATACTGTGGTATGGAGAAAAAAAAAAGAACTTGGGAAATCAGATATCAGTTGACTTTTAGGAGCATCAGAAAGTCAAAGAGCAGAGCTTTCGGGGTCTGTGGAGGTAGCCTGGAAGCTATACGGACAGATAAACTGCTGATTTGGTTAACCCTCCTTAACCGTTAAGTCCTCTGCAGAGGTGCGACGCATTCAGGCTGTGCTGCTAGACTTCAGTTGTTCTCTTCTACTCTGCCTTTCCACTTACTCAATGGAAAAAGACCTTTTTATCTTCTGAAGGCAAAAGGCAGAAAGCATGGCATTCCTCTTCACCACTGCATTATTAGCTGAGGAACTATTTTCAGTGAGTTTAATATAAATGTGTATTACTTGATGTCTAATGTAAATTTAAATGAATTAATGATATTTTCTTGCCACAGATGAACTTTACAAACATCAGAAGCTATGTAAGGCCTTGAAACTCTACAAAACAGGATTAAGAAATATTTTATATGAAGAAGCTAATATGCTCACTGGGTTATAGTGAGGCACCAGGGAGGTCAGTGTTCCCCACCTCACTTTTCTCCCCAGTTCCTGTTGGCCAGGCTGGTGTATGGTTGTTTCTGCGTTTTAGCTCATCCAGTTTCATTCCCAGTCTGGAGACCCTCTTACTCCACACTTGTGAGAGTTGTCCCTACAGGTTTCCACTGCTTGAGGTTTAATACCTTCTGCTCCACTCGCCCACATCAGGCTGGATGCAGAGTGGCTGGCAACAGTGGAGAGGTCTGTACAGGTATTTGCCATTCGTTCTGTATTTCCTCAGACTGCTGACTTCATCGCTAAATATTAATCAAGTTTTCCACCCTTTATTTAAAACATGCTTTAAGCAAGCCAGCACTTCTTCCTATGTTACTAACTATGTATTTCAGTCATGAGATTTCTTCAGAAATACTATCATTTTCCTTTGGAATGTCTACCTACTTCTCAAGATGGCTCAATTTCTTCTTTTAAGAAGCTCAAAACACTGTAGAAGGTCTTATTGTCCCTTCCTGGCAAACTGATTCACAGTTTCTGTAGCTCATACTCCTGACTGTATATTACTATATTCCTGGATCTTTTCAGAGAAGCACTTGGGTGACTTGCTGAGAAATACTAGTGAGGTATGGTTTTCCTAGGCTGATGGAAGAATCGCCAAATCCTGGTCAGAGGAAACACTGAACACAGAGTGAAACACTGAAGAAGGGTGGATGCGGTCTTCTACCTCCACTTGTCACTCCCTGGTTATATCCCACATAGGTGGGATCAGGAAGCAGAGCTGGAGAGTGAGTGGGATGCTTTGGCAGAAGCTGGATCGCTGTGCTAGTGCTCTCCCATCATGCAGGAGAGGCAGTGGCATGCACTTAGGTCCTGAGCCTACTCCTGTTGGAGTCAGTGGGACTGGTCTCCCTGCTTTGGGCCTCAAGTTGTTAAAAAGAGGTAGTTCAGCTCAAATTGCGAGGCGAGGAGGGGAATGGGATAATGTGGCTGCGGTTTCAGGGGGTTGTTTCCCACCCCTGTGATTCTGACAGGAACATTCAGTATGAGGCCCCTGAAAATTCAATTTCTCTTTTTAATGGAAAATGCTGCTTCATCACAGGGTACCCGGCCTGGCATTGCATGTGGACTTGGTGAATTACCAGGCTTGCAAGCGACTCTGCTGCTGCAGTTCAGCTGCCAGGAAGCGCAGGCAGGAACATGGGCAACACTGCAGGACGGCTGACACAGCCTGATGTTACAGCACCGTCTGCTCAACAGTCAAGATTAGTAGTTGTAGCTGCTGCCACCAGGATGCCCGCAGAGCTTTCATGGGTCAGCAAGAAATGATTTTGAGGCTAATTATTATTGAAGAGAAGTCCATCTTGTAGGATTTTGAATACAGTTCCTTTTTTTTACTGATAACAAAAGTCTCTCACATAGCAGAGAAATGATGGCTGCATGAAGCAGGTGGGAGAAAATTTCCATTAGGGAAGAAGTCCTGGGTTTTATATATTGATAATTTTCCTGAAATGTTTCACTATTACATGTGAGCCTGATCCTCCAGCATAATTCTGCAACAGAACAGTCAGTGGGAGGTTTGCGTTTTGATTTCAGAGGAAAAAGGAATGATGACTTTGTTTTGTAGAGATTATATGAGCTCCTGAAATCCAATTCTGCTTTCCATGTGCAAATAAAGCTTTCAGTGCTACAGCTGGATTTATGTTAGGGTTTTCTGAAATAGAGTTTAGCCCACTGAGTTTTTCAGAAGAGCCTCAGTATTTTAGATGACTATTTTATTTTTATGTGTGTGTGTGCCATTCTTCACAAAATGCTTCACAAAGGAGAAGCATGGTTTGCCTGAGTAAATGAAGTATGTTGGCCAGCTGAAGAATATTTTCCTATCACTTTTCAAATATGGCTACACCGAAAACCAAAATCATGAGAAACATTTCATGTGAAGAACTTGGGGCTGATTTCAAGCCACCTGACTTCACTTTGGTTTTGCTCTTTAAAATTACCTAGAAAATACCATAATCTTCTTTTTTGTACAGCTGGATGAGAGCCAGACCTCTGGCTCCAGAGGTAAAGGGCAAAACCTAAAAAAATCCTGTCTGAACAGGCAACTCCACCCTCTTCCCCAAGTCAGCTTGGCCTTTTGACAGAAAGTGAGCTCTGAAGCAAATTCATTCATTGCCTTGTTTTTGGACAAAACTCAAAATTCTGAACTCGCACCACAGAGAGACTGTTTCCATGAAATCCAGCATGCTATTTTATCACCCTTTGTCTTTACCTATAATCAGATAAAATTAGCATTTGGACAGTGATTAATCAGATTAATCATTTTAATTGCTTTTATCAAAGAGAAAAGCCTGTGCTGGAAATGGAGTGTTGTCAAAGGAAGGTGATTGCCCTATGAGCAGAGTCAAGAAGGAGCTCCGTGTTGTGATGCAGCAGTGAGGGGGACCATTCTAGCCAGGTATCCAAAATAAGAGGAGTGAAATCATCCCCTGAGATAGACATCTGAGCCCCACCAGAATCAATGGGAGAGAGGAGTAGTAAAGGATTCCACAGAGAGGAGAAAATAGGGAGACCTGTCTGTATTCAGTCCACTTACTCCCAAAATAGACTAGTTTTGGTCTCCCTCACAGTATATTGTTTCTTTTCCTCTTTTTCTTCTTGATGTTATTTCTTATTAGCCTCCCTAAACTCTCTGGGTCCTTTTGAGATCACCCACCATGGCACTAGAGACAGATGCAGATTGCATCCAGATTCAGTGGGGTGGTAGGTGCAGAAAGCCAGAGGTCCTGACACCCCTATAGTTTGATTTAGCATCTGGTCAGACCACACCCTGGCTTTCTTCTGCTTGTATCTTAGCTTTTCTGGCTGCAGAATCAAGGTACAGCTGTCTGTGTGTGGCATGGGTAAAGAGGCTGATTGCTTCCTGGTAGTTATTTGGGAGAAGCCAGAATAAGAAGACAGACCCAGGAGCTCAGAAGTGCTGCCGCATCTGCTAGTTTAGATATGACCTGAGGCTGTCCAGATGCAAGAAAGCCATCAAAAGCTACAACAACTGATTATCTGCCAGACTTGGGCTCCTGTATAGTTGGTGGTGGGAAGAAGTAATGGTGGTACCTCCAAAAGATACCTAATGTATGCATTGCAATTACTTCTTTCCAGTGGCTGCATAAGAAACCAAAGTGTGGAAGCCCTAAATAATAGAGGATCCAGGAGGATCCAACTTCATATGCAGTAAGAGTCATCTAAAATGCCTCATGTACTAATGTGAGAAGACTGAATATAGCCCAAAGGATTTAAGAAAGCTTAGAAAATAACATCAAGAATGAACAGGTTCAAGACTGAAAGTAGTGATACTTTCTAAATTTCACTAAGTCCAGCTCTCATCTACACTTAAGTGTATGCGAGATAAGGTACATGAGTAACCTCTGCATTTCACCAGTCCATTTCGCTGTTGGAGACCTGTCTGATCCTGTTTCAAATTGGAGAAGTAGGGCTGGCCGCAAGTGGACAAAACTGGTTTTCATCAGGAAGCGTCAGCACATTAAAATCAAAGCTTTAGTCTGAGAAGATCTTACTTTCAGTGAAACCAGAGTTGTTCATAGGCACAAGATACAGCTCAGAGCAAAATGGCAAGATGATCACAGCACTTCCTCCCCTTAGGGAAGACACCTTTGCAGCGTGGCCTGGTGCCCAAACCACTGGCTTACAGGATACTCTCGTGGAGCTCCTACACTCTTCATAAATAACTGCATATTCACTGGAATAGGAACATCTTCCGTAAGGCAGAGGAATGCTTTATACCATTAACCACTAACATCAGTGTCTCTAATCTGTGATCTACTCTAATCACCTGCCACGGGACTTCACTAAATCAAGTCATTCACTCCAGCACTTCCAATTACAGTTAAAACAATTTTCATGAGGGAGAATTCACCAAGCTGTTGTAATAGTTCACTAAGTTTACTGTCCTTTTATCATGACTACGTTTGACTACATTTCTATTTGGATCTTTAACTTCAGGCAATGCTATCTATAACACAAGAGGCTCTCACTCACCCACTTAATGTGATTGAAATTATACCAGAGAAAAATCTGAGCCAGTAGCCAGATACCTTGATACATGGTATTTGTAATGTAAAAAATAGTAAGTTCTTAATCTTAAAAAAAGTGACAGCCCAACCCTGTTATTTTAGTAAACTTTAAAAATTGCCCATTTGTGAGTGCATTGTTTTCTTGGTGACTGATCCACACAATCACGTACTGCTCTGATTCATTCTGCTACACCACTTTCCATCATAGTAAGTTTGGTCTATCAAGTTGATCCTATCAGATCCTATCGGTCAGGCTTTTGGGGAAGGGGACTGGGGGGATAGAGGTACCTGTCTTTAGCACCACCACCACCACCACCACCTGCTTCTTTGCATTGTTCTAGTGATAGGCTTCAGCTTGACCTCTGAGGAGATGGTGTTCAATCTCTAGATCAAATTAAAACCAGTGGCATTTGAAGTTATATGCTGATAGGAAGGTATGAAAGTGGAAGGTAAAATAATTTACTCCAGGAGTCTGGAGGACTGGGTCATACCAAGATAATCAGCAAAGAGATGGGCATAAGATATTGAAGATACAGAAATGTACGTGAAGGCACATAGCATAGAAATGTGAATTTTTGCTGTTTAAAATGTGGTTTCTCAAAAATCACAACAGACTGCAGACTGGAACAACACAGGACACCAAAAGAGAAGAGCAGCATGTGAAGAACATACAAAAGAGAAGACAAAGGAGAGGGACTAGGAAGGAGCTACCATTGATGCACATGCTAGTAAGGCAAAACAGCATGATCAAAAAAGTAGGTAGTCTGTCACTGAAGGCACACACGTCCTCTGGCTCAATTAGTCCTTGCTAATGGTTATGTGGTGGTCCTACTACCAGGCTGCTCACCTCTGTCTCTCCTTCTGATTATGGCACTCACCACCATTACTTAACATAAGGCAAAGAGGGAGATAAGCATAGATGGGGATACAGCAATGCTGTTACAGCTATTCCAATCTCTTTTCTAGTCAGCTGCCCATCTGAGCATTACCTAGGCATAAATGCAAGAGGAGAAAAACAGTCATTAGCACCTCGCCTCAATAAGGATAAGAGATGAAGGAGACAAGCTTAGGATGAAAGAGCTAACAAAATCCAGCTCTCTATCCAGACCTTTATTAACTACCTCAGCAGAAACAAGCCATCTTCTAGGCTTTAGCTGAAACTAGCTTTTTTTGCTACACTTTAACAATTCCAAGCTAGCTCCTGTCCCTTGACACAATATCTAAAAATTCGCACTCCAAACAGCAATTGCTATAATAATAACAATACTTACATTTCATTATTTAACCTCATGCTATTTGTTCATGAGGATTAGTGCTTAATTAATTAACAACACTTAGCATTTCCACTTAGCACTTTGCCTCTTCAAAGCATCATACAGACAATACCTAATTAAGGGCAATGCTGCGCAGACACTTCACATCAGGACTTCCCTTTGACAGCTCTGCATCCAAGACTTGCTCACATGGTGTAGCATGAATTCAAGTTGAAAGCCCTATTGACTTCATCAGGAACCAGGTAATGCCCTGGCTATCAAGTGACTATCTACCTTTGCAAATTCCTTTTCTTTTCCTGTTACTTCTGCTTGCTTACTATTCACCCAGGGATCTAATTATTGGCTAATGTGATAGGTGATAATGTGAACCTTGTATTAGTGTTATCTACAAAACCTTCATTCTTCCGTTAGTGAAAACCTTACTCTCAGTCACCTGGTTGAACTGCCTTTGGAAAGAAAATGTGTTAACCACAAAAACGGATTATAAAATGTCAAGCCAGAGTTTTTAAGGGAGATGGTGCTTTCAATCCATCAGTCAAATGCCTGCTATGAAAGTGCCTTTCTCATAAGCACCCCAGGGTGCTACATAACATCAATAGACAATATAAACACAGAGCTTTCATGGTTCACTTTACAATTGGACATTGACTCTGAATCTGTGAAACAGAAAGGAATTGAATTTCATGACCAAAGAGTATAATGTGCACAGGATTAAGTAGACAACACTGGTAGAAGCAGGAAAGCAATATGGCATTGGATGCTGAGAGATTAAATTTACAAATAAGAAACCAAAGGAATAAAACAATTCTGAGTAAACTTTCATAAACCAGCGGTATCACTCAATGCTTCCTATCAATCCACTATTTTTTTCAGAGAATCAAACGTGCTGATGGGTTTATTCAAAGCCCACTGATTGAGCAGGCCCTGACTGTGGGAACTGAACAAAGAGAGCCCTAAATATCTAATAGCTCCAGCCAAGAGAATTATCCAGGCAGTATGGAAGGAAACTTCTGGCAGTCAAACTGGAAGAAGAAGAAAACATTCATCACAGTTCAAGAACTTGTCTAGTGTCTCAGAGGATGTCTTCACAGGGCAGTGGCTGGCAGCCTGGGGCTGCTGCTGCTCAAACCTGCTCCAGAAGAAAGCAAGCGATCCAATACAGCGACACAGCTTCCAGCTCTGGGTGGTGCTGTGGTGTGTCACATGCACGTCACAGCTCACATCAGCTAGGTCAGACAGCTTTGTCAGGAAGCCCCTCTTGCCAGATGAGCCACAGCTTGATAGATATTAAATGGTTTGATTCTTTGAAAACTGATTGTGCATTGAACAGAACCTGACCTAACCATTTTGGCACTGAATTCTTCCACAAAGATAACCGTGTACTGCTAAATGCAGTGTCTTTGTGGCCAAAATATACTGTGTTAGTGTTACTGCTCACTTCTAAAATCTTAGGAGTTTAAAATAAAAAAAACAGGCCTTACTATCCCTTAATATAATTTCATTTAAGCTGCAGATGGATGAGACCCTTATTGCCATATTCAACCTCAAGCTGAGGGTCAGATACTCATCCCAGACTTTTCTGGACATGTATGTTTGGAATTCAGTACCTGACTTTCATCTTTCCCCCCAGTCCTCACAAATTCTTTTCCCCTTACTCAGCTTCAACTTCAACCCTTCAATATTCCCTTGCCACCAGTTACGACTGTCCAGGACTCCCTTACCTCAGACACCAAACAGCCTAGCCAGCCCCCAAACAGCTAACACCTAAGCTCTCCATCACTTGGTTATCCTGCAGCCCTTTCTAATGTTTACCACCTAGGACCCATTCCAGACCCATTCTAGGCTGCCCACAACCGCTCCCCTGGACCACTTCTGCATTGGTTAAGGCTGGATCCATGGATGTATATGGTTACATGTGAATTAGGTAAATCATGCACCTTTATTATAATGAGTTTCCTAAAATATAACACTCAAGACAAAACTGTCAGCTGTGGTCACTGTTGATCGGGAAAAGATCCCTGTTAATTAGCATGCACATTGGAGCAGGCCATTAACAAATTCATTGTGAAGCTACTGTGGAAGCTGATTCAAGTGATTATCTAGGTAACCATGCTTCTGTTTCCAGCACAAGGCTGTCACATAAGCCCTTCTGATCACTTTTGTATTTACATTTGCTGTGCCTCTGTCCTAGCATCTCCAAGCCCTGATGTCTTGGAGGAACACACGCTGAGATACTTCCTGACTGGAGTCAGCTTCCAGTACTGGAACTCTGCCGGGTGCAGCTCAAGATGTGAATCAAATGCAGACATAAAAACACGGTTAAGACAAAAGCCTGGCATTTGGAAGGCAGTTCTCTACTCTGGTGTATGGCAAAAATAACTGTTTAGATGACTTATACAATTAGGATTTTACCTCTCATTCTCCTGTTTAACTCAGCCTGTGCAATGAAACAGGTTGGTCTGTTTAGTCTGTCCCACAGTTTTCACTCATTCTGTCATTACTCTATATCCATACAGTTCTATGAGGTGTTGGGGTTTCAAAGCTTCACAGGACTGTCTATTAATTTCTGCTGTTCATAGTGCTCTCCCTGTAAGAGGTCATGGGGACAAGTCCATAGAGTAGTCAGCAACAGATCCATGGTGGTCATGAATGTTAAGCTCCAGCATGTATTTCCTCCCTGCTTCCAGCCATCAGTGTCTAATGTCATTGGGACAATTTATACTTTTTGGCTATCACAACCTCATACAGCAATGAATTTCACAAGTGATATTGATTGCATTAAGTCGTACGTGTGCTTCCCCTGTTGCTTCATCAGAAGAAAGTGTTCCTGCTGCTGCACCACCATGGTGCATACTCCTAGCCTTGCAAGTTAGCCTGCACAGGGAGTGCTGGATGGATTGTTTGATGACTTGCAGTACAAGATATCCTAATCTCCTTGCCTAGTGAAATTGCTCAGCACTAGGGTTAATACTGAAGTGCAGGCCAGCTGAAGCTACCTTTAAAGGGCATGGTACGCTCCAGGGCAAATATGGTTGACACAGTTACACTAGGTATATATTTTACTTACAATTTTATCACTATGCCTATTCTAAGCACAGCCTTTCAATTAACTGATTCTTAGGACTTGATATAGAAAATATTGAAATATTTCTGACAACAGCATTTTCACAAGTAGCATTACCCATCCCACCCCAGCTCGGATTTCTCACCTTTGTGGTCCACAACTTGACTGTCCAGTCAAATGATGATGTGACAAAGAGATGGGAAAAGTCAATTGGACCCACCGCCATGTGACAATTGATTCCTGTGACGGGTCCTTGGTGGCCTTCAAAAATTTCACCAATGCCAGCTTTACTGCAGGAAGAACAGACATTTGCATTCAGAGAATGATTTAACATCTGGTGATTTAACATCATTTTTCTGTACTCTTAGGTTCCTGTTTCCTTTTAAAGTTCCATTTAATCTGTAAATCTCTCTCCTTTCAGTAAGGCCTTTGCCTGCAGAGGTTTACTCCTGTGGGCACAATTAATGCTTAGGATCCAGCACAGGGAGACTTTCTCTTACTTCTGAAGACTTGCCTTACTTACTTTTACATACACTGTCTACTACTGTAGCTTGAAATAACATTTATGTATAATTATAAAATAATTCTAAATTATAATTATACTATAGCTTATGCCTCTGAATAAGCCATTATCACAAGGAATAACATTAAAATAAAAATGCAAATGCGTTAATGACTTATCATGAGCAATTCTTTTTCTCTTAAATATCTAAAATAACTTTCCACAGCATCAGTCAGGTCACTAGGAAGCAAATCCTTTTTCACAAAAAGTGAAGGAACTGTTCCTGTCATCAGGTATCATACAGTCATTACTTTGAACAAGGGGAGATGTGCATTTCATCGGCCTGAGGCTAGAATAGCTATTAGGAAGGAAAAATACAATGCTGTGTAAGAGAGAATGTGCACAGTTTTCTTTTTCCTGGAAGCAAATGACACCAGATCAGTTGTCAGTGCTGTGCAGGGAATCATGTGTGTCAGAGCAGGGGA
Organism: Haliaeetus leucocephalus; assembly: GCF_000737465.1. Taxonomy (NCBI): domain Eukaryota; kingdom Metazoa; phylum Chordata; class Aves; order Accipitriformes; family Accipitridae; genus Haliaeetus; species Haliaeetus leucocephalus. The sequence continues at coordinate 2,682,475 of NW_010972436.1, forward strand.
ATTATGAAATTACCCTTTTAGTTACATTATAGAAAAATTACCACTGGAAGAAAATACATTAAAAATAGCCACAGCTCTGACAAGGCTGCCAGCCCTGTGCCAGTGTGAATACAGCGTACCCAAAGAGATCAGGAGCTGCACTGGAGGAAATTGGTCCCTCATATTGCTAGCATGGTGTCCCCTCACCTCTCCTGTTGACCATGGCAGTGTGGCCTCACTTAGGCTCTCCTGCCAGACCTTGCAGCATGTGCTGGAGCAGGGACTGAGTTCTGCAGTGCCTCTGCAGTGCTGGGTACAAAGCACACATTTTATGCCTATCTGTCTACCATGTAGTTGGCTGCATAAGGGGAGTTCTGGAGCACTGAGAACACCTTGTGTATCTGCTGTGCTTTGACACAGCTGCTTCAAGAATAACATATGGCTCTCCACTGTGCTGGGCTGAAGGACACAGGAGCCTCTGGAAATAAAATGGGAATGATAGCAAAAAGCTCTAGAAAAGACAGGCAGGAGCAGAAAAGGAGTGCATTTGTCAATGGTCAGCAGAAGGTTTGCTAAAAGGGTGGGCTAACAAGAGGATATGGCACCTTCCTTCTCTTGTGAAGAACAAACCAGGCATGTCTGAAAGATCAGAAGTGAGAAATGCCCTTGGGCATGCTTCATTTATCCTAGCAGCCTAAGACTAATTCAAACCATCAGCTGCCACACAGCCTATCAGTACAATGTCTAAATATACACAATTTTGCAATACTGTCAGCAGTCAGGCTAAAATAAAGGTACTTTAAAATAAAAATTATATTGAACAAAATATATGTAAAACAGTATTTATACAACATTAGGAATGTCTGATAGAAGCCTTACAATCTTAAACCAATGTATCCATGTCTATTTGGTCAACAGAAACACAGAATATGATAAAATACGAATTCAGAGAATATTGCAAACTACTGAAGCGTGGGGGTGAGCTTTAAATCTATCAGTGAAAAAAGTTTGTTCTTTACAAAAGCCTTTCAAGCATCCCAGAGGATGAAACTACTAGAAGCTATCGGATCACGCTAGAATCCTGCAGATTTACAGGGTGCAAAATAAGGAACTTGCAGTATTAAACTACAGCCTGGGTTATGCAAGGAAAGGATATGACCACCATGTGCGAGAGAGCACAGAGTACCAGTCCTGGGAGCAGGTCAGCCAGAGCTTGTGTACCCGTGTGGCACACTGCGGCTATGTCTGTGTTAGCAAATAAACCAGGTGGCAGCCTGGGGGCAAACGGTGTGGCACGGCTCCTGGCTGTACAACAAAACCCTCTTGCCCTCCTGGAGAGGGTGGGCATGTCCAAACTGCCCTCTGAGAGCAGGGGCCAGCAGGGCTCAGTCTCTAGCCTGGCTGCACAGACACAGCCTGCAGTGCTGTGCGGGAATACCCAGCGCTGGATGGCTGTGCACTGGGACATGCGTGCTCTGTTTCTCACATGCATGTGTGCCCATGGTGGCTTTTCTCCGATATATACCTGTGGAGACTGAAGATGGACCTGAGGATGGTAAAAAATAAAGCGGATTACCATCCCTTATGAGTGGTTTAGGCCTGATTACCCTGCAACAAAACTGTCTCCTAGGGCCTGAATCAACCTGCCCAGACATAGATACCTACATCTCAGCTAGCTGTCTAGACCTCCGTCTCACCTCATGGGTGAGGAAGAGGCATTTCTGAGGTCCCAGTCATCTCTTCTTCAGGCAGATGTCTGAAAAAGGTAAAGGAAATAAAACCCTAAGAGCAGTCGTTGCTTCCCACCAACTACGCAGGGATCCTGGGGCAACTACCCCAGTATAACAGGCTGTAGCATAGATGCTCAAAGTCAGGTGACTCCTGTCCTAGTCGAGTGAAGAACAGTACAGACACCATTGATCCAAAAGAAAAAACATGAAAGACTCTCCACACACTTGGCTACCTCACACCAATGCAGGTACACAATGTTATTTAAGTACAAAATGCTGAACATCACCTTCCATGACGACAGGCTGTGTAGACTGTTCCCTCTTCACTGCCAACGACAAAGTTATTGACATCTCCAGTTGGGAAAGCCATTCCTGTAACCGCCACTGGTTTGGACTTATTGTACACCAGCTCCATGCTCTCCTACCAAAACAGGTCTTCATTATTATTCTGTGATCATCCTTTTGTTTGGCTGTTGGGTTTTTTTTTTCCTAATTATTTTCTAAAGTTACACAGGGTAGCAGGAGGGGAAGAAGAAATCATTTGACCCAGCTGCAGGACTGCGGTTTCTACATAGGACATTGTGAGAAGATGCAATGTCACAAACTAGGATGCACTGCTCCTGCCATCCCCGCTGCTGTCTGTCACACGTTTGAGAGCAGCTGGAAGGCGCTAGTCTTTGCTACAATATCTTAAATCAGGCAGAGATGACAGGTGAGAATTTAAAATCTAATGGTGCAGAAACTAAAGGTAACACCTTAATGGTTACACTTGCCAGCCCCAGGCTCTAATAAAACATGCAATACCCTTCTATTTACAAACATTTTTGAAATCAATTGTTTGTCAGGAAACATGTGTAATATTGTGTGCACCTGAGGCATTTATCAGACTGTGCCAATTGTCCCTTTGCAGAACAAAATTTAAAAGTTGGGTTCCTGTCACTACCACCGTTCTAAGCATTGCTTTTCAGGGATTTTCTGAGGTAACCATAAACACTCCCTCTAGACTCCACCATCAAGCTACAAACCAGCAAGCATATTTCTTTCTTCATTTGGTAGCTATATTTAAAAGTAAATCAGCATGCCCATTTTTGCTATTGCAAGTACAACCAGCATGAACAGTTTCTGGCTGTTGCAAGATGCGCACACTTTGAGCAGATTTTGCAAAACTTTCTGGTTGTTCAGCCTAAATGGTGTAACCCAAGAATCCACAAAGGGGCTGAATGATTTAGCAATTTCATTTTTAGCTATTTAAGTGGGTATGTTTTCTGTGTTTAAAATGTCTAAGCTGCTATTCTTCTAGGGCCAAAGCCTGTAGCGTTTTTCTCAGGAGGGGTTTTTGCCATAGCTAAAGAAAATGGGCATCCCTGTGAGAGGAGAGGGCTGCAAATCCATAGAGAAACACATTTGCTTGGTTTATACTTTTCTTTGAAATACATTTGATTCTATTAAAAAGGCAAAACAAGACCTGGAAAATGCATTGGCAGAGCACCTGTGGACCATATATTTCTGTGAAAATCTTCTGGGGTGAGATCATCATTTAGTGTCCGTGTGGAGAAACAGCCAGATGCTGCGGTGGACTCTCTCCTCCCAGCACCTACACCGTGGCTGTACAAGAGTGTTCTGGATCTGTGTCTTCAGAAAGTTTCAGACTGACACACATCAGCAACACTCTACTCCTCCCAATTTAAAGCTATGGCATGTAGCTTGACATCAAGTCCTGTGCCTTTCTTTTCTAGATCACCAAAAGCCATGTGCCAAACTTCAGCGTAATGTGGGGTGTGTTCCTATCCTTGTTGAAAGCCAGTTTTGGAGCAGGGAAATTCCATCTGAGTGATGAAGTACTGGAACTGAGATGTTCACAAATGTCTGCTTCAAAATTTAGTATCCCAGTAAGTGAATACATAAGGGTGGGATTTATCTTCTTGATGTGAAGTGAGAAACTGGGGAAGGGATTCAGGTGCCTAAACATAGACATCTGGGCCATTTTAGATGCCTCCACTTCTATTCCATAAGAGTATTGGTTTCTTATAGTCCCAGGACACAACTATCAGACCCATACTGTTGCCTTAGATGAGCGAACAACATGATCTAACTTTGAAGTTGGCCTCACTTTGAGTAGGGGAGTAGATGGGATGACTTCCAGAAGCCCCTTCCATCCCAGGATTTGACAGTTCTGTACCCCACGGTGGGTATCTGAAATAATATTTCACACTGGGATAGCAGGAGGCGTCCTCCAGAAGTGCCCAGTCTTTCTCTACATAAACTGTAAAGGGAACTCAAATTACTAGCTTAGACTTGACACAGACCTAACTTTTAGGTGGCTAAGGTTAGGATAGAGGAGTCCCACCTCTTGTGTCAACACTGAAAAGCAAATAATTCTATAGTAATTGCACATTAATGCATGATTAATGGATGGTTAATTGAATCAAGAGGAGTTTCTACGCAGCATTTTGAGACAAGATGAGATCCCATGATGCTTAGCAAAAATTATATTAATTTTTTTTTCTACGAAATTATGTATAAAAACTGAGTGATGCATTGGAATAGAAAATGTACTGCTCCAGAAGATAACACTTAAAAGATGCTTTCCATAGACCTTTTTCAGCATCAGATTCTTTGTTTAGTTTCCATTATTATAATCACTAGTGGTTTGGACAATTTTCCTGGGTTTTCTTTCATTCCTGGTACAAAGAAGGGGGGTGGGGTGGAGGGGAGACAATAGTAGCAAACATTCCAGAGGGGGGAAATTAGTTCTCAAACTTTGATTTGCATTGTTTGTTCCTTTGGCTACTGAAGGCAGGCAGCAAAGTAAGCTTTCTGACTGTGTGCCTTGGAAACCCGTGGTGCCTAGGGTGTGTTCAGCAGCAGTGCAATCTAGTCCATATTTGTTAAACAATGCTGTAGAGTAAGTACAATTTATACCACAGGCGACTTCTGTAATTACCGTGCTTTAAAATGGATTATTTCATTTTCACTTGAAACTGACCTATGTATTAACGTATTACAATAATTACATGATTTGTGGTAAAGGAAATGGGGTTTGGCTCTTAGCAGAGACTGCTGGAAGCAAGCTGTACTCTTTCAAGTGCATCCATTGGTTTTAGTTTGTATAGGACGTGAGGTTTTGGCTTTTAGGAGCTATGTTCCATTAAGCAGGTATCCTGCTCTACCGAAGGTGCTTTTTTTCCCTGTATAGGTGAAAACAAACCCACCTGTGGAGTTGAGAGCATGTCCAGGCTCCAGGAGCACATTTTGCCATCCGTAGAGACGGTGATAAGATTGTGCGCATTCTGTGTTCCAACTACATTCACACAATACACAGGATGCTGAAAACACATTAACACTGGAAATCAGAGAGCCATTCTCACTTCTTCACAAACAAATTTCTCATGTCTCATAAGTTGTTTTAAAGAACAATTAAGTAGTCACATAATACCTGGAGAATACAGGACTCAGCTTTTGCCAGATAGGATTTTTTTTTTTTTTTTACATTTAAATTTTAAGAGGCACGTTATGGAGGTGGAAATGTTTTCAAAGTTTCATTTTCCTCATAATAAACCAACACAGCTGAGTAATGCTGTGAAAATACTGAATTATGTGGATGAGATTTCACCCACAGGGATATGTATCATTCTACTGATGGCTTTTGACACTGAAAATAACCAGCAGAAAGAGGTAAATTGTCCAAATGAAATCAAAATGAAAACTTTATTCAAGAAAACAGCTGCCTAAAACTTGAACTTTTCCAGAATTTGGCTTGCATGCTAAATATTTGCAAATGTACTCCAGTTGAAAAACATGAACAAGTCCATCAGCGTTCTCCAGCACTGGCCAATATACCTTTCAAAATCTGTCATTATAAATGTAGAGTGACTAAATTTAGGGTGTTACACCTGGTTCACCATAACATAGTCTTTCCATGGAGGCTGAATTCCACTTAATATGCAATAATGAAACTTGGCCTATTCCTTTTCCAAGGAACCTGGTAACATTTTGAGCCTAAAGAGTCATCTGAGATCTGATGGTGACATATGAGGCATGGTTCAAGTTCAGCAGTCTCCAAAGTGAAAAATCAGTCAGACTGAACAATAAGATTTAATTTCCTTTGACCAATACAACTGAATCTGCTGAATTAAGGGTAAGACATATACACAAGTCAAGCAAAGAAAAACTGTATTTCTCTGCCTCTTTTGCTGATGAATAGAAGACCTGCATCTCCAGGAAGAAAAAATACTTTTCACTAAAACTTTCCTTATTTAATGAAAATTAGGACCAACTTACAAGAGATCCCTACAGAGCTTCTAAGCCAACTCCATGTAGGATTAGAAACCTAGCATTTGCTCCTGCTGAAAGGAATGCCAGAACTACCACTTATTTTAGACTACTTTAAGATCCAGCTGCAAGTCACCTACGCAGTCAGGAGGGAAAGGCAGAAATCTCAGAGCACTGGCTAGCTCTCAGGTTCGATACCTGAGCGGGCCCAGTAAATGCCCCCTCCCTAAGTGCAAAAAGGGCAGCATCTGAATACACAGTGTGTGTGTGTGCGCACACTGAAGATGGACTCAGCAACTGCTGCTGAAATGGTACCTTGTGCTTGGAGGCCACCTGTATGCACCAGTAATTTGCAAGGTCCATTCTGATGCTGATTCTTCTCTTTCTCTCAAGATTGTCAGGCACCTGGCTTCCTTTAGATCATCAAATGGACCCCAATCTGTCCCTCACATGTGTCTCATGCTATTATCCTCATATGATGGACCTTCTTGCTGCTTAGTGAGAGCTAATGACCCCAGTGCTAAGCATGATTAGCACATACTGATGTGTGAAATAAGAATAGACCTATTTTTTCATGGGTGTTTGACCTCCAGTAGTCCAAACAGACAGGGACAGAGTGGGTGGGAGGAAGCTAAAGCAAGCAGTGGAGTATCTAGAATATTTAGGTGGGGGGGAAAGAGCGAGCCATGTCTTTCCAGCAGCACCTCAGTGTGCCAGGTCTGGCTTTAATCAGGGCTATCAGTCATCAATTTCATGCACAATAAAACTCATGGCAGAAATGAAAAGATGTAAGGAAAATGGATGAAAAAGACAACCAACTGTACGTAACAGAAAGTCTAAACAGGCTCCTTCCTTTCAAAGGGTCACTGCCAGCTTGCTTTTATTTATTTTGGAAATGAAATCATCATGCAAAAAGGTTTTGTCTTAATTAAAATTTCCTGTTGTCCCAAGTGCAGATGTGTGGTGGGTGTGAAAGGAAATTAGTGAGTAAGCTGTGGGTAGAACTCTCTTTCCTGGTGAATCCAGGCAGCAATCAGTGATACTAAACTTCAGGAAGGTTTAAGTCAGTGATAACAACACACTCTATCTGTTTCAAATAAACAAAGTGGGAGAAAGAAAAGAGAAAAATCCCTTTTTCACATATGGCATAAGTTCAAATTAAAAGATGACTATTCAACTCACGTATCTAGCAGTACGTAAAGTAACATTGCTACAGTAGAGTTGTCTTAATTTAATCCTTTTTTTTTTTTTCTTAGCAGCTAGGATTCAAGCCAGCCTTTTGCAACCAAGACTTCGTTTACAGTTTATGTGATTCCTATATATGAACATAAAGTAAGCACTCTTTTATTGTAAAATCTGATCACTCCTTAAAAACATCATGCTTCCTGTTAGACTGTGTAAACACTTATTTATACCAATCCATGACAGCACATAAAGTGCCCATCCACAACTGAAAGTAATTTATTTATATTTGCCAAAAGCAAAACATCACATATTGTTCTATTGCAATAATAAAACTAGTTTAATATATAATTCCAGGAGGAACAATTTAATCTTAAATGTTTTTTGAGTGTAAACAAATTACTTCCCATTAATCTTTTCTTTTCCACTAGATTTGGAGTCCCAGTTGTTCAATTTTCAGTGATAGTCAGCTTCTTGCCACTAGTTTTCTGGTCTGCTACATCTCTAAATTGCACTTCCAGGAGAGACTGTTTCTTTTCATGCAGATTGAACATTACTGGCGACAAAATGAGCAAAAACATTAGGGAAATGAAAAGCAATGTTGAAGTTGCAACCCATGGCACAGATCATTAGATTATTACATCAACATTCATGATAGTGGAAATTTAGGGAACAATATTTGTGCTGCCTGGCCCACTAAGCGAGCCCGTGCACACCTGTCATTTTTTAATATAAGAGACTTGCCATCATAATACTGGCCCCACACTGAATCTTTTTCATTAATTCACCTGGCATGGCTTCTAGAGTTGTCTTTTAACTCTGGGGATTATGTTGTCACAGTCAACTAAAAGCTGAACCTTGATCTGCAAATTCCAAAGATAAGAATCGCAGAATTGTAAAAGCTGGAGGTGCAAAAGACCTATCACTTTGTCTGATCCTTCCCTCTGCTAGAACAAGATTATTATCTTATCTCTCAGAGTGCTTTATATAGTTCAGTTTCTTATGTTTCAGGAAATCTGCGTTTTTCTGCATTATTGTATCATACTATTACATTTTTCTCCTCCTTTACAGCCTGTATTTTCTTTTCTGCTTCCCACTCAGGAATGGTCCCAAGCCCACTACCAAGATGAGATATATTTACCATCCACAGAGTACACCTTCCAGCTCTTATGAAAAGGCTGCCTGAGCCCAAACTCTGGAAGAGAAGAACTCAAGAATGCACAACATCTTAGTGCAGCACGGACTGGAGGTCAGCACCATAGCAGAGTGAGGACACTTTAGCAGGCAGTCCAGGCTTGTCTCTTCCTCCAGCACAATATGAGTACTTTGTAATGTAAGAGAGTCTTCTAGCACAGACATCATCTTTGTATCACAGAGAAACTCTCTTCCTTCTCAGGCATTTTCTGCTACTGCTCTGCCTATATATCTCCCAGACATCACCAGAGCCCTGTGCCACCATCACTATATCTGCAGGTATCTGTTGTGTCAGCAAAACGCTCTTCCACATGATTTTATCGAAACAAACTCCCCCTCACTGTGCAAGCTCTGCCCTATGGCCCTGTCTGGAGTAGGAGACCATGACAGGCGTTTATGTATTGCTGTATTGGAAAACAGAAGCAAACTGCCCCACTCTCTTCAAGGGCACCAGTCTCTACTTGCAGGACTCCACTGAGACAACCATAGGTGCCTAATCTGGTTCAAAAGAGAAATTCATGTACAACAAGACAACAGTAAATGATTCAAATTGCCTGCCATGCTAGTCTGACAGACACACAGTCCCTATAGTGACCTGGCTGTCTTTACAGGCAATGGAGAGCAAGAGTCACAGTCCCACTGTGCTGCCACAAAGGCGCCTCACTCAAGTGTTGTAATTGATCCTGCCCTCTTCCTTGGAAAGGAGGATAATCTTCTGACCCGACCTACAAAGTGTGATGGTTAAGCACTTACAGGAGGTGGTTGTACATCTCTCTTACCTATTTCTTTCCCTTCAAGGGCCACACTGTCTTCATCTGTGTGGCAAACAGCATTGTAGACACAATTAGACAGCTCCACTTCCCCGCTGACCTTTTCCTCTAAGGAAAGGAGGTGATTTTTATCCTTACCGTGTGAGCAGCAGCAGATAAGGGAGTTCTTTGAACCGGAGTGCGCCTGTGACTGCGATTATCCCACAAGACAATTTGGCCAGAGTATGTTCCACCAACAACCAGGTTTGGGTGAAAGCGGGCAAAACAGACAGACATCACGGAGGACTGGAGTAAAACAGGTAGAGAAAAAGAGAGGGGTAACATGGTCAGTCATCTTCAATTCTCTCCTTAAGGAAGGATATTGTCATTAGCATTTTGTATTTTAGAAATCACTGTATGAGCTCAATTCATATTCCTTGCAGACCAGCAATTCTGCTAAAGCCAATAGGACAGATGCAAAGGGCTAATTTTTACCCTAAAATGTGTGGTTCCATTGGTCCTAGGGAAAATACGCACCACAGGATAAGTCTTCGCATGATGCTAAAAACCTGAGATAACCTCTCCCTGACAGCGATGGGAAAAGTGCTTAATTTCATTTCCAAAAGTGAGAACTTCAAGTAACCAGATGCCAACCCAACAGAGGCTGGCATCCTGGCCCATGATTTCCCATCAGGGAGAGCTCTTCCCTTGTTGCTCCTCTAGCTTTTAACACTCAGACACTTTGAGGTGAGTTTGTGAGAGACCCTCCAAAGTTCACCTCAAGGTGCGCTGCCTTGAGAGCATTAGCTGACAAGCTGTGTCTCATCGTTGGATCAATGACTGATTTCTCTGCTACAGAGAGGTCCTCTTCTAATAGCAGAGGGAATCACACTTTCTCTTACACTGTTTGAGCAGAAATTAGTTTTTCCTCATTTTAATGACAGCTGAGTTGCCTTTGTACATTTTCTTTACCTGGGGATGCTGAGGAGCCAGACTGGTGTAATGGTTACCCTGGCTATCTGGTAGAGTGCCCCATAAGCCAGTATGGAGATGGGTATCTATCCCAACTACCACCTTCCAGTCTCTTTAAAATAACATACAACATCTGAAGTCCTCTAGGGAACAATCCCCAGAATCTTCACATGCCAAGCTACAGCCAAAAGCAACAAGCTGTAACTCCTTCAAGTCCTCCATCCTCTCTCTAAGGAATTATTTCCTATTTTTATATAATTGATCCTGGAAATGTCTTTGTTTTATGCAAATTGGAAAGCAAAAGTTACAGCATTCATATAATTTCCTGATAAAGGAACATACGAATAAAGACAGTTTGCAAAGAGAAGCAAATGTCATTTTTTCATGGGCAGTTTTAGTGATGCTTACAAGCAACAGAGCAAGACTTGAACTGCTGCAGTCATTATAGTCAGAAAATTAAATTCACTGTTAGTGGTCACATTCTTAAAAATTCATTTTCTGGCTGTTTCCAATGAGTTTTGGTAACAAATCTTTGTTACAGTTTAATGACTGGATATTTTGAAGTGGTGATGTTCCTATGTGTGAACCCATTTTACTCAATGACAAAGGGTTAACTAAATTGCCATATTTCAGTTGCATAAAAAGCATTGCAGACACTTAAGCAAACTTTGTTGAATTGGGCACATAGGAGCTGCCAAGCTGACCTAGACTCAATGTCTACCTAGCTGACGACCCTGTCTCTGGCAGGAGTGGATGGAATTGTAAAAACTTTGACATGGGCAGATGTGTTGTTTTCTTTCCTTACTGCTCCTTATCCTGATTTCTAGTGACTAGAGACTTGTTTGAACTCTTACACCAGAGATTTAAAACCTCTTCTGATAGGGCTAGAATTAATTATGCTAACTCTTGATGTCTATAACTAGGTTAATAAGAATAAAGCAAAATGTGAAGTTTGAATAGTTTTTACTGAATTAATGTGGCTGCCTGATATCTATTGTGTAAAGCCAGATTATATGCTAAATTAGCTTAGTTTCTACTTACAGCATACAGCAGTATATTCAATACTGGGTTTTTTTGACCTAATAAGATTGCCAAGACAATGAAATAATCTGCCACTACCTTTTTTCTTCACCATTCTCTCTTGATTCTCATGGCTGTTCACTTGACATCTCTGACCCCTTCCCTTCTTGACTAAAGCTTTTGCATACATTTCTCTGATGTTATATAGTCTAGTATCTAATGACTAGCTGATTAGTATACATAATTGCCTATTTTAGTCCACATCTATCTAACCGCTTGAGCATAGTAATTACACTATGGTCAGTCATAGCAACAAAAGGTAGCTTCCAAACACCATTTCCAAAGGACCTATTAGCTTTACAGATAAGAAAACCCACCTCTGAGTAACAGGACTTTGGTACTGCTAGGAGGGGCTTAAAACTCAGCTACAAGTCAGCTGCCATCCGGTTTCCACAGATCCCCCATACATTATAATTAAAACGACCCTACAGCACATGTTCTACATTTTATCTCTTTGTTTAATGGCTTCATGAGTTGTTTTAATCAACCCCTCTCATTCCTTATAACTAAACTGACAGATATTCTTACATGAAGTGAAATAGCCAGATGATTTTAAAATAGTACAGCTCCACCACTGTGCACACCCCACAGCAGCTACAAGGCTCCACATGTATTTTAAGAAACCCCAATTCAAACAGTCATTCCACAACAAAGTTCTCAGTTTGTCCGAAACAAACTTGGGAGACTCTGAAGCAGGGCGAAGAAGCCAAGTGGACAGTGTATTTTTAAATGTTGTGTTTTCATGGTTAGCATGTTTTTGAATTCAGAATCCCAGAATACAGTTGAATGGTCAGGATATAAACTGCTAAAGTGTGTTTTTCATAAAGTTCAAAAATAACCTACAGACATGACTCGGACTTAAGCCCTCTGTGCTACTTCTAGTTTTACGTATCGCTCCAAAGTAACTTGCATTCTTCAGCTGATGAAATGTTCACATCCTTTTAATTATGTCAATATTATTTTTCTACCGAGGAAAAACTTCTGTCAAATATTAGAATTTAACAATTTAAGGACTCCACTCCATAGCACTTAATAAAGTGATTATTTTCTTAAAGTTAATGGCAGTACTCAGATGAGTAAGGGCTGTAAGATCCAGCCCATTCATTTAACAACTTTAAAAGCATTCATTTCTTAGCCTTAATGGGAGAGAGTGGCAGACAGGTCTCCAGTCTGTCTGAACAGCTCTGTGTTCAAGGAGAGCAGCAGAAACCATTCCCTGTAAGCCTCTTCTGCCTCCAGGCTGCCTCTTGTTTGCCGATTCAAGCAGTCTTGCTCCTCTAAAACAGTTTCGCCACTGACTTCAAAGGGGGAGGAACTAGCGCATTGTCAGGTTTTAAATTAACAGCATATCCCTCTTTGCACTTCTGCCACACCTTTCTAGGGAAATCTCACGACACTTTCCAGTAACGACGGTAAAGCTTCCCAGTTTTTCAGTTAGGCATATTTTATATGCTGTAGGTGCTTAGTTACCCATTGCAGAGGACAGGAGCAGCTAGTTTCAGAGTATATAGCAACAGTCCACAAAGAAATGTAAGAGGGATCATGTCAGAAGGCAACTCCATGAGGAATTTAATGCCCACAGTATAAAAGCAGCATTTAGAATAGGAGGTTCCCAGCGTTATATTTTTATGGGTGCCACAGAGCATCTGTGCCTGCAAGTTGTTGGGACCTGCAAGAGACAGGCAAACCCCAGTGTCTGGTCACCCTCCATTTCTCTGAATTGCTCTGTGCAGTGAATCATTTCATTATTCATTTTAGCTTAATGCTCTGGTGTTTTCTCCCTCTATGCAAATACAGTCTACGGGATTTAGCTTTCTCTGTCTCTGCTTAGCTTTCTCAGCAACCCTACTAAAGTATTTCTGGTACTTCTGGCTTTGTGATCTTCCACCCAGATTTTCAACTCTTGTCTCTTGATGATGGCTTTCTGGTGGGCACCACCTCACTGGTGCGGCCACCTCATCCCCTGTGTATGGTCTGCCTGTCCGTGGAGGTGGGCAGCTCTCAAAGGGCCAGATGAGCGAGCCTGAATTAGCTCCATGTGGGACCACTGCCCAGGCAAAAGGGAGAGCCAGGCCCAGGCTGGTAAACCTGAGATTTTTGTCTGGCAAACGGGCAATCCCGCTCGCCGAATGCTAAAGCTTCTGCTCCCGGCTGTTACAAGAACCGTGCTGAAAACCTAATTAAGAAACAAAGCATGAAATGTCTGTGCTCTCGTCACAGCAAAGAGAGGGCTGGCCTCAGAAACATAAGTGTCGCCCAGCCCTAGGAGAGGCCTGCAGTCGAAGGGACGAAGGTGGGGCACCCCGGCCCCTGTTTTGGCAGCTGTGGGGTCACCTCAGCCCCTACGGAGAGAAGCGCTACAGGGGCGAGCGGGTGGTGACTTTGCTCAGCCACCTCGGCCTCCTCCCTCCCTCCCCGCTGATGCACTCGACTCAAGCAGGCCCCAAGCCCTCTTCAAGTGGCTGGCAGACCTGTTTTTTATTTTAGAAGCTTAATCCGGCCCAGATTTGGATTAATGATGGCATATCCCTTCAACCACAGATACACATGCTCGGGACAGACAGTCATTTAGATTCTCCTTGCTGAGAAGCCTGACCTCAGTACCCACATCTGATGTGTGTAAGGCCCCCGAGACTCAGCTGTCTGTGCTCATGTCCGTAGATTTGGATGGCACTCTGCCCAGCCACCAGTTGAACAAGTTCACAAAGACCTGGGTGCTAAACAATAATGACTTTCAATAGGCAATGACTACTGCATTCAGCGAGACCCCCTTCTGCAGGAAACCACCCCCGTAGGCAGCGCTGCCATACTGGTGCCATATGCCTACACTTGACACCAGATGGATCTCAAAACAATACTTTGTCAGTGGGAAGAAGCGATCTGAGGAGTTCACAGGCATTTCTAGACTCCAGAATACCAGGTTATATTGCAGCAGGCACTCAGGAAACTCCCGGGTAGATTTTCTAGCTGAGCAAACACATGTGAAAAAGCACTACAATCTGTGACGTGCTACTGTAGGTCAGTCTAACACAGACAACAGTGGGCAGTAAAATTAACTCCAGGTGAGCTGAAGAGGCAGATCCTTTTTCCATGCTTGAGGGAATTGGCTTAGAGGGGCTGAGAGCAGAGGGACAAAGCTGGGGTACTGCTGCTTAGCTAGAACCACGAAAAGGTGCCAAACTCATAGTCCTTTATCCACAGGAACTGAAGAATAGGGACTGGACCTCTGATCACTTATGCCTGCCCTCCTGAGGAATAAATCAATAAAGACAAAGGCCAAAACTACACGTACGATTTACTTATAACCTTTTGCTCTCACTCATGCTCGTCAGGAACAGCATTTAAAGAGTCAAAGCACTCTCAGTCCCTCTGGAGAGTTGCCCTACCTTCTTCTGGCCAGGCAATCAGGAGACCATCTCCTCATGCTTACATTGCTACACACACTTATATGTGGCTGCAGAACAGACACGGACGATATATCTCAACTGCAAAGGTGGATTAAAATCATCATCTAGAAACAAAACAGCAGCTGAGTTACTAAATAAAGCCCTTTTTTCCTGCCAGACCAAGGACTGAGAAACAGCATAGAACGTAGCAGTATCAGATCTGAATACTGGTTTGTCTGGTTTATTGCCCTATTACATCCTTTTTGCACCACAAGAGAAGGTGTGAGATACCTTGAAAGGGGCAATTCTAGGGTGTCTTTGCCCTGGCTACTGAGATACCTGGGTTTGTACTCTGAAATAGAGACTATGTTCCTTCCAAGAGTCTTGCTTATTTTTAGTATCAGCTATTATCAACCTGGATATTTCTGTGTTTCACATAAATGTCTAAGTATTATTAACAGTAATAAGCAAATGGCAGACAGGATAGCAACAGAATTACAACTGTTTTTCCCAATTAAATTTGAAAAGGTACCTAAAACATTATTTATGTGTATGGAAACCTTTACCAAAGAAGTTAACTCTTAATTCTAAAAGCTTTAAATGCCAAGACTTCTGTATTGCTCCCCACGACTCTCTTCCTATTCAACTACGAAATAACATCTGAAAGATTTTGTGCTGGAGATTATTTGTGGTACTATACAAAATTTGTCTTCTACTAAAAATAAAATAAAAGCAGTTGACATCCTTCACGTATTTAAAAAAATAAATAAACCCAAACAAACACTTCTTCAAACCAAATGTCAGAATCCTGTTTAATTAAAAAAAGGAAGTTTATACTTGGTTATGGTGTGTGTCGACATCTATCCCTTTGATTTACAAGAGTATGGACTGGAAATAACAGATTGCTTTATTCAAGAGAAAGAAAGGAGGGAGGGGGGCCCAATGTGACAGGAAAGAGTGTAGGCTGTATTAACTTCAGTGCTTGTTAAAACATGAAGGATTAATGGTAGAAAGGGAGGGAAGAATTGTGAATGTCTCCAGTTTAGGATCTTCAAAAATGTTTGGGGATTCTAAGAATGTCTCACCCAACCACATGAAAGCTGCACAGAGAGACTCAGCCACACGACTGCTCTAAATCCAAAGCTGGTATTGCTCCACTTATACCATCAAACCAATGGAGCTGAAATGTAGCCACAAATTAAATTTATTTTTATTGAAAAAGTACTAAGTCCTTAAAAAGAAGGAAAAGAGTATGTCAGGAAACGCAGCTCTTTCTTAGATGAGTTTACAGGGTAGGTAACTCTGACATCTAACCTCAGTGCTGACATCTGAGCATGGCAGCAGAATCAGAGCACTCTGCCCAAGTCTGCAGAAGGGCAATATCCAGCCTCATGCCTTCATTTTAAGCAGGGCAGAAAGCTGAAGCTTTCTACTTTCATCTTTGTAACTGCAGGTTCAGCCCGTGTAACTACAAGAATAAAATAATCAGAAGAAAGTCCACAAGCTGCCTTGCCAAAAGGGAATCTGTACTTCAGCTCTTTTGGAAAGTGCATTTACTGATATTATTCATTTGGTGGTGGTGTGATGACTCAGAAAAGCAGCAAAACTGCTTGCTGTATTGCAAAGGCAGATAAACATGATACTTCGCATATGCGATACAGGGAGCTTCTGCCTACCTTTATCCGTGACTGCAACAACCAATCAGTTTGGTAACCCTGAATTACTACACATACGTGCAAGCCTAAGAATACAGTCTTTACTGAACATCATACTTTCTTTGTTAGACTGATGATGAGACAATTAAAGCCTGGAGAAATAAGGAGCAATTTCATAACAACAGCACATCAAAATCAAGTTTTCTTTCCACCCGACTGCTTACATGCTAAGTACCGGAATTTTCTCTGATTTGGCTGCTTATCAAATTGCAGGGTCAAAACCTTAACATCCGTGTGCCTGCATGTTGGAGAAGCAAGCACTTCCTTGGTGTGTCTGTTTTATTTAGGTCATGATACCCCAAAAGTTATACAAGAGCACTCTTAATTGTTTGATTAAATTATTCACAAGCCTGAAGTCATGGGTCTGCACCACCCATGCAGACCTGGAGCCTTAGGGCATGTGTCTGCGGGTGGAGCACAGGGACCTTCTGCCATCCCCACTCATACCACAGGCTGGCCAGAATTTGGAGCAGATGGTAGGTGTCAGCTTGAGCGTGGCACTCTGGCACTCCGCTTGCACGCAGCAGGGCTCACTAGTTTTGGCACAGTATTAGCCAAAGGCTTCTGGACCAGAGCTGCTCGACACACAGCCAGCTCAAGCCATGGGTAACAGTGTCACTGCCGGCCACCACCCATAACTATAGCTGCAAGTGCTTTGGGACGGAGATTGCTTTGTTACAATGGGTTTGTAACAAATTTCTTTCAGAGGCATCTGTCTGGTGAAGGCCTCTAGAACTGACCAAATAATAACATTACATGAAAAATTTACTTGGTGGAGTGGTCAGAAATGCCATTAGGTAAGAAGCAGTTCTTAAACTGAAGTGTTCAGTTGCTTTCTGAAAATACGGGGCTGGTGGCAGAATGTCCGTATCAGCTACCAGAAATCCTTTCGACATCAGTCATCACCTACATGGGACATGACAAAACCTAAGTTGTCTGATGTGTTTCTACTGACACTTTTGATTCTGTTAACTAGTGGTTGCTGTTTTCATACGGAGGGAAATTCCAAGAGATTTTAGAAGTTAAAATCATTGGTGAATTGCAGCCTGAATAATTTTCTAGTGATGAAACCTCCTTAACATTCTGCACACATTTACATTTAGTCACTTTGACTTCTGTTTTAAAAAGCATCTCAAACACAAAAGGTGTCTATCCACATACAAGCTGGTTGGTGAGACAAAGGTATTTAGGTGCTGCAAAGTGCATTGGCAAATCCCATTCCCTGCCTTTCTCTTCATCTTTAGGCACCTAACCACATTTGTAAATCTAGCTTAAAATCATTGGAACATAAATTAGTGTCTTAACAGTTTTGGTCTGCCAGCAGCCAAAATTCAGATTCAGGAACAATCAATTCCAAACTGTATTTCATTGCTAATTCAGGGCAAGATGTGAGTCTTCTATTTTCAGCTTGTACACTGTTTGCTATGGAGGATGTATACAGTTTTCCTTTCAACAGTAAGTAATATCAGGTTGCAATTGCCCCCCCTCTTTTTTTTTTTTGGTCAGAAAAGGGCTTATTGGACTGGACTTCTAATATTAAAGGACTGTTTAACACAGATAGCTACCCCAAATAAAGAACCTCAACCAAACCATGACCTCCATCGTGCTCTAGTGTGACCACCCTCCCATATAAGTGATCACACAATCCGCATGTTAGCTTAGTTACATTTGGGTTTCATCTGCACTCAGAAAATCAGTAAGATAAGTTACAATGAACAGTCTGCAGTAATTCATGAAGGGACAATAACTGAAGAGAAACAAAAGATTTCACATTCAACTTTTCAGCTCCATTGAAATGCTTAATTCTCCATTCCCTACAGACTCTAAAGAAATATGCTTAAAGACACAGTCTTTGCACAATTTTAGGGACAGTTTAACTATGACACCAACAATTGCTGTAGCAAATACCCCTAATGCTATGCACTAAGTATCAAAAAGTATACCCTATGCACAATCCGTTGTGTATATATTTAATCTACTGTAGGTACACACTGATAATACAATAAAGAATGAAAACTGATGCTTCCCTAATCCTTTTTGTTTCTCTTTAGCACTCATTTTGGTGAGCAGGGCACAGATTGCAGCATTCAGTGCGAGAAGGTCCTGAAAGAGGCGGAGTATTTAGGATAGGACAAGTTTTCAAAAGCCGTCTGCGTAGCCTTAAAGCACTGTTTACATTTCCATGCATTGTTATCCATGCAAGTGGACAGCAGAATAGAGATAACAAGATTAGAGTCCATAGTAATCCTACAGGTTTTTTTTCGGGGGGGGGGGGTATTTTAAGCACTGCAAAATGAAATACAGATCTGGAGAAGCATATACTCAAAACATCACACAAACCAAAGCCATCTCTAAGTGTTGCAGTTATGCAACTCCAGGCAAAAGCATCTACACAGGTGAAGCCACTTCTTCTATCTAGCAAATGCCTGGGGAACCTGGCTGGGAGGGACAAGTCCAGGAGTTCTGGTCACTCTTCCTGAATTACTTCTGCATATTCTCTGATATTATCTAATATAAAACACAGACCTAGTCTTGGCAGCTCAGCCCCATGCTCATAAAGTGCCCCAGCCATTAGTCTAAGGACTTAAGTTTCTTGTTGTTGCACATCTCAGAGTCTGCTTTCTGCTGGAACCATGACCTAGCCTCGGGAGTGAGGCTCAACGGTCCCTATCCAGGGTGGTTCCCATCTAGCCCTATGCAAAAGCAGAAGAGATCCCCCAGAGAGTGACGTGTGGGCTAGGCTCGCCCGGCATCTTGGTGTCCTGGACTCTTCTTCTCACAGAGAAAACACAGCAGATAATCACTTGATGGCAAGTTCTGGAAATATCAAGAGTTGGGCTTTACAGAGCACACAGAGATAGCAAATTCCAGAGTTGGAGAACAGGAATAGAAACACGAGTTGTTCTTGAGCTGTGGTGGTAGCTTGGTGGTTTCTATAGCAGCAGTTCCCCAAACCATGCATTTGATCAATCAAACTATGTGAAGCCACAGATGAATTACAAGCCAGTACAGATGCTGCAAGAACAATTATCTACAACAAGCTGGGCATAGTAGTCACAGATGCTCATAAGGGAGTTGCAGATAAATCTCAAATGTAGCACCCAGTCCAAACCCCCACAATAAATGCAGAGGCCGTGAGAACCCTGGCATAGTCAGAAGATTGAACATACCAGACCAAGAACACTTTAAAGCCCCAGCTGAGGAAAGAACTTACCTATACGCTTAAGTCCATCTTTTCTCATAAGTCTATGAACTTAATTGTAGTCAGTTCTTCTAAGTTTCCCCTGACTTCAATGACTCAAAAGCCTGGTCACAGCCAAGCAAATTGGTAAGCGCTTTCCTAAACAGGCAGTTTCTTGATTCAGGACTTCCGAGAGCTGGTAACCTCCTTTCAGGGAGGAAGGAAGGATGCCCTGACATTCAGCTAGTCCCAGGAAGACTCTGTAGAATTAGAGGCAGTCATGGCCCAGCTGACTTCTGCATAACCTCAGAGACACGGAAGGGAAAAGGAGTATGAAATGTCAGAGACAGACTCACTGAATTGCCAAGGTTGGAAGGCACATCTAGAGATTGTCTAGTCCAACCCCTTGCTCAGAGCAGGGTCAGCTGGAGCAGATTACTCATGACTGTGTGTAGCTGGGTTTTGAGTATCTCCATGAATGGAGATCCCATGACCTCTCTGGGCAATCTATGCCAGTAGTCAGTCACCCTCACAGTAAAAGATCTTTTTCTTATGTTTAAATGCAATTTCCTATATTTCAGTTTGTGCCCACTGCCTCTTGTCCTGTCACTGGGTGCCACTGAGAAGAGCCTGGCTCTATCCTCTTTAGTCCCCCCATCAGATATTCATACACATTGATAAGATCCCCCTGAGCCTTCTCTTCTCCAGGCTGAGTAGTCCCAGCTCGCTTGACCTCTCCTCCTATGAGAGATGATCTGGTCCTTAAATCATCTTAGAGGTCCTTTGCTGGACTCACTCCAGTATGTCCAAGTCTGTCTTGCACTGGGGAGCCCAGAACTGAATGAATCTCTGCTTACTGGACCTCTCTTTACTTATCAAAGACCCTACAAGTCTTTGACTGAATGGAGCTCTGCCTAATCCTGGAAATAGGTCACTTGGTTTTCTAGGTTAAGGCTTAGGAGCAAAGGGACAACAGTGTATCTTATTTTACTTATTTCTAAGCAATTGGCATTTTGTACTCTGTAGTCTGTGTCACTTGGGCAAACTTCTATCAGTTCACTGTCAAAATAATTACAGTAATCTTTTCTTATCTTTTTGATTTAATTGTAGCTTCTAGTGAAGACTGACAGGCTATTATATTTGCCCAAATTCATCACTTTCACTGATGTATCATTTATAAGTAGTGTCACTACATAATTGGAAATAATTGAAAATTAATTAAACATTGCACATAGATATGAGGATTGAGAGACTGAGAGGCACAGATAAACACCTATCTAGTGGAAGTGCAGAAGATATCACAGGCAAGTCTGTATTTAAGAATGAGGGCGGGAACATGAGTTGCCTTCGCACTGTTCATGTCTCCCACAGTAAATTACTGTACAAATTCTGGTATGAGTTGCCTGGCTCTGCACCCATAGAGCATTAGGGAGCAGCTAAGGCCAGGCAGGAATAGATGACTACTTCTCATTACAGACCTAATTTTTAATTCCCCTTTCTCTGAACAAACCTTAGTTTCCTGAAATTTCACGTCCTGCTTTGCTTACCTGCAAGGTTCTGCTGTTAGGCTTCTGCTATTTTTTTCCATGAGTAGTCTTGTAGAGGAGCAAGGAATGAGATAAGTGTTCTTCTGGTCTCAGGGTCAAAGCCTTAGTTACAATAAATCAGCAGTTATGCCAGCTTACACTTGCTGACTCCTGCAGTAACAGAGGACCACATCTTGCTCAAAAACCAGCTTGCCTGGGTCATCCACTCTCACCTGTGATGGGGCATTTTATAATGTATCACTGTCCTGCCAAGAAGAATGGATTTACCCCAGAAAACTCATGGCAGAGAGAAGTTCTGCACAACTCCTATACATTGTTAACTCAGTCCAAATTGGGCTGTCTATTTATTTACAGATGTAAACATGAGATAGCAAATGTTAAGCACGTTCTTCTCCCCATGAAATGACTGGTGATTCAGTCTATGTTCATGACCAGTACGGAACCGAAGTGGAATTGATATTCATCTTAGCTACAAAAATACTAAATGTTGTTGTAAGGGCAATCAAAATGAATTAATCATCCATCCTAAAGCATTCTGGCACATTTTGTTGTAGAGATAATGAAAACACTCTGATCTCTCCAATATGACAAGTTTTTAAAAGTATATTGCTTCCTGCACATAGGCCATTTGGTTGCCATCTCATGCTAAAATAAATGTATTTTAGCTTTTCTTCTCTGATACTTTTCATGATAAAGACAACCCTGTTTTAATAAAATTTCACCAGATAGATCTGCTTTGTGAAAGTTAAATCTATGGTATTTGTCATCATTCACATTCTATTATTATGGTTATATAATGGATTGCAAAATTTTCGCAAGACACTAGGAATGACTTCATACGGGCACTTATTACTAACAAAGACTCACTTTTTATAATCATCATTGTAGTGACAGCAAATATGATACCATTATGCAGAGTAGTGCTTGTACAATAAGAATTACTGGGCAGTCCCTGTGGGGGCTGATAGAGACTCCCCTTTTTGCCGCTTTCCAGAAGACTCTCTGCCCCACGGGAAACATCTTCCAAGGATAGTATCAGTATCTCGGCCAGTCGGCACGTGCTTCTGCTTTCCCTTTGTGGGAAGCAGGAAGCGTTAATCATCATTAAATCAATGTTGCCCGTATACAAAAGGTCTTTTCAGGGAAGTACTTGTCAGTCATCCAGCTGTGGGGGCAGAGGGCGGAAAACTGTTGATTTTAGACCTAAAGCAGAGGACAGTTGTACCCCAGGCTGCAGTGATGGATTCCTTGGTTTCTGGGGCCTTTTACAGCACTTTAGAAGAGTAACTGTTTTATATTTTGTGCCAGGTAACACAGAAAGAGGCTTCACTCCTCACACAGAGCTCCCACAGAGACAAAAATCATGAGGTGAAATAATTTTCTCGAATTTGGACCAAATGTAGTCTCCACTGCAAGTAGCTTACACTCTGAACAGTTACATAACCTAAACAGAAA
This sequence comes from Haliaeetus leucocephalus, assembly GCF_000737465.1. Classification (NCBI taxonomy): domain Eukaryota; kingdom Metazoa; phylum Chordata; class Aves; order Accipitriformes; family Accipitridae; genus Haliaeetus; species Haliaeetus leucocephalus. Next base: position 2,704,917 of record NW_010972436.1, read on the forward strand.
AGTCATGCCTATGGCTGTTTATCCATCATTTGCAGTGCAGCTAGGGAATTGCATGGTATTTCATATCCTTTATGGAAAAAAATTATGTGGAAGGATCCCAGTGACTTATAGATTTCACATCTGATCCTGCATTTCTTGTTCACCCAAACCCCTTTTAGCACTGGGAGTTTCAGGTATACAAGAAAAACTATAAAACATAATGTTCATATCAACAAAGGAAAGTTATGTTCTTTTTTTCCTTCCTTCCTCCCTTTTTGTTGAAATATTTTACACTAGGTCATGTTGAAATGTAACCAGATCAACAACTACTAAACCATAAAACACCCTCAGGAACAATTGCAGGATTTGGTGATTTTTTTTCTCTGTGATTTTGGCATAGTGTGACAAATTTGCATTTTTTACCAACAGAGTTTTTAAAAATTCTGAGTCGAACGAATAATGTCATGTGTTTGTAAGTATCAATAATCTAAGCCATGTGCAAAGGAATGGTTTTGCAAAGGCATCTCTTTCAGGACACTCTGTGGATTTTGTCACTGCTTGAGGTTTTGGCAAACCTTCAATATCACTATAATTTTCTCTTATGAAATATAGTTTTTGACTGTTTTTTTTTTTCCTTAGCTAGCTAAAGTTTAAAAATACTGCATGTCTAACTCTGCAAATTCAAAGGTTAGGTTTTCTTCAAATTGCATTATTTGAATATTGCATATTAGATGCTAGTAATTCAGAAAGTGCTGAATGTTTCTGTGAAACAGAATGCAAGTTTCAGTGAAACAAAGAAACTTAAAAAAAAAAGAATGCCTACTATATTAAGTGGCCAACATATTCTTTATATTTGGTCTGAAAGGAAAACTACGTGAACTTTAAGAAGAGAAACAGCATCTTTAAGTACAGGTTCATTACAAATCACTATTTTAACACCGACAAAAAGCACAATGCTATTGCTAGTAATGACAGCATATCATTTAAGCATATGATAATCTACCCCCCCTCCAAAAAAGGCTTAGAAGCAGGAACCGCCTAAAATTTTCTATCCAAGACAAGCAGATTCATCACTTCCTAATTCTTTGACTCATAATTGAAATCTCTGTTTCAAATGAGGAAGATGATCTATGTTAAGTATTGCTCCAAGAAAAGGAGCATTCTGTTGCTAGTAGACTTTGTATGTATAAACACAGTCCTCAAGTAATTCAGAATGTTAATAGGGAAACTGCACCCACCTTTTGTATTTGCAGTCATTTCACAGACTGATGGGATATGGCATACAATTATGCTGTTATAATGTACACATTGGCTTTGATGGGTGTGTTGCTCTTCAGGGTTCTGCACAAGATAGCAATAGATCCAAGTCATCATGGAAAAAGCAGCTTTGCTAAGGGTTGGGAAAGATACAGGTAAACGAACCCAAGGGAAGGCACACAACTCTGAATCCAATTGACTTCCCTTTAGTCTACATAACGATGCTTAGTTTCTCTCTGATCTTGCCTGGAAGAAGGTTTCCTTCTCCCACTCTTGCGATGAAAAATATCATGATTTGATCTTCTGAAGAAATAAAGTCAGTTTTAAGAGATTTTTAGGACTGAAAGGCTATGTGGAAAACATGGCATACTTTTTCTTGAGCTGCAGATGCTAGCAGATGCCACATTAACAGCTGTGGCATTTCAGCAGTAAAGCAGGACTTGGGGCATTTCATACTGGTGATCTCAGGACTGGATAAGACACTGTGGCACCAAAGACAGAATATACATTTTCACATTTTCAATGACTTTTCTGTCCTCCCCCACTGATGCCTCGGGGTTCAGCAATAGCCAGGAGACAGGAGACTCTGCCTCTTGTATAGTTGGTCCTCTTTGGCCCCTCTACAAATCTGCTGCATGCAGGTCTCTCCTCTCGCCTAAGATGCCGAAAACCATTTTCCAAATACTACAGCCTTCAGATGTGTGGGTAACTTATACACAATCTGTCCACAAGTACTGGAGCACTCATCTTAGGCCAAATGATAGTTATTTTTAATCACCAAAGGCTAGAAGTGGTGTAGCCTCCAATAGGAGGAGCAAAAAAAGATAGCTGGCATCACTTGAGAACAGGAGGAAGAACCTAAACCAAAAGCCTAAGAGACAAGACATGGGCTCTTGTTTACTGAAATCCTCACAGCACAAACTGTGCTCTATGTTTCTATGTTCCAGCCTGGACAAACACAACAGGACAGAGGAAAAAAGTTTTAAAATAAGAACAGAATGAGTATGTCCTTCTATCACAAGCCATAGCTGAAACTGTTCTCCTTCCCCAGTAGCATAGCTAGGAATTCCCCCCAGTTTTAATTCAAAATGGTGCACCTATGCATCTGCATGAATTATTGCAGTGTGCAAATGACCACGTAGTCACAAATGTAATAGCAACAAAGTGTCCCGGAGAACAGGCACAGCAGAGCTCTACGCAGCTCCACAAAGATCATCCTACCAACAATGCATAGCAGGAAACAAAAAAGAAATGAAAACGAAACAAACCCTTCATCTCTGAAGAAGCCCTACTTGATTCAATTTTACAACATTTTGGTATGCATTACAAAAATTCTGCAAGAAATTTGGGTCCTTAGGTACTGGAGCATTCCCAGTATGGGAGCTGCCTCAGCATCTTCACAGGCAGACATTCAGAGGTCCACTTACCAAAGAACTACTTTGAAAATGGACAGAATCTGATTCATGTTTAGGATCATAGGGTCACAGGATAATTCATGTTGGAAAAGACTTTTTCTTCCAAAGGAGGGGCTTGGGGTTTTTTTGAAAATTTGCAGTCAGCTGAGAGCCACATGTCTTCTCTGAGATTTGCAGCCCTTTAAAGACTGACCACAGGTGCCCCCTCTAACTAGAAACTGAGGAACTAGACAAGTCAGCTCTGGGACTGGACATGCTGCTGGTTCTTCAGATTGTTTTCACTTACAAAATTCTGGGAAGCTTGGAGGGAGCTTATGGTCTCTCATTTCTTTGATGGCTCTAAAGAGCTGAATCCTTACTTGAAACTTAGCAGCAAAAAAGTGAGGAAGCCTTTGTGAAAAACAGCAATATAACTATCAGAGAAATTTTTCTTTAGTTTTTAAGTATTCCAACCATGCTTTCTTGACAATTAAACTTGTTCCTTTCTTTTAAAGTTCTGGAGGGACTGAGCTCTGGTTTGGCTTCCACAGAGATGGAAACTCAAGGACAAGAGGAAAAGGAGGATATTAGTCATTTATGCTGTTACCTCAGCCTGCTCTGCACACAAGTCTCATGGATTTGGGTGCTCAGCACCTTTAGGAGGCAGGCTGCTGGAGCAAAAAGTACATCTGAAGGAATTTATGTTGATTTTGAAAGAACAGACAACAAAGAAACCAAATCAGGAAAAAAAAAAAGGCAACTGCAGCCAATATCAGCCACTAAATATAGCCCTTCACTTACCTCAGTGCATCTAATTCTAAGATACGCATTTCTGACTCCATCCATTTAGTTGAAAAGGGAAAGACCACACCAGGATAAGCAATGAAGAGTGGTCAAACACATAGCTTAATGGCAGTGTATAGAAGCCACTACAAAAAAGCTAGGGGAGAATGAAACATTTTGTGGTGCGGCTGAGTGGCTGATTTCTGTACCCAATCCACCAATATTTTCCAAGCATGGACAGCTTTTCTTGAAATTAAAATAGAAAACACAAGTCCCATATCCCACAAAAACCTGACAGTTTAGTAAAGAGATGGAACCAACCACGTAAATCTGACTGCACGGCATTTTAGGAAAAGGACAGAAATAGCTGCAGCTATTAAAAGTGATATACTGCTGAAATCTTTTTGTGATTATGCTAAAAGTCAATCTGACTCCTTGAAAGAACTCTTAAATGGTTACTGCTTCCTCAAATAAAAGCTACTTCACATGTGCTATCCTTCCTTAAAAATATGCTGAATGGAGACTTCTAAGTGTCAGATCTGTACTTCTCACTGCCCTTTTGAGACATTTGGAAAAGACATAGCTAAGAAAGAGGAAATTAATAGATCAGGAAATAATCTATAATAAATCAAAATGCAGTCAATGTAGTCATTTTTTTGTTGTTGCTGCTATCATTAGACTGGGTGTAGGAAAGCAGAATCCATCAAACTTTCCAAACACAATTCAGAGTCCTCCAAATCAGAAAGTAACATTCAATTTGGTTTATTTGCATGAAACTAATATGTTTAGCTGTCTTCTCCTCACCCCTCCTCTCTTGAAGTGATGGATGTTTGAAGCTGAGGTCCAGATACCTCAACCAACTTTAATAACCCCTGTTTGGTTCCAGAAGAAAGGAAATGGTTTGCAATATCCTGAAGTCCACTAGACCCACTGATTATTTATTTCCCTTGTATCTTCCGCCTCTGTAGATCAGCTTTAACTCAAAAGCTATGAGATCTGTTTTAAAAGCAGTGCTGTACCCATGCTAACAGGACTTGCTGAAAGGAAGGGTATAATAGCTCAGAGTTCAACTACCCACTTTAGGGCAAAGATAGTCCGCATTCTCATTTGCCTCACTCAACCAGAGATGTTGTTGCAAAGTTTCAGATACTTCTTCAGGTCACTGTGGCTTAGAAAGCTTAGATCAGTCCCCCAGGAAACAGAAAAAACATCATGGGCAGAGATGACCAGTAGTACATTAACAATAGGCATTGCATTACAAATAATCCTCATAATTAATGGGTAAGGTAAATTTTTATTTGTTCAGTGAAAAAACACATTACAGACATATAAGTGTTTTCTAAGAAAGAGAGCTAGAATAAGAAATATCATTGACACTACTCTATTGATCAATAGTACAGGAACGTTCACATACAAGGCCAGTCGCTGCATTGCATATATCAATATAGGATTGAGCTCATGTTGAGTCATGTCATCAATAACCGTGCCATACTATTTTTGTTTTTGTCACCCCCACCTAAATGCAGACCAAGAGTAGCTGAGAGAAGCAGTGTGAACCACTGCTTAAAATTCTCCCACCAAAATGAGGGAGAGTCAATGTGATTTCCATGTCTTTGCTGGAATGCTCTGGATACTGCCAAACCAACCCAACCAGGGATGACTCATCTGTAGGCCTCATACAGTACTTCTGAAAGGCTTGGGTTTTGCCTTTGGAATGCACTGGATTACACCAAGAGTTTGTGATGCTCCAGCATGGAGGAAGAGGACATCCCTGACTTTTCCCTACAAGGACATTCCCAGTCTGCACTCTGCAGTATTAACTGCGTGCTCAATTTATTCCTCACTACCTAAGGAAAGCATTGGGCGTTCATTCCTTTGGCAGATGAAATCACCCTTCCACTTTGATTTTGCTTCTGAGACAACATTTTTTTGCTTGCATAGGAAAACAAATGAACAAATTGCCCAATCCCTCACTCTTCCTTGCTTTCCCATTTCTAACCTTGTGGTAAAGGGATGTATGATGAGCTATAGAGGAAAAAATTTGTGGGACTTCCAGCTAAAATACTGGCAGCACATCACTGGGTGAAGTAGAATCAGAGAATCACAGAATAGTTTGGGTTGGAAGGGACCTTTAAAGGTCACCTAGTCCAACTCCCCTGCCATGGGCCAGGACATCTTCAACTAGATCAGGCTGCTCAGAGCCCTGTCCAACCTGACCTTGAATGTTTCCAGGGATGGGGCATCTACCACCTCTCTGGGCAACCTGTGCCAGTGTTTCACCACCCTCATTGTAAAAAACTTCTTCCTTACATCTAGTCTAAATCTACTCTCTTTTAGTTTAAAACTATTCCCCCTTGTCCTATTGCAACGGGCCCTACTAAAAAGTTTGTTCCCATCTTTCTTATAAGCCCCTTTTAAGAATTGAAAGGCTGCAATAAGGTCTTCCTGGAGCCTTCTCATCTCCAGGCTGAACAAACCCAACTCTTTCAGCCTTTCCTCATAGGATAGGTGTTCCAGCCCTCTGATAATTTTTGTGGCCCTCCTCTGGACCCTCTCCAACAGGTCCATGTCTTTCCTGTGCTGAGGACTCCAGAGCTGGACGCAGTACTCCAGGTGGGGTCTCAGCAGAGTGGAGCAGAGGGGCAGAATCACCTCCCTCAACCTGCTGGTCACGCTTCTTTTCATGCAGCCCAGGATATGTTTGGCTTTTTGGGCTGCAAGCCCACATTGCTGGCTCATGTCCAGCTTTTCATCCACCAGTATCACCAAGTCCTTCTCCACAGGGCTGCTCTCAATCCCTTCATTCCCCAGCCTGTACTGGTACTGGGGGTTGCCCTGACCCAGGTGCAGGACCTTGCCCTTGGCTTTGTTGAACCTTATGAGGTTCATACAGGCCCACTTCTTGAGCTTGTCCAGGCCCCTCTGAATGGCATCCCATCCCTCAGGCATGTCAACCGCACCACTCAGCTTGGTGTCATTGGCAAACTTGCTGAGGGTGCACTCAATCCCACTGTCCATGTCATTGATGAAGATATTAAACAGTACTGGTACCAATACAGACCAGCAGAAATATAAAAACCTAAAGAAAGGCAAAAATAAAACAAGTAGAAGAAAATAAATATTCCACAGGAGGAGAGAATAGAAGCCAGTAGGCCTATTTTGTTTAGAAAGGATTTGATAGACCACATGGCAGTTCATATAAATTAATCAGTAAACAAGTCCACTTGGCTGATAATAATTTTTCCCTTAATGCATATTAACTAAAATTGGACCCAGTATTTGTAGCACAACATATTGTAGAGCTATGAAATTTACTACCACCTACACTGTATTGATGAGCCAACAACCTAATATGACTTTAAATGGGGCAAGAATTTCATACCAGTAAGATCATTAGTGACAACAGCTAAGATAAACATTTAGAGAATACATCATTCCTCACATCTGAGGACTGAAATCAAATGTTTTGCTGATTGGAGTTAGGAAAAAACATCATCACTGGTAGATTTTTGCATCATTGTCTGCCATGGCTGATAGACAACTTTAGTTGAAGCCCCTGGGTTCTGGCAACTTTCAGCAAAGGCTATGGGAAAGCCTGTTGTTCTGATTATGACAATTTCAATGATCCTATGTAAGATTACAAAAAGTCATAGAAAGAGGTAAAGAAAATTAAGAAATTTCTTGGTAATCATCTCACTTAAATCTGTATAATATACCAGGAAAGACAGAAAAACTTTACAGTTCCTAGCTTCAAGAATTTACCAAATGCGCACTTGCTGAAGTTCAGCCAGCTCTTCAGCTGTCTGGAGATGTTTCACATATCTATTTCTACTGATGTTATCAGAACTCCTGAGGTAGAATTTCTTAGAATTTCCTCAGAAATGGCTTCATAAACCTATTTATTGATTTGGCTTCTCAGAAGTGGCTTGCATGAGTTCCTCAACAGTCACATCTGAAATGAGTTTCTACTTGCTTATATCTCACTCTATGAGCCCCCAAATTGAAAGGCAAAAGGTGTATTAGTCAGCACCATATAGTATTTATTAAGACCACATTTTTATAGGTCTTTGGAAAGGAAAATAGAGGGCTACTGGGAAAATACACTCAAAGTACTGTGTTTGTCATACCTGGGCAACCTAGCTGTACTGGTAAGGTGTGTGTTCATCTCTATCTGCTGGGCTGGACTGTTATAAGGTCATGTACTGCAGAGGAAAAAACTGGGCGTGTCTCACAGAAGACCTGGAGAAATGGCTGAATCAGGACTGAATAAGGGAATATTTCTCTTGCAAAATGGCAATATAAATGATATTGGGCTAACTAATAATACAGTTGGTTTCCACTAACTAACAGAATAACATGATGATCTACAGAACTGAATTCCAGACTCTGAGCTAATTTTTTTTCCTATTTTCCATATGAGTCAGTTAGTACAAAACCTGTGTTCAAGAGACCAAGTCTCATGCTTTTTGCTTCCCCATTTCATCTCATGTGGGTATCCCCATCTGATCTGAGATGCAGAAGATACTCCACAGGTCAGAAGCCCCATAATGGTGGTTCAAACATGGTTCCAACTCATAACAGACTTATAGTGCAAATTATCTGTGGACAGTTTGACCAAGAAAAGAAATATTTCCCATGAACAGAAGAACTGATTTCATTTAACTGAAAGATGATGAATCCAGGATGTATGTGAAAGCACAGGGCCATATGTGTCTCTCAATTCACAGGTTTTAAGGATCCAGTTCGAAAAAGGGGGACATCCAACTTATGGGTGAATTAGACAGAAGCTCAGCCAGGCCAAATCTCTGGCCACCACTTTGTCCTATGTGTGTTTTTCTAATGGAGAGTATAGCCTGTCTCAGTGCTTTGAATTTAGTGAGTCATACCTCCCCTGTTTAAGGGTACCTACTTTTAAAACTAGACAGAGTTTTCAATTAACGGAGCACATTGTTATGTCTGTAGTCAGTCTTCCCTTTGTGTACTCAGAAGGGCTACCCTGAATCTGGTTATTATCTTGCAAAATCAATCTAGTTTAAGGATTATTCTTCCTGAAAATGCAATGGGCAATCTCTCCTCTTGAATATGTTGTTTAAAACATTAAGCTGCATGTACATCCTAGAAGAATTTGAACATGGGATCTGAGCTATGATCTTAAGCAGTCTGAAAGAACACATCAGTCTGCTGAATATGATATCCAGAAAAATAGAAGTTCTCATTTCAAAGGTAATACACACACACACACACACACATACATATATACGTATATAAATCTGCACGGCATATTTGCTGTGCAGGCCTAGACTCCTTGTGAAGTTGTTTTTCAGTATAGCAAATTAGAAAAACATGCCCAGAATTAAAGGTTACTTAATCGGGTTGAAGCAGTAACTTCAATTCCAGCAACTCCCTCCCACTATGTTACATCTGATAATGTACCCAAGTCCAAACATAAACTCAGTTCAAAAAGATGTTTGGTCCTTGAATGTAAAATGACACTTAGCTTACACAATTAGCCAGGTAATACATATCCTTCCAAGAGAAGCAATTTTTACCGCAGAATAATCTGCATTTTACTAATCTCTGATTGTTAAGTTTTACTTGCTGAAACTTTTCCATATGGCTTTTTGAATACCACTGTCCTGTATTTAATTACCACAGAAGGATATTAATGAAGAGGTTGGGAATTTGGCCCAAGCCCTGTTCCACAGTTTGGACAGTTTGATGGAGATAGAGCCAATGAGAAAGAACATTTCTGTCAATACAAGGCTGTGCCATTTCACACATAAAAGCAATGGCAAAAGAGGAGTAAACAGACCCATAGAAATAAAACACCCAACTATTTTTGAAATGGCCATAAACTTCTAAAATAGTATGGTCATAAAGTAGCACTGAGTGAAGTGAAACACTGGTTTGCTAACCTAAAGGAGAGTCAAACAGGAATTGGTGGAGTAGTCCTTGTAATTCAGACTGTTTTTATCAAGCTGTAAGACGCATGCCCAGAAATGCAAAGTGTACTTCCCAATTTTAAAGGCAAAACATGATATTGAGCAGAACCAAGGCAAGGGTAGGCAGCTTGGAGTACAGAGGATGCAAGGAAGCTAACGTGGGTGGGAAAGCATATGTTGCTGCCTGGATGAGGAAGTGGTACACCACAGTTACTTCATAAGTGCAAGGGCTTTATAAACTAAATCTCCCAGGGACTGTTTTAAATACACAAAGAATGACACGCAGCCCTGACAGACTTTCAGTATTGTTTGAGAAGGCTGGTTGCCTTCTAAAAACACTGGACTGCTGCTTGTACTTTTTCCAAAAATGCCTATTTTTAACCTCAACCTCTTCATATAAACAGTGGGAAGATGTACCATGTAGTAAACTCTGTTTCATCTAGCATAAAATTAATCGCCTCCTCAGCCTTACCTGACAATGGAAAACATATTCCGGTGTGGTTTTCTTGAACTTCATGTTCCATACCAAGGCTACCCCATCAGGCTCATGTGGAGCATCTTCATTATTGTTATAAGATGCAACCATCAACTCAGGGTACTAGAAAGAAAAAGAAAAAAGCAAACGAAGTAAGATGGATGATGAAGAATCTATGCAAAATCAGATGAGACAGAAATAATCTGCACTAAATGTGCAATATCTGGTTTTAATTATAATACAAGCTCATAGTATTCAGCTTCATTTTGGTTTTATATTTTACTCATCCTTAACATCCTTAAAGCCCCTGCTCCTTGTTCTCTATCAGTTATTCTCAGATACCACAAAGGCAATGTTATTTTCTGCAGGTAGTTCTCAGAAAAGACAACTAGCAGATATTCATAAAGGGAATGCAAAGCAAGGAAGAGGAAAAATCTGAAAGCTTGAGTAATTCTAAAGTATTTCCTTAACCATTTCTTCAGGGACAAACCGTTGTCTTAGCTGATTTTGATAATAAAAACACTATGACCATAGCATTGACTTGCTTTTATTCTGAAATTCACAGTTTTTTCAGCATCCCTGAAAACTATTCTCTTATTTCATTAGGCACTCTTCCTATTCACTTATGCATAGAATCAACTTGAAAGCTCTTCTTGACAATTCAAATAGCAAACAAAACATTTTCTTCACAGAAGCTCAATTTTGCAAGATACTGAGGTCATCTTGTAAAGCACAGGGTGACCTCAAATTCCACTGACTCAGTAAGATTGATGCAATGAGCTCTCTAAAATCAGATCCATATTTTCTTGTATACCCATCATCCACTGATGTATAGCAGTAGATATGCAACACACATGTATGTATTTGCTCTGTTTATACATATATACACACACGTACACGTAATATCATATATGAAAAATAAGATTTTCACATTATGTTGATGACCTTGTATTGTTTCAAAACCCCATAAGAAGTAACAATTTGCCCACAAAACATCAATTATTTTCTACTGACACAATAGCACTTCTCCACTCCCACGTTTGACACCAGGCACCTCTGGTAGCCTCTGTCCTTCCCTCTAAATAGTCAAAGTAAGGCAGTGGACCTTATGGCATGTCCAGAGAAAAGCACGTGGCTTCTGCAGCCCAACAAGCCAGCAGCCCAAGCTCCGCAGGACCGACACCCTCCTCTTGTAAACTAGGAATGCTTTCCCTCCAAATTTCTCAATGATCTCTGCAAATCATTGTCACTTTTTGTCTTTCCCGGGTAAATTCCTGCCAAACCATTCACCGCTTTATAGGGGAACAGTGCAGCTGGTAGATGTAAAGGAAGTGGGACAAAGAAACTGCCAATAGTGCTATTGGGAGCTGTGAATTTGGTCCACACCAGGCATTTTAACAATAACCCCCCCCCACAACCCTTTATATCATTATTATTGGGGTTTGAACCTCTCTGCTGTCAAAATCCATTTGGAAGAAATAATGCGCACAGCTATAACTTTTGCCATCAGCAGCTGCTCTTTCCCACTTTGTGTACACTTCCATGGATAATACATCATGGAGCTGATGATTTCTCTATTCAAGCTCATTGTTCCAAATGAGCCTGGACCCACGTGTGGGAGAACCAGCAACGACACGTGGCCACCATAGCTGCCTCTTTCCTGTTTTGGGGCAGCTCTGACCCGGTAGTACCTACAACCTGGCAAACCCTGGCTGCTGGCACAGCTTGTAAGGGCAATTTAGCACTGTGGCAGTACACCTCCTCCACCCCCCAACAGGAAACGAACTTCTCCAGGCAGGGAGGAGAGGAAGAAAAAACCCAAACCCTAGAGGCCGCAGGCTGAAAATTGAACTGACCAATGGAGATGTGCCAGGTACATGGAAGTGACCTTTTGGCCAACAGGGATTAAAACGACCACAGATCAGGTTCGACAAGGGTATAAACGGGGCCCTGCCAGAGGACATTGTGAGCCAGTCCTCCTTGGAGCAGCGGGTCTGCAGTCGGGGACTCTCCCCTTGGGTCGGGACGCTGCCCTAGGTAACTTCTGCGGGTTGAGAGCCCTCATCTGTTAGGTGAGTGTTGGCTGTGTAGTACTAATTCCCCTTCCATCATTGAGCCTGTGGCTTACAAATGTTGTCAGAGTTCTAACTAACTTTCTACTGAAGAATAAATCTGAGTTTTAACACCTGTTGGATTTGATTGTGCATGCCTCTGAAACAAGCACCCAAATCATTTGCGTGGGATTTAGAGCATGCAGCAGACCAACCACCTCTTCTCCCTCCTCGAGAACTGAGGGAGACCTGAGGGTGGTTAAATCCCACACCTGAAACACCACCTCGCTGGACATAGCTGTGCCAGCCCGCCCTCCACTGCTCTCATCCATCTAATCCCCCTCTTCTCTCTCTCTCCCGCAACAGAGATTACAACAACTTCTGAACAGAAAGCTCAGCTTCTCCTTTGAACCTTTCATTGCATGTTGGCCCAGATCCAAGTAAACAGCATGCACAGTAGGCTCTTGCCAGGGCATCTCATTTTGGCTGAATAGGTTAGGTACCATTTGCGCAAACAGCTGAGCCCACCGCTGTGAAGGGGCAGGTACCGTGGCAGGCAGAAGCGACAAGCCCTTCCACCGGCATGACTGCAGCCAGCTAGGGCGCGGGACCAGGTCTGAAGCACCAGTTTAGAGGCACTTTGGGGTTGGTTCACGCTCCTGGAAAGTTTAGCAAGCATGTTCTGGTTGGCAGCACATCTGGCCATAAACAAACACTGACTCAAATCTTGCTGGTCTATATGTAGGTTTGGCAATCGCAGTTTATGCAACTGGAAATACAGTTTCAAGTTTACACAGATGCTGGGGTCATACCTAGCTGGGTAACACCATTATGAGGCTTTTTGACTCTTAAAAAAACAGAGCTAAGTGCAGCACCCTAAATCTACCCATGACACACTCACTGCTTCACTCAATCTACTTGCATTTACAGAATTCAGTCCTCACCAGGTGCCCAGCTGTCCTGTTACTGCAACTGAAAACAACATGGAAATGGGGCTGTGGGAAACAGCATTCAAGGCTGCTGCCTGAGAATCAAGAGAGACACAGCAGTATTCCTGAGACTGTGGTTTTCTTGGCTTTAGATGAGCTAAGGTTCATCCTCATGGACAGAGCAAGGCAATCCTACTCTCTATGTTTACATTCAGTCTGTTGGGCCTTTCCCTTAGATCCCTGATGAAACAGCTAAGCCATTTTCCCTTTGCTCTGCAAAAGAATCAAGGGGCTAGTGGGTTAGCTTTAATGGTATGAATGATCCCACGTGTTTGGAACCGTATTTTACATGCAACTGGGAACAGAATAACTTCTTTAATCAATGCATCAAGGTCCTTTGTTTGATTAAGCTTCTATTTGTCTCCAGGCTGTTTTGCAGCAACAGTTTTATCGCAGAAAAATTGAGCAATGTGTTCTGCAGTTCCCATGATTATTCAAGTTATCCTTTGGCATACTGGACACTGCCATGTCCTGGAGCATGAGTGAGAAGCAGAGCTGGCAGTTAGGTGAAATACCTCCGTCCAGCTCCAGCTCCTACCACACGATACACCTCAAAGCAGGAAAAAGAGGGGGCAAATCCCTCCTCCCAAGCTAGCGTAAGGTGGTGTGCAGAAGCCCCCTCCCGGCACAGAGAAGCCGCTGGGCCAGAGAAGCCCCCGCTGGGGTGCCAGGGAGCTGAGTGTGAGGAGTTAACGGAGGGGAAGGCAGGAGGGGCCACCCTGGAACAAAGAGGTGGGAAGCAGAACATGCCTAAGAGCCCCAGGGGCTGAGCAATTACATTTGGCAGTGCTCTTCTGAGGCGGCTTTTTTTCTTGCTGCCTTGGGAATACAGTAAGAGCTGCCTGTTAGGAAAACATCAGATAAGAATTCCATGTAATTTCCAGCCCCTGAACAAGTGAACAACCTAAGATAAGTGTTTCCTCAGGCTTATATTTGATTTCTGTGGAAATCCATATGTGCTTAAAGGCCACCCACGTCACACCAGTGCATACCTGTTGTTAAGCTGATATTTTGTATGAAAGCAAAGGGATAAATCCTTCATTTCACACACGGGGCACAAGCTGGATATTACAAGAATCCTCGCTGCAGCTGGCTGTTCTACACCACACCCGTCCAGAGAGCCGGACCAGCACAGCCTACCAGTGACGCTTGGTGGGACCCTCCAACTCCTCTCCTCCCTGCTGCCTGCCACATCCTCCGTGCAGTCAGCTGCCACCTTACCTGAGAAGTACCTGGAGGGATGGAAGCAGCCCTGCTGCCATTTCAAGGGGAAGGAGAGAAGGAAGGATGTTGAGAGTTACCATGCTCCTTATCCACTGCCTCTCTCCAGCCCGCACGCACGCTTTATGTACTTGGCCTTAAACACATCATGCTGTGTTCACATGCACATCTAACATGGTGCAGAAAGAGCAGCTACTTCTAAGATTAGGCTAAGCAAAACTTATTCTTAGCACTGGGCTGAGCTACATCTATAGCATCTTTGCCACCCACACCAGACTGCATCAGGGCTCTGGACACACCAAGGCATGCCTGAGGCTGGGTTTGGAGCCAACTAGGCAGACTGGCTTGCGTTTGCATTTTTCAAGTCTATGTCCTCCTGGACCAGTTCTGTATTGGGGACCTTGGAGCAGAGTCTCCCTGGTTTCCTCCCCAGGGAAACCAGCTGCTTTGCTCCAGGCTGGAACCTAGGAACAGGCTAAAAGGGACGGAGCAGGGAGGATGACAGGGGCTGGTGTGAAGCTGGGACCGAATGAATTAGACAGGACCTGTGCTGATGTGTGCGTGTGCTAATCCCAGCTCTCCAACGGAGTAACTAATTAAGCTGGTTTCTGTGCTTTGCTGATGTGGCTGTATTGGTTTTGGGAAGCTTAAGGAGCTCTATCGTCAGTTTTACTTTGCACTATGACAATGCTTTGCGGCTGGCCATATTTTTTTAGGGAGAAGTTGGAAGGGATATGGAAACGCATCTCCCGGCTTCACATCTTACCTGAAGAGACCAATCCATACAGGTGACAACACGATGCTTTGACCAGTGTTCATCATAAAATTGACGGTTAAAGGAAAGGTTGGCTCCTGCTTGAACATCTCTGTGTGAATTCAAACAAAGCAACAGATTTTGAAGTACCAGGGTTCAAATGCTGTGAAAAGCAATGCAAAAGTTTCTGACTACTTCTTCTCAAATCCCTGCCTGGGGAAGCCTGCCACCTTGATTTAGTTGCTCTCACTGGCTGTCTTGCTGATAATGAATCTGCACCAAGGAACAAATCTTACATCTGTTTCACAAAACCACATTTCTTTATTTCCCACTGCCTTCTGACTCTTCTGGGTCACCCTGGGCCACCTCTGCCACCTTTGTCTCTCAGGACTGAACCTGGCCCTGGCATTCAGCTCCCCGTTTTCTGAATCTTCACCTCCAAGCTATAACCAAATACCTCTCATTTCTGACTCCTGAAATCTTAAAGGTACAGCACCTCCTCCCAGCGATGGGGAGGGCAGATGCCTTCTGGCACCATTAGGATGGGCTGAAGCTCAGTACTGGTCCAACGCTGCCACACTGATGCATTTAGCCGGTTCACAGGGGCGATGGTCTAGAGTAACCTCCAGTAAGTAACTTCAGTGCGACACAGCTACTGATTTGCCATGAGGCTTCAACAGATATGCAGCTGTTGAAACCTAAATACTTCCTCTCCTACTAACAAGTTTTGCTGCTTCTACTCCCCTATCAATTGCTGAATACACAACCCGTCACCTCTCGTCTTATGCGTTTAGATTGCAAACACTTTGGGAGATCATAATTTTAATCTACGGAATGCATAGTACAGTGGGATCCATTACAGACCCGAGGCAGTAGTAGAATATAAACAACAGTAATTTGAATTTGTAAAAATATCATAATATAAGCACACAGACATACATCACTGGAATGTATACATGCATATCTACATATACATGTGCATATACACATTTATGTATTTCAATTATTTTTTCAGAATTTGAAATTTCACCCCAAAAATGAAACAAAAAATTAAAACACCTGAATAATATGTCAAGGAAAAAAACCCCAGAGCAATAAAGCATGAAGCTATTTTACAAAATAATTTTGGCTAACAAAGTGACCCAGGCCTTCACAGAGAGATTTAAACCTTTTCTTAACTATAAAAATGTTGAATTTAGTTTTAAAATTAAGGCTTCCTGGGATTGGAATTCTTTTTATAAAGCTTATTTTACAAAAGCAAAAAACCCCCAAACTGACCCATCTTTCTCTTCTACATCTCTGCCACTGTAGTCAAAGAAGATGTCTGAATCTTCAGCCAAAGCTCGCTCAATTACACGTATTGTCCGGTCAAAAAATATCAGGAATTCTTCTGAATGGAGAACTTGCTGTTTTTCTTCTTCTGTCAGTTCTCTAGGAGGAGCTTGGAAAATGAAAAGATGTAGTTAGGAGTGTGACATTTCACCTCTTTCCCCATGAATCAACATCTTCAGTGGGCTTCTTTTGACATGAAAGCTTGCCGTAGCAATGTCAGGAAAAAAATCAAAGCTTTACTCTTAAAATCATGACTAAGAATTTTTTAGTATATCTAGATACTCCTGTATATTCCCAGAATGTAGCATTTACATAGAAGAAATCCTGTAACATATATTTATTATTCTGAAATGGAAAATACTTAAACACCCCAAATTAAATAAACTCAATGTTCTTATTTCAGGAAATGGCTGTGACTGACATTTAGGCAACACCTAACTCGAAAAAGCAGAACACTTATGTAACAGGGGACCTGTCAGAGGAGCCAAAGATAAAATAATCTTCTTAACTTATACTACAGTTCTTTGTATTAAAAGGCTCATATAATCTCTCCCTTCACTTCTTCCCATGTCTCCTTGGTGTCACTGATAAATTCTGTCTTTGCCTTAGAGCTTTTGTGAAGCAATGAAGTAAATAACCAAAGATCTTCCCTGAGGCAGCAAAATCGAAAGCAACCCACCAAACACCAGTTTCTTTAAGGCAGTTTTATTCCTTTCAGGGGAATCCTAAGAGCCAGAGCAACAAACACCACTGAGCCATGGCCAAAGCTGCCCTGGAAGGGGGTAGGAGCTGTCTCAGGCACTGGTCAGGATAGCCTGGTCCCCCGAGATGGGGGCTTTTTTACACATACGCAGAGATGCTAAATCTTTACTACCTAGCCAGTATTTCCAGTATGGCCCTTCATTTGAAAAACACTATCTTTGCAGGATGCACCAATGCTACATCTCCATCAGTTTAATGACCTGTTGGTAAATTCCAACTTAAACATCAGAGGGAAAGGAAATTGGGATGCTGCTGCTCCTACAGTGCAAAATTCTGTTCTCAATTACACTAGCAGGGCTGTATTGATATTGTGTCAATGTTGTATATCAATTATGCCATTGCCCACATGTGCTTTTAAACCATCATTTTAGTTATATTTCAGAATTACTTGTATTTCAAAAAATGCCGTTAGTGTCTTCATAGTTATGCCAAACCAACCTTGCAACTAGCTTAAATTCCCAGCGTGAAAAGCTCTGTTGACATCACAGGAATTATGCTAACAGAGAATTTTGTTCCAAATTTATAATTTGGTACACAAACAACATATTGTAAACAGATTTACTGCAGAATTACAGAGACTCATACTTAGAGTTAACTGGCAATCAAAGGTCTCCTGCATTTGGCTTTACACTACAGATTTGAGGTGTTTACTTGTGAAAATGCCCTTGCAGTCTCCCTGGGCCATACTGGCTTAAACCACCAGCAACCAAAAAAGATAATTCAGCACGGTGCCTCAGAAAGCACCCAGTATACATCAAAGTTTAACTCCCAGTCATACATATCTTAACGTTTAATTAAACAATGAGTGACAAAGTTTAAAGCTGCCGTTCAAAATTATTTTCCAGTTGCTGTGCCAGGCCACTCAGCTTCTTTCAGTGATCAGGGAGATGTAGCCCTTGCTTGCCACCTGATTTTCCCATGGTTCGCACTAAATTCGTGAGCTTTGGTGCCCAAGTACGACGCCACCACCAGCCCCAGGGGCAAGGATGGATTGAAAGGCGGCAACTGCAGGCAGGAGTAGTGACATGATCTGCATTAATGTATTACTAAGCTCCCCCAATTTTCAGTGTACTTGCTTTCAGAGCACTCCCTGTGGTTGGGAGAGGCTGTTATCACCACACTTAGGTTTGCCTCAACTGGTCAAAGCGTTAGCTCTGAAAGACAAAATCTCTGCACTACACCTGGGCTAAATATAGAGGGTAGGAAAAATGCAAAAGGTGGAGGAGCAATTTGGCCCTCAGGAGACAAAGCAGCTAAGAAGTTGGAAACTTTAGCCTTTGATGATCTCCTATGGCCTTGGCCTTATGCCTCCTACCACCAGGTTAGTGGTCCCTGTGGAGCTCCACACATCCAGAGAATATCTGCGTCCCCCTGCATGGTCCCCCTGAGTAGCAGAGTGACAATTACCAAGGCGGGAGCACAATTTGCCTCTAAGTGCTTTAGACAGAAGCAATGCATGTGAGAAAAAGAATGACTAGTAAAAAGTACAGGTTGACCTATTGCAGCATCCACTGCTGAACAGCAATTGGCACTAAGGGAACTCATCTGGCAAGGAGGCCTGTAATGAGGCAATATCCCACTGTCACCACTAAAGCATCGCTTTCCGAGAATCAAAGACAACAAGCATGACAATGCAGCAAAATGGCATAAAAGGGGAGAAAATAAGTGCAAATGCAACTGGAAAACTAATTTTGAACTGCTCCAAATGGTAAAAATTATTTGCTAAATCACATCCTCTCTACAGCTTGGAAATATAAATTTATTACTCGGCCATTTGCCAACTATAACTGGCAAAGAAAAAACAACCAAAAATCAATAGAAAGGAAAAAAGGCAAAAAATAAACAGCTTGGGAGCTGTGGAGTGTTCACAAGCAATGGAGACACACATGATTGCAGTTCTACCTCAGCAAAATCTCCCTTGCAGTTAGCAATGATCTGTGGGAGGCCAGCAGTCCATTAAACCCTCTTCGGCATCAGAAACACCTTGGCTAAAGTTTGTAGGGCATAAATCAGCTTACCTCATTCATCTGACTGACACACCAGATGCCCCCTGGTGATATTAAGCTTCATATTTTAACCTTATTTTCTTCTTTCATTCGGCTTCCTCTGAAGTTTTATTTGAGGCAATCTCTTCTTACAAGAATGTTAACATCGTTATTTTTTCCAGTGTAAAACATTGCTGTAACTACTGCAAATACATGAAGTATAAGCAAAAAAGCCAAAACAGACAGGCTTGTTCTTTCAAATATGAAGATTTTCTAACCATTTCTCTTTCAGAGCCACTTCCATTTTCCCCTTGTTCCTTCTCCCTGTCTGTCCATTACCTCAAATAAAATGAAAAGAACCTATGTAATTTTCTGCAATTTTTCTTCCTATCTGGGAGCTTACAGTTACTTTGATCTAAGCTTTCAAGAGACACAGACTCTCTTCAAGGAAAACTCTGAGAAACGTAAGTAGATGATCAAAGTATTTTTTGTTTTGTTTTGTCACAGAGACCTATGTGATGTGACAGTATCTTCAGAAATTCCCTGTAAGAATACAGCATTTGCCTTCAAGTATCTGCTCTCCCTGGCGTAAAAACCAAACAAACCACATCTAACCTTCCATGTCTAACAAAGCCTACTGCGATGCTTAGCTTACCAGTGCTAAAAGTTACGTGCTTATTGCCTGGAGTGCAATGAAAGCTCCTGCAAAGGCAGACCTATACTTCGCTCTTGTTTCTATACTGTGGCTTTGTAATGAACTATTGTGCCTGTGCTCTGCTTCCTACCTGGAGGATCTGAACCCACCCCTGGCCCCACACAGCTCATGGTGAGAGGAGCCGTGGTGCAGCCACCATGTTCCGCCTACACAGGGCCACTGGGCATCCCATCTGTCCATGGACCCACTGAAACATCGGTGGGATCAAGTACCCACAAGCACGGTGCTGTCTGGGTGGCTCTGGGGTTATGAGGTCAACTGTGTGTATCGAAGAAGCCCTGTACTCATATTAATGTATAACACTGTACAAAATAAAATGGAAGTTACATTTAAAATTAAAATACTGTGCAGTTATATATGCGTGGAGGACACCGCAGGGGAAGAAAATGCAAGGTATATCCATAATGAAAGACACTGTACACTTGTGCATGAGCAAAAAGGTCTATACTATGTAACAAAAATTGAATGTGACATAAATCCAACAGATTTATTCAACACTTATTTCTGAAAAATAAGGGCATTTTTTTTATTTTACATGTGATTTAACATGATCCTCAGAAATACCGTATTTCACATCAGGTCCTTTGTCCAAAATTTCCTTGGACAAAACAGAAAAAAAAATTTTGATATGAAAACATTTCCTTGGATCTTTAGACACTAAGATAAAAAATGCTGCAGACTTGTTCTTATCTGGCAGAAGCAGGCTTGTAGTAAATATAATATAAATAGTTGTGATAACAGTGCAGGATCAAATTCACAAATATTTAAATACCAGGATTCGAGTCTTCTCCCAGGGAAGCCAAAAAGATATTTAAAAAAGAACCCCAAACCAGAAAAAAGACCCACACTTAAATAAGTATAACAGAATATAAAAAATTTTCTCCTGGAACCTAAGCAATTGTAAAAACATGACAAAAGAAATGAAGTCCATTAAAAGCAAAAAGAAAAAAAAAGAACAGAAAGAGTAAGTGAATGAAAGAAAGGGCGAACTAATAAAAACAGTAAAGCAGGAAGCAGCCTTGTTATGAGCCCAGAGATATAACGAGAGACAGAAGGAGATTAGTAAAACCCTTTTAAGAGCTGTATTATTTCTTTCAGCATGTATTTAAACCCAGGTAAACTGTAGATGTGCTGACGACCGAGGATGGTAGAAATGTTCAGCGTCAGAACCGCAAGGTGCTAAGTGGCTCTCAGCAGCTTTTAGTCCTTGTCTGCCGTTAGCCTGCGATCCTCTTGTTTTAATTGTTCTTCTCACATTCATGTCAGGCTTGATATACGCCATATTCTGGTTTGATATGTGCTGTATCATGGTTCAATACATGTCATACCTTGGTTGTGTTGGGTTTAAGATGCGAGCCCCTGCATGGCATAATTGCTGAACTTATAAAGGGAGATTTTGAGGTGCATTTAGGCATTTTTTGGTTCTGGAGTAGCAGGGTCCAGAGGCTTAAATTGGAAGCCAGGCAGGGCTGTTCCTTCTCCAGGGGCTGTGCTGAGCACCATCCGTGAGCACACTTGAGCCGGGCTATCGGGATGGGCTGGCACACCTGAGCTCACTGTGGTGTTGGCGGCAGTGAAACCGTGGTGTTACAGGCTATTACAAACCTCAGAGAGATCACAGGGGCAAAGCCGGCAACCTCATCCTGCTCCTCCGATGCTGATGGCTGAGCTGGCGAGAGCTAAAGCATCTCCCCCACCACAGCCTGCTGTGTGGACACCCGAGCCCCATGCACAGGGCCAGGGCAAGAGCGGCGCACAGCAGTACTTTGAAGCTGCAGATCCCAGACTCCCCCACCACAGCCTTTCATGCAAGTTTCTGTGGATATATCCACGGCTTCAGATAAATGCAGGTTGAGGGCCACTTTCAAGATCCAGCCTGTCCCACTGTTCCTGTGGTTTCTACCGACACAAAGAGGCACCTTAGGTGGAGCTCCAGAGCGCTCTGGTGGTGGAAAGCCCCAACCCATTTGATGCCACAGTTTGAGACCAGTCTCTCGTTTACGTGGTCAGGAGAGGCTGGAAAGAGGCAGAGTCCAGCGCAGTTCACCAGCAGGTATCCCACACTCGGCTCTTCCAAGAACGATGGGGCGACCGTGCACCTGAGACATGGGTGACAACAGGCAGCCCCATGGAAGAAACACAACGGGGTCCCAAGGCTTCGTATGCTTCAAACGGTCAACAAGCCAGGTCTTCACCTCCCATTCCAGAAACACTCTGGGGGGGCTTGAGCTGCTCCTCTGCCTTTAGTACCTCCATGGCACTGAAGTGCTGCAAGAGGTGTTGTGCCAGACAGGCTGCCCTATTGCAGGTGCACTGTGTGCCTTACAGTGATGCTGAGACAGGTCCAGAACTACGGTCAGACCCTGCAAACAGCCGTGACTGCTGAATAATGCCACCAAACCCTGCAGAGCAATGCTGGGGTGTGTGAGGGGAAGATGAGGAAATTAAGCATGCAATAAATGTCTGTAGAATTAAATTGGACTACCTATAAACCACAGAGGAAAAAAAAAAATCACATTTCCTCTTAAAATACCATTATAAAAATAGAGCACTCCTGTCCTGTTGGCTTCGGGAGAGGGAGAGTGAACAGACTGGATCCAAGCTTTATTTTTCATCCTGACCTATTTTTGAGTTATATTCATGAAAAAAAAGTCTGCCTTTCTCTCCCCGCGCTTCTCTCTCCCATGGTTTTTTTTCTTACACTCCTATAACTCAAAAAAGGCCATGCTGATTTTTTTTAATCTGTTAAAAAATGTGCTCCCTGAGCTGAAACCAAATTTCAGCCCAGAGCAAATTTTTACGGCTGGGTTATAAATCCCTGAAAAACAGGATTCATAATGGAAGTGCTGACACAGCCTTAACTACTATATAGCAGTGTGAATGGCGCCACTATAATATCTATTAGAGATTCTTTAAAAAGTTTGCAAAATATTGTCTTGCCTTGCAGAGAAAAAGAAGCCAGAGTACTTAATGCCAACATAAACATGCTTTTAACCCATTATGTGCTAATTTGCAGAAAAAGCTATTAATTCTGAGTAGGCACACAGAGTGCAGCACCGACAGGAAATGTTCTTCTAAACTCCTGTTTGACTTGTAACATGGTTTTAATCACTTCCATGAAACACAAACGATGACTTCAAACTCTGAACGTTGCTCAGAACATGAGAAGGGTGATTACAACAGAGAGGAAAACGGGATTTTGTTGGCAAAAGGGCTGAAGCCAACAGGGAGAGAGCAACACCAAACACTAAAAAATGGGACTCCATTCCCTGCCAATTTGGGGACGACTACTTCATTTGATTCATAGCATTTAATGCCAGTCATCAGCACGTCACTATTTTATCCATTGCAACACATACTGCAGGTCAAGTTCACTTTCCATCAGGCAATGGGCATGTTTTCTTCTTCCTTGAACCCAGTCAAGTGTTAGCACCTCACAAAGCCGGTTCTGCTAAAACAAGCTGTGCCTTGCTTTTACAGCCTGCAGTTTGTGTGTCTGAGACTAGTGTTAAACAAGCCCAGTTGATCTACCGTTCCTGGGGGGTCTGCTAGGCAGGGAAGGGGAGCACTGTCCCAAGACGAAAGAACAAAAAGAAATAAAAGATGTTGGCAGTGGTGCTTGGTCAGCAAAGTACATAAAAGGCTAACTTCAAAGCCCGCAAAAAAGTGAAAGAAATCAGTTCAGGAATGTATTTAGATTTTTTCTTCTTCTCTTCATGCAGGAGTTTGTCCTTTCTCCTGAGGTATGGGGGTGGGATCAGCTGTAAGCTGAATATTAGAGGGACATTCAGCAACTCAGGACAGTGCTTATGCACTGCATGCAGTGATGCTGGTTTTTTACGGCTTCCTGTCGTCATCAGTAAAAGAGATACTGTATTAGGTCCAGTGACTGCTAGACCCCATATGTGAGTTGACCCCACAGGTTTGGGAGGAAGGGCAATTTTCAGGAAAAAGTAATTTCTCCTGTGTTGCCATGTTTCTTGTGCATGTCTTCAGTTCTGCCTTTGCAGACTCTTGTGTGACTCCTGTTCCTTCTGTCACGGCTGCTCCCGCTGGTCCCCTCCACCCATGGCAGTGGTGGCTGGGGGCAGTGGGAGAAGCAGGAGGATGAGAAGTGGAAGGAGTGAGTTCCCCCCTCCATGTTTCTACAAGGACCTAACAAGCAATGGACACAGCAGGCTTTATGGTATGGGTGATTTCTATGATGCTCTTAAGAGGGAAGAAATATCAATTTACAATCAAAACAGCATGGCTAGTACTGCAACTCACTTCAGTGTGTGAGGATAGTGCCTGTGGGCACTATACACCAGACTCAGGTTTTTTGGACACTGATGTAAATCTTGCCAGGCTCCCTTGTATGAGAAAGGAGCATCCACTGCTATATTCTCAGTTAACGATTTCATGGGCTTCTCTGTAAAACAACTCCATATTTTTCCCATAGTGAGATTATCTTGTGAAAAACAAAGCCAAGATCACAGAATCATCCTGATGATGATCATCATAGCATGAAGTGACTTAGGCCCTACCTGAGGAAGTAAGTTACCTTTCAAGAGGGTAAACAGTGTTGTGAACAGCCCTGGCAATACAGAGCTAAGAAATGCTGGAGAAGAAACTCATTTCCTCTCACACTGGAGCTGCTGATATTTCAGCAATTTTCCCCCACTCCACACAGGGGTGAGCTTTGACTGTTCAAGGCGACATACCAGAATAGCCAATACTCTAGTAAATTCCCAGATGAGGAAGACCAAATTTCACATCCCTCTTCTCATTATGAAAGCTAGAACAGGTCCAAGAGAAGTAAACAAGAGACACCCAGCATATCTACTGTGTCCAGTGCTGACACGCACCACTTTGACACGTGTCTCTTGTCTGCACCAGAAAGAAGCAGTAACCTGAATTATTGTCTCCTGTAACCCTGGAGAGTGTCTCAGTCCAGAGAAATTGATAGAACGGCTGGACCTGCCTGGCTTCAGCTTTGGCCTTAAGTTCCTTGGGGGAAGCTCCTACCAAAAATTTTGACAGTCAATATTTTCCAGTGAAATGGTTTTCTGTTGGAGGATTCCTGACCACCGCTAGGTTTAAATTTGCCCCTCTCAAGCAGGCAGGCAGTTACAGACTCTGAGTACCTTTGAAGACCAACCAACTTTATGGAGCTGCTGGAATGCCTGGCATTTGCATTTTAAAACTTTCATGTAAGCAAGCTATTTGAGCCAGATGACAAGTAAGCACCAGTCCTGGAATCCAAAAATCTTGACTTTGTTCCCAAATTATAAGGACATGTAGCTTCTTCTAAACAGCCAAAGTCTTGTGCCTTTCACAAGCTTCTCAGACCTACCAGCTGGGTCGCTCGGATACAATTTTCTGCTTTTATGCCACTCATATGGTTTTGAATCAATAAAACTGGTGACTGTTTTGATTTCACAGTGTTCTCAGTAATGGAGACTACCTATGAGAATAACTACTTGCAGGATTCAGTCCTTTAAAGCTGTAACAAAATCCTTTTCATTTTTTAAGTACCTTCTTTCACTTCCTGCTTCTGGTCTTGATTTTCCGTCTCCAAGTCATCCTGTGCTTTTGGCTCCACCATCTCTTCATCATCTTCATCCTCTAAAAAAAAGGAAGAAAAAGATTTGTGAGAGTCTCCTCTTTAAGGGGGATGGAAATTGTGTATGTTCTTTACAATTATAAACTGGTAGTAAACACAGGTAAAGCAAAGTGCACAATAAATGGAAATGTCTACATTTATACTCAGAGTGACACTCTCAGACGCTTCCCCCCAGACTGCAAGATAATCTGCTAACACAGGGCACCTGCCACTTGCACTCCCTGTGGCAACTTCCCATCTCAGATGTCGGCTGAATATCTCCCTGACCTCAGAGATGACTTCTTGGATGGTATAAGAACAGATGCAAACATGTTTCAGCCTGGCAGCTATTCTACGGTTGGGACACCTGCTATCCAGGCACCTCATTTCCAATTCAATTCTCACCAGATTAATTTGTCTTTTGACCTACAGGAAGGGGTTAAATAGAAATCTGACCTCAGGTCAGATGCCACTAGCAAGCAAACAAGCATGGTACAGTTCTGAAAAGTCATCACCATCAACTGGGGGAACATGGCAACCAGTAGTGGCATTTGGAGCTTAAGAACCATTCTTGCATTAATACAAATTTAATGAACACTAAAATTTGACACATGTCAGTTACTACTGCCAGATGTTTTAATGACCTTTCCTGACCTATGCAAATGCCTCTCCCCCTTCCCCTCTCTTCCCACATTCACATGTTCTCATTTTATTCAGGAAGGCAAACCATTCATTCCTTTCCTTGATGTCCGTCTGAACTTACAAGGGTTCCGATTGTCCAGACCAAAACATAATACAGCAGAGCTGGAGAGACAGTGATGCACCAAAATGGCTCAAAGCCTACCTAACCCTCATTACTTCTTCCCAGCTACAGCAACATGATTCATTCTCTAGTGCCCAGGGCCGGCACCCAACCCACTCACACTCATGAGAGGGTACGGATGCTCAGCCTTCTGGATTCAGTGAACTACAAAGACTGAAAATAGACCTGGTCCTAAAAGAGTGAGTTACAGTAATTAACAGTTAGGATGAGCAAATCTGTGGGCTACGGAGGAATTATTCTGGAGTGATTCTGGAGCTTGATGTACCATCAAGGCATAGCAAGCACCACTGGTGTCCTGGGTCAGTCCGTCGCATGAGAGAATGCATGTTGTCCCAGACCCAGGGCATTCGGCCATCAGCAAAACCGCTGCAGTTCCTTCAGGGCATTCTGAGCAATCTGCCTGTCACCACACAGTTTCTTGTTACATGGTGCTTCTCCAGGCACACTCCCTGATTTAACACTGCCGCCTTAACACGGCCTGGAAGCGGGCAGGAGGCAACATGTCATGCTTCTCCAACTCCTCAGCTACTGGCACCTTCTCCTGCAAAGGTTGGCTGCAATCAGTCCTGGCTTCCTGGGATGTTGGTGCTGACAGGTTGCATTCAGCTAACAGTAACATGCAGCTGTATTTTGTTTTCAGTAATGTAATAGGCACCATACTATTCCCACCATGTTGCCTACCCTAGGACTTCTCCCCCCAGAAGCCCACAGAGCGCAGGTTGCTAGCTGACATCTTGGCTGGAGAGCATGGCTTAGCCACGTACCGTAAGGAAGTGTCTCAGCATGGGCAGATATGCTTTTCCCTCTTGGGAAAACGAGGAAATCTTGGCATAAGATCTGCCATCGCTCCCCCTACTGCTAGCAACTGCAGCAAGGAGAAGAGGAAAGCTCAGCTCCCCAGCCATCAGGGAGGAGGGATAACCATGTGCTCCCCAGGCTGGGAAGGGAGGAGGAATCCAGTATGGATGGGGAGGCATTTCCAGAATTAAAAGCACTGCTAATAAATGCCACCCCTTTATCAGGGATTTTTCAGACCACGAAGCTTGGAGTGGGGAAAAGGTAGGGTATTCACGATGCCTCCTTTTGATGCCTCACTTGACAATTATGTTTCCCTAGGTACTCTATATAGAAGGGCCATAGAGAAGAGCTTTTAGAGAGCAAGCCAGGGCGTTTCAGTTTGGCAGGGTAAATACACTGCTGTGTCCACTGGCTGAAAGACAGATAACATCTGACGCAGTCAGCAGAGAAAAGCTCTCCTGCTGTACACACACAGGAGGGGTAAGAAAAGGTCCTTCTGCCACCAGTCTGCGGCACTAGCGGAGACGGGGATGTATGAAGGAGAGAGGCACGCCCAGTTTCAAAGAACTGATGAGAAGTGTGAGAAGAGAGAGGAGTGACGGGCGCAGCAGGGAGTGAATACTCTGCTAACCTCAGGTACATATGCACACACAGATAGGATCGCAATGGTGTACAGATATATGCACACAGACACGCTTATGGTAGATACCTAATGAAGCCAGCTCCCACAAGAGTTTTGTGAGTCTTGCATTACAAGTTTTCGTTCCCTAGAGCACCAGCTCTTGGAGCCAGCTGTTTACATATGGATTTCAGCTTCCATTTTTAACCTGTTTCCAACCTGTCAGCTTGTGCAGGGAAGTTTCAGAAAGGGAAGGCTTTGAGAAAACTTGCAGGCAGCAAACAAAAAATAAACCAATACGTAATTAAAAATCTTGGGATTTTTAAGGCAGCATGCTATGCTTTCTAATGCCTCACTTGTAATTTGGTAATGGATAGGGATGATGTAGCAAATGTAGCATTTGAGATTTAGTAGTGGGTTTTCAGACTGAAGTGAAGCAAATTTATCCCTGTCCCCTAGAAGTCCTCGATCCCACTGATTTTGGGTGTCAAATTGTTTGCCTGCTTATAGCCCATTCCTGCTTCTAAAGCAGAGTAGGAATGAATGGCTGAGGCGCAGCTGGAGCAGGGGGATGTATTGATACTTCAGCACCTATTAAGGTAGATCTTCTTCACTTCCCTTCCTTCCTCTTCTGGGAACAATCAAAAACAAGTTTCCTTAGATTTCTCTAGTTTTAATTGCAGCAGGAAAAATAAGTAAAGGTTATTACAACACATGCCATGCCTTTTTCCAAGGGCACAAACATGAATAAATTAGTTTTACTGAGAAGGCGCTGCAAGAGTTTTTAGCAGATAAGACACAGTTGAGATGTCCTTATTTATTTACAGAGAAATGTATACACATACACAGAAAAACTCAGCTAAAAGAATGATAGGATTGTGACCCAAATGCTAAAATGTTAGCAAATGCCAGAATTTGGATTGCCTGGGCACGATTAGCTCCTTCCCCCTCCCCATGTGTAGGGAATGATGACATCATTCTGGAATTTCCTCCCTCTTGAGTGCTTGGCCTCATTTTCTGGGTGCTCAACAAGAGACACCTGGGGCCTGAAATGCAGAAGTGCTGAGAGTGGAGAAAGTGCTAGGGAAACGCTATGCATGCGAAAGCTCCCACATCTCTCTTTTTCAGCTTTCACTGAAAGTTATTCTGATGTTTTTGTCCTTTCTTCCCCCAGTGCTTCAGTGCTTTTGCATGATGGCAATAATACTGGGAAGATAATAGTATTCTCAGCCTGCACAGATGTGTTGCAGAGATACGTTCATCAGGATTTGGGGCATATTAAGATGCTGTCACGGGAGCAACAGGGAAACAAAAGCTTGGAAGGGGATTAATCTTTTCTGTGCTCAGTGTAACACTTAGACCACGTGCATTAACACAAGATCTGAGGCCAGAGCACCGAATGGAAGAAGATAAAAACCAGAATGGTTAAAAAACTGCCTCCCCATTGACTGACTGAAACAAGAATCCGTTACGGAAAAAAAACCCTATATGTTATCATGCAATTAAAACTGTATCATCATACATATTAAAAAGGGCTAATTAAGGACGCCCAGGAAACCTGCATTCTGGAATAGCCAATGTTGCTTGGCTTTGCATCCTGAATGTTTATTTGCTTTTTTTGTGTTTTTTGCTATTGCACACTATTTAATGTCAATGTATGCATACTTACACATTTTCATAGCACATAAATTTGCTGTTGTGCCTAAGTATGGTTATGCATTTGTACATTTGACTGTGCACATACACATCCATTACAGAATAATGGGAAGTGCTTTGGCATTAATTTTCCTGTGTTTTACTTGAGTGTGAAAAAGATAACATTTATGGTACATCTACTGGAGAATCTGTGAGTGTCTACAGGGTTATTTGTTTCCACATGTGCCTGCTCAGATTGGATGTGCCATTGCAGTAATTGTCCAGGGAGATGAAGACAATCCTGTAGTTTCTGAACACAGATAGCCTTTCCCTATTTAAGAGCATATCTGACATTGGGAAGTTTAAAGAAGTAACTTTTTAACTGCTTACATCACAGATGTAGGAGTCTTCTAGTCACATTTGGCAAACACAGAGTTGTTACTAACACCAGTAGTGTTACACCCTGTTCAGAAGATCTAAATCAGAACCCAAATGTCTATTAAAGGAACCACATGAAAAAGAGCTAGTAATGAAGAAGTGTATAGCTGCTGTGTAACACTTCTCCTTTGTAGATCTCAAAGGACTTTGCAAAGAGGCCAGTTTTGTTATGCCCATTTACCACGCAGAAGCTCACAGATAGACCCACTCACTGTAGATCACTCGGTAGACCAGCAGCTGAGTGAAGAATAGAGGGTTGGCTTCAGAGTTTCAGCCTAGAGTCCTTCCCACTAAGGCGACCCTGCCTTTTACCGTAAACAAACAATTCCTCAATGGAAATGATCATTAAATGCTTAGGTTAAAGATGTTTGTCTGCTGAAGCTGGTGGAGCCTTATGTGGGATTAATATAGACTGACATAGCAGGACCAAATACCGTTTCTTCTTAACTCAAAGCTTGATGACTCTCCAGGCTCTGGGAGGTGGCCAATCAGTCCTAACAGTGCTTTGTTTAACATGATGAAGTAAAAGCAGAGCAATTTTTCTCAGCTTGTACTTAGCTTTGAACACTCCTGCTTCTGTTCCAGACCAGAAGTGGTCTTGTCTGTCTAAAAACTTGCCTGTTTTTTCCAACTATAGAAGCTGCTCTAATAAAAAAGTATGACTTCTTCCTACAAACCTGGTTTTGTTTAATCTCTGTGTAAACTACTAATTTTCGAGTGTTGCTCAACTACTAGCTCCAATGAGCCTGCTCTATGCCTGGCCTTTGCCTTAGCCTCCATGAGGATAGATCACCACTTTGCAATCGCAGTAAATGGAGGGGAAAGCCCTGTAAATACATGGCTAACTCCCTGGCACCTGCAGAAGAAATGCCCAGATGTGTTGAACTGGATCAAATGTTCACAGAGAGCACAGATGATCTCAGAAAGTCAGACCCTGCATTTCTACAGAGCTGAACTATTTATTACCTACTTGAACTTTGCAGGGTTTTAAATCACTGTATTTATTTTTACAGCATATAAAAACATACCGGGCACATTCAGGACAAACTAGGATACAATAATTACATCTGAGAGGACTGCACATGACACTGGCTTAGGGTTTTAATTCTTGAGATGAATACTGTTTTGCTTGGGTCAACATTTTCTTTGTTGGTTGTCTGAGTTTTGGATTGTCAGTTTTAGGCAGTTAGCACTGGTACTGCTCAAATAGTTTACTAAATAGCTAATGGGGGGGGGTTATGTAATTATAGGCCTCTGCTCTGCTAATATATGTACCACCAGTTAAACAGCAGGCAGCATGTTGTGTATTTTTCTTGGGTGGAGGATTTACACCTCCTCAGACCTGCACCTCTGAGACTAGCTAAGAAGTTGCAGCTTCTGTGTATTGTTTTTAGTATTGACAGCTATACTGAGTTAGACCAAGAGCTCTGTTTTTAATTCTGGGTAGGTACAAACAATCCCTTTATTAAAGACATATCTTTAAAATAGCAATTTAATTAGCATCACAATTATATATTTTATTGCCTGAATCACTGATATATGAGAAGCCAGTGGGTTATTATATGGGGTTTTATATCAGCATCAACATTCCTTCAGTGCATGAGAAGGATCAGCCGTGCATATGACACATTCAGTAAAATCAAGTGTCTTCACCAGAAGCAGACTTGATATATGCAACTATGAAATACCAGAAATTGTTGTATCACTTTTATATTTACAACTGTTCAAATTAATTTTGATGTTTCTGTTAGGAAAGAATTACAAACTAAGCAAGGACAAATGCACTGTGTTTATATTGACATAAGCCTGAATCAAACAAGTTGAATATTGTTGGCATTATCCTAGGAAGGAGTTAAAACACTCTTTCCTTTTTGAATATGTTCTTTCCATCACTAGCAAAATATGCAGCAAGCAAGGGAACACATATTTTTTCAAATAGGACTGCTTGACATTTCACATTTTTGAAAATCTATGATTCGCAATCTGGCTGAATGACCTATTTTTCATATAATGTAATTTTTTGAAATATGTCCAACTTTTCACTTTCATCTTTTGACTGCCCTTTGAAGCAAGAAGAGAATTAATTCATCTGTGGATTTTGTTTGCAGAGTGGGATGTGAGACTGGACGTACACTGGGCACATGTTAGTCATCCCAGATGGAAATATTCTTGCATGCAGGCTCTTCTTGGCCATAGGCAGCTGCCTCCTAAAATGTATTTCAGTTAGCCAGAGCAGGGAAGACTACTCAGTGCTGAATACTGAAAAAAACTCAGAGGTGAACAGATATTGGCCTAAGCTCTGTGCAACAGGCAACAAAATTCAGATGAGAATTTCATGTGAGCCTGAGCTTGCAAGCATATCTGCATGCAAGAAGCATATGCCTGCAAGGTACCTCTGCCCCCTACCCAGAAGGATACTTAAATGTGCATTGCAGGAACATTAAAAAGCTCCAGGTCATCCTTCTAGAGTTCCCCATCCCTGATACGGCACACTCCCAACACATCATCTGTCCTTATGAAGAAGTACAGAGAAGTCATGCTTTCTAATGGCCATCAGATGAAAACAGAACATTAGGAAAAACAAGGGTAAAATTGGATGAATGAATGTCTGGAACTATCTTATGGCCATAGCACCTAAAAGACTTGAACAGAAGCATGTGACATTCCTCCTTCACTTTCTACCTGTACGTTTTTTAATCATCTGAAGAAAATGGTCTGTCTGTATATTCTTTGACTGCAGTTCTGCAAGAGCAAGAATAAATCACAGCAGTACAAGAGCAGACTGCCTAGCATCTTCAAACTCCCTTGATTTTTTGTTATTTTGAAGTGCTGTGGTACACTTGTAGAAGACAGGCTTCACATATTGATAAAATACAGGCTGTATGAGTCACATTACTTTTACCAGACTCAGGTGTATTGACTGAATCTTTTTGAAGAAAATATTGTTTTAAAAATTAATCATAAAAGAATATAATGTTTGACACATATATCACTTTAATCCAGAAGATTGCAGGGCACTTTTCCCTGGAATTAACATATTTAGCCTAACATCTTCCACAGCAAATAGACTAGTAATAATACACCAGTTTTAAAAGTGCGGGACTAAGAGAAAAAGCCCTAAGTTTTCTTGTTTCTTGCAAAATGAAGTACTACTTGCATATTTCTGCCACATCTAAGAAGGGTTTTCTGATCCCATCCCTTGTTTGCAATGCAAATCTCTGCAGAGCTTCACCCCTCATCCCATAAGGAGCAGGTGGTATTGCCAGACATTATGACCAGATCCCTAGAGTCCTCCTCTCGGGCTTCAGCTGTCCTTGTACCGGTGCAATGAAGGAAATAAATACATATTTCACCTTAAAAACAAACACTGTAGCCTGGCTGACTGAGAGGAGTCATTTAGTTCAGAAAATTTGTTTTGCCTACAGCATAGGCTGTGCCTGTACTATTGCCACTTAAAAATTTGTCCTGAAATTTACTACACTTCCCTCTTAAAACAAGCACCCTGTAAGTAATTTTTTACTCAACATTTCTTTTTAAAGCTCTCCTTAACAATTACCGCATTCAATTACTCCTGGTCGGGGGATTCTCAGGACTCCTGGTATATGATTTCTCATAACCATCTCCTAATCTAGGGTTTCACCACTCAGCTGCAGTCCCTTTTCCTCTTCCTGACTTGTGTTTGCAGTCAGACTTCTTTTTGGTACATTATGAAGACATCTTATTTTTCCATCCTGTGACAAATGATAGACTATCACATCCAAATGGCAAGAAAATGTCACAGAAAAATTTGTTTTACTATAGCATTTCACTAAGCTCCATATGAAACTATCCAAATCTCTTCACAGCCCTGATTGCAAACCTTTGCACTGGTTCAAGTGTTAGAATCAGTGCTTCAGAATATAATAATTTCTCTACCAATTAAAATGGAAAGCTGCCTCCGATTCTTCAGGGAAGCATTTCTCTAACTCAAGAAACTGATTTTCCAGTTACTTGGCCTGAGCACAGTTTTCAGTTGTGGTGAGAGTCTCAGAATTCAAAGTGTCCCTCAGTTTTAGTTTCTGGTCAGTCTAGACCAGACATGGATTCTTCTTTCCTCTTTTGGACTGTTGCAACATCACACTGGTTGAAAGCATTATGCAGTCCCCAGAGAACTAAAGTGCAGAGTACCCCACTGGAGTCATCATCTCTTCTAGCCGATTCCCTTTTCTCCTCTTCCTCCCTCCCAAAAGCTCATGTTCAGTTCTATTGTGCTTGAGAATATTCCAGTTGGAAGATGTAACACAAAAAGAAAAGCAAAGAAGTTTCCTTTTCTTGGCCATGGTTGGGCCTTCCAATAAAAATGCCAACATGAAATAATGATTGAACAGCAGAAGCCTTACTGCAGTATTTACAGACCTCTAGCTCCGAAACCAAATAGCATAAATTTAAAATATCCTGCTACAGTATAACCGTGGTAGTGTTATCCTTGAGGAAGAAAGCGACGGAGACCCTTCGTTTCTGTGGATGAAGAAGGGGTTGCTAAACCATGCAGGTTTTCACAACCTCTGAAACCTGTAAGGATTTCTTCCTGCTGTGCTGCTGGAAGAAATCACATCGTGCCAGCAGTGTGAAATGACTCCTGCCCTGGGAAAGGGCACCGAGACGCGTGGCAGGCTTTGTGGATTGGGCCTGCTCAAGTCATTTTCAAACACTCAGATCATGTAATAGTGTTAAATCACAAAAGCCCAAGTATGTTAATGAAAACCAGTCCCCACAACCTATGGAACTAGGAGCAATTGTAAAACAAAAGCTGCTTTCATATTAAACACACACACACAGACATTCACACAGATGATGTATCTGGCATATACACAGTGCCTGATTTGGAGGTCAATCACAGAAGACGGTTGCCTTAGCTGGGCACGAGCTACTTAAAACCTTAAGTATAATGTAGACCAAGCCAATTCTGTGTGACTTTTACTGCTGACATATAGGGGCTAGGACTTCACTCGTAGACTCATTTATTCCAAGTGCCAATGACTTTATACTCCCCAGGCCACCTCTCCTATTTTCCACCATGCTTTTGCTTGAGCAAGATTACAAAATCTTGCTATTGTGGAAGAAATTAATTCTCCACTTCCATACTGTGTCTCCGTCTGTGAAGCCACACTAATGTGCTTTAGGTCAAATTCTCCAGCCCTGATTCTGGCCTTAACTTCTCCTGCAGGCATTAGCATGAGTTCTGGCCTTTCAGAGTTTCTCCTTTATTTTTTGGATATGAAATAACATTTCAGTCCAAGGCCCTGAAATTAGCCGTATGGCCACATAGTTGTTTGCATGACCATGGTTTAACTTTTAACTCCATCTTTTCCACGAATCTCTCTCTCTCTTTGTTCTATGACACTTTATGAATAAAAATCAATGCTTAAGATGTAGCATATGCTTTTGTAACTGAAATATCTGACAGCATAAATCTCTACATTTATACACAAACCTCAACAGAGGGAAACGGAGACAAGAATGCTGATGTATTACAAGGATAATTGGAAAAAACAACTATATTCATAAACAATTACCACAGCAAATACACAAAGACTCCCTCTGTTTGTCTCCCTGACACACACATGCATACACTTTGCTCAGCGCTTTAAAAATAACCATTAGTCATATGGCAAATGCATTTTACATGAGCAAAGGTTCATTTCAACATTTGTCTTTAAAAAGGCAGACAAAAAATTGTTTTATTAAAAAATTAAACTACAGAAGAATAGCTGGATCATGTCCCTATGAGTGTGTGCTTATTACTTATATGGGCACTGAACAGACCCCACTTAATTCTGTTTCCCACTGACGCCAGTTCACCTTAGTCACTGGTGTCAGCCCCGATTTGCATCAGCGTGTGCGAAAAAGGAATTCCCTCTGACAGTTTTGAACTTGCCATATTTTAATTTCAGTGCTTTTGTCCTACCACGCTGGGAGAGTAGAGGCTTCCTCTTCCAGTGTCTCAGTTTCGGGGGTATCAAGGTGAGCAAAACCTTTTGGCGGCGGGGAAACCAAGGCACAAGCACATCAGCTGCTCGCCCAAACTCACTCCTGAGATAGCTGCAGACGATGGAATAAAACCCCGGTCTCCTGATTCCGAGGCTGATACTTCAGCCGCTGCCTCCCCCAGGGCATGTGATCAGGGCTCAGCCTTCGTTATGTCAAACCAGCTGTCAAAAAACACAAGCCGGTTTCCCCCAGCAGCTTGTTGCAACCTGCCCGGCGAGCGCCCAGCTCCGGGCGCTGCTGTCCCCACTGCTGGGAGCCCCCCTGACCCCCCCCCCCCGCCCTGACCCTCGCCTTCCCCTCACTGCCTCCGCAGCCGCTGCGCCCCGCTGCCCCTCGCCTCCGCTCCCGCTGTTCCCACCCCAGTTCTGCTGGGGGTCACGCTACGAAGTCTCCCCCCCCTCCCCAGGAAGGCCTCTTCCTTCCTCCTGGCCCCTCTCCAGCCTCCCTGGCATCGGTCTTCCTGAGGCAGATATCAAAAATCCCCTACTTGCAATCCGGGGGTTTGTGCACGCCGAGAGCCATACCCACCTGCAGATACCTGTTAGACACGGAAATGCCCTCTGATTTGGATTCTCAGATGAACACTTCAAGGTCTTCCTGAGAACTTGGGTTGTAAGACACTAATTAAAAAAAAACTAAAAACCAGCCCCTGCCCCACCAAGTTCCCAATTGCTATGGTTAAAACCCAGCTTCTCCGCTGCAGCTTGGAGGATCAGGTATGTTTTTCTGTGCTTAAGCTCAACAGACTTCAGCAGCTTCAGATGTCTAAACAGGCATACTGCATCTGCAGTTGGCGTACATGGGAAGATTAAACTGCACCACAACCGCTCACTGGAATATCCTTCCCTTTTCCGACTTCACAGTTCAGATTCATCAGGAAAACCATTTCTGTGGCTACTTTACATCTGTCACACTTTGGAAAATGGATGCTTTGAAGCACTGTACAATAGGCTGCCTGTAAAACAAAATCCTCCTTTTTCTCCTGAAACACTGTAAAGACCCTCCCCTCAGCCAGCTTTCGGGAGCTCTCAGCTACAGACAGGGGCATTAAGTCAGAAGAACCACATGAAACTGGAGAGAAAATAAACTGGCTTATGCTGCCTCATAGTCCTTCACTTGAAGAAGCATCTTTACACGGACCTTTTTTTTTTTTACAGGAAAAGAAAAGAAAGAAGTTGCTGGCTTCAGCCCCTACATCTCCTTTTGGTTACAACACAGCTCACAGCTGCAAAGTTTACACGTGTTAACTTGGGATGCCACAAGCCAGCCAGCAATGAGGTTGTCATCCTGATCTAAGGAAACACAATGTGCATACATGCCAATGATTTTACTGCAAGTGAAGCGTTTTGCTGAGATAATTCAAAGCATACTATATTTCATCAGTTGACTATTCCATCTACAGCCGATCACAAAAGCCAGCAACACTGGAGCCATATTCCATCAAAAAGGTGCAGCTCCGTAAAAGCTTAGTCTTTTGCAAAATGGTACCACTTTCCTTGTGGAAGGGGTGGGGGGATATTAAAGAAAGCAAGATGAAGAGACAGTTCTGGCAATATCAAAATGGCTTGTTTTCACATTTTCTGAATGGATTTGGGGGGGCTTTCCATTAAAAAGTACTTCTTATATTTTTTACTTTTAGACTATTTTAAAATATGAGATGAAGCAAATCAAAATGAAAAGATTTTGGTTTTGTTAAAACATACATGTGTTGAGTGACCAGACAGGAAAATAAGACAAAATTTTACTTCAGGTGGCATTTCAGTACATTGGAATCTTCTTTCAACCTGGAACAAAATTATATTTTGAAATTTGAAATTTCACAGCACTGCATGAAGAAGGGATTCCTTCTGGGCCTGACTTTAATGCTGTCACTGCCTAAGGGATTCAGCCTTAGTTGAGTGGGGATTTTAAATTCTGATATTAAAGCAACACAGAAGCACACACTAGGTTGGGGATAAGGATGTCTTTCATCACAGTAATGACAAGATCTCTTTTCCCGTGATCTGAGATTCCCTCTCCTACAACTTCAGGTTAATAGTGTCTTTTAGGCGGGACAAACTTAAAGTCATGCTTCCAGTGCTGAGTGCCTGAAGGCAAATTTCACATTTATGTCCTGAGAACAAGATAACAGACACCAGGGACAAATCTACTAAGTGCACATTTGAAACACAGCCCAGTACACCAGACAGTGCCAATATTTGGAGGAAATATGCAAATGGGCATTTACCACTTTTGAGGCCTGATCCTGACTTTTTTTTTGCATGCAGAACTCCAAATGAATGTGACAAAAGCATTATGAAGCCAGCAAAGTACTACCAAGCTGTCTTGATGGCCCTTGCATGGAGAAAGAACTGCCCAAGCAAGTCTGACAAGCCTCTCCGAAACCATTGTCTTAGTCGCCTGTACTGTTATATAGTTGGATAAAAAAAGGAAAAATCACCGAAACAGAGGTGTTTGCTTTGGGGGTAAGCACTGGGGGTAGTGCTAAATTCAGCAGCCGCAGCAGAACAAATAGAAACTGTGAGCTTTCCACCACATTAATGAAACTTCATTCAAAAGGTGGAGTGTAATGTTCTTCAAGATGGATAATTCACATAACTTGTGTGATTCAAACACTCATGTCTCCACACCGGCTCCACACCACCTC
Source organism: Haliaeetus leucocephalus (assembly GCF_000737465.1). Lineage (NCBI taxonomy): Eukaryota > Metazoa > Chordata > Aves > Accipitriformes > Accipitridae > Haliaeetus > Haliaeetus leucocephalus. Next base: position 2,743,130 of record NW_010972436.1, read on the forward strand.
AGGATTTATGTTTTATTTCAGTTTTCATCGGATTGCTCATGAATGACCAACGACAAAAGAGCATGTGTGCATTTTTCTTTTTCACAGGTCCCTGTTAATGAGGACTCTGTTGCATTAAGACAGTCAAGATTGTCTCTGGCAAAATGTGTTGAACCAAGGTGTTTGTGCCTGCATAAAATTAAGCCACAAGTAGAGCACTTATTTCTGACAGCAGATTTATAATAGGAAAATCCCAGCAGGAATGAAGAGTTAGAAACCCCCGTTGTAGGCTTTTTCATAAACTTCACCTTGATTTAGTATCTCAAACAAGTAGCAGGAAAGGCTAACAGCAGAGGTAATCCTATCATCTTTTCTCCAACAGCACCATTCCATCTTTTTGACTTCCTCATGCTGTTAACACGAATTCAAATCATCTGTGTTTAAACTTAAATGCAGTGATTGACAGATCTTTGTAGTCTCAGTCCATACTGAAGATTATTCTAGATACCCATCAGTTATTACTACAAGCCCTGTCTGATATCCAATACCTACAGGGAAAATTGTTTTTAACGGTGTAATGTCTGATCTATTTTGAAAGCTATTTTAAAATAAGAAACTAACGATAACCAGGTGGCTAAAATCCAGACAGGTTTTTTTATGGGTTGATATTTGGGGGGAGAAGGTGGAAGATAACAGCAGAACTCTTGTTATACTGCAGTAACAACCATGATTCAGAGCAAAACACGGACAAAAAAGAAGCATTTTGCTTTGATTCCATGACATCGATTTCTGTAAAATCACCTATTCCAGTAACATAGGATACAGGAAAGTTTAGGGGTTTGCTCCTGGCTCTTAGTAGAGACTCATGACAGTATACGCTGCTATGAAGTAATTGCTTGCTTTCATGAACACAAGTCACTTCAAAGCTCAGTTGCTATGCTAGAAAACGGGGATGCTAGAAGAGACCTCTGTGTGTACTACATCTCTTACTGTGGACACAAATGAAAAATGAAATAGTCAATGCAGTGGTCAGACCATCCACTGTGCTGAAGGGCCAGTAGTGCATAAAGGGAGAAGGATGTCCTCTTTGATTAATACCCCCTGAGCTCAGCTCTGCCAACCCCACTGCTATGGTGCAGCTATGGCCTTGCTGCTCCTGATTACACCATTACAGAATAGGCTGGCATTAGGCACGAGAAGATCACCCAGTTGGGTAGCAAAGCACGCCAGTCAATGGCCCTGCACTCATGGGGACGAAAGTGGAAGCACTGCCCTCTCACATGAGCAGCCCAGCGAAGGTGGAAGATGGAGGAGTAATAGCTGACCAATGCCAGCTGGCGCCCATCTTCAGTTCCCTGAGCTGATCACTTCACTCTGAGGCCAGCTCTTCCCTGAGCCTGCTCCATCCTTCCCCAGCACTCAGTTTTGCTGCTGAAAGATTTTGAATCAGTTCTGCCTGACGACCTCATGCTCTCAGTGCTTTCCCCCACAGCACTGAAATGTAATAGCAGGGAAAGAAGTACAAGAGAAGAAGCTTGGCACAAACAGCAGGCAGGACTTTGCCCTCAAACTCTACCACTTTTCAGAGCTCCTACTAACATGACTGGGATCACACCCAGATCTTTGTGAAACTTGATTAACTTTGTGCTCACAGTTAAATGAATCTGAAACTGTTAGACAAGGGCTTAACAGTGCTGCTCAGTTCAAGAAAGTCTTTCCTGGTTTTGTGATTGGGATATGAGGAGCGAGCACAGCTAGTGTGTTTTGGCTGTAAATCTTGGTAGGAAAAGAATAAACAAAACTGGGGAATGGAGCTTGTGTGTCTTGGGTTAGATGGGATGATTCGGGCTGCTGAATTCCTAGTGGCTTTTTCAATATTTAATTTATCCCTGGTTGTTACTCTGTGTGCTTAGCAATGAAAAAAGAAGTACAAAAGAGATGAAAATACTGACTTTATGAAGCCAAACTCAGCCCCCTAAAATCAAAGTCAGTAAAGGCATCAGTAGTTTGGCCAAATTGGAAAGTCACAAAGATGGTCAAATTCCATCAGCAGAATGACAGCTAAAAATAAACTCACATGGAAATGTGCATGGAAGTGCATTTTTTCACGCACTGGGCAAATAAAATCCGATTGGTTTTTGCATTCTCAGTATCACCCCATTGCATTACATGGGAGCCTGAAAGAAGACGGTGATTTAAATAAAAAGATCCTCCCCTGTTTGTCAAGTTGTCATTTTTCCATCTGCAAATAATGAAACATAAACTACTCTGAAAGGGAGAGAGATGGAAGGGAATGTATTCCATGGATCTGTGGAGAACCACATAGAAACATATACAGAAAAAGAAGCTGCAGCACGGAGCACTTCCTGACCTCCTTTTGGCTACAAGTCTAAAAGAAGTCTCCAAGGCAAGAAGCATGAAAGAGCTTAAACAAGAAACCCTTCAGAAGTACAGCTCTTTGCTGCATGAATACCACAACACAGGGAAAATCTGCTGTGTAGGAGTACAGTCCTCCCACTTGAAAAGAGCTGGTAATGCCATCATGTCACGGAAAGATTTTCTTCATGGCTTTTGTGCATTGAAGGCATTAGCAAAGTGGGAAAAGTGCGAGCTGACAATTGTGCAGAAAGAAGGGTTTCTTAATTACATTGTAAAGCATGTCTCATTTAAACATGCAGCAGATTTAATGTTAAAAATACATGTCTTCCCATATAAAAGGATGCAAAATCAGTGCAGTTTAACCTAGCAGATAGTGCGCTCCAGAGGTCTTTACAAATATTAAGGAGATTAAGTTTCCTCAACGGCACCTAAATATTACTACTACCCCAGCTCCCTCCTGTAGTGTTTGCTGCAGCAGTATTCACAGGCCCCCGTGTTACCTTCAGCTGGACCTTCATACAATTCAGTCCATGCCTCAGCATTTGGCCTAATGCTTTGTCTGTCCTGTCTGTTCATCATTTCCCACTTCACAAATCCCCAGTTCAGGATGTGTTGACCCTTTCCTATTTAGCCATGTCTGGATGTCTGCTCACATTTGCTGTGCCATGTGGCTTCAACCAGTTACATCCATCCCGCTTGTGGAGGTGAGACTTGAGCTCAGATCAGTGTCTTGCTGTGTTCCCACCCAACTGAGTTTCTCCACAGCTGGCTCCCAGTTGTGCCAGACTGCAAGTCAACAGTCAGGCAATACGGAGCACCAAGGCATTCAGCAGAGGCTCAAACTGTGAACCCTCATGACAACAGAAAGACATAACCCAAGTGTCAGAGCTGAGAATTGAAACCAGGGCTCTGTATTTTGATCTGATACCTTACACAAAAGGCTGTGTAGGTGACCAAATCAAAGTCTTTAGCACCAGGAATGCGAGTAAGATCTGCTGGGTTTTGAACCAGTACCACTGCCCGAAGACTACACCAGGATGATGGCAGCTTTCGTGTTAATGCAAAACTTCCTGGGTATGCTGAATATGAACATGCTTATTCATACTATTTCCTTTTGTTACATGTTGGTGAATAGCAGCCTTCATCTCTATGCATGTCATTTTTCTCGTTTCAACTGGTATATCAGTCGCCCTGCTGAGCCTGCCTAACACTGTAAGGACCAAAGAATATTCTATACAAATTAGTGACACAGACCACTTGTAGAGTACAAAATCCTTACATGAAATATATACCAGAGATACACTTCCCTCCCTGTCCTGCTTATGGAATTCAGAATTAAAGGCCAGACTTGCTTTCTTTCCCTGACTGTGGAAAACTCTAAATAGGATTATTCTCCTTCTGCCTACCGATCCTTCAAATGGCATTTGCTTCCACTAACATGCTTTTTAATTTGGGAAACATTTTTTTCTTTTCCTTCATTTGCCTTGGAAGTCCACTATAACGCATATAAAGCACGGGCTCTGGCTCTTGTGATATGTTTGTACAAGGTCTAATGTGCATGTGCAAGCATACACATGCACATTCAAACAGACAGTGCTAATATGCACTGGTGCAGCTCAGCACTTCACCTTGCTTTGGGCTATGCTTTAATAGAACAGGCATCGGGGCCTTGAAGCATAGCAGTAACGAGCTGTTCCAAACATGCTTTGTGTTTTGTTTTCAGAGGAGGTGTGGTGGGGGCACAAGGGATACTTAATCATAAAAATGCTGAATATTTAAGCCCTTTCCCCCTTCCACCACCCCATTTAAATCAGCAGTGCAGTTGGAATGAAATACAACTCGGCTTTCAAACATTTTCGTATTTAATTCAATTTACTTCTAGATTGATAGCTAAACTCAAAACAGATTTTACCCCTTTTCTCCTGGATGGGGAAATAGAGATGACCACGTTCCCTTTGAACTTGGTTTAGAATGTTTCTGTTTTTACCTATTAACTGAAAACAAACAAACAAAAGAAAGCAATTATTAAAGTGGTCCATAATCTATTTCCAGTAGAGGACTGCAATGAAATGGGGTGAAGAGCTGAGTCTCTCTCTCCAAGCTTAAGGGACAGGTGTTTCCAGTAGCTGACACATGGGTTGGCTGTCTCAGAAAAAGGACAAGATCTTGAATTAGCCTTTTATTTTTAGAGGCAAGCTTTCTCTACAAAAGTTTAGGTGCATCTATGAAGCGCTTTGGATGGTAGAACTGTGATTTTAGGGGTAGATGGCTCCAAGAGACACCCACATATGTGGGGAGAAGAAGCCATGGGTGTAGATCACCAGAGGTCAGACTGAGAGGTGAAACTACCCAGCCATCATGTGTATTGTACCAGTTGACTTCTGGGAGGAATGACACCAAAGTAAAACTCAATCACCTGTTTTGGCAAAGGCATGAGTAAAGGGGAATGGAAATCGATAACAAAATCACAATTTCCACTGATGTAAATGATAAAATCCACCAGCTAGGCATTTCTAACACTCTAAACTGGGAATACTGAGACTTTTTTAGAGTGTACCTTCAGCAAAACGGAAGAATTAAAAGGTTGTGGACACAGGGCACACACAGTTCATTTGAGGAAAAGAACTACCTCAGCCCAGCCCCAACTGAACCTATGCTGCCAACAGCTCCGTTCTTAAGCAGAGATGTTTGATCTCCACAGATGTCAATCTTGCCACTTTCATAAACATTCATTGCATTTTAATGCTCTTCTTTATTTTTTTAAGTCTGGTTTTGGTGACTATCCCAGAGTTCAGACGTCTCTCCAAAGTTTAGAGGACTTAATTCCAACATCTATTTTTTTTTTCTGAAAGTACACTGGAAATTTCACAAGAAAATCTTTTCACTCTCAAATCTCCACATCATTCAGGTTTCATCCAGGTCAGAGAGAGTATTTTGCAGCTTGCTCACATTTTTTTTTTTTCAGGGGTTTGCTCAAGCCCAAAGGGCAATAGAGGAAAATGATGAGGAGATGACTTTCAGAGGTCCCTTCCAGCCTCGACCATTCTGTGATCCTGTGAAAACTGACTAAAAATGAAGTTAACTGGGTCTTCAAAAATACAAGTTGTTTGAATTTGGACAGAAGATGAATCTGGGGGATTTTTTATTTGAACATTCCTATTGCCAGCACATACTAATAAAATGCTAAATGCATTTCTGAACAAACAACTACCCTCACAGTTTTTGTAGCCAAGGTCTCTGTCTTGACTTTTAGATAGCCTAAGATCAACATCCTCTTACTGGAGTTGCAGGTATCTGTATCTAGTAGGAGGAGAGTGGAAAGGGCTGTTCTTTTGCTTCTGTAATTCTTCCAGAGCCTACAATAATGAAACACATCTAGAACCTCCTTCTACACTTCATTTCCATTCAGAGGCCTATTTTACACACCACAAGCATAGCTCTATTTCACACACCTCTCATAATTTCAGTGAGTGCAAGTTCAGGCACAAAGCCAGCCCTGCTTCTGAAGGACTCAGCCCTGCAAAGTCTGTTCACGCTCAGTCCTCCTCTGATGTTTAAAAGGGCCCAGCCTCCCTTTAGAAGTACTTTACAATTCAAAAGTGAGGGTGAACTGTTTTCTGTTTGTTAAACTTTGCTCTGGCCTTGCTAGCAGACCCAGACTTTCCATGTGCACAGGAATGCAATAAACATACAGGGAGAAAAAGATCTGTGAGGAAAATAATTTAGAAATCAAAGGGTCATAATACCACTTTTAAAGTATTTTGTGGATTGAATTACTGAATAATAATGAAAGATGAGAGATTAATGGCAACCTGGTCCAAAGCCCTCTATTTATACCCAGGCCAAATAAAATGGTAGGCAGGTGCACTCTATCCCTGACTTGATAGAGGACTTCTGTCTGCCCCTCACTTTTCAATCCCACTGAAGTTATTATACATGCTTTTGTAAAAAGACAAAGAATATTTCCCAGAGTTAACGACAAATATATTTTATCTTTAGTATTTACCTCCATCAATTACATTTTTTTGGCAGTACTATAAAACAATGCAGGGCAAAAAAATCTCCATCCATTCTAAACAGAGTTCCCTCCAAAATTACTTTCATCTTTGTTTACAGGAAATCCAGACAGACTACTAAAATATCTTCTTTTTTTTCTGCCTGGCACTAACAACCATCTGAGATTTTTTTACTCTTTTAAGAATTTCAGGAATTTTTATTTTGTTCTCTGTTTTGCCACTGCAGTGCAATCACAAAATTGCCAGAACGGAAAACTCTAACACAACAGCAAATCATTTCTAGAGAAAATAAAACATTTACTTCCTGCCTCCAAATAGTTTTTTTTTAAGTTCATCCATAAATAAGGCCATGTTAATGCCTTCTATAGCTCCTGTTCCAAAAGCTCTTCCACTCTAATACAACTTTTTGTTGCACATTTGTACTTTGTTATGCTACTTGTTCTGTAACAAATAAAAAGCCCAAACAAACCAATTTTCTGGCAACAAGTTTGCTCATTTATAAAGTCTTTTAAAAAGGGGGGGGGGGAAAGATGCTCTGTTAGAAATTTATGGCATCAGATACTTATTTTATTTCCCCTAAGTTAAGGTTCTTTATGATAAAGAGCCACACCAAACAGCATCACTTTCTAAGCTAAATCTTAAACAACAGAGCATTTATTGCAGTGTTCAAGTTATAAGGAAAAGTAACAACTGGGGAAATGAATGATAGAAAGAAATGGTCTTGAGGAACTTGCACTTCTATGGATCAAATTCTGTCCAATGGCAAGACGGAATTGCTAACTGAAAGCTGTTCACCAGAGTATACAAAGAAAGAAGGTGACCTTAGTCTAATGCCTAATAAATAAACATGAAAAGCATACACCAATTACAAGCTATATACTGAAGCATGACGAGACTAGGATAGGCACAAAGAGTAGCAGAGGTTTAGCTAAAAACGGGGTTCTCAAAGAATTTTGCTGAAATAAAGCTTTTGGTACAAAAAGGGCTTCATGTTCTGACAATTGCAGGATACCTGTGATTTCAAACTCTGCATGCAACATATTGTAGCGATTGACTTTGCAAGTGATATACAGGAAATGCAGCAGACGTGACTGCAAAGTGAAGCCTTATATAGAGGAACACAGTTTAAACCACTAAAAAGTGTGGGAGGAAAGGAAAGAATGGGAGCTCAGCTCTATAAGCCTTTTTTAGGCCAAACCCTAGAAAATCAACTGGAAAGGCTGAGTGCTCAGCACTTTGGGTAACCAGGCTATTTGTTTAAGTGCCTGTATACAGATTTATGAGCCAAAGTTCCAGCTCTTTATAAATCCTTAAGCACAAAGGCAGAGGGTTAATATTTCAGAAGTGCTTAGTTCTTAATTACATTTAAAAAGATGAGGTGCAAATCTACGTTGTAGAGAAGATTTTCAGAAGACCTCAACACCAAACAACTCTCAGTATGGCCACCTTGAGGCTTGTAGAGAATCAGTTACAAAATCTGCTTATCTTAGACCTAAATAAGGCCTAAATGTATTTACAAACATGACCCTAGGACTCTATCCATAAACAGTTAATTTGTGTGCCTACTACTATTGGATGCACTTGTGTAAGACTTGCCCGATCTCTGAGGCCTTAGCTCTGCCCCTTCAACTCCAGTGAATTTCACTAACAGATGGTGTTTTTACAATTCTTATTTTATTGCAAAACTGCCATTGCTATGTGAGGGCAGGAAGGGCTGCAGAAGGCACGGGTGCGTCAGAGGTGCCCTGGATGGGTTGCTGCTCCCCAGATCTGCCACTTGTCCACCCGACCACCATTTCTGCGTGAACCCGTGGTCTTCAGCACATCCCCAAATCAGGGCCAAGTTCAAAATGTGCAGTGCTGCTTGCACGGCATGTCTGAGAAGAGACCGTATCACCACTTTCCTAAAGACCACTGCTTTCTAAACACGTATGTCACTGAAAGAAATCTTGAGGAGAGGGGTGGAGAAAGGAACTGAGGGAAAAAAAAAAGATGAGGGGAATTGACTAAAACCAACCTAAGGAATATTTTTCTTATTCCAGCATGAAATGTTGACAGAATTAAATGTGGGATTAAAAAAACCAACCTTCTAACGCACAGTTTCATGTTACCTCCGCAAGAGTTTTGATTCCACTTATGAGACTTCCCAAATGAAAACGCTGGCTGTGTGCCTGCCTCAAAAATACATTTTTTCCTCAGCAGAGTGGATTTGCCAGTTGTCAATGCCATTTCTTTGCTAGCCAGCAAAATATGTTCGTACTCACAGCAGGCAATTACCATTCTTTTCTCTACTGGTAAGGGGCATGACTTCACTCCTAGGCCTAAGATCCCTGGATCCTTTCCTTGTTGCATAGTCTCGTTAGCCAGTGTAATTAACCCTTAAAGCAAATGGAACAATTATTTCCTTTCTTTTTAAAGTGAGTTTAAATGGCTTCATCTGAGAATGGTTTTGTAAACAGGCGAATCTGTTTTACACATTTGCGGCCTGTTCCAAGGGGCATCGGTTGCTGGGAACGCCATCGGAGCTAAGCCGCCTCGCACCACGGCTTGAAAACTGCGGTTACAGTCAGCTCTCCAAAAACAAAAACACCGGGGATCGGATCCAAAACTTCTTGAAGTTAATAGGAGCCTTTTAATTAGTTTCAGTGTCTTTGGGGAAGGCCCTTAGGGCAAATATTCCTTTTTGAAACTTGTTCTCCAACTCGTGGGGCCGGGAGGTGGTATTTTTCATGCATACACAACAGTGCTACAAATGCTCCCAAGCGCTCCTATTACAAGCCCCAAACCATACTGGGAAAAAAAGAAAAAAAAATAACAGGTCTCTGGAATACGCAACTGATCTGCTTTGTCTGATAAGAGCAAGAATATTCCAGTGAACACCAAATGCGATAGAGCTAACAGATCTGGGCACCTCACTCACAGCGAGCAGACAGGGCAAATTACTGTTAGGGTCCTGATCTGTATAAGTAAAGCATAACATGCTGACCACTGAAATGTGCCACAGTGAAAAATAAAAAAAATTAAAAAAAAAAAAAAAGAAAGAAAAAGTCAGGCTCCTTATATAAAAGCAGTTGTGAATTCAGCTGTATAAACCAGGTGCTTTAAAATGCTGGGCCCAGAGATTTCCTATGATCAGTTAGATCTTCCATAGCACAGCTGGGAAGTTTGGGGCTGAACCGCTAGACATACACGCTCTTTTCTGGAGTACAAGGATTACATCTTTCCTTGTCAGACCGAAGCACAATCTTTTATTTCTGCCACTGTGCAGCACTCAGGCCAGAGCCGGCATTGTGCTAGAGAAAAAAAGATAGACCTTGGTCACATACCGATATTCATGTAACACAGCTCCTCGCTCAAAGGAGCAACGTTAACAGCTTCACCCCATGTTTACACTACAAAAAATGGGATCAGAATCTGCACTACAGTATGTGGGGTACAACTTTCCAGCCCAAATATGGTCCTGAACTAGAGTTATGTAGAACAACCTGTCTGTACCAGAAAATGCAGACAGCTTCTTAAGGGTTACATTTCCTTTTTACATACTTCTACATCAAAACCATATTGCTGCATAGCCCGGGATTCAAACACATCCTACAAAAACAGGCAGCATAACTCTGATATTGAACTCCAGCCCAGTTTTAATTGACTGCCAGCTCTCAGCCACTTCCTAAAGCTCCAGATAGCCAATACCAATGTTGTAATTTCTAAATGTGTGCTTCTCTCAGCTGGAGACCAAATCTAAGAACTTCGGCTTGCCTTTTGAAATATAAACATGATATCTTAACTCCCACAGTAGACCCCCACCTTAGACACCTTTCTGAAGGGGGCAAAAAAAATTAAGGAGGGTGGCAGGCAGGCAGTTGCTTATTAAGAGGATATCCCTGAAGTATAAACAACACAATGTTTTCATCATTCATTGACAAATAATTTACAGTACTGCTCATGAAATCCCTTAGAAATGTCTTCAGGCACTGGCAACAGGGTAGACTGATAAGTATTTTTAATTAATGCCACAGTAATCATGTGTTCCATATACTTAGGATGGTATTTTCATGCCAATACTTAATAGCAAAATGGCTTTCAGTGCATGCTACAGTTCCCAAAAGCACGAATCTACAAAACTCAGAGGCAGCAGTCTTGGGCAAGAGAAATATTTAATCATGGGAATTTAGGTGAACACTACACACTGTACATTGCTATGGCCAGGACTGGCAGACAGTGCACAGCCGTTTTGTCCTAGCTAGGTGTCTAAGAGCAGCCTCACTAACATTTCTAGGCTTACCATGCCAGACAGCATTGATGGAGCAAGTCACTTGATGAAGTAAATTGGGGGGCTCATGAATCCCTACCTTCTTCAGATGGTTACTCCCCATTTTGAATGTCCATATTTTCCCAGTTCTCCTGTACTCACTATTGCCTCCAAAAACCTTCTGAGAAAACACTTCCTCTGCAGAACCTGCACAAAGGAACTGTCGATGACATCCTGTCCCTTCCTTTCAAGTCAGAATAAATTTTTAGGCAGATGCTAGGGATTAAAACAGCTATGCTGATGTCTGGAGGGCCCTCAGCTTGACAGCAGTAGCCCACAACAAGAAGCAACACTAGTTTTGTTTATTTATAGCATTGGTTGAAAGGTTTCAAAAGTGCAGTGAAAAACATAATGTCACTTCCTGAAGCAGGCATAAAGACATATATAAACATGTCCTCCAGCCAGCCAGAGAATGCGGTTTTGGTAGCAGTGAGGAGGCTGCCTCTGTCACTCTAGGAAACACACTTAAACGAAAGCTGAGTTCCAGTCCTGGCTCCCAGTGTAAGGGGAGGGGTGATTTAGCAATTATTTCTCTTGTTCATTATAGCATCTCGTGCCTGCAAAGCTTGCAGAATATTGGCACTACCCCAAAATATCTCCAGCGCTGATACATCACAAAGCACCAGAGTGCAATGATGCATCACCACCTCCCCACACAGCAACATGACATGAACATCACTAAAGAAGAAGACAGTGACTTTAACACTGAGTAATTTAATTGATGACTTGAGCTCTAAATAGCCAATTCCCTTCACCTCCTCAGCTGCATCCCTCCTTATAAAGATGTCATCCACACTAAACTAGCACTTACTGTTGTGATACTGATTGATGCTTCATGGCAGCAAGTAACAGGAAAGAGCTCTAGTGAAAGTTCATTAACTTTAAGCTAATGCATTTCATGATAAACAACAAACTGAATCACTAGGGGAGGGAGAACATCTCTGATTAACAGGAGATGATCTGTAAAACATCAGGAATGCCCAAAAGCCAGATGGAACAAAGGGTGAAACAGAGGAAGATGGAGGAAGCTAGAATGGAAGAGAATACTGTCTCTGAGCACAGGACTGGCAACACAGAAAAACCAAGATGTAGGTTCCCTAAGTGTTTATTAGACAAAGTAAGATCTCCGTCCCAATGGATACTCAGGGTGTCCATTTATTTTATTCTTCTTCAGAAAAAAATATATGGAGAAGCTGAAGGGAGAACTGGATATGAAACCATGTCAGTTTATGACTATTTCACATACCATGACTCAAATGGTCTTTTTTGGTCAACAGCAGTTTCAAGATAACTCGAATGATCAGGTTTCTGCTTGGATTGCAGAGAAGCTGTGAATCCACCTCACAGCTACACCAAACTCCATGGCTGTATTGGAGGCAGGCCAGAGGTTTCTCCATGAGCGCATACACTGATGGAGCTACTCATGCATCTCTGCCTTTCCCACCCAGCTCCTTCTTTCTACTCCAAAACTTCTTTCTCTATTCATGCCTTGGACCCACTTTGTCCGTTTGGGAGTATATTCTCTACATCCTGCGCTGAAACACTTGGTCAAAAGATTCCAGGGGAGGTCAGGAAAGAAACCAAACTTGTGACCCTCTCTGTATTTCTAGGTATCATTGCATAACAAGACTAAGGTCTCTTAAATCTCCTGGAGTACGGGAATGCAGGCAAATTCCCACAGTGCAGCTCAGAATTGCACAGCCTTCTAAAATTCCTCCAAATTTCTTCATTCAGTCTCTAAACAGAGCAGGGATGTGGAACATGTTGGTACTTGAAGCTTAGAACTACCACTTGGTTAATTATATAGCTGATTATGTAGGACTCTGTTGGCTGACTTACACACAAAAGCTTGGGCATTTCAGTAAAAAAAAGTAAAATAAATAGAAAGACCTACTGCCACAACGTGGCAGGAGCTAGGAATGATGAGAAACAAGGTCCTCTGGCTTCATGTGTGGCATTTACAATATGGAAAACTCAATGCCACACATGAAGTACAGTAAAAGTAACAGAAACAACAAAGTAGCTCTTGGTTTCCTTATTTAAACACTTCAACTACAGCTGGAAGCTCCCCTTCTGCAAAAGCAACTCAGTCAGCACAAGCCCTCTGAACTTTTTCACCCAAGTTGCCTTGTAGAAAAAAATACAGTTTCTTGCTTCTCAGTAACGGAATTTTTAAAAGTACGTGTGTATATTTAGTGAGGTTGTTGAATTACGGAAACCAGAGCTACACCCGGCAGATACTCCTTAAAAAAATAAAATCCTTTTGTGCATTTTGATTGGGATGACTGCTAAAAATACTCCAATGCAGCTGTTTAATTTGCTGTAGCTCGAATGCTAGTTTTATACTTTTAATTACTACTATACAAAATTCTTTGATTGCATTTGATGAAATTAAGATTTTCAGCGTTTAATGATTAAACCTGAGAAAAAAAATGCAACCACTTGCTAGTTAAAATGTAAATTGTCTGTGCTGGGAAACCGAGGTAAATCTTTTCAGATAGTTGTCACAGATCTAGTTAGACTAGCTTGACAAACTGCTCAAAACATGTTCATTCTACAGTCTCCTAAGGGTCAAAAAAGGTGTTCTCTTAGTAGAAAACCTAGATACCACTGCTGTCACGTAAGTTTTGCACTTATTTCTGAGGATAAAATATGTCCCTGTAACAGCAAATGTCACATTTTCAAAGACCCAAGGTAGCCTGGTTTAGATACACGTTAATTTTGTTGGTGTGGTTTTTACACACTGTCCCTCAAGCATGCAAACACTGGGATTCACATGGACAAAACCTGTACACTGGGAGTGTGCAAATACACACGTGTACAAGTAAGAAAGATGTTTACAAGAGCACACAAAACTTAGTGGTTGAGGTATTTTGCTACGCATACAGAGACACAGGTTTTGAGTTCTTCTGGACTGATGCTGAAAGCCACCCGCAATTAACCACGTGTTCTTTTGTGTGTTGTACCTTGACCACATTAACGTGATGGCCTCCTGGGGGGAGTGCAGAGTTTCCACCTTAGAATATCAGAGCCCTCAACGTATGACCACTGTTCAACCACTTTTTCCTTGTAAAAGATGCCTGCCACAGCCCTTATTTCTCTAAATTTTGGAGTGCTCCAGATTGTTTAGTCTAACCGTAAAGCTGCCGTAAGGGCCATGCACTTCATCTGATGTATTTCCTTTATCTGGGATAGGTGACTGTTGTGCCAACATCTGGGGTAATGAGGCTGATGTTCAGATTATCCTCTGGAAACTCAAGTCTATCACCCCAGCCAGTGTTACTCAAGCACAGGTCTGGCAACAAACTAAATATATATTGTTCTTTTAAACAAGACCAAGCCATATGAAAGGAAAGCTGAAGTGCCAAGATAAAAATACAGTGGGTGTTATTAGAAGCATGTACTACAGAGGCATTTGTTCTCACAAACTTTTTAAGAAATACTGCAGTGATTATAGCACGTTGATATCTATTGCAGAATCTGAGTCTTCATGTAACTGCATCACAAGTACTGGACTTTGCTGCTAAATAAAAATTGTGCACCTACTTCACAAGCTGCACAGGGACACCAGGAATTTAACAGAAGGCTCTGCTCCTATGCATGTATGCAGTAAGCTGTACTTAATTCAGACACGCCATTTTTTTCTTACGCTTTTACATTTTTACCTAGTAATTATATTACAAAGGCACGCAGGCAAAGGACAAGCACACAAAGCACACTCTCTTTCCATTTTCTTCCTCCCTGCAGAAAATGCCAGGATTTGAGATGATCTCTCTGACTGATTCTTACAGTACTCAATTCTACCTTCATTTAGCAATCTAGTATATTTTGCACCTTCAGATTTTTAATTAAATATTTTAAGTCACGCACAGTTGATTATGCCTCCTGAGCACTATACACTTTGTTCTAGTGTAATGAACTCTTGCCATACATATGTACAGTAACAATGCAAAAGCTTTATAAGTCAATTCTTACAGTACCCCAAATGAAAGCAGCATGAAATCCCACCTTCATGTCAATTGTGCACCTTCCACAGATTACAGTAAAAATGGCATGTACAGGTATGCGTCTGGGGGTTTTTGTTTGGTTTTTTTTTGTTGCTCTGTTTTGTTTTCTTTAGGATGGGCAACAAAGGAAAACATGTTGCATTAATGGGGTGCAGAAAGAACTGGACTAGTTTTCTAGGAGGTGCTGTCACAAAGACTCAGAGCAAGACTGGGGTCAGAACAGAGACATGTAAACTCTGTCTCTGGCAAGGAGTTGATCATGGTATGCCTATATGATGTGTTACTAAGGGTAGGCAGGGGATAAGTGTGGGACAAGAGTTCCTGTGTCAGCCCAAATTCCCTGGGCAGCTACATGACCATGCATGATCCATGCTGTAACGTGCGCTTGTGTATGAGCCAGAACATGGAAGAGGTGAAGCCTGAGCTCCCATAACCCTGTAACGTAGCTGCCCTAGATATGTCCCATGGTGCACAATATGGATAGCGGGAGCACAGGTCAAGGAGAACACTCCGCTTTATAGTTCAGCCTCTGCCCCATGTGCCTACAAATGGCACAGATGTAGCCAGCATTGTTTCAGAGAAGTCTCACACTTTCTTTGCATTGCTTTCCCTGCTATAGAGCATATAGGAAAACTTTGACTTGTCTAATTTCTCAGTGTGTAGCCATGGCTAGAGTATTTTTAGGAAATCACACAAGAAATATTTCCCCTATATGTTAATGGAAATGGCACCCACATTAGGGAGTACAGACCCTCACGCTGATTTTGCTACATTCCCTGGCATTGATGCATTTAGGTCCTTAAAAGCTCATCATGACTTAAGTCAGTCCACTCCTATCCTGCTAAATATATGGTTGCAAAAGTTAAACAAATGTCATTAAGAAAGCTGTGATCTTCCCTCAGTCATCTCAGGCATTTGCTAAATCTGCCCTTTTCCATGGTGTTTTCTGTGATCATTATGATGCCTGCAGCTCCAACAGAGGTAGTAACAACAGGAGCACTTGTTTATACAAGCCACAAAGAGCTGTCTACATTTGAGTACTGTTCTCTTTTGATCTCACACACAGTCAGTTTTACCTACTGAGTCCATCTTTTTAACTATGGCCACTTTTCCCAACATTTCCAGAAATCTCAACTCATTAACATTAAAATAAAATTTCTTCCAATAGACTGATTTTTTTTTTTTGCCAATGAATACAGAAAAATTTCATGTTTCTAGTTTCATGTTTCTAGTTAAATAATTAAGATTGTATTAATGGCACAGGCTTGTTTTAATGACAGACAATATTTTTTGATACAAAGCCAAAATAATATTCTGGAGAGATCCTCTCTCATTACACTAAAGTCTGAAAACAAGCCAAACTGTAAAGTGGATATTGTGGAACCTAGGAAGATAGAGACCGTCTATTTGTTTATTGATTTTTACCAGAAATAAAGATTGAGAACTATTCCAATGTTTTTTCCTAGTCTTTGCATTAAAGATAGAGGCTTATTCAAATTATAGTGAACAGCAAAACCCATCCACTCTGAGGCATGACTCATGTTTTTTTCTTTTGAACTCCCAGCCCAAAAGCAGCATGCGTGGTAGAAGGCATGGGTTCATTTGCCAACGCACGACATTTTTCATGCTGTCAGATTACATCTTGTGCCAGCTAATCAGCCAGCCAAGAGTGGCACCCACCAGCTGCAAAGGACGCTCATCACTTCCATTCCCAGTTGGTGGGAAAGTGCCATGTAGAGAAGTTTGGACACACAGAGAAATGCTGTTTCTAATGTAAAAAAGCAAACAAAACCCAAACCCTTATGACAACATTGTAAAAGATAATATAGCAGTGTCACAGAGCCTTTCAGAAACAATTCATTAAACTGCTTTAAATATTCTTATGCAAGCTCTGGCATGAAAATACTGCAAAGTCTGTATAACCAAAGCAAAAGGCGATGAAAGATCCTGTACAACCTCAATTCCCCCTCTTTATCCCTCCCGCAATACTGAAGTTGCCAGGGTTTCACAGATGTTTTGAGATCATAACACAGGGTCAGAGGATAACTGGTAAGGTCAGCTGGAAAAGGGGGAATGTAAACACTTTTTTTGGACCTTCATGAATGGGACTCTCAGAATAGGAACTTCAGGCTGAAAGCAAAATGAGATAATCTGACTCCATTGCCGTCCTGTACTGTACTTCTGGCTCAGAGTTCAGCGTCTTCTACAAGCCTCAAAGTTGTTTTACCTGCTGATTTTGTGAGTGCCACTCCAGAAAAGGCAATCATAAAGGGATGTAAGTTCTAACCCAGAAAGAATAATTTTACATTAAGGAATAATAAAAAGAAAAGATATTCAGGAGGTTTTAAGCAAACCAACAACTAAAGATTTTTTTTTTTCATTTCATCATAAGAGAGCAGCACACTCTACTGGCTGTTTCCCTGCAGTTTTCTAGGTAAACCCCTAAGCATTATTACTGTAAATCAGTATCTTTTACTGTTCCACTGATACAATCAGAGACAATATAGTCTAGCTGGAAAAAAGAAAACTGAAGGACATGGATGGCAAGTCCTGCTTCTGCCACCAGCTCATGTTACTCAAGGCAAATGACTTGACTTGCAGCACTGCAGTTTCCATGTTAAAAGAGTAAGGAGAATGACACCAACCATTGCAAAGCACATGGATGCTCATAGTTTAAAGGCACAGACAGACAGTACTAGTACTGTCATTACTGTATTAACAATGAAAATACAATGGTAGAGGTTTACATTTCATCTTTTATACCAGCTCAGTCGTTCAAGATTCTTCCACATTTTAGCACAGCACCGTCTCAGGAGAATGCATGTCTGTATACTTATCAAGATGTTTGTGGTTAAACATTTTCTGTTCTTTAGTTTTGTGTCTCTGCAAATACACGATTTTGCCTGGAAAGTATATAACTGATGAAATTGAAGACTGCTATTTGGCTGATTTTGCATGGAGTACATTACAAAGAGATGTCATTCACTCTCATAAAAAGTCCATCTCAAAGGCATATGCCCTACATGCCAAGTTGTGTGTTAGACCACAAGAAACAGTTAAACTGGTGCTCCAGTGTTGTGTGAGGTTTCTGCTGTTAGCACCCGGTACACAGAATCCAGTTTCACGTAACTGATTGGTTTAACGTGTTTTTTCCTTTCAAAATATACCGATTCAGTACATTCCAAAAATGTTACTGTTAAAAAAACAACTTGCATACTTAAACATCCCTGAATGTCATATACACGGAACTCTTCTTTCAGGTTAAAATAAATTAACCTATTTAAAAAAAGAAAAAAGAATCCCAGCCCCTAAAGCAAAAACATTGGTTTCACAAACAACTATCAATAGTCATTAGTGTACTGCAATAGTTTGAAACAAATCTGTAACTTTCATTTTATGTAATTATTTGTAGTATTTCACTACTACAGACATCTTTGTTTCTTTATCACAGCTCTACACTAACTTCTCTATAATTCAAAAGAACATATCTTCGTTCCCCAGCTACAGCTTTGCATACGTACAGACTACTTATAACACTATTAAAAGAAACTTCCTAACTAGAGACACAGAATTAAGTGAGAAGAAAAAAAAAAAACAACAAAAAACCAGATCCTACAAATACTTTTGTTCACGTTTACACAGAAACATTTTTATGAATAACCTATTTCTTTAGTATCAATTCAGTTAACATGATTTTGCCTTTTTTTGCTTGCAGGTAAAGAAATATAACCAAACTCTTACAGAGTCTACAAAAGAGACAACATGATTGCAAGATACTTCCAGGCTTTTTTTTCTACAGAGAAAGAGACAATTCCCTGCGTTCACTGAAAGTCAAACGGGCTCTTACATGCAGCTGTAATTTTTAGTTTATCTGAAAACAAATCAATACTGTCTCCACAAAACTCTTAACTCTTTATAATGGCACTAAACTGAACTCTCTTTATCAAGTTCTCAACAGAATTTCAAGTTTATTTGTCTGTGTTTACAAGAGATTACATTCAACCAATTGCACCTATGAATAGAGTACCCAGCTCTTTTATCCGGAAAACTGGATAAGAGCTTGCTTCATGAAACTACTTCACTGTGTACAAAAGAATATATGATCATATACAGTGTCACAGGAAAACCGGTAAGATAGTTTTCAGAGAATGGCATCTTTGGGGCAGCTGACACATTTCACACACCTCTTTCTGTCTCACAGCTAAGGAGGGATGAAATTTACCCCTGTAAGAGAAGCTAAATCCTTCTGGTATAATTCAGCGAGTCAGACTTCAGTTCCTTTGTCCTTAGGGCTTTCTTCAAAACCTTTTGAAGTGAATAGAAAGACTTCCCCTGACTGCAGTAACTTTGGCTCAGATCCTAAACCATGCTCCTCTACCTTTCACTCACCCTTATGCCTTCCCTCTTTCCCAAACCTTGGAACCAGTGTACATGTTTCATGGCTTACAGGAGCCTCAGGGCCGCTCTAAATTACTTTAGCTAATATTATCTCCCAAAGAACTAACTGGGGGGGATACAGCATCAGTCTATTGTACCTTCTCCTCTGGTCTATCTCCATAATGGGCTCAGAAGAATGGTTGGCTTGAGACAGCTAAGATTTTTAGTGTGCCAAAGGAATTAATAGCCAGAAACTAATTCAGCTTTTTTTATTTTACTGGCAAAAAATACGGCCAGGTTCTGGCTGGAAACAACTACAATTCATCTCAGAGAACAACTTTCTCCCAGCCCTGCATTCCTTCCCAGCAAAGGGGACATACTCAGAGCTGGGCTCTGGGAGCCCTTCACTGCAGGGGAGTGTGCATGGCGTAAGGCTCTCCGCATCCCAATGGCACCAATTAACAGAACAGACACTTATAAATATAATAGTAAGGGTCAGATGCACAAGGACTCTCCTTTTATATGGCGATTACAATCAGCCTAAATTTACAAAGGTAGAATTCACAGTGCCCATTACATGTGTTTTAAGTGTCTCTAAATCTGGCCGAGTCCTAGCAGGATGCCATCCAGAACCCCAGGTTCCTCTCGGAGAGGTACTGCCTTTCTCTTTTTTCTTCTATAATCTGCATCTCCATGGTACTCTAGCAGCCATGCATTATTCAGTACAGCATTGAGTAGTGTGAGTGACATCTGTGGGTCCTTTTTCCCTTCATATTCTCACCAGAAAGAATTATATTTCATTGTTATCAGGCCCAGTGTAATGGTCAGATGGTACAGACCGTTGGCAGAGCCGCTTGCCAGAAACAGCCCTCCCATGTCAAGTACGTGTGTCAAAGCCATTTGACGATAGAAGCATTGCCTGAAATCACATTGCATCTCACTGTTACTGAAATTAAGGTACATCCCATATGTCTAAATGAGCAACACAAAGGAGCTGACTGCTGAACTCCATAAAAATGCAGTCAATGCTATGACTGTGGGTCTAACAACAGAAAAACCAGGATAAAATAGTACAGAAGGTTTATAAAGAATAGGGATAATGTGATAAGGATCAAATGTGTTCAGTTTGTACATCTAGAGAAAAATTAGCTTCATTAATTTATTGATATCTTTTTCATATCCAGAAGTGTGTAACTTTCTGGTAAAATAAGAAGTGTAGAGCAGTTGAAAGGAAGATTTTACATTTAGTTCAGTACTGCAGAGAATACAATGTGCAAAAATATCATTCTCCAAAGCAGAACCAAAAGGGTATAACACAGACAATCAATCTATAAAGCTATACAACCACCAAAGCCACTGTCTTTTTTTTGCTAGTTCCTGCTCACTAATTTCCTTCTTTTCTTCTAAGTGCAGTAATAATATTGCATGGGTCCATTTTATTTACTTACCTCCTTTAGGATAATGTGACAGTCTACCAACCTGTCTGCATGCTTATACCTTTTCCATTCTAATTAATAGCTTGCCTGAACCACACAAAAATGAGAAGCTATGCGGGCTCTGCACTGTTTGTACCTTTTACTGTTTCTTTACCAATTTTTTTCAAGTAACTTTTTGTGTAATCACTGAGCAAAATTCTGGAATACACAGTCACAAATTTCCCCTTTAGGACTTTAAAAAGCACACCAATGTAGAGAAGAAACCTAATTATGACATCAGATCATCATCAAACACACACAAATATATTCTTCTAAAATAGATTCAGAATTACATGTTAATAACTGTCCAAAACGCGTAGAGTTATTTCTGTCTTATGACCTAGTGTTTTTTGAAAGCTTGATGAAACATAAGCACAGCAAAAGAGAAACGTTGCTACAACCTGCAATTGTATGAAATAGGAAGTAATCAGGAGGCTGTCTAGCATTACTTGCATCATCTAAATGTGGAAGAAAACTTTGACCACTGGAAAATGATTATTAAGCAAATAGTCAGCTGCATGGATATGTTCCTTCTCTTTCCCAAAGCATCTTTCAAACACTTTGCCTGCTGCAGAGCCTGCCAGACAACGTGCGATACATGATTGTGTTGGCGGGCCAGCGACCACTGCCGTGTTCTCCACGGTTGCTGCCTGCCGATACAGGGTGGGTCTGCTCCTGCTTAGATTTAGTCCAGTTTAAGCAAGCTATCTGAGCTCTCCATGTGGTCAAAAGGCTGAAATAGGCGTCTCCTGAAGGCAGCTCACCCCACCTTAGATTGTTATGTTGCTGCTCTCTAGAGATGTCCCTGACTCTACAGGCAACCCCAGCAACTAACATAAACAAGGCACTTCATAGCAAGCTGGGTAAGACAAATGCTGTGTTCAGTGATCAGGCTGCAGCTGGGGTCTTCAAGGGGGCTGGCTCAAAGACCGATGAACACGGCATCCCTTGAAGTCTTCACCAGGAGCACCCAGGAAAACATTACGAGAGTACCTTCGCCTAACTAACCACTGCCCTAGTGAATACTCCCTGCTCGGCATCATCATTCTTATTCTCTCATGACGAGTGGTGGGTTTTGTCTCTTGCTACTTTTACCTATGTGGATTTGATCCACTGGTGAGTGTGAGAAAAGCTCGTAGCGTTTGGAGGGCCAGCTGCTGATGGGGGCATGTTTCAGGTACTGGTGTGTCTACAACACAGAGCTGTTAAGCTGCAGCTTGAAATTCCTGTTGCGCTGTACAAGAACAAGAGAATAGTCTGTGCAACTGAACAGCAGCAAATTCAAACTTGAAAGGAGGAAATACTTTTTTCAAATAAGGTGTAATAGGACCTTGGAGCTCATTATGACAGGATGTTGCTGGGGTTATGGTCTTATGAGAGCGTAGGCATGTACTGAAACAGTAGTAATATCCAGGGTTGTAATAGTTAATGCTAAAAGGAAGAGTATGGGAACAAAAATGAAACCTTATGCTTCGGGATTTAAAGCAATCTCAATTTACTGAGAGAGATCTTTTCTGAGTGTGATGAAAAGAGGGAGGAATTATCCACCTCTGCCTGCTCTGAGTTGCTGAAACCTTTCTCTGAAATACCTCATTCTGCATGTTGTTGAAAATAAAAGTGCCACACTGGATGGATATCAGACTTGATCCAGACTGGCATTTATGTTACTGAATATCTCCTGTATATTGTATTGTTGATTGTATACTACAATATGATAGTACTGTATGTGAGGTGTTTTCTTTAAGGACAGGACATTCAGATGGATTAACTATTTGTTTATTTCTTTACTTTAGTGTCAGAGATGTCTTTTCAAGCCACATATATATTCATTTCACATAAAGTGTAATTAGACTTTGGAGCTTGTTATCAGATGATCTCCCTGGGGTGTATGTATGTAAGAAAAGATTTTGCATTTTTAGCTGTCTCCAAGGACCACAGAGATCACAGTTCAGACAATTTAGGCAAGGATATTCCTCTGGGAAAATGGCAGGATGTGAACAACTCCCACTGGCACTAGCAGAGACAGCACATAAAAAATGAGGGTACACACAGCCCAAAAGAAGATGCTAAGAGCAGCGAGAGGGTTGTACATACCCACAGAGAAGGTTTCAGCCATGTTAAAATATGATGGGTTATTGTTAGTATGAGGTGAGAAATTTTCCCCTTGTCAATTAATAGAAGGCCTGGAATACAGAACATGCTGACTTACATATTTTGCTGGGGAAATAATTGGAAATATTTTCTTATTGAAAAGGAGACAAGTGGATTTAAAACATGTCATGTTTTTAGATGACTAAGTTTCCTCTGTATGGAAGAAGAGTTATAAATATTGCATTTGAAAAATGCCATGTTGATAAAAAAGCTACAGTTTCACCAATATAAAATATGAATGTAAACAACATGTCTGTCAGACATGGCTGTAACATACTGCTTAACACTGCTAACTTATAATATGCACCTATTATTGTTAGTTCTCTTAATGAAAGAAAGTAAAGACACTGCATAAATTCTTGAACACATGTTTCACTTTTCCAACTGCCTTGTGCTGTAGAACATCATGCTAACAAGAAGTGATGCTAACAAGAAGCTAAAACCAGTGTAGCAAATGGGGCATTTAAATATATATAAACATACAGACATTCATATATAAATAGAAACTGGCTATTTTGGGGAAATGAATGGATCCCTAGACAGACATATTTCAGTTTAATATTACCTATATTTTCCTACATGGTAACCATTACAGTCCTGCTTAATCAGAAAAAAAAAATAATGGTTATGCTCAGTGCTAAAATGGAAAGTCAATATTCAGCTATCATCTCTTTTAGGTTCAATATGAAATTTTATCTGTCAAGCACAGGGAGCAAAAGGAATATGAATTTTGACATTTTTCCTCGGTCACTTCAAATCGAGACTTGACACCTGTATCTGCTAGCAAAAGGCGTGTGTTCATGTTCAGATCATTTCCATATAGACTGCCACCATGCAATGGCACTGACAGTGTCAGAAACCCCAAATCTCTGTTTTAACATTATAAAAAAAGCATATTTTAATACCATCTCCAAATATGTTGTACTTGCACTGTCTCAAAGAGATTATTTTTGTTCTTTCCTGCACCAAAATCCATGTTCTCTGCTGTGATTTTCAATCTCCACTCAAGTACAAAGCATCTACATCGTTATTTGCTGAGAACTGCGGCTCAATGTTGCAGCAGGGTGGCATACCTCTATCTAACCACCACATCATAAAAATGGTATTCCATTTGCACTTCACACTAAATACTGACTACAAAGTCATATGCAAGCATTAAGCTATACTCTTTCATCTGAAACGGAAACAAAAAACTAAAATGAAACTAAGGGGACTGCATAAAACAGGTTGAGATGTTAAATACTTGATGATGATTACTAAGAAGTCTGGAGGCTTGAGTATCTGATTAAACAGAGAAAGAAAAATGACCCTTTGAACTTACAACCTACTGGGGGTGGTTTCTACTGCAATAACACCCTGTTTAAACCCTATGGCTACAGTACATCTGCGGTTCACTGGCTATAATTGCAGCTTTAATACTGTAACTGTAGCAAACAAGTCCCATGGTGTATTAGACTAAACACACGAGGCATTCTGTCCTCTTGACTACAGCCTGTTTAATGGCATTTCAGGCTCCAGCACATAAGTCTACTCTTGGCCACGCACTCCCAAGCAGTTAAAGTTGGCCTGAGCTGGTTCCAGAGGAACACCGATCCAACCCAACTGGGCATTGGACAATTACTTGAGAATATCATTTAGGGTTGAAACTGATATTTATCTAGTGATTGAAATCAGTTGGGAACTCAGTTACTGTTGTGTCAGCATTATGTCTTTCCTGGAGCCTTCGGCACTGTTGGTTTGGCTTGTTCCTACACTGGGCATTTACAGCTGGGCTGACGTGGCAGCTCAAGAAGCAGCATACTGAGTGTATTTGTTTGTGTTTTTTATTATACTTCACTCTTTATCCTGGCCCCCCTCCTGAATAAAAACAAAACACAACCCACATCAGGAGAATTGAACTCACTTGGACTATCCTTTCCCTTCCTTTTCAGAAGTCTGCCCACGCTCCTCGCTTGCCATGCATCACAGGCAATAGTCCAGCCCAGACCAGGGACTCACTTTGAGCCTCTTTTGTCGAACACACTGCAATGCACAGCCTCATCTCTGTAGCTTCCCAAATAGAAATCCGTGTCTACTTACGGTGAGTGAGTGACCTATTGAAACTCTTTAAATGTGATGTTTCCTTCTGCCTTGATCAGATGTCCTGACTTTATCTCTGCTGTTAAGGACTGGCCAGTGGAACTCCTGCTGCCATGTCTCATGATGCATGTTATGTAGACCTCTGTAATCCTTCCTTTAGTGAGAGGTTTCATCTATGCAGCCCTGCCCAAAAGACCAACCTTTTAATGCCTTGAGTCTTCCTTAAATCCTGCACTTAAATGAGTCATTAGCAGTCATTAGCCTTGTCCTGACCCTCAGAGTAGGAACCAATTTTTTTTTCCAAGTACTTTTGCTTTCCTTCAGTAAAATACAAATTTTCCAGTTTTCTGACTGTATCACTTGGTCAGCGAAACCTCACAGCCCTGTTAATGCTCCTGCCTCCCACAGTTGGACATTTCTTTTACTGACTTTGTACCTTTCTTTTTTTGCATCTTCTTTCAAACCCATTTTTCAGTATTTTCTCCTATGTAGCCAGTTTATCTAAATGCAGGGTGACCCTGAATACAAAGGAGACCTGACATTTTTTCTGTGGGGTGGAGATAGGCACTGGTCTTTAAAGCAAGGCCATTCCTTTGCTTCCCCACTGTCTGTCCCTGAACCTCTGTTCCCCTGCCACCCACTCCTTTTCACAGCTCCTACTTCGTAACCATACCCTCCTATCTCCATGAAACACCTGCATCCCCATTCCCACTTCTTCCGCTGGCAAGCCCGGGGACACTGCTCTATTCCTGCAGGCACTGCAGAGGCTTGAAGGGGGCATGCTGTTTACTTGCCTCTGTGTTATGTAAAAAGTCCAAGCTCCTGACCACGAAGAAAACATAATGACTATAAGGCAAGTACATTCTTAGGGCAACTATTTGGAGGAAGAAAAAAATAATCTTGTTGTTTGGTTTTTTTTTTTAATGTAGGAGAAATGGTAGATTTTATAAATACCCAGCAGTAGCTTACATCACCAAGTAGAGTCTAGTGGGAGCTGTTTCCACGAGCTGCAGGTAGAGTGCAAACCACATACGGAGACTTATGATCTCGTACCACAACTACCAGCCAAAATAGTCACGGTCATTTCCTTAAAATATTGGAAGAGTACTTGGCACCTAATTTGGCCAAGGAAAGGAGACTGCACACGAATATTTAGACTTCCACTATATCCTCAGAATAATGTAGGTTAGAACTTTAAAAATAATATATTGCCCCTAGTAATAATAGTAATACTTCACAGGGTTGTAAGTACCTTTCAACCTAGGTTATCAAAACACTTTACAAAGGCAGTTAAGTAAGTATCATTATATCTATTCTACTCTGAGGTGACAATGACTTTGTGTCAGTTATAACTGCAGAACAATCCAATACTTATCCATTATTCAGCTTCCCAAAATAACCTGTAATTCTCTAAGCAATTCTAACAGGAAAACGAAGTTACAAACGGGGCAACTGAATGATTCATCCAACAGTGAATTTAATGGCTTATTCTCCTAACAGGCAGAATTACCACCACATTGCACTCACGGTGCAAATAATAACGGCTTGCATCTATACAGCATCTTTTGCTCTGAATGATCGCAAAGCCCTGGACAAACTCTCTGCAGTTAACAGCTGAGGACTGCCACATGGCAGCATAACGCAGCCACCTCTGGGAAGGAATGCAAATAGCATACTGAAGCAGAAAATTAAAGAAAAAAAACCACACAAACATTAGCTTATTTAAAGGAAAGCTGAAAAAGGGTGTAAATTCTCCTTAGTGTAGAAATATAGCAGAGCTCTTTTTGGTAGGCGACACGAAAGTTACGGTGAGACAATCAGTTGAAAAACTCTGTGGGGTTTCCTAAATAAACACAAAAGCCAGGGCCCCAGCAGGTGGCCAAGTTTGATATTCAAATCATTAACATTTTACATGTGGAGTTTTCATTAGGACAAGGTTACCGCATGATGGACAATCTGTATATATTTGCAGATGTGGCATGCAGGGAAGTCAAACCTGGGCAAGGAGCATAATTCACAGCAATCTCTCTGCCCGAGAATAGCTGAAGGCAATGTCCAATCAAAGTACTGTCAGTGCAGTGCTCAGCGAATAAATGAGTTGCTTTGACAGGAAATTCCAACAGCAATTTTAATTCTGATCAGGCTTCAGGAAGTGGAAAGAATAAAAACACATCAATTATAGTGACAGGAAGTTTTAAATCACATGGCAAGCAGCTGCTGCCAAAGGACATGTCTGCCAGCTTTGTTAAGAAGTATGGTATTTTGGTGCGACCAAAATTTTACACCAAAATTTTACAGGCTGACATCAGTCCCTAATTGTATGTTATCCTACTACACGGGTAAAGAAAATGACACAGTGCAGACAGCACACCGTCATTACAACAAATCAGAGAGGCCGCTTTTTTTTTTTAAATCCTGACCCAAAACAAGCATATTTATAACAACTCCAGAACACACCACCAACTAATGATATGAAGCCCATGCACGTCTACCTCAATAAAGCAGGAGATCCCAGCAGCAAGGCAGAGACCATCATTTCCTGAGTCAGCCTTAGGCTGCAGAACGATCAGCACTTTAATCATTTTACATACATTGCCTTTTTTCATTAATCCATGTTGTAAATAGTGACCACTGAGATGAATCAGTGGTGCACTGAGAGGAAGCCTGAAGAACATCTGATACCAAGTTCTTACTGTACAGTGCAGACTCAGAGTCTACTGTTATAGTTATATAGGTTAGGTCCTCAGTTACATAGGGTTAGGTGCTCTTCCATGCTCCCTGTGCAGTACTGCATCTACCATGAATGAATTCTGGGCTAGATTTCTTACGGCAGAACCTAATTAAGCTGGCCTGGGAATGGGATGGTGGGGATGGGGTGGGCAGAGGGACGAGGTCTCAGGCTAAGTTGCTGATTCTCCTCCTATGGCATGATGGTTCAAATGGCTATCACTTCAGGGCAAATCATTCAAATGGATGCAAATTGTTCTGGCCTCACTTTCAGGTACACTGAAGCTGTTTTATACAGCACTGGGACTGGAGAAGGGCGTTACAGCTAATGTAAATGTGATTTATAGCCTGACACAATGCTGTAAAGCAGCCCAGCTGTACAGGGGATTTAGATCCCCATAGTAAAACCTTGATCTCACTTTTGTCAATGAGATTTTGTAATTGGCTTCAGCGAGTATTTCTGCCCTGGAGTCCAAGAAGGGAATGGCTATGGCTAGCTACATGACAGATGCCTACAGAAGTTTAGTCAGATACGGCAAGTGCCATTCAACGCAAAGTGACCAAAGAAGTGTGTTGAACTGCCAAACAGTGATTGACTCATATCCTACATGGATAATTGGTTTATATCCTCCACAACTGAATTACATCCTCTGCTACACAGCTTCCTGGCCTGCCTAACTCCTGCTGTCCCTTCACTGAAATGACCAAGAGTGTCAAAGGGCTTAGAGCTGAAGACTATGTTTTTCAGATGGGTGGGTAAGTATAGGAGAGAAAAAATTGACCTCAGAAAAGGAGGTGCTCATGAGTTTTGCTAATCACATGGACACAGATAGGATAGTATTTTTTAAACTGCAGAAAAAAATACTCAACCAAAAGTGACAGAAGTATTTATTCAGATTTAGCAAAGGTCACCAAAAACGGTGTCATTTTGACAATACTGGCAAGCTTTGCATACAGTTTTCCTTTTCAAAGAGAAAATTTTTCAATAAAAAGACTACTGGAGGAAAGATTTAAACTAATTCTACATAGAATTTTTCATTATGTCTTTGGAGACAGTGTGAATATTGGATTCCAAAACAAAGAAAAAAAACCTGTCAAGATAAGACATGATACATCTTTTTATTTCATTTTAACTTCTACTTAAAGAGTAAATGAAGCAAAAACATAAAAGTGCTCATAGTTTCCTGCATAATTATCCACATTCAAATCTCTCCTCAGGAGAGATTCTGTGGGCTTTGATCCAGGGATTTTCAAGCATTTAAGGAAGATACAGGAGCCAAATCTCATATTTCTTCTGAAGAAAATATGGTATAATTTCCTTACGCTTTTAAGGACATTCCATACACGGACAATCTGGCCTGAAGCCAGAGACAAAGAAAAATACAGGCAGACTTCTTAAATGTCCATTATTTTTGTATGTCTGTTTTTATTATTTTTTATCTTGATAAGATTCTCTTTATATTCAGTGTTTCCAATCCAAGAACACTTAAAGGATATCTATAGTATATCTTACTAATTGTCCATATATTTCATCAAAATTACCCTATTTCACCCTAAAATGACATGTCAGTCTATGTACATGCAGATATATATCTTTTCCAATGATTGTGCAATATTTCAACTGCAAAGCTATGAAATAATGCACCAAAAATCACTTAACTCTCATCGCATGCTGCTGCCTTGCAACAATACCTATGGCAGTGACAGTAAACTTAGAAGAGCATGAGAAACCCATCTTTAAAGCATAGCGCTGAGTCCTAAGGCACTTCTAAAGTAAGCAAAGAAAAAGAAACAGACATTTGCATATGCAGACAGGTATTTAAAATACCTCCTAATGACCACTCTAGCACTAAATCACTTTGTGCTTCAATAAGTTCCTAAAATGGGCGAAAGAGTGAGTGGCACAGGTTTCCTGTTTCTGTTTCCCAGTATCGTCCTGCCAACAGTTACTATGATCATATGTGCACAGATTTGCTTCCGAAATCCAGCACTGGCCCAAATCATCTAGAAGTTTCCCATTCAGGTCACCTAGAAGTGTACCTTGAAGGACAAGCATCTCCTATGGCACATTCTTGGATGTGTATCTTGGCTGTACCTTGACTACCTACCACAATGTTCTTACCAGCACCATTTTATGCAATGCCCTTATTCCGCATAAGGACTGTGGCAGGCTGGGTTGCACTTTATCCTTCAGCCGAACTGAGAAGGCTCCCCTGTTTCAAGCTAAACACATTCTTCAATCCTTAGTGTTGCTGTGGCAGTTCCATGTGCCAATAAAACCTGCTATAAACCAGACTCTCATGCATATTCCTCCTGTGTTAATTAGCCACTTTGTGCAAAGTATCTACAAACCATGGAAATAAATCTTTGGTTTCAGTGGTTTTACTTCTTTCCTGCTTGATTTCTTCTCTCTCTGCTCTTAACAGCAAGACTACAACCAACACCTGGACTCCAACACTTTCTTATGGCCCTGCCTTTCTGCTTATGCCTGCAAAGGACCCACTGGTCCACTGTCAATATTATCAGTGCGTCATGGGCATACGCAGCTGAAACTCAACCCTTGTAGTCCCAAGCCTTAGTCCTTCTCAGGTTTCTTTTACTTTGTTCCCAACACTGCTTGCCAAAGTAACTCCAGAAACAATAATGTTTTACAGCTGGAGACCAGAGGAATATAGACAGGACCCTCAAAGCCTGACCACTTGACAACATTAACCAAAGGCAACGAGCAGCACTGATTTACCAGGAGGTGAGTTATAGAGCCTTTGATGTCCTGACTGATACTGCTTAGTGAAGTGCACACCCCCATGTTGCATGATGAAATTATGACCTTACGGCTGTATGACCTTCCCTTCATCTGGCTCTGCCCACCTCCAGAGACAGACTTCCCATGCTGGGATGCACAGGGTGGCAGTCCTGAGACTGCTACCTTCACTCCCAGCCTAAATCAGGGTTGTTCTCATTTACACTGTGCAGTATCTACTCCACCAGCTGACAACAGACCCCCCAAGACAGAACATGACCAGATACTCAGCTGCTGGTACATTTAGTCCAAGAGCTCTCTGTGTTGACTGACAGAAGCCTTACCTTCTCTGAAGGGTACACTGCAGCTGATCAGACCAAGTTTATTTCTCATTTACTCTGAAGAGCAAAACTGCAGTGGACACTGCAGTCAGAGCATCTGGAATCAGGAGCAATGCAACAATATGACTCATTAATCCGTGGTCAGACTTCTTCCAGTGCAGGATGTCAGCTCCTCATATCCTCTCCCTCTGCCACCTCCAGGAGCATCCTCTTAATTTCTTAGGAAAATACAAATTTATCTTTGTGGTTTGCAGGACCTCCTCTTCATTATTTCTTCATTCTTTACAATCTATTATTCATCCGCCTGCTTGTTCTATTCATCTTGATTTCTTGTCCATCCCTATCACCAGGAGTTATTCTTTAGCTTTTGATGTTCCCGCATCTCTTCAGCTCTTTGTTATCCCACCAAGTGTCAAATGTCATCCTTTTCAGTATTTTCTCCAAAGACTTCTTCTGATTTAGCTTATGACTGGTCCTCTCCTGTATCATTTTGTTTCTTCATCAATCGGGGAACAACACATATGGTGATTTACTGTTGTAATTACTATTGGCTAATCCTTGGAAAACTGTGTTAAAGTTCACAGGTGGATTCAAAAACTGAAATCCCTCCCCCCAAGAAAAAGATCTCATCTCCAGATAACCACTGGTTATTGGTTTTCCAGCTGATACACTGAAGGTTCACCTCCTGGAAAGCCTCTCCTCTTAGTCACCTTCCAATGAAGCCATATAAAGGGCTCTCCCCACCTCAGTGAGATGGTCAATGATATAAAAGGGTGATGCTGGCACATGGTGATTTTGTAACCAGTTTACTATCCAATTCCTCACAACCATTAGAACAAGAGGAATCATTTACGGAGAAGCCTTTCAACATTCATCTAAGTTTTTCCGGTCTCTGCAAAACCACTGAAAATTTGTAGACTCCATTGCTGAGAATTCTCCAGGGATCATGCTACTCCCTGTAGAGATGCGAGTTCTTCCTAAGTCCTGTTCCTTTGGTCCAAGCCATCTTGCTTCATTCATTCCTTCCCTGGGGAACTTGTTCAAGATTCTTGCACAACTGAGCTCTCACCATCCAAAGGACCACAAAAAGACAGCTCTGTATTTCAGTTTGTCCATAACCAGACTTATGATTTTGAAAAGCAAGTGCCTAAATAAATCAATAGCTCACCTCTTTTAGCAAGACCTTGTTTCTCGGCAGAAGAAACATTGACTGAACGCAGCTTGCAGGAAAGGAAGACAGGTCACTGACCTTTTTAAAGACCCTGCATGAAAGCCCCACCAGCACAAGAGATTCAGAGGACTAGAATTCTACCAACTCTAATCAGCCACGGGAATGACCCAGCTTGTTGCAGTGTCTCAGCATGTCTCATAAAATGCACTGAAACATTTGCTAACAGGACTATCTGCATGTTATTGTTCATTTTTATTACAGCAGCAGTAGGAGTGCCCATCAATATCAGGACCTTGTGCCTGGTACAGATGTCAGTTGTCAGTGTGTTAACCAAAGGAGACCAGATTATTCAACTTCGTACTCCCAATATAAACAGTCAAATAACAAGACCCTTTCATGTCGATGTGCCATTTGTACAGACAAGTGCTCAGCAGCATGGGTCATAAAAGCTAGTCCACAAGGACTGTTTCTGGGAAAAAAAAATAAAAAATTCTGAAACTTATTTTAAGATTCATATCTATGCATTCATGCATGTGTATTTAACCATATACATAATTCACTTAAGTTTAAGAGACCTGCTTTTAAATACTTCACCACTGTGTCATACCATGGAAACTACCTCAGGGCTACTAGGAAGGGGGTTCAAACATCCCTCATATAAAACACATCATTATGCATTAGAGGAAACTTCATTCACCAGAGAAGAATGGCACACCAGCTGGAGGTGAACACCATAAACCACATAAAGTTTTAATTAAATTCATTAAAAATTCTTTGTCTCTCACTGTGTTTGGAGGCAGATAGAAGTCTTTAACAATGGCCAGCACACAATCAGGTTTGTCAAAACTAATAATAATACAAAAGCATTTGCTTACCCTGGGACATTTTGAAAAAGTCTGAGCAAGTGTATTATTTTTAATATGGAGCATTTATAAATTATTGCAAGATGTGGCCAGTCTTGGAGCAGAGTTGCTGTTTCTATTGTTCATTGGATTGAGAAAAGGTGTTAATAATAAAAGGCACATTTTTAGCAGTTGACAAAGTGGATCAACCTGGAATATATATATTTAGTAGGGCCTGTTGTGATAGGACAAGGGGTAATAGCTTTAAACTAAAAGAGGGTAGATTTAGACTAGATATAAGGAAGAAATTTTTTACAATGAGGGTGGTGAAACACTGGCACAGGTTGCCCAGAGAGGTGGTAGGTGCCCCATCCCTGGAAACATTCAAGGTCAGGCTGGACAGGGCTCTGAGCAACCTGACCTAGTTGAAGATGTCCTTGGTTATTGCGGGGGGGGTTGGACTAGATGACCTTTAAAGGTCCCTTCCAACCCAAATTATTCCATGATATATAAAACCATTTTTCATGACCAGTATTTCTTTACGGCATGTCTTCTATATCCTGTACTGGTAAGTATGATATGATATTATTACATTTATTATTATTATTACATTATTATGATATGATACTATTACATTTCTTGCCCTTCAGAATTTGTAGTCTATCAGGAAAGCAGGGTACAACAAATGAACGTTACAGCACCAGACCTCCTCCTGAAAACACATACATGCCTGATGTCAGACAATCAAATATGCCAGGGGACTAATCACCAGCACAGAGCATGCATAAATATTTGCAGGATTAAGCCTACTAACCAGGGTAAAAGAGGATAGCTATGTGGTTGCTTAGCTCTTATGTAAATGACTTTGTTTTTCAAAGCTGAAAAGCCTTGCAAAATACTTTTATGTTTAATCAAATCCAAATAAAATGATTCTACAATGTACTGAAGGGCTTCACATGATGAGTCAGTGACAATGTCAGCTATTTAGACTCATGGCAAGCACTTAATTTTGGTCCCAGTCCAGGTCCCATTGAAGTCAGTGGGAGTCCTTTCCCTGATTGCAACATGAGCCTTTGTTACTAAATTATCTCAAGCCGATGAACTGTGAAACAGAGAAGTTACTTTTACTAACCATTCCTAATCCAGACTTATTAAGGATAATTGTAAACTAGTACTAACTAATTCAGTAATTAGGTCTGAAAACATACTCACTGCATAGCTAATACATAAGGGTTGGGTATTCATTTTTCATGGTTCATCAGACACTCTGATACAAGAAACATCACAGGTCAAATGCACAGTCCCACTACCTATGTGATATATTCCCCACTCTACACCTCAGCAAACAGACTTGTGGTTTTGTCCATTTCATAGTCATGGTGCTATAAATTTTAGATTTAAATCTGTATCTGTTTGATGTTCAGTGCTCTTTGGGGCAAGGAATCTGACGGGCTTTAGTTCTACCTTTACTGTAAGGCATATGCCTTGAGCAAAATGTGACAGAAACATGCATTTGAGCAACCATACAATACAAAAATTAGCTTGGTGGATCAAAATCAATGTTAGCACATGAAGTGTAGTATTGAGTCTACGCAATAAAATATTCTGACTAGTATGAAAACACTATTTAATTGAAGAAACGAAAGAGCAAAGTAATTTTTCTGTTTTTTTCTCTGTCCTATTGCCTTTAAGTATCAGCTGTAGAAGTGCTGTCCTCAATTACATAGGTTTCAGAGGAAAATAAGATGCCTGCTTTCTCAGTTTCCTTTCACACAGGCACAACAAGCAACTTCAAAGGAGAATAGCTAAGAGATGAAGGAGCTGAAGAAACAGCAGTAACAATAGTCCCAGAACTTTTCCAGGGGTTGACAGAAGAACACTGCATAACCCATTTGCCCATATTCCCATCACAAAATGATGGGAATTATCTCATCTAACCTCAATCATCTAAAAATGAAGCTTATAATTTAAATGTATTGGCTAAGTCCTGTAGGCAATGGAGAAAGGCACAAATAGAAGGTAATTCTTTCAGTGGTATGATAAATGCAATAGGTACGGTAAATTGCCTTCTGGAAGGGTCTGTCTCACTCTTTGGACCATACAAAGTCTACACAAAAAGGCTAGGCCCCTTAAGGTGGAGCTATTGCATGTGATTACACTGAAATACTGAAGTATATCTCAACAAGGATGTAACTAGTTAGCTTGGGTACTAGCATCAGTCATGCTGCCAGATCAGGTAGCTCTGTGACAGCTAAAAATCCTAGTAAATTTGGCTGCTGTGAGTTCACTTAGTTCATGTTTAAACTGTTAGTGGTCTCCACTATGGGTAAATGAAGAGATATACCTATGTCTCTGCAGTGACTGTAACTCTGTGCTTTGCTCTGAATTACACGTATAGATTGTAACAAAGATAAGACTCCTAACATTCACCCCATTGTTCTGTCCCCAAGGCTATCGTTTGCCAGGTGGTGAGATCTTGTAGTGGTCAGCTTTATATATGCATCTACAAGTATCCGTACATCTATAGATACAATATAGATAGATAATATATTACCTAAACATTGTATCTATAGCTATACCTATAGGTAAATAGTTAAGTAACTATATAAATAAATCTACAAGTTTTTAGCACAGTTCAGTTGATAGACTACAGAGACAAAAAGAGAAAAGGGAGACCCGATTTATCTCCTGTTCACTCTCTGCCTCCATAATGTTATAACCTCGGAATCGCAGGACAGATACCTCCCAAGCATACAGTATCAGCAGTGCACTCGCGCCTGCACAATCAACCTTAACTCTGTCAAAGGCCGCCTTGAAAATAGAAGCTCACTTTGTTCACTGGACACCTTTTCATGACTGCACAACTGAGACCCAGATGTCAAATTTATTGCATCTTAGCTTAAACAGCAATTCTTACACCCTTAAAATGTATGCAAACACTTCAGTGCGTAACTCCTAGGAATCCTGCCTGTTTGGAAATCCACAGCCCTGAATCCAAGCTTTCCACATTACCCAATGTAGCAAAGACCAAAATGCAGACAAGAAAAGATCCTTATTCCTGATCAGTCTGAACTGTAAGCATGTTATATCACACCCAGTTCACATCTGGATCAAATCAAGTAGTTCCATTGGCCTGGAAACTTGGGCACAGACTGAAGGACAGTCTGGGCTAGGGTCCATATCCCGCCTCACAGGGCTGTGCTGGGTTCAGCTTTCTTGGCCTCAACCAACTCTCCAAGTGAATCCCAGCACATCTCACACTCACAGGTAAGAAGTCTGTGACATGCACGCAAGAAGAATTCATGCTGTCTCATCGTATAAGATGATGATAGCTACCACAGTACACTGTGAGCCTGACAAGAAGCAATATGGGTATAACTGACTGCTCCAAGAGATTTTAACATAGGAGGTAAGATGACCCAATCCATACCATTTGGCACAGGCATCACAGACCATTCTCTGGGATCACTGCCAGAAATAGTGTACACCGCCTGTGTAGTTGACCTGACAAGAACCAAGCTCCTACCTCTGGTCTAGGCAAGCATTTACCACTTCTCAGCATCCTCAGCAATGGATCTCCAAGGTAAGGAATCTATCACTAGATTTTCTATCACCAGAAAACACAAGAGGAACCCAAATTAGCCAATAACTTTAAAACAGCGTCTCATATCCATAAATGCCAAGGTAAGACAGGATGGCTGCTCTAGATATCCAGAAACAAATCAGTCCTATGTCATGATGATAATGAACATTCAGCTAGCATATTAACGCTATGCTTCTGGTGCCTGGTCCAACAAATAACTTACCCCAGATCACCCAACACTTTACTGGTTAAAGCATTAAAGTGTACTCTTTGCTGGGTGAAAAACTGGCTGGATGGATGAGCCCAAAGGGTTGTGGTGAATGGAGTTAAATCCATTTGGTGGCAGGTCACAAGTGGTCCCCAGGGCTCAGTATTGGGGCCGGTTCTGTTTAATATCTTTATCAATGATCTGGATGAGGAGATTGAGTGCACCCTCAGTAAGTCTGCAGACGACGCCAAGTTGAGAGGGAGGGTTGATCTACTCGAGGGTAGGAAGGCTCTACAGAGGGATCTGGACAGGCTGGATCGATGGGCTGAAGCCAATTGTATGAAGTTCAACATGGCCAAGTGCTGGGTCCTGCACTTCGGTCACAAGAACCCCATGCAGCGCTACAGGTTTGGGGAAGAGTTGCCGGAAAGCTGCCCAGCAGAAAAAGACCTGGGGGTGCTGGTTGACAGCTTGCTGAATATGAGCCAGCAGTGTGCCCAGGTGGCCAAGAAGGCCAACGGCATCCTGGCCTGTATCAGAAATAGTGTGGCCAGCAGGAGCAGGGAGGTGAGTGTTCCCCTGTACTCGGCACTGGTGAGGCCGCACCTCGAGTGCTGTGTTCAGTTTTGGGCCCCTCACTACAGGAAAGACATGGAGGTGCTGGAGCGTGTCCAGAGAAGGGCAACCAAGTTGGTGAGGGGCCTGGAGCACAAGTCTTATGAGGAGCAGCTGAGGGAACTTGGGTGGTTTAGTCTGGAGAAAAGGAGGCTGAGGGGAGACCTTATCGCTCTCTACAACTACGTGAAGGGGGGTTGTAGTGAGGTGGGTGCTGGTCTCTTCTGCCAGGTGGCTGGAGATAGAACAAGAGGAAATGGCCTGAAGTTGTGGCAAGGGAGGTTTAGGTTGGATATTAGGAAAAATTTCTTTACTGAAAGGGTTGTCAGGTATTGGAACAGGCTGCCCAGGGAAGTGGTTGAGTCACCATCCCTGGAGATATTCAAAAAGCGAGTAGACAGGGTACTCCATAATGTGGTTTAGTGGGCATGGTTAATGGTTGGACTCGATGATCTTGAAGGTCTTTTCCAACCTAAATGATTCTATGATTTGCCTATTGGGCAAAGCAAAGACTTAATCCCAGGCATGTCATACAAGAAACATCTGAATTTTGGCTACTAAGCTACCAATGTTTCTAAATACATGTATGAATCAGGTGTAGGTGGCAAGGTTTTGGTAGTGGGGGCACTACAGGGGTGGCTTCTATGAGAAGAGACCAGGGGCTGCCCTGTGCCAGACACAGATGGTTCCATAGCAGACCCACTGCAGGACACAGCTGAGCCCATCAGCCATGCTGTTGGTGCCTCTGGGAAAACATATTTAAGAAAGGGCAAAACACCACATGGCAGAGAGAGGAATGAGGAAAAACAAGTGTGAGAAACAACCCTGCGAGGACCAAGGTGAGAAAGAAAGGGGGGAAGGAGGTGCTCCAGAGGCCAGAGCAGATATTCCCCTGCAGACTATGGAGAGACCATGGTGGAACAGTTACTTCCCTGCAGCCCATGGAGAGGACCATGCCGGAGCAGATATCCACACTGTAGCCCATGAAGGACCCCATGCTGGAGCATGTGGATATTTCCTAAAGGAACTGTGGCCCTTGTAGAGGCCATGTTGGAGCAGGTTTGTCCTGAAGGACTGCAGCCCATGGAGAAAACCCATGCTGGAGCAGGGGAAAAGTGTGAGGAGGAAGGAGCAGCAGAGAAGATCTGCTATGGACTGATAATTACCCCCCATACCCATCCCCCTGAGGCACTTGGCTGGAGGGGAGGTAGAGGAGTTGGGAATGAAGGAGTGAAGTTGAGCCCAGGAAAAAGGAGAGGAGCAAAGGTATTATTTAAATTTTGTCTTTGTTTCTCATGATCCAAATCTATTTTAATTGGC
Organism: Haliaeetus leucocephalus; assembly: GCF_000737465.1. Lineage (NCBI taxonomy): Eukaryota > Metazoa > Chordata > Aves > Accipitriformes > Accipitridae > Haliaeetus > Haliaeetus leucocephalus. The sequence goes on from NW_010972436.1 coordinate 2,781,449, forward strand.
AGTAAACTAAATTAATTTTCCCCAAGCTGAGTCTGTTTTGCCCAGGATGGTAACTGGTAAGTGATCCCCCATCCTTATTTCAACCCATGAGCTTTATCATCTTATTTTCTCCCCCATCCTGTTCAGGAAGGGGGAGTGAGAGAGTGGCTGGGTGGGCAACCAAAGTCAACCCACCACAATGTATATGTCCCCCGGCTTCCATTTGTGAAGACAATAGGTCAAGGCAATTTTGAGACTCCACTCTGGAAGGTGGGTTTGCGCTGTGTTTTCAACCTGCACATTATCTGTGATGCAGCATCAGCGCATGGAGTTCTTCACGCAGTCACAGGCAAAATCTTCAGTGCTTTCTGTGTTTCATAGAAGATGAGTGTTTGTTTTGAGCATGTTGTTGCTGAGTAACTAACTGGAGGGAGACAGTAAGACCTGAACGTCTGTGTGGAGATGACAAGAAATGAGATATGAAACAACCATGTTTAAGGGCTAAAATTTCAAAAAGTCTCCAGCTCCGCAGTTGGGGCCAGACCTTCAGAAAAAGTTCAGCTCCAAACCAAGTACTGAGATCTGAAAGAGTTGTCAAAACCCAGCAGCTGCTACTGAGACCAGTGAGGCTATTCATAAGTGCAGGGATCTGCTTGTGCCCAACTTAGAGGAGCTGGACCCATTCTGAGCTCTGATGTGGCAAACTTTAGAAGGCAAGCGGGGTGAGGAAAATAAAAAAAGAAAAGAGTATCCACAGCAACAACATGCAATTATAGACTTAAAATAAGTGTGAAGCTTCATGGCTCAAGTGCGACACATTTTACAAGAATAATTACTATTCTCTCACTTCCAGTAGGCCTTCAGTAGGGCATTAACTTGAAGGAAGAGTGACCACTGTTTTGGAGGTTTATGACTAGGACATACAACTGAATTAACTGTGTCTCAGAGTGAATTTATGCTAAGTTTATTTAAAATAAGATAGATGGGCAAGTGGCTGCCAGGGTCTGGTTGAAAAGTGACATTATTTGTGGAGACAGTCTATTGTATTGCAGCAAAAGAGAATTCCATCTTCTATTAATAGTGGCCAGTGGGAATTCACACTGAGACTTCTACTTCACTGACATATCCATTTCATTACAAGTTTCTTCATCCAGATCCTTTCTTCAGTTTTCATAGTAACTCTTAGTGTGTGTGTGTGAGCGAGCAAAAGGATTCTCTGGAAAGGATCCAGCTACTACTGATTTTGAAGGAGGGATTCTTAAGTACTTCAGAGGAGATCTACAATTCGTCATTGTAATACATAAAACATGGCTTTACACAACCTTGGGAGCAGCTCTTGGGAGGGAGAAGGGGGGCTCAGGGTTGCCATTGGAAGGCTCTGCCCAGGTGCTTGGGTCAGGCTGTGAAGATACACTTGGTGAACAAAGACCCAGCTTGGGGTGCATCCCCATTCATCTTTATGGCGGGTAATAACGTGGGGTGTGGCAAACCCTCTTCATTCTACCCAACCCAGCCACTTGGCTCCTTCTCCAGTTAGTCTGAGGGCAAGCAGCTGACACTCCTCTACCCCAGGCAGGTGGCCTCTCCTATGGAAATGAGCCAATTAAAGGAGACTATAGAGGGGCACAATTGGCCAGCTTCTTAAACTGTGGCTCAGCTATAGAATTGAAGATAGAGAGGTGATGAACAGGAGAATTTTCAGCTGCATCATTTTTGACCCAGTACATTAGTAGTGTGAGTTAAAACAGAGGGGATTTTGGCATGTGAATCTTTTTCCTTTCTTTGAGTCACAAGTGCCAAGAAACAAATTGAGAAGTGTGAAGTAACAGAGCAGTGTTTTTTTTCTGTACATCTTTTTAACACTACTAATCAAAGGCTTTCCACATTATGGCCCGTGTCTATTACAGCCCTGATTTTGTATCTACTTAGAGGATTAGAAAGATTAAGTGCTAATTAGAGCACTGAGGATTAATAACTGCTACTTCTGCAACGCACATTCTTCTTAATCTTGTCTTTAATTCCAGCAGAGATTGGTCCATGCTACAAAGCCAGAGTTTGCCAAAGATTACTAAAGATGTAATAGAAGGTGCTGAATATTTGTTTTCTTGTATATACTGAATAGGCATCATCCATTAGGCTAAAGAAGGAATTATAGGGATGGTAGGAAAAAGCATGTTTTGTTTCTGAAGAAAACGAAAAGCTGTGTCTTCATTGTACCATTGGAAGCACTGCTAACCCAGCTTTCCCCCTTTTTACATTTTCATATCTATAACTTCTAATTTGAGCATTGTTAATTCAAAGTATATTCAAATACTACTGAAATGATACATATGGTAAAGTGAGAACTAGGAATATGTGAAAATGGCAAATAGAGAAAAATTGGCCACTGCCTTTTCACTGACTTGACTGGGGAAATCATGGTGCTGTTCATTAGTGGGATAGTTTCCTTCTGTTCTCATGTTAAAGCTCAGTTGTAACATACTGATAGTCATATATTTGCAAATAAGTTTAGAACTATTTCGTTACTTGAAGGGAACGCATAAATCAGCTCAATACAGCCATTGTTCATGTGTAAAACATGGCTAGGATCTTTTCCAGAGAGGAAAGACTTAGAGGAAGGTTTTCATTTCCAGCCAACAAAGGATTTAATTTGCACACAGGTGTTACAGGGCTTGTCTCCGAATTCATGGATCACTGCTAGTTTCAGATGTCAGGACACAAAGATGGGTCAAAGGCACTGTGAGATGACTTGCAGCTAGTTTAAAGGAGTTTGAGGTCAAGGCTGCTAATGTCAGAGCTCTCATTTTCCACCAAGTGACACCAGATGTACCAGGATCTCATTCAATTACGTATTTCCCACTGCAACTAAAAGAGCAGGCTGGGTTCTGCACAAGGGGGCTGACTACAACATTTTTTGTTTTATTCTAGGATAGAGTAGCCTCTCATCTCTTGGGTGGAGGATGGGATCCACTTGCTCAAAAGCACAGAGCAAGGATCATCCATTAGGATCAAGCAGGATCTGCAAGGAGGGGAGGTAGAGCATGGTCCTTCTCCATGCTGTCTGCAGAGGCTTTGAAGCAGTATTACTTCCATGAAAAGAATGACAGTTGCACAACAGTCCCTCTGAGGCAGACACAGCCTAAAAACTGGTTCCTCATTTCATTGAGAAGGCAGTTAACCTTTTGGGTTTGTTCCTCATCTTCTGGAGCCTGAATGGTTTAGAGAAGGTGTAGGCACAGCTGTGACAAGGCTGTTGTTCTCCCTCCAGCCTTGTAAAGAATTATTAGGTGTGTTTCCTGGGCTTGCATTTAATGCAGAGGTACCTTGTGCAAGAAGGCCTGGGCCTCTTTGGAACAGAAACTCCCAGGCATGTGGGCCTGGTTTTCAGGACACCTTCCCAGGATTTTGTTAAGATTGTGGAGGAGCTGCAAAGAGTCAAATTACTCTGTCCCTGTGTAATGAAATGATCAGGGACAAAGTCCAAGATCCCTAAAGAGTTTTCCTTCCTCAGACCTCCTACTGTGTGTGACCAGAGCCAATCTTCTCTCTGTTAAATCAGTTCTTAGTAGATAATTCCCAGAGAATTACTGATGCTTAATAAATTCTCCAATCTGCCCATTCAAAACAGTTTAACGTTAAGAGGGCTCTCTGCTGAAAACTATATGAAAACCATCTTCAGTGTAAGAAAAACCCTTCTCCAGAAGTCTTTAGAGAAGACCTGGGAGGAGAGACAGGGAATGGGAGCAAATATTGCAGCAGTGATCACTGATAAATATACCAGCTGACTGTGGATGTAACAGGCCACCTTTTAGAAATGGAGTGGGACTGTCCTACAGAAATCCTATTTTAGCCTATGTGTGCAACATATTTCAGGAGATTAGACATCTGATGTCTCCTCCTGCGCCCAAACACCAAAATGTGCATGACCACAGACTACGGCCTCTTCATTCTTCCTCACAGAAGAAACCCTTGTCAGTGTCAAATACATTATTCTGCACAACAAAACCCACAGAAACACATTTTCCAAAGCCAAGCCCTTATCCTAATTCTGTACTACATAAAATTAACATGAGCCAGCTGGTGAAGAAAGCCTTTAGCAGTATACACCTAACATCTGTAGCTTGCTAAGAGTGGAACACAGACCCACCACAGCTGGTACCTGCCTGATGTGGCTGTCCTGGAGAATATGTATTTTAACAAGCCGTACTTTACTAAGTGTACTTCAAGAAGGGATTGGCAAGAACAAGGGATTGCAGCTGATTTCACTTCTGTATTATTCCCCTGGATTTTTGTCATAATACCTATAACTGAGTTTTTAAGGCTTTTTTTTAAAACATTTCTAGATAATATCATTCTTTCCAACTTTTTATATCATAGCTTGGTGTCTTCTCAGACTCCCTTCATCAGCACTTACATTCATACAGCTTTTCAGTCACACAACTCAAGCATCTTCTATTAAGTATAATTCTTGCCTCAGACAAAAGATCAGGTGAGTGGTTTTCTACAGCTCACACCAGCATCCCTCCCTCACCTCCAGCATCCCTTAGGCACGACGCATCGGTTCATGGCTTCGCCACCAGAGGGAGCTGCCTGAATGCCTTTGAGAGATTTTAATGCCCAATTGAAATTTAAATAAATAAATAAATAAACATTCCACCTTTGAAATCTTGTTATTTAGAAAAGGGGATGTAGTTGTGACAGACATAAAAGGGAATTATTGAAAGACTGTTATACAGTGCAATGCCTCGGACCTTTGCTCCGCTTCGTTCTAGTCTCATCCAATCTTGTACAGTCTGGTACAACAGTACAAAATAAGCTTTGTTGATTTAATCAAACAAAGCAGTCTTGAATTAGGGTGTTTATGCCAGCTATTGAGATCCACAGTATGACTGTGATGGACTGAGGTTTGAGAATAAAAGGCAAACTAGATTTTTATAGCTAACTAAGAACACTCAGTGATACATCACACTGCCTAGGATAGACCACGTTTCTTACAAAATTAGTGCCCATCAGTACTAATACTAAGGCTCTGTCTCTTTAAAAACCGAACTTCTGCTTCAACACTGATTCATCTTTAGTTGTCTCCTCTTTTTAGTAGTAATTTCTATCCCAGTTGTGCTCTACTTTCCAACACCACCTTTTGTTTACAGAAAAGGGTCCCTGCTTTCCCCCAGTTATGCCTAATGCCTTTCCATCACACATATTTTCATGTATCCTGACACATATGTCACATGCATGGCGATGCACAAACGTGCATCTGCATTTCCCATTAAATGAGGGATTCAAAGCTATACTCGGGTCCAGACTTGTCTTATCCTCTTCAGACTGGAGCTGAGCTCTAGGATTCTCTGGAAGGGAAAAGCCAAAGTAAGCTATTTAACTTAACCCCCAGCTTCTGATCCATGAGCGCTAGACAGATTGAGCATGGGAAAGCTCAAGTATGGTCTTGCTTAGTTCTGGGACTGGCTTTTCTTAAGTACAGCATGCATTCACAAAGCTAGAGCTGAGCTACAGCCAGACACGGGAAGGCACAGCAGGCCTGGTGCAGAATTTGCTGTGCTAGAGGTCTGCTGCACATTATCTTAGGGGACAGGCAGAGCCAGAGCTCCACACTGATTAAACCTGGAAATCTCAGCCCCTAACATTCAAAGTAAAAATAACTTTATCTGTGGATTTTATCATGGAAATTCCACAGGCCTGACTTGTTTTGACAGCACTGGGGCTTGTTAGCCCTAGTCACAGGTAACTCCTCATCCAATTACCAAAACACGAAGTAGGACACAGTCCTCACATGGTGTCAGTGTATGACGCTTTTAGGCATACACAGTTTACTCAGTAATGAGAAACCCACATTAATATGCCTACATATTAGCAGGAGAGCATCTCAAGAGCAGCACAAAGGAATTCCAGCCGGTAAGTCAGCTTCAATAGGGGCCCAACTCAAACGCAAACACACACAGCATGGGGAATAAACAAGAAGAGTTAGAGATGTGCACACGCCTTCAGGACTATGGCCTTACTGGCATCACAGAGATGTGGTGGGATGGCTCCTATGACTGGAGTGTTGGAATGGAAGGATACAGGCTCTTTAGAAAGGACAGGCAGGGGAGATGAGGAGGGAGTGTTGTCCTCTATGTCAATGGCCAGCTGGAGTGCATGGAGCTCCGCCTGGGGATGAAAGAGGAGCTGACTGAGAGCCTATGGGTCAGGATTAAACGGAGGGCAGGGCCAGGTGACATTATAGTGGGGGTCTGCTACAGGCCACCCGACCAGGAAGACTAACCGGATGAGGCCCTCTATAGACAGATAGGAGCAGCCTCACATTCACAAGCCCTGGTCCTCATGGGGGATGTCAACCACCCTGATATTTGTTGAAGGGACAACACAGCAGGACATAAGCAATCCAGGCAATTCCTGGAATGCATTGATGAC
>NW_010972436.1:2788355-2829751 GCF_000737465.1 Haliaeetus leucocephalus
GAAAGCTAAATCCCCAATAGAATTAAATCTGGCCAGGGACGTCAAGGGCAACAAGAAAAGCTTCTACAGGTATGTCAATGATAAAAGGAAGACTAGGGAAAACTCCAGACTAGGACACTCCCTCTCCAGAAGGAAACGGGAGACCTGGTTACCCGGGACATGGAGAAGGCTGAGGTACTTAATGACTTTTTTGCCTCAGTCTTCACCAGCAAGTGCTCCAGCCACACTGCCCAAGTAGCAGAAGGCAAAGGCAGGGACTGAGAGAACCAAAAACCACCCACTGTAGGAGAAGAGCAGGTTCGAGACCATCTAAGGAACCTGAAGGTGCACAAGTCCATGGCACCTGACGAGATGTATGCATGGGTTCTGAGGGAACTGGCAGATGAAGTGGCTAAGCCACTATCCATCATGTTTGAGAAGTTGTGGCAGTCCGGGGAAGTTCCCACTGACTGGAAAAGGGGAAACATAACCCCCAATTTTAAGAAGGGAAACAAGGAAGACTCAGAGAACTACAGGCCAGTCAGTCTCACCTCTGTGCTTGGCAAGATCACAGAGCAGATCCTCCAGGAGACTATGCTATGGAAAATAAGGAGGTGATTGGTGGCAGCCAACATGGCTTCACTAAGGGCAAATCATGCCTGACAAATCTGGTGGCCTTCTACAACAGGGTTCCAGCGTTGGTGGACAAGGGAAGAGCTATGGACGTCATCTACCTGGACTTGTCCAAAGCATGTGACACCATCCCACATAACATCCATGTCTCTAAATTGGAGAGACATGGATTTGACAGATGGACCACTTGGTGGATAAGGAATTGGCTGGATGGTCACACTCAAAGAGTTACGGTCAACAGCTCGATGTCCAAATGGAGAGCAGTGACAAGTGGCGTTCCTCAGGGGTCGATATTGGGACCGATGCATTTTAATATCTTTGTCAGTGACCCAGACAGTGGGATTGAGTGCACCCTCAGCAAGTTTGCCAAAAACACCAAGCTGTGTGGTGCAGTTGACACGCTGGAGGGAAGGGATGCCATCCAGAGGGACCTTGACAGCATTGAGAGGTGGGCCCGTGAAAACCTTGTGAAATTCAACAAGGCCAAGTGCAAGGTCCTGCACATGGGTTAGGGCAATCCCAAGCACAAATACAGGCTGGGCAATGAGTGGATTGAGAGCAGTCCTGCAGAGAAGGACTTGGGGGTACTGGTGGATGAAAATCTGGACATGAGCTGGCAATGTGCGCTTGCAGCCCAAAAAGCCAACCATACCCTGGGCTGCATCAAAAGTAGAATGGCCAGCAGGTCGATAGAGGTGATTCTGTGCCTCTACACTGCTCTGGTGAGACCCTACCTGGAATACTGCGTTCAGCTGTGGGGCCCCCAACATAAGAAGGACATGAACCTATTGGAGCAAGTCTGGAGGAGGGCCACGAAGATGATCAGAGGGCTGGAGCACCTCTCCTATGAAGACAGGCTGAGAGAGTTAGGTTTATTCAGCCTGGAGAAGAGAAGGCTCTGGGGAGACCTTATAGCAGCTTTTCAGTACTTAAAGGGGGCCTACAGGAAAGTTGGGGAGGGACTCTTTAACAGGGAGTGTAGTGATAGGACAAGGGGTAATGGTTTTAAACTGAAAGAGGTTAGATTTAGATTAGATATTAGGAAGAAATTCTTTACTGTGAGGGTAGTGAGACACAGGAACAGGTTGCCTGGAGAGGTTGTGGATGCCCCATCCCTGGAAGTGTTCAAGGTCAGGCTGGATGGGGCTTTGAGCAACCTAGTGGAAGGAACCTAGCTTTTAGTCTAGTGAAAGGTGGTCCTGCCCATGGCAGGAAGGGTGGAACGAGATGATCTTTAAGGTCCCTTCCAATGCAAACCATTCTATGATTCTGATTCTATACATGAAGCACTCTGCTATCAAGCTAGTCAGTGAAGAGCTAGTCAATGCAGTCAATGGCACGTAGAGGGAGTTTTGCTTCACCCTACAGTAGTCACTTACATTTGGTATCACACACAGATATCTAAACTCATGTGTCTTGGTCTCATGAGCCTTAGACTGTGAGAAGAATTCCCCTCCTGCCTCAATGCTTTAAAAAGGATAACTTTCAGGAACATTAGTTCAGAGAATTACAGTGTCAGAGAGATGCAGAACCCAACCCAGCCTCTGGAGTTTCACCTCTGTTTTGCCACTTCATTCCAGTCTACTTCCAAATGGAGTAGAGAACTTATTTTTCCTCTTTCCCTGATAGCCAAAATATCCTCAGTGTTTAAATACAGCAGATAAACAGATGGAGCACAGGCATGAACTGTGTTCTTTGCCAGAACTGGGCAAACATTTGTGATGTAGGATGAGGTTATCCTGCTCAGGAGGAGTGTATGGTAACGCATTTGTTTTCCCCACATGAACAACCACCTGTTGAAGATGATAAACAGGTGAAGTACATAGAACCTCCATTGTTCTAGAAAGTCAGATCTTGCTCCCCTGTATATGGGATCTACTTTTTCAGAAATGCATTTCAGACTAACCTGTTTGCAGTGACAGTCTGGCAAGCCAGAGAAGTGAGAACATCTCATTTTATCAATGAAGAAGTAGTTTCTACTTCATGAAAGAGGAATGACAACATTCCTGACACTGGCCAGCAAAGCCAGAGAGCTCACAGACCTTCACCTTCTTGCTGCCCCCCTGTTTTCGAGGGGAGCCAGATCAGAGGAGTATCTCTTTTCAGTGCGGGGACAGTGTGATGTTCTCCACACTGAGATTTTGCCTCTTGGCCCATTAAAGAGCAGGAGAACAGTAAGCTGGAGCTGAGGTGGGCACCCAGCAGAGTTTGAATGGGCAGGCTGTTTTCCTATCTGAAAAGGTAGCTTGCAGGCAGACATACAGACCTCCTTCCACTGTTGTACGGCAGCGAGGGATTCATCCCGGGAGAGGTCAGGCCATGGCTTTTCTGTTGCTGCATTCTCCAAAGTGTGCCTTCAGCAAAGGGCAGTTCTGCAGTGCTTTGGAGGGTCCAACCATCAAAGGCTACATGGGGCTGCCATTCTGGGGCAATGTGAGAGTCTCTGTACAGCGACGGAATTTGTCCCAGAGATCTCTCAGAAAACATTTGGCATAGTCTAGGTCTTAATCAACTCCAGAATGGAAAAAGCCGCACAAATGAAATGTCTCTCAATGCCTACAAATACCTAAATTCAAGTCCAGTTATAGAAGGAGGGGAAGAAGGAGGAGAAAAGTAAAGACCACTTTTTTTCTTGGGCTCCAGAGCCAAGATCTGGGTGTTTTTTAAGTCATCCTACAAGGAAGAAAAGAAAAGTCTGAAGCTTACTGTGACCTAAATAAAGCAAAAGAATTAGGTACTTGTGATCAAAGGGTTGAATGATGCATATACACATCTCCCTAAATAATAGAGTGGGTGGGGGAAATGACATGTCATTATTCCTCTGAAATAAACTGAATTACCTGTTCTGAAAAGAGGATTTAATCTGTTTTTATACAGTGAAGAATAATGCCACATTATTTCTTCTAAAATTAGCAGCTGACAAGCTGAGACTTCAATGCTTATAGCATCTGGCTCCCTGGCACCACACTGTACTTACCACAATGAAGCTTTCCTTTACCAGTTTTATAAGGTTTGGCAGGGAATAGCCATTACCACAAAGGCCTACATCCACCGAGCTCCAGAACAGCAGTAGGTCTAAGTTACCTCAGAGTTTCTTTCTTTCTTTCTAGAGAAGCAATATACAGAAAATATGATACTGACATTTCAAAAAAGCTGCAGAACTTTGAATGGACTCAAAGTCCTCTTTCAGTAGCTTAATTGTACAGAAAAGATCTTTCCAACCAGCTGTACCCTTCATTAGTTGTCTTCCAAACCAGAAGAAGCATGTGACAATCTCATCCTAAAATTCTGCATTTTGACATTTCCGGTGTCCAAGGCAGGCAGCGAAAGAGTGAATTCTGAAAGCTGAAGTCAGACTCATCTAAGCAAATAAGGGGTTTCTTTTTTTCTTTTCTCGAACTCTAAGGCTTCAGATACTGAATAACTGAGCACATAACCATAGTACTGTCTGAACAATTTATCTTAAAAAAGATAATGGCTATATTTTATCACATGAATGCATAGGAACAGTGTAGAGACTTCTCCTCAAAACTGCTCTCCTGAGGAATTCCCCTCTGTTTGCTGTTCATGTTTAGAGACAGTATGAAGGGCTCAGCATTCATAAAGAGGCTTGGGAGACTGAAAACCTGAGAAGCCATTTCCATCAGACCTGGGAGACCAAAATCACAGAGCTTATTTCCCCTCTAGAGAGTTTCCAATTAAATACCACTTCAATGGAATAACCAAACATCTCCTTTACTGATGCAGGGCCATATTTGTGTCCAAGTTATTTGCAGAGAATTCCCTAGCAACAAATTGGAAAAGGAAATAAAAGCTGAACTTTCTCTCCCACACATCTGAGAGAAGTGATTGGGTGATGTCTTCTCTGAGTTTAAATATTAAAACTTCACTTTTGTTGATGTTTTTTCCTTGACTGTGGTGACACAGAGATATGAAAGATAATAAATCCAGTCACCAAAACCACTTATCACCATTTGACCTTTCCCATCACAGGTTTGGCCTAGGCAGTTTAAAGTCCACGACTTTTTACATTTGTACTTATCTTCTTTCACACAACTCTGTGCTTGCTGTCATGACTGCCAGGCTCCACAGCAGCACACTGGTGTTTTGGTTTTTTTTTTTCCCTTGAAGGGTAGAAGATTGTCCTCTTGTCTACCCAAGAAAAGGATTTTGTAATTGTTGAAGAGCTCCTTGGAAAAAAGCAAGAAGGACTTATTGAAGAAGTTTCTTCCTCAAGAGAGGCTGGCCTTTTCAGAAAGGCTTGTCATCTAATGAGTGCTGGAGTTGCAGGCCTGAGAGAGGTAAACACGTCAACGCTATGTCTTCAACTCCCCATATCCATAGGCTCTTGCATTGAACAAAGGCCCTGCATCTGGGAGGAAGGGCATCCTCTCCGTCTGATCTAACAATGACTCCATGATAATGCCCCAGGGTTGAGCACCTACTGGTCTCAAGCCAGGAAGGCAAGGCCTCAGGGGCAAGCCCCATTTTCTCGAGGCTTCAGCAGCCCTCAGAGACAAGCAGAGATGAGCTGGATAGAACTAGAGAGGCTTGTGAGGCAACCTCTCCCTCTGAGAAGGCAAAGCTGTCAGGACATGCTGCTCAAGCTGCAGCATCCAAGCAACAGGGTTGTCTATGCTTGAAGGCACTATTTCAGACAACAGATGACTAGGGTAAACTTGTGGTCTGGGAAAGTAGAATCTGAGCATCTAGCTCAGCAGTTTTCATTTCTGGTTTCTTAAAGGCAGACCTGGTAACCCAGTTGCCAAAAAAAAGCTGGTTATGTTAATCACTGTATCTTCCCTGATGGTAACTTATATTTAAACAGATTTACTTGCACATCTTTTGCAACCTACTTGCATCTTCGTTTTCTGTATGGAGCCTGGTGAAGTTCTACACTATCTGCTGCAGGAAAGCACCCAATTGTTGAACTCTTCTTGATCCTTCATTGTTAACAGCAAAAATGACAGTCAAGACTGTCTTCAGTTTTTCTTCTTCTACCTGCTTTGTAATAGTGTGTAAATTACATCAGGCTAATGTACAGTTTTATATTCAGTTTAAATGGTTTCAACTGACCTGCAATCAGCGTTCTGCAGTACAACCCTGGCAAGTGTCTAGTCTAAGGAAGAGATACATCAGCACTCCCCCACTAACTACTCCACGTATTTACTTACCAACGGGAAAGCCAAACAACTAGCAAACAGCTCCATGAGTACAGATAATATATCTGTCAGCAGAGAGAAAGCACGACTGTCCACATTAAAGTATGTAAGCCTCCTTTTTCAGCACATGGAGCTAAACTGTAACTTCTCCTAAGATTCACCTACTGGAGGGGGATACAGTTACACTGACCACGTATCTGAGGGCAACTTTCCATCACTGTCTCTTTACAAAGCATGCAATGAATAACTTCCACGATAAAGAAAGAAAAATGGAATAAAGCACTATCTTAACTATATTCATAATGATTTATCTGAAAATATGTTCTCATTAAACTGGTAGGTAACCACAACCCATTGTAAGGCAGAAGTAGTTTGGTTCCACCTGAATTTCAAGTCATTATTATAATTATTCTCACCAGAACAGCCATTAATCACATAAACAATACCTGGCTTGCAGAAAATATGTGATAAGTAGCTATATTATGATTTACTATTATTTTTCTTACATGCTTTAACTCTTACTCGAATACTTATTTTCTATGAAAATTTTTTAGAAAAAAAAAATCTTACCTTCAGATTGATGCGTGGCAAGAGGTGTCTGTGTCTCCTTGGAGTATGATACCACCTCCCGAGGTAAGAAATCAACCTGGGTAATCTTTGACACCCCTAGTTTGTGCAGTCTGCGTCTAAGATGGAATACATGACATCAAAAGGTTAGTCATGTTAAATGTAAATCATCAGCAGGAACAAGAGTGTTTGCTTTTATGAACAGGATCAATAAATACTTCAGTGTTTACTAAGATGAAACACAATACACTATGCATAAGAAGTACCTAACTGCAGTGAAGAAAATTAACCTGGGAACCATTTGCCATAATAAAGTACAGTTACTGAACCTTCAGATCATGCTGCTGAGAGGGACTGTAAATGGGAGAGAGAAATGACCTGCTTGTGCCCCTTGTAACATGCAACAAAATTCTCTTTCATACCATCATTACTACAATGTTCTGCCTGCTCGAAAGAGTTAATCCTCAACCTGAGATACACAATAGTGGAAAGAGCACAGTGGGTGTAAACCAGGCTGGATTAGCACTGTCAGATGTTCACCTGAGAGTGATAATAGAGCCTTTAATTGGCAAGGTGGTTAATTTCCATAAAGAAGGAGATTCTCCCTTCTACAGGAGTCATTAGTAGTGGGATTGATGTAGGTTGATGATTAATAGAGTCCTAATGCAAGGGTTAGAGGGGAGCTCCAAGATACAGCTGGAACAGGGCACGTATAGCCTTCTCTTTTTATTACTTCCCTTACTTTAAATAAGCTGTATGAAATAAATCAGTAAAGCCAATTAACTGTAAGTGGGTAAGGGAAAAAGAAGAGAGACAGCTGAATGTGGTCATGAACACTTTTAGTAATACACGGTTCACTCAACAGTGGGGGGAAAAAAATCAATTTATTTCCTGAATATTATTTGACTGTCTGTAGGGAGGGAAGAATAAACAAAAGATTACTTGCAAGTGTTTTACTGGAAAAAAATGCCAACTTTCAGCAGAGAAAAGAATATATACATAATAAACAAATCAACTGAATAAGTCCAGTTGCCTAGATCAACAAGTGCAAGCACGCTTATACGTTTATGGAAAATAAATTCATGGACACGATGTTTCTGAACTGCCATGTCATTAGAGAGCGCAATTTGGAAAAGCAGAAAATTCATATGCATTATCCATATCCTCTCCATTTTCCAGACTGTCAGAAGAAGAGAGGTCAAAGGGGTTTTGATCTAATTAATTTACAATGGTTTAGGTATTCAATTAAGATTGATGTCTGAAAGGAAATGAGAGTCTCAAAAGGAAATTGTCATCATTGGATGACACCTCCTGAACTCTTCAGCTAGTTAATGCTACATCAGCTACACATTTTTCTAATCTATCTTATTGGCTGAGTTGTTATTAAGCTGAATGCAATTAGATTCAGCAGGTAATCAGTATGAATCAGCCATATCACGTAACAAACCACTAAAGCAGAAATAGTTGTTGCAGCTCTGAGTCTTTCTTCTTTTCAAAGAGGAAAAATTAACAAGTCTCCCTCCTTACAACAATCTGTGACTTTGCCAATATGAACAAAAGCTACAATTGTCTGAAAATCCTACAGCAAAACTTCTAACCTATTACTGGGGGCATAAGAACTTCTACAGCTTGTGATATACTTCAGCTAACAAAAGTTTCAGTAGTGTTACATTTTTGTAGCTCTTTAACTGAGGGTTTGTGTGGATTCAAGCTTTAAGAAATATCTCACCCCAGCAAAATCTCATGTGCTTTTCCCTCCTTCAGCACCAGATGTGCAATCTCTGTTGCCTACTTGGTCAGTTACACTTTCCTAATAAGTAACCAGTCCCTTGCTGCCCCAAGCTACTGGTTCCACTTGACCAAGATTCTTAAGCATTCTGCATTGAAAGAGCTTCTTGACCGTGGTCTTGGTTAAGCATATCTCTAATTAATCATATGCCTAATCTGGGCCTAATTAGAACCTCACCTAATTCTAACAACAGTTTCACATGAGGTCGCTCTGTATGTCCTCAACAGCCTGAGGATGGGGAACATCGATCCTAATGGAGAGTTGGATTTAACTGCTAGTTGGGTTAGCCTCTTTGTAGACTGCTAATCAAGAAGTGGGCTACATTCCAGAGCACTGTGCTGAGAGAATGTGTGGAATTTTTCACCTAAAACATTTCTAATTTGGGAATTGCTGGTGCCTGTACAACTGTCTAGCATATCCTGGTAATTACTGAAAACAGGGTGGTCTTTCTTATCTGAAGGAATGTAGTCTCTTAGTTCTTTTTTGCCCCTGTTAAGCAACCTGCAACTGTTCTCGTGTAACTAAAAGTTGGCCTAGCCCCTTGGTCCCAAGCACACAGGGACAACTGGAGCATCCTTTCAGTATCTGGACTCTACCAAATATGGACTATAATGTTCTATTCTCTAGTTCTTTTTAGGGCAGCAGTAAACTGTCTATTGCTTTCCCATCCCCATTTTTCATCTGAGGTGTTCATAATTCTTATCATTTACAGTTTGCTGAATATTCATCTTAGAGAGCACAAAAGCTTTGAAGGATTCCTTTCAAAACTTTCTATGGGATGTCAGTAGGAGGACAGTAACTAAAGTCCATGCATTAAAATTGATTCCTCTCTCTGTAGGTGGCAGAAGAAAGATGTATCTGCTAGAAATATTTTGCTACACACATCATTTAATTGCTGACAGCAGGATTTCTTTTGCATTGGTATTTTTTTAAATCTCGTCTCATGACACCAGAGGGAAATCTGGTCCTCCCTCTAACTCTGCCTTGGTTTTGAAGACAGTTTTCTTTCAAAAGAGGCAGGACTTCCCATCCAGACTATACCTGTGGATTTACTCTTTTGCGTGCTTCTTTTATGAGTGGTCAGTGCAAAGACAAAAAGTGTGAAGTCTGTGGCTATATGCAGGGTTATCTTTTCATGAATCAAATAAAGGAACTTGCTTTGCACAGCTGTTTGAGGAACCTTGCTCCTAGGAGTTCTCATCTTTTAATCCAAACTTCTGGGAAAGGGCAGCTGAGATTTCTAAAAGGTTTCTGTATATTAAAACAGCCTCAAAAGCTCTATCTTTTTGGTACTGTCCAGGTAAAGTTGTAGAAGCTGGATCTATTTGAAGCCACACTTAGGTAGAAATTACAACATTCATAGTAGTTCTGGATGTGGAGAAACCCTGTTTAGAAAGCTCTCTGGATACTTTCCTGTCCTTCTGATCTTTCCTGGTGAAGAGCCCTAACATTCCTAACTGCAGCTGGGAGCACTGTCAATCAGTAGTTAAAGAGAAATTGTAGTTTTTCTTATAGAATGGTGAATAAATTTCATATGAACTAGTAAAAGCATAAGACGCTTGCCTGGAGATTCAGACAGGCAAGCGCTTAAGTTCATAGGTAGAGCAATTTCTTCAACATAGAGATTTGGTTTTGAGTATTACTCAAGTTCTGAACAACTTGAGGGACTGCTAGCTATCCTTTTTAGAGGAACAGTTTATCCTAAATATCTCTGCAGGTAGGCATTTCTAAATTATTTAAATTAACTAATTTTTTCAGATGCTTGGGGTAGAGAAGTTCCACCCCATACTAGAAAATATTAATTTTAGCTTTAGTACCATTTTAAAAATACTTGATTGGCCTGAACTCAACTAAGATAGCAATTACTCGTGGACTATTAAGTGCACAATTATAAGCATATATAAAGTTCCTAAGGAAAAAGGGGAAACCGTTACTGCATGTGGAAACAGCATAACTATGGCAGACAGGAAGGAGGGGGAAAGTACCTTGCAAATGATTCAGAGAGAAAGGTCTGAATCAACAGGTACAAACAAGGCCAATGTAGCTGTACATGCACATTTAAGTGCCACAATAATAACATTTCATCTGTAATGAAATAGTTATTTGTATTGTGTTTCAGGCAACAGAAATAGCAGCTTATCTTTTCATGAGCTTCTTTAAATAGAAGGGTTTTTTCCACAAAGATGCTTTGCTGAAGCTTCTTACTGATGAAACCAAAAAAATGGAAACTTAAATTATGGTCTTTTTGAGTCAACAAAGCAAATGAAAATCACATAAAACCAGCTCAGCTGGGAAGCATTTTCAACATAATTCTTGCAAAGAAATGATAAACAAATAACAAAAAGAGCTGACATATACCCAAGTTCAGAGTCAGACTGGAGCTGCAGCACTGAGGGGTCTGTGTCCCATTGCAAGGTCCTAGGGTGGTAATCAGCCGTGCAGCACAAAGGGAGGGGGGGAAAAAAGAACACACAGAATTAACTGAAAGGATGAACAAAACCCCATCTCATTAGTTACATGCTCTATGTAGTACATTCAACCTCCAAGTGCAAGGGACAGCCACGCTATGTCAAATAAGGTTTGTGTGTCAAACTGTGACAAGGCAGGCAACTTATTAAAACTACAAATTATTAGTAAACAAAGGGAAGAACCTGGGTTTCCTTTCAGATATTGGTTAATGAAACATATTTTTTTTCTTTTTCTGAAAGATTTCTAACTCTTTAACTATGGTTGGATACATTCACAATAATCTGTAAAATCTGCAGGTACAATTTATTGTAATCATGTTTTTATGATAAAGTGGACTGAGCACTTGCCATGAACTCCACTCAGTAGTCTAGCTCTTCACACACCCCTGAGACTGACAGTAAGCCATTCTGTAAAAGAGTGCTCTGGGCGCAAATATCGCCTAGCGCATATGCCAACAAATGCCAAGCTGACACCAGCTCTGACATATTCTGGGGCCATCTGGGACAAATAAATTCTTCTTCTTTTCCTCCAGATAAAATTTCTGGGAAAAGGGGAATGATATATCTAGGGAAATCAAATCTATGACAGTCTCTTAATGGACTGCTGTCATATGGGACTGTCACTAAATGTATGAATGCTCCAGAGGTTTGGTCTGTAGTGAAGACGTTTTTCCTTGCATTGCAGTGCAACTTGCCATGTTACCACATCTAAAACACTTTGCAAACACTCACAGAGCCCTTCTGAAGTCCTGTGAAATTATAATCCCCCAATTTAGAAATACAAAAATTGACATATTGAGGGCAACATTTTCAAAAGTGCCCACTCATTCCCTGGCTCTTGATTTTACTTTATTTTTCCTCCCTCGGGAAGCCACATCTCATATGCAAGAAAACTGTCAGAATCTATGACAGAATCAGGAATACAAGTTTGGCTCCTGAGCACCTTTTCCTGTAGTATGAACGCTAGATTATGCATTGCTCTCACTAGCAGAGGCTGAAGCAGAGGAAAGTGCTCCTTCACTGAAGCAAGCAAGTCAAGCAGACACACAGGACAATGATAGTCCTCAAAATTAAAACTCCCCTCATTTCTCCTGAATACAAATTTTGAGGATACAGAGAACATAGTATTACCACGTTCAGCCAAAACCAGCTGTATAACCAGCCATGCTCAATTTACACAAGCCTTTCTGCAACAATAGCAGCTTCTGCCAATGAATCACTCATATATACTAACAAGTTATTGAATTAGGTTAGAAATAGATCTCTTAAAGCCATATAATTATGCTACCTCCTGTACTTAGTAAACTCATTCATTCTATTACTTATGTTAACTTACTCTCTGCAGAGACAGACAAGGGCATGTGCCACACTCTGTCATGCCAGAGTGAAAGAGAATCAATCTCAACGCCCTGTAAATCCAAAAAGAAGGAAGAATTGTAATGCAAAGGTGCTTTCCCATGCAAGGTAAGGGCACTTATTCCCCTCAACTTCTTATGATCCATAGTGCTGCGTATTGGCATGAAAGACTTCACAGTGATAAAGACTTCTCTAAAATGAAACTGTATTACAAAAGGGTCAGAGGCAAAATCATACAGTAATAAAGAACAGATTTTTCCCTTGTAACTTGACTGTAGCTCAAGTACAGTGGAAAGTGGACATAAGGATCTGAATGCTTGATGCAAGGCAAAGGCATCAGTGACTAATGCATTATAGTTAAAAATGCTATCTGTGTGAATTACTCTGGTAATGTCACCAAGGTCAGTAGCATATATTAGGACTTGCTATGTAAATGCCAGTTTCTAATCTTATAGCTGCCTAGGGGCTGCTTATACACGCATACCCAGGTT
The DNA here is from genome assembly GCF_000737465.1 of Haliaeetus leucocephalus. Classification (NCBI taxonomy): domain Eukaryota; kingdom Metazoa; phylum Chordata; class Aves; order Accipitriformes; family Accipitridae; genus Haliaeetus; species Haliaeetus leucocephalus. The sequence continues at coordinate 2,800,801 of NW_010972436.1, forward strand.
TTCCTAACACTTAAAAGAAAACATACATAACTCATTTCAGTTTTTCCCCTCCCTCCATCCACTTTCAAACCTACCAAATTCCCCAAGGGATAAAGACTATTCCATCAGAAAGAACTCCGTTATCATCTGATTAAAACAAGAGCTTGCAACAGGTCTCTAAAGAGGCACACCCCTATATTTCACCTCTAAGAATCCAGACCAGGCTACATTTACCTGGTACCCAGCTGAATGCCTAAACAAAATAAATTTAGAGATCTCACACACTCAAGACAACACTCAAATCCCCAAAATATGAGAACAGCAACACCTATGGTTCAGGCCATCATTTGTTACATGCAGACCATACATGTAGTGGAGACATGTTCTTCCCTTAAGTACTTCATTACCTGGATTCTGACATAAAGACTTCATCATTCTTGACATTGATACCTACTTTTAATAGCAATTCTCCTTGCCTCCTGATTACACCTGTTTTCAACAGTTTTAGTGCATCTGCAAAACATTTCCTAGATTTGTGCTCCAAATGGTAATTGTTCTCTCTGCATCATCGTGTTACCATTTGCAAGGGCTTGAAAAATAGATAAGAAGCAATCTGCTGTGTTATCCTCTCAAGCTTGGCAGAGCAAGGTTACTGTAGAAAATGAGGCTGCAGGTAGCAGGTCTTCAGGTTTCAAGTCTCTTGCCATGGGAGACACAGAATGCAAGTGGCTACACTTGCACAGTGGAGGCTGGAGAACACAGGGAGTGACTATATGTTTCAAGGAACAATATTGATTTGTCCTTTGCCTCTTCCTGGCACCTGAAGAATGTCTGCAGATCAAAATGAAAGTGAGCAAACAGTAAAGATGTAATCTGGACCTGCAATTTAGCCAGTTTCCATAGCAATAACATTGAAAAAGAAATAAATAGATTCTTTGAGGATTAGCAACCCAAAGAAAATGTTGAATAGCCTGTGCTGTCATCCAGACTAGGAAATTAAAGCTAATCTCTGTGATGAGCAGACATAACGTATGACATTCTGTGATTGTTTGGATGAGCATCACAATTATGCTTGTTCTCCTGTGGACAGTTCTCAGTGGGGATTGTGAAATGCCATTGGATCTCAGTGAAAAAGCAGTGCCAATCTTTCTCAAATCTAGTACATGAGTTCTTTCTCCAGAGATTTCTTCATGAAGAAAATGATTAGGTGCTGTTCCTCTTTTTACTTTGTTCTTCATAAAAGAAAACTGAAATTAGTTTTGGCACTTCTAGTCACCCAAAGACAGGGCCAGAGGGAGTAACGTTACAGACCCTGAAGACAAGTGTATGGCCTAGGAGAACTGCCTGACTGGTCCATCAGCAGTCAGGCAGAGGTGCTCCCACTCTGGACCCTTTCAGAAAGCACAAGTTGGCCAAAGTCCCCTGTAGGGTTCGGCGTTCGGAAGATCTCGCGATGTCACGGAAAGTTAGAGGGTTAGTCGCAGCCTTATGATGTGTCTGTAATCCCACCTACCCTTGTTAGTATAAAAGGAATTGACTGCACAATAAAAGGCGGAAGTTGGCGCTCACACTGTGTGTGTTATCTGTCTCTTTCCCTGGTCTGGGGGGTGATCAGTGATCTAATCGTGGCACCTTGATATGCGGCGAACGCTACAGTCCCCCTAAATGGGTTCGATGGCTTTTGGCACAGATCTATGTAGAGGAGATACAAAACATTTTACCTTAACTTTTTTATGGGGAAAAGAGACGAGCATAAGACCAAGCAGGGAAAAGTAGTGTTCCCTTGCACTTTCCAGTCCTTCCACAAACCTCCTGCAGACCACCTCAGCTGAGCCTCCTCCGGTGGGTGAAGCAAGTGCACGCAGCGTGGGAAGGGCCCCTGGAAACTCAGCGAGCATGAGCAGCATGGCCAGGACTAAGCCAGATCAGCCAGTTCCCACCACTCAGACAGTGCAGACACTATTTTAATCAGAACTACCCAACATTGTTTCAAAGCTGGTTGCTCCATCAGTCTCCCACATAGTGACAAACAATAGCCCGGCTATCAATCTTCTTTTTACATGTTCAGTGCATAACGGCTGCCCTTGGCTGATTGTAGGATAAAAAGCTGCAACTATTATCAAATAACAGATTGTTCTAAAGCAGCACAAAGGGAATGAGGGCTTTTAGATATTGCACTAACTAGACAAGGTATGAGTGTTACTACTTCTCTTTAAACTGATCTGCTTTCACTCTCTTCCTTTAGATAGGCATATTTTAGCATTCTCTATTTGCTCTGTATTATTATCTCAATAATCTTTTTTTTTCCTCGAATTTAGGACAGTATTAATGCTGATGCTGTTTCAGCTCTTAGTACTGAAAAAATACCAGATGATTTTGATACAATGCATCTTCTTTTTCCCCAGTCAGTGGGGGAATAACCTGCAGAAAAAAAACAACGGGAGGAGGAGCCCCAGATGTCGAACATTTAATAAAGGATTGGGCGGTAAAGCAACTTGCTACATTTTTCTATTCTGAATACATGTCCAAAGCATTAGGGAGATATTCAGAGCACAGTTTTAAGAGGACAGAGACCATTGCAAAATTTAAGGTGGGAGGTGAAAGCAATTTCAACAGAAGCATTCCCTTTTCTGTATTATTATTACCATGGAAAACCAGGCACTCTGCCATCTGTTACGATGCCCTGTGAAACCTTACTTCCAGAAGATTTTATTCTGATTGCATAATGTCAGTTATGTGGATTAAAAATGCGGAAAAGACTGAAGTAAAGAAACTAAAAATAAAATAAAATATTTGAACTCTTTTAGAAAGTTCCCAACCTCCGAATGCATTAATTAAACATGGAGTCTGTCATCTAAACCCGTCTGGAATCCATGAGAACTTCTCAGCTGATTTAAACAACTTGGGGTCTGGACTCAGTGATAGTATATGAAACACGTAAGGTATCAGTGCCATACATTTACTTATTAAATCACCATCATAAAATGATATTTAATATCCAGAATCACGGTCAGATTGCACTACAACTTGGCTCTGGTAAGTGCCCTAATCCAACACTTTTCAGTCAACCAGTATGCAACATGTTGGCACCTTTGTTCTGACTCTGCTTCCCTGAAGCTAAAATCAAATCCTCCCTCATCTGTTGCTGATGCTGCAGAACATGTGTTCTGCGTGACTTCTTTTCTCCCCCCACACTCCCTTCCCAGGTCAAGAGCAACCAGGACTGAAAATCCATGCTTTTGAATAAGGCTACTCACAGAAATAACAGCAAACCCTGCTTTCCCAAGGGGCCTCTTGCAAGTCAGAAATCTCTTTGCTGCATTGCAATTCACACCTTCAGGCAGAACTAGAGGAAAGCAAACACCATATTGTGGCATCTCCTGTCAGCAAGAGTTGTTGTGCTTTCCAGACCGGGAGAAAACTGCACTGACAGTGTACCAAGTCCCAAAGTATCTGCTGAACTGAGATATCCATATGTGTCCTTAACTAACCACCATTAGACCTGACAGGTCCCAAATCCAGCATCTTCCCTGCAGCAACAACAACGTCCTAAAATGACCCTTTATGTGGGAAATAACTATGCCCTCCTAACTAACCCTAAAATACAGTGGAGCGTGCCATGACTCCAAAGACAAGCTGCGCTGAAGTTTTCCGAGATCAAAGGCCAATCCCATTAAGTAGAGCATAGATTGTTACTAAACTGAGAGACAAGAATTGAAGGAGACACTCACCCACAGCATATGAAGTCTTATAGCACCTTTGCTTACCAGAGTAAAGATTCTAAAATGATATGAATATTAGGAAGAAATTACTAGTCTCATTTGCCCCATTTGGGGAAGCAGGGGATCTTGACATTACAATGGGTATTTATACTATCTTCAGGCACCTAAATGAAGTGCTCCAGCAATGAAAGATGTCACCATGGACTCTGCATAGGAACAGAAAGACAGGAGATTGCTCCATGCTGCAGTTCTGAGCATAACTCAGACTCCCAACTGTGAGTAGGTTTCAGAGGTGGTTGTCCACAGAGAATTTGGCAGGGACAGCCCAACTAACTTGGGCGGGTGACTTGGGAGGCTGAGTAAAGAAGATGGAGCCAGACTCTTCTTGGTGGTGCCCAGTAACAGGGCAGGAGGGAATGGACACAAACTGAGAAAAGGAAATTCCACTTAAGCATGAGGAAAAATTTCTTTACTGTGAGGGTGGTCAAACGCTGGAACAGGTTGGCCAAGGAGTCTGTGGAGTCTCCATCCTTTCAGAGACTCAAAACCCAACTGGACACAGACTGAGCAACCTGCTCTAGGTGACCCTGCTCTGAGCAGGGGACATTGACTAGCTGATCTCCAGAGATGCCTTCCCACCTCAGCCACTCCTGGTTGTGTGATTCTGTGCTCTCCCTTTCATCTCCCTGCTAGCACCCAATGAGGAGCCAAGGGGCTATCTGCACTGACAGGAGAGCTCCTCGAGAGCCTGCAAGCTTCAGTCTGCTTCTTGTTTTCTTTTCTTCTAACTTCACATGCAACTAGGAAAAGAAGTGAATTAGGAAGAAAGAGCGAACCAAAAAGCCCCAAATTGCAAAGAATAACAGGGTTCTTGTTTTTTACTTTGATGGAAAGAGGAGCCCCGTGCTTAAAATACAGGCCTGGATTACAATTTCCGAAAGATTCAGAATTGCTTACATTAAGAACTGTGTACCTGCACATGGATGATGATATACTGAAAAACAGGTTCCAGCCAACTCATATATTCTTGTAAGTCCTGGATGCAACAACTGTGAGATATGAGACCTATTTTAAAATCAGTAGAATACAACCCTTAAGATGTGTTTGAATGCATTTTTTCAATACAATACCAAATATTGTCACCAAATTACAATCTGGTATTATCTGCAATTTCCATAAAAGTAACCTATCACATATATAGACTTTTTTTTTTAATGTCTAAATATTGCCAGAATGAATTTAAGGCTGCATAATTATTTAGCTATGAAATTTTAAAGAGTTCTGCCTATTTTGTTGTGTCAGCTTCTCCAAAGCTCCTACTTTGCTGTTGATTAATTAGAAAATCTGAACTAAGAAACTGTTGGTGAGAAATTACTACGGAAGTTTAAAAATATATATGTGTATAGATAAGCTGTTTGGTTTTATTCTCTTCATTCTACGTTTTTATAATCTTAATTTTCTCCACTATAATTTTCACTTTCTGTTATTTGTCATACATTTAAAGTGTGTCTCCAAAGCAAAATATACCAAGAAAAGAGGATTCAAAACTACTACTCAGAGATGGAAAAGTACCACTTGCCTCAATTGATGCTTTGCATTTAAGCCACTATTCTGCTGCCATCTGTGCTCTGTTTTGCAGATTTGTTCCACTTTAAAAGGGCTGGCAAAAAGAAAATACCTTCCTTGTGCTACTTGTTTTCTGAAGCACATTATAAGCAAGATGGCTATCAGCAGCTAGGGAGGATTTGTGCCTCTCAACAAGACGCTCACTTATGCTTGTAGAGTAGTATGCTCTGACTTCACCGCGTGTTCTGGTGTTCGGAGCTGGGCTGCTAATCATAAAATAAAATGCCATAATACATTCAGCAAACAACAAGTTTGGCACCACTCTTGGAGCACAGCCAGATACTTGGGTTTGCATTTACACTTCCAAGCAGGCTGACACCTCTGACTTCCAGTCTTCACCAATAAAAAGAGCAACTATGACCTTCCTGAGAGCAGAGCGCTATCTTTCAGCTGCCTGGCAACCATAACAGCCCCTCTCACAAGGGTATGAGTTTAAAATACTCTTTTTTTTTCCCCCCCAAGGTATGTTTATAAAAAATCATGGACAAATAATATTTAAAACACATGTATATTTTGATATTCTTTTTAAATCAAGGCTATGCTGCTGAATGTATTTAATAATTTTCAAAATCCACTTGACTTTTAAATCGGAATGAACAATTCTGGCATGCCTTTAATTGTAAGGACATATCACAGGACCAACACCTTGTTGATTCCCATTTCACAGAATTGCACTAATTAAATCAGCAGTTAAATTCATCCAATCTGCTGAACTTATTTGATATATTTAAAGTCTGTCCTTTGATTCAGGTCTACTTTACAGAATATAGTCTCCTGGCAATGTAATGAACCTTGTCATTCTCACAATTTATATGCTATAGCTAGAGAAATCTTAGTCTGCAAATTTATGCTGGTTTACCGGGAGGGTCACTGTGAGCAGCAGGCTGGATCTGTGAGGACAGAAGGTCAAATAGTTAGAAGCTTCTGCTGAGCCTATGAACTGACACAGATTTACTCTAAGTGCACGACAGCATGAATGGTCATTTTGAAAGTGCAGTAATAAAAAACACGTTCAGGAAGGAGAAGGCACAAGTTGTTTTGTTCTTGTAGCAAACCCTGAAAATTCTTTTTTAAAACAATATTTTTATCTTCGTTTTTATACCAAGAGTAACTCTACGCAAAAAAATAGAACTCAAATGATCACAAATGTAAAGAAAGAGCTTGGCAGAAGTTTTACGTTATCAGCTCCTGCAGATGCTTTAAAGGAACCACAGTACTCACGTTAGGGCACTTTCATCCAGAGGCCATGGATATGCATATAAGGGAAGTTATCTCATAAACTTCAAGGGGCTTTGAATACAATCACATAAAAGACAAAGTCACATTTATTAGTCAAACCTAGGAAAGACAACCCATAGCATTTCAGAGGAGTCAAAGAGGTAACATGAAGGCTGGAACCTACAATTTTTAGTTCTGGTATTATTCAGCTGAAGAAGGTGGTGAAAGATTTCAGCAAATTTTAATTTTTGCTTCAGAGCTAAAATCCAGTAACTACTAGCTGGAAGAAGAGTTGGTGTTTCCCTTCCTTTATACAATTTATTTTGTGCTAGAAACAGCAAAATCATTCCAGAAGGGGATAAGATTTTTGCTACAACTAGGTTGAAACAAGAGTTTGTTGTATGTATGAGAGTTATCAAAAATTTTTCACATCAACAGTCAAAATGTCAAAAGTTTTCATGACCCAATTATCTGACTTTCAATAGACCAGCTCAGAAATTATATTCTGATTTTGAATTATTGAAGTAAATAAGCACAACTAAAATTTCTGAATCAAAATCAATTTTAAATGGAAAACCAAAATGTTCTGCTTATGAAAAATTTAGTATGGGATGCTTAGACTGTTTCAAAATTCCTTGAAAAAAGAAAAAAAAAGATCTGGAGATTTACCAATATCTTTCCAGTGGCAGCAATTCCCACTTTACAGATTTGAAGAAAATTCCTAAAAAATTCATTACTGAAATAGCTACACAGAGCCTCTTTTTATTTTTCCAGATTAAACATAAAATTGTGAATGGGGATTTTCTAACAGGCTTTTTAATAGGCTAGTGAAGGAGAAAACATCTACGTGCACGAACTGTACCAGTTTAACTATGTTAAACAGTTTAACATAGGAGGTGATCTCACACAATTTAATTAAATCAAGATGAAATTCTGTGCAAGAGAACTGTTTAAGCCAAGCTGGCCTTAGCAAGTAAGTTGTTTTGTTTTAAGAGGATTAGTGTTTTAGTCCCTAAAATCATCTGATCGTCTGACTAAATACATGCATGATATGCCTGGAAATAACTAAAGAGAAGTAATACAGCTGGGCTGATAACCTAAATGGTTAAGTGGGGCTTTATACATTCATATTATTTTCTTCTGGATGCAGCTGGGGCTCAGGTTTCCAAGGCATTTTATGAAGCACCCTGGGAATGGCAATCTTTCCTTCTCCTTTAATTTATAGCATGGAGATGCGTGCTAATGAGAAAAATAATCAAAGATCTGGAGGACTGAACTCTATCCATCCTTCAGGAATGAAAGCATGAAAAACCTTAATGATGCCACAGGCTCACATGCTAAAAGGATTGCAGATGATTCTAATTAATACGGACCATTCTGACTTTGTAACTGGCACGCACTGAAAAACACTCTCTACTTTCTAGGTCAGATACACAGACACTTGAAAGCAACTGCCAAATATCAGTCCCTAAGGTGTCTGCTTATGTTTATAGGCTTAAAAAAGAAAAAAAATATTGGCAGGGAGAGACTTCAGATATCTAGGGCTAAATATACATTGAATATAAAGGAGAAGGATTGTGGTTCTTCTTGTGCAGGAACAAAAGAAGGGAAAAGACTGCAAAAAACCTGCCTTCCTCCAGCCTCGTATACTAACCTATGCAGGGCAAGCCATGATGTGTGCCAGTAGCTCAATGCAGCCACCCATACCGAGCAGCCCACGCTCATGGAAGGAGGACTGGCCAGCCCTGTTACTGTCCTGTAAATGGGCTGGGAGTGGGAAGCGTGAGAGATTTGCAGCATCGCTTTAAAAAGCAGCAGAGTTCCTATGGCAAAGACAGCTGAGACAGCCAGGGTCCCCCCAGGCAAGGGGAGGAGGCTGACACTGTCACTCCTTCACAGATGCCAGCACAATTCAGGTCAAGAAGGCTTAAGGCACAATTTGGCCTCTAACACTGTTGGAAACTGTAAGATAAAACATGTGTGCCAAGAGATCCTGACAATGGTGTCATGGTAGATTATACTGGAAAAAATTTAAACAGCTGGCGTGTGTATTTCTGCCTTACCATGGAATGGCAAACATCCCATACTAAGCCCAAAGCCACCAAAACAGAGTAGCAACACCAGCATCCCACAGGTTATCCCATTTGCCTCTAGCCACCAAGCAAATGTTTCTCTTGACTCTGCACTGTGAAAGACTCATGTCTGCACTACACAATGGTCTGTAGGGTTACAATCCTTTTTCTGAATAAAACATCAGTCAAGCAAAGATTGCCATAAAGTAGTTTTCTTCCCTCGGTCCTTCCTGTAGCTCCCTCAGAGTCTTTACATTGTCCTGTGCTTCCCTTTGGCTCAGCCCATTTATGAAATACGAATGCCACTAAACCAGCCATTTAAAAGCCATTTTGTACATATAAACCCATCCTAAAAAAACCACCGTAAAAAAACCCAAACTGCTACTAAACTGTTACGGCTGCTGCTCCTGAGGCAATACAACACAGGCCCACTTGTACTGGTCACATTTGAAGAAAGATGCCTATCATTTGTGAACGTGGTAACACAATGAAATGCTGGTAATGCAAAGCTGAGCGGCACTGATGGAACAGCATCGTTGTGCAGAACCTGTCAAATGCATTTACTTAATGATAAAGTAGCTAAGCCCTAGGCGATACGGTTATGTTAGCAGTGCTTTCAGCAGATCGTACAGAAACATGGTTTTGTTATTGTCTACAAGAGATGCTTTCTGTAGCTAAGAGAAGATAGGAAATATGCTGCATGGACTGTAAAAGACGATCTACTACAATAATCCAGCCTTCCCATATAAATGAAACAGAGACCAGGATCCACCTTCTTCTGCCTTCTTTATCTGTCTAATTAAACAGCAAAGCAGACATTTAAAAGGGAGAATGGCATTCTGATACTCTTTCTTCAGCTTGTCAATATGTTCTATTACTGTACTAGGTAAGGAGCTGTTTAAAAATAAAACAGTGAAAATAAAAACTGAGTAGCCAAGTCCCGATATTTCAGGCAAAAAAGCCTAAAAAGTACAGAACCTAAAGACTTTTGTGAAATTTAGATACACTCATGAGAGATCAGCAAACAAAATCTTTGTGATTTTAAATATTGCGTGGTAAGAATACACTTCTTAACTAGAGATGCCTTTTTTTTTTTAACTTGACTGACAGTGAACAAGATTAAATACAAAACTGTAAAAGTGTAAATACAATAATGACATGCTCTGACATATCCTAGTGTATTTCTTTTTACACACAAATTGCTCAGAGTGGCCATGGTAGATAGAAGCAACTCAGAATCACGTCTGATGAAAACATACATGAATGCAGACTAATATTGTCAGCAAACTTCAACATAGAATGAGAGAGAAGACAACGTGCTCTTGACTCTCTGTCAGTAAGGACATCCAACCTAAAGTGACAGCTGCTACTATGTTCTCTGGAATACAACTGGGAAGACATTCAGAGGCCACAGTAACTCCAAGATGAACAGACATAGTGGACAAAATTATGCCAACAGCCAAAGCCAAAGGTGATATTGCTCCACAGAGAAAAGTCCTCCAGCATTAGAGAGAGCTGTTCTATTTCTAGGATTGCTCATGCACTGTATTTTATCTAGAAATAAAAAACTGTAGTGATGATGAGGCAATCAGGATTCCAGAGTGGTCTAACTTCTATGGCATATTAATGCTGCAAAAATGGCATATTACTGCTACAAAACCTCTTTGAGAAATCAGATTTCCCTTTAGTTTTTCTTTTCTTTGCTATCTAATGCTATGTTCAAACTCATTCTCACTGGAACTTTCATTAAATATGTACAGCTTTCATCTAAATAAGGACTAACCCTGCTTTACTGCAAGTAAACTTCACGCACTGAAGGAAGCTACGCAATTTCAGTGCACCAAACACATCTCAAAACTGTGATATCAATGGAATGATAACGTAATTCAGGTAAGAAGCATTTAAACTAAGTATTATGTAGTGCCCTAATCCAAGCGACAACAATAATTATAGAATGAGTAGCTGTAACCAGACAAACCTACCAAAACCAATGGACTGTGAGAGAAATAGTACAAAATAATCCACCTTACATTATTTTACAGCAGCTAAAACACCACACTGAAGTAACCATCCCCTGAAGGAAGCTACCAGAAGATGAAGAATGCTTCCTATCACCTTTGCCTTTATGGGAGCCCACAAAATAATCAGGTATCTAAACGTATGGGCAGCAACATATGCAAGTTAGAAAGTAAAAGAGCACAGATGAAGCTGTTGCAGAAAGAAAGGCAACCATTAACCTTTACACATCCAAGACAGCTGAGCCTGGTGCAGTTTACTGAGCAGATGGAAGGCGGGAAACCTTATATGCAGTCTAATGGGATTCTCATGTTCCAGTACAAAATGCATAGAGGAGAGTGCTGCATGCATGGGACTTCGCTGCACACACGCACACACAACCCAGCTCAACAATAAATGGGATGCTACTGTGCCAACCTATGTAGGGTAATGAAGCTAGCTGGGAACATATGGAAGCAGTGAAGGATACAGGGAAAAGATGGGCAACGCAGATAAATCACACCTTGGTCCACAAATGGAACTTCTCCAAGCGTGCAATATGCCAGGGTGAACACATGGACACTGTGCAGGTAATACAAGCATACATACCAATGCAGGCTAGTATTAGCACATGAAAGCTACCCAGCCACAGGAGCACAGCCCTCCAGCACAGATGTATTTCTGCTATCTTATGTTGAGCTGGCATGCAAAGCACAGACTGACCCTAGTGCTCTGGCTCTACCTGTGACAGGGTACCGGGGCTTTTCCAGAGAGCTGCTCAGCCCATAAGACTGGGTATTGCACTGCCTGGCTGAAGCACTGTACAAGGTTTGTCCTTGTGTACTCCCTCAGATGACACAAGCATGCAGTTCATGGCTGTGAGTGCTCAGAAGATGAGATTTATGCACGTCTAAGGTATGTTCAGTAGTAAAATATGCCTCTCCATGGGCAGTGTTTCATGTCATCCTAGCTAGCATCCTCTCTGGCACACTAAGGTAGCAAAAGTTCACAGTATGTGCTAGGGAGGGCTGAGATGCATACAGTTACCACGAAGAAGCTCCGTATTAATAGCCCGGAAGAGGCAAATTTGTGTTTCATACCATGCTACAGCACAGGAGCTCTCAGCACATGCCTTTACCTCAGCCCCTTTCTTCACAACATTTACTCAATTCTAGTTAGCTGAAATCTACATTTCAGTTGTGCATGTCTGTATAAGCTGACCATCAGCAATAGCACACTGGGCATCAGCAAAATGCTTACAAAATAGTAAACAAAACAAAATATTTATCCTGAAAGAGCCAAGCATACTCTATTCCAAGGAGAATCTTGATGGGATCCTGCCACATTGTCTTGTGGAAAATGAATCATGTCTGAATACATCGTAACAGAAAGCCCTGTGAACCAATAACCCGTCTATCCAGAGATAGGTATTTGTTCAGGCTGTGATGTAATTTTCCTGTCCTATCCCTGTAGCACAAGCAGCACAGCCATCAGAAAAGTGAAGTGGGGTGTGCAAAGCAATGTGGAGATGGGCAACAGGGCTCTGATGAACTGTTCAGAGCAGCCTGATAACTAAGAGTATCATATACCAAACCATTTCTTATGCCCACAGTTATGGTAAAAAGTATAACACACCTTTGCCTACCCAGAATTGATCCCCAAGACCACCTAAAAAACCAGATGGCTCTCCTGTCCATCTGAAAGCATTCAAAGAAAATTGTCACTAGTTTCTAGCACTGTTATTCATATAACATCTGCTCATTCTTACAGTTGCTGTCATGGCTCAGGGGGAAGCTGGAATGCTCCTGAAACCTAGTGTTATCCCTAGTGAAAAGGCTATGCAAATAGCAACATGGTACTAAAGATCAAGCAGCAAAAACCCCCATAGAAACCTGGGCTGCACAGGACAGAAATGGTTCCATAATTTAGTGCTATTACACAGTCCATCCCACACCTTCTCCTAATAAGCTTAATGGCATCAGGGAAAAGACAAAGTTGCTCTAGCTATTGTGCTAGAGATAACAGACAATGGTCCTGCAGGATAGCAGCACTACTGGTCTATAGATCGTGTGGCAGAAGGGACCATTGTGACCACACAGCTTTTCTTCCTGTGCAACAAAAAAGCTGTACGACTTTTCTGAATGAATTATTGTTTGACCTATTATCTGCCTGTTGGGCAGGCACATTATCCTTAATCTGCATTATCACTGAAGAAATGTCCAGTGATATAAGATCCAATAGAGTCTTTAGGTAAATTGCTTTAGTGATTGATTTGTCTCACCATTAAAATTTTACAAAGTTTTTCTGGTTTTATATTTGCCCAGCTTCAATGCCAAACACTTTGCTTCTCTTATACATTGCCTGCTGGAGCCCTTTTGCTCCCCATACAACTATTACACTTGGTGACCAAGTTACCACTTAGTTTTCATCTTGCGAAGTAAGACTGAGTGAGGTCTGTGGTTCCAGGGTAACAACTAATTAACACTGTCCAGTTGTCCTTCCTGAAAAGTGTATGTCAGAAACCTGAATTTCTAGCTAAACTGTGTTTACTGTTCTGTAAGAAGTCACAGGTGCTTGCCAATCAAAACATACCTCAGATATAGTTGGTGATATTGGGACAAATAGATTAAGTCTGACAACGACCAGAAGTGCCAACAACTCACAGAAGTGTGAACCCAACCTAGTTCTGCACCAGAAACTGCTGCCTCAAATGGGAATGTATGAAGATCTCTTGCTTTCTTCAAAGCTTTCAACAGGGCCTTCCTCCTATAGTGAACCAAAACCTATGACTTAACAGCTATTTTTTTGAATATCCATATCTTCCTCTGGAGAACACTTCAGCGATGAGTAATCAGATTGCATGCAGGATTTCTGCCAGCCTGTGCAAGCTCGTTGTTTCTGCAGCAGTGTTAGCAGCGACAACAACAGACAAGATGTGATCTCTGAGATTGGGGCATTAGCGGTTTAGGACCTAATCTGCTCTTCCCTAATGCCTGTGCTCAGTCTACTGTTGTACAGCAAATTCATAGCAGGATGAGGAAAAGGGGAAGATCTTACAAGCACGATGGCATGACAAGGGATCCAGCAAAAGCGGCCTCTCTATCATAGGCAGTGAAATGGAAGGATACATTAAAGTGAAGCAGAATAACCTTGCTTATATAGATAAACAGGCATTCATACATGCAGTAGTCAAAAGAAGTCAAAAATGTCGTCTAGGCGTCTCTCAGAGAGAAAACAGCTGAGGTGGTGTCATCCTGTTTACCTGCTGTGATGACAGGTCTACCAACATCTTCCTCTCCAAGTTTGACTGCTCTATCACACATGCCTGCTTGAGTGCACTCATTCACACAAATACACACTGAGCGCATCTACCTGCACCCAGTGACAAACTAATTTAACTAATTGCCACCCAATACTATCCACGGGTTACAGAGATTCCACAGGGCCTGGAGCAGACATTATCGAATTTCCATTACCACAAACCAGTCACTCCAGGCAAACACCTGCAAGTGGCCTTCCTGACACACAAAACAGCTCTTTCAATACCAGAGAGGATGGCAAGCAAACTGGTGGACTACAAACAAGGTCTTGGGATTCCCACTGAATTCCTAGTATGGCCACAACAAGCCAAAATGAAAGCCCACAATGCAGTATGTCATGAGCTTTGAAAAGGACAAACTCTGTTCCAGCGTTGTCATAGGTGCATGTAGGGCTGTGGGAAATAACTTTATCCTGAACAGCAGGCTATACTTTGCTTAAAAAAACCTTTTGTTCTGCTCAAAGTACTTTGATTTGCTGAAGTCTACTGCATTTATTCATGAATGTAGCATTACACTCTTTTCTGTGTTTTGAACTGCCATATCTTACACGCTAGGGCTTTCCTACTTAACAACCTCCATTTCTTGTAGAGGGTAGACCTGGGAGAAGGGCTGAGCAGATTTTAGCAGCATCTGTGCAACCTGCACATCACAACATATGGTGTCTGCATCTGGCTGAAGGGGGACCCGATAGACTTTCAGCTTACAGAACTGTGATTTTTCTAAGGAGAAGGCTGGTGTGGTATGAAAACTGGTGACCTGAAGCTTTGGTGACATTAGTGCTGATGTCTGTAAAGGCATCGTGTCTACTCCTGACAACTGTTAACTGTGGAGAACAATCACTGTGTTTTCAAGCCATTAGCAGAGTCCTGGCTCACAGATTTGGATGAGCTGGCAGCTCAGCTTTATGTTGAATTAGTTTGATACAAAAAGAGCTGTTAGGACCCATGTTTTACATTTCTCAAAATATACAGTATAGTTGCTTGGACCTCTTCTTATTTGAACATAAGCACCTTTACCAGCAGCATCCTCCTTTCTTTTCTACTCCAGAGTAGGAATTATTCAGTGACTGCCACTTCATTTCCTATTTCAGCCGTACGAACAAAGATAAGGAGGTTGCTCCTGTGCCCATCCCTTACACACACCCCACCACCCCTTTCCAACAAGAAGAGAGCTGCTTCCCTCCCACTCTGCATGAAACTCTCTGATATTTGCAGCTTCCAAGGCAGAATTGCCAGTTGGTCCTCGGGCGTTTCAGCATGTTTCTGTACAAGCTCTTCCCTGCCACTGCAATGCCACACACTGCCACGAGCAGCCGCACAAGAACCCAAGGCAGCCTGGCGTTACACCTGGGAGGACGTCCAAAGGGATGGGTTATGTGAACAAAGATAACCCACGTAAGTAACAGGTTCTACCACTGGGTACTTCCCCCTGGTTTTAGTATATATGCACACAGAATGACAGCTTTCTGTGAGCCATTTTAGGACTGCAAATTCAGCTCTTGCTTCCAGTATGAGGTTGGTGCTCATAGCTTAAGATCCACTTGCTGCATGCATTTATTTACCTCACATCTGAGACCAGTCTTACTGAATGGTAACATACAGTGGAAAATGCAGAAACAAAAGTACACGTTTGATACGGCATGTTCGCATTTACAGACGCAAACTTAAAAATGGGGAAGTAAGAGCAAAGTGAATAAACCCCACACTTACTCAATGTTATTGACTCTGTGTCTTACCTTCCTATGGGTCCCAGATCTCCTGAGTCCTGGCTGCCTGCGTCACTGGGTGTGCTCACTGATTTCGAAGAGGGAGACATAGGGGTTGGGACTAAATAATGAAAATAACAGGTATCCCATGTTAACACATGCAGCGACTGCACTGATGAAGAGCAGTGTCAGACAAATCAAAACCAACGGACCAAAATGATAGTGGATGAATGAGTAGGAGAGTTTGAAATGGTGAAAGCAAATAAGGAAGGAAAGAAAAAGAAAAGGAAGAGAGTCAAGTGAATTTTAAGTCTTTTGGAAGTGTTAAAACTGACATGAATTTAGACAGGACTGAAAGCCCAATGGGAATCTACAGCTAATCAATGGAGGAGATATCTGTGGAAATAAAATAGCATTTGTTTTCTTGGGTATAGTTTAAAGTTGACTTGCAAAAGATTTTAAAGGTATGAAGAAGTATCAGGGGCTTGTCTTGTCAAAAAACTAAGTGAACTCTTCTGGAAAAGTCAAGTAGGCAATAGAACAAGCATACTTTCCAAATTCTGAATTTAAATCAAAAGCCAGTGTCCACTAGATACAGTCTAAGGCTGCAGTGTGGAAATGACATAAAAAATAAAAGCTAAATAAGGAAATCCAGCTAAGTTAAAATCATTTCCCAAAGATGGTGAGCATACACATTAGTTTGCTTAGCAATTGTGTTTTCTTAAGTAATTTAGGTCATATAAAATTTCCATTTTGGGTGGGAGATGATTTCAACACTCAAGGAAAAGTTTCCCTTGGTTTACATACTATTTGCCCAAGCTCTAGAAATGATTTTCCCTTTGGCTTGCCAGGGCTTTTGAAGCATATTTCATGCAAAGGCAGTTTTGTTTCCTGAAACAGGAAAGGAAGTTCATAGCTCAAGGTCAGTCCAAGTTAAAGCTCTTCAGCAAGGAAATAATAAATAAAAAAATAAGAATATCCTGATTTCTTTTAAAATGGTTTCTCAAAAATATTTAAAATGCAGAGATGGCTCCAGTCAAGATTTAATGCAAATATTCTTCAAAGCAGCCACATTGAATAAAACACAAAAAGAGGTTTTAATGCAAGAGTGAAGTTTCCCATTTGGTTTAAATCATGTGCATTTCCTTTTATAGATTTAACAGAGTAAAACTTTAAACTGTTTTGTTATGCTCTATAACGTATAATGACAGACCTGTCAAGAGATTTGGATTTTCCATGTGGTCAAACATTTCATGCAGATTCTCACTGGAGACTGTCACAGAAATGACTGCAGCATGAAAAGTGAATTCATCTTCATGACAGCCCTTTGGCAGGTTACAGGTATGTCGTGGCTGTTTATGTATTCCATATTCACAGTGGGATCTGGATATCATATCCTTATGTGAAGGCAGAATTAAAGCCTCCTTTGTATATTAATTGTGACTGTATATACAGGGAATGAAAGAGGACAAAATACTATTGTTTAACTAAAATGAATCACCTTATGTGTGAATTTTCATGGTCTTTTGATAGTATCACACACAAAATAATTAACTAAGATAAGAACTGATAATTCACAACATGAGTGTATGTGTTTAGTTAATAATATGATAAGGAAATATATCCTCTTTTTTAGATAAAAATGAGTATTTTAAATGCTAAAACATTAAAAATGTATCTGATTTTACGATATCACGATATAATTTACAAAACATATTTTATGATACATAAAAATAACCTTAACATTACTTGTCACACAGTTCTGAGAAGTGGTATTTAAAAGCTTCAGTCACTATATCATGACTTATAAAAATAGTAACTTTTCTCAATAAATGTTGGTTGATGCAAGTTATGAATTGAAATCCCAATTCAGAATGTCACAATCTACTTGCACATGCACCCAAGCATCTCTATAAGGTCCTTTCCTATATCAAGGCTTCAGTATTTTGTCAAATTTGGAGTTTTCCCTAAATATTACAAATAAAAATATCTAGGGGTAAAATCCTAGATTCAGCCCCAATGAATTTAATGACAAGGCTTGATAGCTCCAGAGGAGCCAATATTTCAGCTAAAAGAGTGAGAGTGATTCTGGATTCAAGGGAGAAGAAAGCACAGGAAGGAAAGAAGGAAGGAAGGAAGGAAATTTCTCACTTTAGGGCCACCCAATAGGTGAGACAGAATTTAATCAAGGTAACCAATATTCAGGTACTATAAACTTTGCCCTGTGTATTTTTAAACTGAGGACTTCAGATTCTAGAAACAAAACATCAAAACCAAAAGAGGTCAAGCACATGAAACCAGAGCTAAAATCTACAGTAATGATCTGATGATAAGCTTTTTGCTATTTGTGATTTGTCTTTTTATTGCCCCTCTCCAGTTTTGCTTGATTTTAAAAGAAAATAAACGGGAGCTCCCACATGACTATGCTCCTCCTTCCTTTGCAAATGTTTAATGTGCATGTTTGAAACAAAACTTGGGGCTAACAAAGTACAGCATTTATAATATTTTGTGGGTCATCAGATAGATGTGACAGAAGATAAAACAGTCCATCAGAAAAGAAATCACTGCTGGTATGCAAAACCAACCTGCATTTTGTTCACAAAAATTTCTTGAAGAGGTGAAACAGATGTTTTTGGCAATGACAAGTACTCAAAATGCCATGAGCTGGTAAATGTGAATGGTATGGCAGGCATTCAAACAGAAGAGTTCACTTCACTAATACAGCCAAAAATCAAAAAAGCCAAGCATGCTTTAATAGAAAGAATGCATTCATTGTGGCACAGCTGAATGCTTTACAGTGTGCTTCACTTAAATACCTAGAGGTGGTTCTGGAGATATACCAATGCTCTGTAACAAAGCTTCTGTCTCTCGTCTTTTGCGGTCTAGGTCAGAATCTTCCTGAGCTGGCTCCTTCTTTTGCTGTAGATCAGCCTGAGTTAAAACAAAACAAACCAGAAAAGTTTCATCTACATATGATCAGCTCTAGCAATTAAGTGTGTGGAAAATATTTATATGCACCACTGCTTAGGTACACTTTGAAATTCACTTAGATATGTTTAGATAAATCATACTGTATATATCAGTAACCATATTTTTCCCTGAATGCATGGGAAAACTGGTCTTTGCAAGGATATTTGCAAGGATTTTTACGGCTCACCGGTGGAAATCTTCTGTCTCTCAGTCATCAGATGCAACTTATGCAACTTCAGCTAATATAAAAGCTGACCATAGAATAACAGATATCATTACCCTGAATAAAAATGGCCCCTTCCTACTTCCTCCAGGATCAAGAAATAAAATTCCATTGGACTTTAGTGATGTAGCTTAAGGGCCTACATTTGGTCCCAAGCACTTGTTGGCAATAAAAATACTTTCTCATAAACTTCAACATCTAACAGGAGCCAAGGAAAGGACTAATGTGTCTAAAATAGAATTCTGGCAGCCCTGGGCACCAACAGCCAAAACTAATGGTCCATAAGATCCCTCCCCCTTTGCTTAGATACCTATACCTCCTTGGAGCTTCCACACATTAGCCTCCTCCCCCTTTGGACTACCGGGACCTAGAAACAGGAGGAGGAACATCTGCATCAGCCAGAATCTCTTATATTTGGCTCATCATTCCCCAGTTTAGTAGGGTGGAAGGAAAACACCGATACCCCAGCCTCGTGGCTAGAGCACTCCATTGAAAGAAACAGGCTTGCAGCCCTTCTCCCAAGCAGATGAGGGAACTGAACCCATGTCCCACTTTGTAGTCTAGTGCAGTAATCAGTAATGCAAGTAAAACAAAATGCAAGTGGTCGGGTCTATCTTTTTGTCATGTCTTAGATAAAAGCAATCCCAGCATAGTTCTTATAGAGAATGCCTGGAGGCATCTGCCTCTATACTTTGGATCTTAAGGTTGCTTTTATATCGGCTGATCCTATCTAGCCTCCACACAGAGAGGTTTTCATTTCTGCTGAAACCAGAGTGTGGGGCACAGGGTACTTGCACAGTGCCTCAGCCTGGTGTTGATGTTGGTGCAGGCACAACAGAAAACCTTGAAGTTCAGAAGCATCCCCATGTTCTCTGGTTTGGACACAGCCAGGATGCAGAGGAACATTGGTTTTACAGACAAAAACAAAGTTCAGTCACGTCCCTGTGCTCACCTCTTCCCATGAGCTAGCCTGAAGTATCTCACAGTAGACAGGGTTGTAGACAACTCTTCTGCACCAGTGTACATGGCTAAGCACCTAAGTGAATGTTAGACTTCACTCCTGGAGGCCGTCGGGCATCACACTGCACCCCATTTACAGCACCAGCTAGGCACTGCAGCATAATATGTAGAGCCGGGTGTCCCAAGCTGGATCTGGCTATTGGGGCCAATGGAAAGTTCCAACCACCACAAGATCTCCACGAGGCATAAAATCAGAGGCAGGAGACAAAGGAAAGGACTTAATAGCTTCCTCAAGCCATTAGCTTGGCTCCCTTCCCTCTAATTCATTAGCAGGCTAGTAATGAACACTGAAAATGTTAACGTTTAAAGTTCTGCTTACAGAAGACTCCCCTAGTGACTCCAGGAGCCTCACTGGGGGGTGTGCTGGTAATTGCACAAAAATGCCTCAAATGAAAAAAGATTTAAAAGACAGCCAAAACTGGAATGCTGATTTCTTGGATCACATCACATTTCCACAGTAATTCCATGAAATTCATGTACAATATTAAAGTGTCAGTTTAAAAGGAAACCAGTTATTAGTAAAGGATAACAGGTGCTTTAAACTATAGTAAGTGTTGACATTTGAAAGAAAGGAAACATAATCACTTAATGCTTCTCTGACTTTGCATGAAAATGAATATCCACTCCCTGTCAATTCTCACCTCTATTCCACTAAGTGACTGAATAAAAAGAAGTACAAATCCCTTAATGAAAAACCTAATGCATATTGTCAAGGACAAATAAACTAATATGTCAATCAAACTTTAACAGAACTGAAAGATGCACCCATGCCAGAAGATGAAAATGCAATTGCAATTATGTTTTACTTTACTGGAGAATAATAATTGTAAATCTGCTACTTTAGCTAGTAATCAAACTAGCCTTCAGAGTACAAAAATACATATTTAGATTGTAATGGCTTGAAAAAAATGTGAGCCCTCTTTCTGTCTTTCCCCACTCTCCACTCCCATTCCATCGAAGGAGAGCCCAGGAAAAAGCATTGTGGCAAATCAATTTTTCTTTCTACACACACATACACATCATGTTGTCTAAACTGTTGTCATCTGACAGTGCGTTGGTTTTAAAAGCAATTCCCTCACTCCAACTTTCTTGACTAAAAATAAGCATTTTGATTTTAAGGTTAGACTGATGTGGGTTTGAGGATCTCATTCCACTTGACAGATACCTTGGGGTATACAATACTGAGATGTCAAAACCTCAGCAAGCACCTTCTGCAAGCACGAGCTATCTAAAAGGTTCTTTTGCATATTTACCTCTTTCTTCTTCCTTTCTTCCTCCTTCCGTTTCTTTTCTTCTCTTATCTGAGCCAAACGCTGCTTTTTGCGCTCAAGTTCTGCTTTTAAATCACTTTTGTCTGACATTTTGACTCTGCTGGAAACAAAATTATGGAAACCAATGTGAAAACAGAATTAAATTTTTCCCTATTTACTGAAAAAAAGATACTTAATTATATAAAAAAATAGCCTTTCTAAAATGGCTACAAATATATTTCTGTATAAACGCTGGCCCTTGGACTATACAGAAAGCAGGATATTTGTTTCACAATTCTTTCAAGAAATTAAACCAGTGTGTCACTGAACATGGAATATATTTTCAAATGACCTTTATTAGAAACTACCTTTGTGAAGCAAACCCATTTTTGGCTGCTGTTCAAAATAATGCTTTAATGCTTTTACATACTGAAGCGAAAGTCTTTTGATTTTCATCAGCTTCCGCAGTTTTGCCAGACTCTAGGACCCAGATCCACAAATGGATTTCAGTTTTAAGTATGAGAATGAGATCTGCCCCAAACAGCCCCATACACCTTAGGCAAGTGATAATTTTACTCACAAAAATTGGAAACGTGGTAACTTTCGCTTCTGCAGGTGCCTTGAATGGCTGCCATCCCAGGATCCCGCCCCGTTCCACTGGTACAGCCCCACACCGACCACCAGCTCAGTCTCAGCATCCTTCACATATTCACCCCTCCAGGGAGCACCCTCACCAAGCTATGGGCTATCCTGCACAGGTATCTCCACCACCCTTTCCAGGGAAAGCTGGGCCGTTCCCCCAAAAAGCTGCAGACAAGGCACAAAACCAGGCAACCCAGCAAACCTGAGCTTCTCTTTAAGGAAGCAGCTCTGCCAACAGCCTTGTGCTCAGATCATCTTTCCATAGGCCAGAGACATGCCTAATATTCCTGATTTGACTCCAGTCACACCAACTTGGCAAAAGCATTTCTTCTGAGCTACTGAAAGACCTCCCCCACCATTTAGTCTTAACCACAATTCTCTGTAGAAGAATTATATGAAGCCATGTACACTCTTTCTGTTTTAAATCTCTGTCAACCTATGCTGCTGTTCTGTGAGCCTTGAAAATGAAGGGTAAGGAGATACAAAGTCACATCAAAGAGAAATAGAGCCAGATCTCTCAAGAACATACCATACCGATCTTTTTCTACAGTCTTAAAACCCCACCAGTGTTGCACAAATCCGTAACTTAAGTCACAGATAATTTATTTATTTTCTAACAACATAATCATTATGGGCTGTCATCTGACTGTATCAATACTGATTTTCTTATTAGCCCTTTATTTCAAAGACAATCCTGACTAATAGACATTCATGAAAAGAGTTAACTGTGCCTTTCCTATTAATTCACACATCACTGACCACATCCACCACTGCAACCCAAAATCAATCAGATCAATGGCAATGCCATGTATACGCAATGAAAGTCTATTGTTTGCTTGATGCATGGGAAATTTAAATGGCAGCTCTCCGCTAATATAATCAGAACTTCACCCACATTACTGCCTAGGCGGGTGGATGACCAGAGAGTAAATTTATATGCTAAAAATTATATGGCATTTTCATGCATCATGAATTCCTCTGCAGTCATCAGCTTCCTCCTCAAAACGATAAAAGCATAGTTAGCCCATGATACGGAGGATATTGCCAACAAAACATCACCTGCACATTAAATGCAATCTTGGCCCCAAATGCTTTGTTGTCTTTGAAATCATTTTCCTTTCATGAAAGAAAAGAATAATATTTGGAATCAGAAGAGGAAAGCATTCAATGAAAATGGCAGGCGTAACAGCAGCATGAGGGATGCCAGAGGGGCCAGCATAGCTGTATCTGTGTGTGGACCACGCCACAGATGTTAACATTTCCCAGTCAAACTCCCAGCTGAAGCCCACCAGCAGGAGTTAAACCAGTCCAGCTCATACTGCCACAGATTCTGCACTTCAGCAGAGCTGCCCATCCTGGCAAGGTACCCTGCAGTCCTTTCAAGGCCCAAGGACTCCCGGTTCAATCCACAACAACTCACTAAATGGTATAGCTAGGAAGGACACTAAACTGCTAAAAAACTGGACCACTGGGTGCACTGGCTGTATGCAGAGGACCATCATTTCTTTATTCATCCATCACTCTGGTCCTATTCATGATGATACTGTTTTCAATTTGAGAAAGAGAAATCAAAACTGTTAGAAAAATTGCATTTCATAAAAAGAAAACTAAGCTGTAGCACCTTAAACAACATTAATCTGTGTGATCAGTTGATGTCAGCGAGCTATTTTTCACAGGAGAAATGCCCAGAGAAGAAAAAAAGCTTTTTAATGGCAGTGCAGGTAGTATTTTGCCTACCAATCTGCTCAGGATTTGTGGTTCTCTCTGAGATATGGCTGAAATCCCATTTGAAGTCATTTTCCTAATCTGTTGCACACATTTGAATTCTGATTATGAAGTTCCCCCTCAGAGCCCTTCAGACTAGATAGAGTTTTCGCATCCTTTTAGTTCTGCAGTTTGGCAACAGAGCCCAAGCTCCTGTTTCTACGCAAAAAATATGCAAATGCGTTTTAAGGCTCATGACAGAAACCCTGAGGGTTTGGCATCCCTTTCAAGCTGTTTGTCAGATATCAATGAATGGCTTTCTAAAAATTCATTCCCTTAATGTCAGGGAAGCTAACTAGCTTTTTCCCTGATTTAGGCATCAATGGTTTAGTGCCTGGCCCCTTCTTTACAATGCTCCAGTCAGGGTGATCAAATCCTATTATAACTTTGCCCTATTTTTAACAAAACAGATCTCACATACAACAAAGATGATGTATTAAATTTCCTTCAAAGAATGTTACCAGGGCTGAGTTATAGAAAGAAATTAATCTCAAATTACTTTCATCTTGCATATATCATACTCATGTGTTAGCTCCCCAAACAGCTTACCAACCTTCAAACTGGCTATTTACAATTTTAGCACAAATTGAACACCAAGGGTATGTAACCATACCATTTCTCAGATGTCAGCAAGTTAGCAGTGAGCAAGGAGGCAAGCATACTCTTCACTCTACGTGGCATTAACCATAGAGTTAATACTCTGTATTCATTACTGGGAACAAACTTCTAATAATTGCCATTCTGAGTGCCAAAAGGCATGCTACACCAAGAGAGATAAAGGCAAACAGTAAAAAAGACTTACTTGAATATTCTCTGTGGTACAGAATGATAGCCCAAGGCTTATGTACAACCTAATCTTCTCCAGCCTGAGAGAAGGCATTGGTCAGAGAGGAACAGTAAGGAGCACATTTTGTAGTGAAGCAATTAAATCACCTATCATCTGGGAGAAGGAACACATAGGAACAAACACACTGAACACTGCATTAAATGTAGAAATAGTTCTCATAGCAGAGCAGCAGCCTAGGGCTCCCCTCTTCAAGGGAGGTGCATAATCTTAGATCAATTTTTATTTTGTTTGGCCAAGTTTACTGTCATGTGATACAGTTTTAAAAGGAGAGAGTCCTGCCACTCCAGAAGAGCTTATTGCCCTTTATTGGGTTTGTGTGGCAAGGTTTTGGTAGCAGGGGGGGTTACAGGGGTGGCTTCTGTAAGAAGCTGCTGGAAGCTTCCCCTGTGTTCGAGAGAGAGCGAGCCCATACCAGCCGGCTCTGAGACAGACCCGCCGCCGGCCAAGGCCGAGCCAATCAGTGATTGTGGTAACACCTCTGGGATAACATTTTTAAGAAGGGAAAAAGTTGCTGGGACAGAGAGAAATGGCAGCTGGAGAGAAAGTGAGAACATGTGAGAGAAACAACCCTGCAGACCCCCAGGTCAGTGAAGAAGGAGGGGGAGGAGATGCTCCAGGCGCCGGAGCAGAGATTCCCCTGCAGCCAGTGGTGAAGACCACGGTGAGGCAGGCTGTCCCCCTGCAGCCCATGGAGGTCCACGGTGGAGCAGATATCCACCTGCAGCCCAGGGAGGACCCCACGCCGGAGCAGGTGGATGCCTGAAGGAGGCTGTGACCCCGGGGGAACCCTGCGCTGGAGCAGGCTCCTGGCAGGACCTGCGGATCTGTGGAGAGAGGAGCCCACGGAGCAGGTTTTCTGGCAGGACTTGTGACCCCGTGGGGGACCCACACTGGAGCAGTGTGCTCCTGAAGGACTGCACACCGTGGAAAGGACCCACGCTGGAGCAGTTCATGAAGAATTGCAGCCCATGGGAAGGACCCACATTGGAGAAGTTCGTGGAGGACTGTCTCCCATGGGAGGGACCCCACGCTGGAGCAGGGGAAGAGTGTGAGGAGTCCTGCCCCGAGGAGGACAAAGTGCCAGAAATAACGTGTGAACTGACTGTAAACCCCTTTCCCCATCCCCCTGCGCCGCTGTGGGGGTAGGTAGAGAATCCAGGAGTGAAGTTGTGCCCGGGAAGAAGGGAGGGGTGGAGGGAAGGTGTTCTGAGATTTGGTTTTATTTCTCATTACCCTACTCTGGTTGATTGGTAACAGAGTTAATTTTCCCGAAGTTGAGTCTGTTTTGCCCGTGACTGTAATTGGTGAGTGATCTCTCCTGTCCTTATCTCAACCCATGAGTCTTTTGTTATATTTTCTCTCCCCTGTCCAGCTGAGGACGGGGAGTGATAGAACAGCTTTGGTGGGCACCTGGCATTCAGCCAGGGTCAACCCGCCACACGCCCGTGTGCTAACATAAGTTCTTGAGATGTAGCAGGATATGTGGATGTGAACCACCTTGCACAGAGAGCACTCACCTGCACTCCTAATATTCTGACAAAAATCTCCTTTCTTTGAGCTACTGGAGGAAGGAACCTGCTCCTCTTGGCATGACTTTTAATGAAATGGACTGTTCTATTTCAAGATGTCATTTTTTCCCATATGCATTAAATATGCCTTAGACTCCCCTCTTAGGCTTGGAAATACAGCCAATTCCACTTACACATCGAAGGTCCACCAGACCCACTAGGATGGCAGCCACCCAGGCACATGCAAATGCAGCACCAAGGCTTCTGAGGACTGCGTGCTGGGACTTCACCATCTACTGGGCTTATCCCACTCAATCTGGATGCCCACAATGTAGATGCAGAGCTATCCTTACCATCAATGGAGGTAAAACCAAAAGAGTCTGGGTATCCTAGGATGTGATTCCACTTTTCCTAATGCAGATGTCTAAAAGCAGTTAAGATTAAGTGTGCCCCAAAGCACCGGTTCCTCTCCAATGATGATAAAGGGCGCTGGGTGATCAGTTAAGTTCTAGAAATCTCCACTGTAAATGTCTCAGACTGGGTGAGAAAAATCCTGTCCTTAATACTCTCCCAGCAGTTCCTTTTAGCTTGTCAGTGTATGAAACAAGATCCTCAAAGACCATTTACATTAATCTTAAAATAATAATGGTGTTTGCACAAACTCCTCTGCTCTACAGAACATATGCAGAACTACTCCACTAAGCTTACCACACAGGTAGTAACACCTCACAACCATTTCACTAGTGGCAGTGGTAATGAACATGGAACAGACATGAGCATGGAAGATGCAAACAACAGCGTTTTAACCTCGACTGGACTAAAAGCCATGCAAGTACTTTTACAGGTACAAGCCAGTAGACTTATTACAGTTTTATAATAAGCTACAAGATCTTTATCGATGATCAGTATCACAATATTTGAGCAGGTATTTTTTGAACCATTTATATGAGCACTTAACAGCAGAAACAGTCACAGGCATCTAAAAAGGTTTACTACAAGTGCAGAACTAATAAATTGATACTTGCCAGAGTAATAAAACCACAAAGTTACAGAGGTACAAAGAGTGGCAACACAGGTACATACTTTGGACTAAATATAAGAAAAAATAAGCATGAAGTGCCCAATGTATAATCAATAAAATAAAACCAAAGAAAATTATGACAGTGCACACTTTTTATAAGCAGAAAAAGAAAATAAGATATAACATCTCCCTCCTCTTAAAGGTTGTTCTTTCTGCCTCCTAGAATAGCATCTTGTCTGTATGCTATCACCAAGCTTATCTAAAAAGAAACCTAAATTTCCAAATCTGGTAGGAGATAAAAAAGCCTACAGATTTTATTGCTTTTTGGTGTTTGGGGGATTTTTACATGCTGTTCATTCAGTAGGCTGCACTAGAGTAGAACTATATTCACCAGTTCATAAGCCTCAAAGTCTTTCCTGTTTTGTGACTTCCTATGTTGTCCTTTTCGTTATTATCTCCATTGCAATTACCAAAGGTGTTCATTAAATACTGTTACATATGGCATTAGTCATCCTATATAACTAATTATAAATAATTGATTCATTAATATAGTTTTCTAAAATAAATAGGCAGCATCTAGTACTTGAGGATGCTGTACATGTATTCTTCATAATGAGCCAGTTACTCTTGGGTCCAAAACTGCAAAATGTCTTTAGTTTGAAAGGCAAAGAAAGTTGCACAATAAAATACATTATTCAGTGATTTTTGGTTTTAAAGAATGGGTTTGTAGAGTGGGAGTAATATTACTACTGAAACTATTACATATGGAGTTTTCTACTAGAAAAAATTATTCATTTCTATTATGCACCATATTTGTCTCTATTTTGTACAAACTAACACATTTCCTACAGTTAGGAATATTATACATTTTTACAACAGAAGAAATTCCCATGGGATCTACCTATGACTTTCACAAGTGTAAAGTGTTCATGCAAAGCATGAAATTTTACAAAGCAGATAAACATCTTTGGTCCGCAAGAAACCAGAGGGAGCTGTTACCCTAGCATAAATGCATTCTAGTCCATGGTATTCATTTGAAAGCAATGTTTGAAACACAGTTCAAATGGGCAAGAGGGGCTAGAATCATCTTCTTGACAGCAATTTTTAAGTAAACATAAGCGTACCTCTTTTCATCATGCATCAGAATTTGTACTTGACTTCAGTTGAATAACATAAATACTTTTGCTAAACAGACATATCAATGTTTATAAGATCACAACAATAGGCAAATATTTGCAGCTGTAAAAACTTAGCACTTGCAGCATTTTAAGGAATCTCCTGTGTGATGAATTCAGGGAAAGACTAAGTAAAATTGGAGAGACTAAGTATTTTTTTCTATGTAACCTTGAGGCAAAACAGTCGCGCTTTTTACATTGCATCTGTCTATTTATCTATAAATAAAAATGGTTGTTAAGTGTTAGATTTCAGGGAATGTACCATTTTTATCCTTCAGCTTCTGAACATTTCTAGCAGATGGGCAAAGGTCTTGTACTTTGTTCTGCAAAGGTTTACAAATCACAGCATCCCAAGATTTGGTTCTGTGCTTCCTCCTGGTTGCTATGCAACAGGTCAGTGCATCTCTAGTCTATTTATTTTGAGGCTGACAGGGTGTAAGATATGTACCCACAACTGCTCAATTAAACATCCCTTACAATCTATTACCATTTAATCTTTTCACTCTCGTTCTTCCATAATAGCCCTTCTACAAAATGAACTCAGTTACAGCAGAATTATAGGGTCCCTACAATGCAGCATATGAGCAAAGCTCTACTATTGCCCATTCTTCCGGCACCAGCCGTCGTGGCAATGAGGCATCACCTTCTCATCATCCCATTCTCTCATGCCCCCCTAGCCTCTTAAATTTACCATGACCTTTTCAGTTCCAACAAGCATAGTTCCATAGGAGAGCCATCAAGGCTGAAGGGAACAAGCTGCTGGCAACAACCCACTGGAGATAAGTAAGAAACACAAGACATTCCAGCTAGGATTAGAATGAATTGAAGTACTACGTACTAACAGCAAAGCTACTGCACAACTCCCACCAAATATGCTCCCTTCATATGGAGTTC
>NW_010972436.1:2830000-2830519 GCF_000737465.1 Haliaeetus leucocephalus
TTCATTATAATACCAAAACACACCTCCTGGTCGAAGGCTACCCGCCTCCAAGACTAACCACGCCTCTGACACTGACCCCGCGCCTGTGTGATAGCCTCGCTTGAGAAGGGCGGAGATATGATAATTGTATTCTGAGAAGGGCAGAGACTCCTGAGGCAGAGGTGGAGCAAGGTGTGTTACTAAGCATAAAAGATGACTTCTGAACAACGGAAGTTGGAAGCTTCCCCACCAAGGACCACGACGATCGACAACGCAGCATCAGCTGGACCCGGGACCGTTAGGACGTCATGAGATCAGCGGTGGTAGCTATAACCTCTCTTTCTCCTCTCTCTAAACTTAACTTTACTTTTCTCCTTTCTTTCACCCATCTCTAACTATCGCGTGCCTCCTCACAGGCAATACAATAAAGTTTTACTGTGTGATTACTGCTATCCCCTTTGGTGTTGGTCACCTTAATTTTGCACTTTCGAGATCGTAGCAAACGAACCATCACGAGTCCACCGAGTGGACCGTGACAAG
>NW_010972436.1:2830529-2840055 GCF_000737465.1 Haliaeetus leucocephalus
AGTTCCACAGAACTGACTGCATGTATCACCTCAAAGAAAACTAGATTTTAAATAGGTCTTTTCAAGTGTCTTGGATTTTCCCCTCAATAAGCACTAACGAGCACAGTTATAACTGCATAATGGTCTCAGATGTGGTGCTGGGAGATGATCCTTAATGATGCAGCCAATACTGATTTGTATCTTCTCAGGATCTGACTCAGCAATCGTGCCCCAGTTATGAAGAGCGGATGTTTTTAACAAAACAACCAATTCCATGCCTGACAACATTTTGGTCTTGTAGAATACAAGATCTCTAGGTATTCTTGGTCAGTTCCCTCTCTATCAGCTTCTGTTTCTGTTATCTTTTACTGTTTGGCTGCAGTAAAATGCAGGCCTCCATATGTGGCTCTGCATGTGGCTGGGAATGGGACTTACCACAATTCTGAATCTTTGTGACTCTACATTCCCCACACATTAACTGGTCTTCCTAGTTGCACTATGTTATCTTCTGTGAATTTCCCAGCTTGCTTCAGAGAGGAACTGCAGGACCTAGCAGGATAGGGTGTTTTTAAAAAAAGTTTTCTGACATTCAAAGAGAACCAAATGCAAGCTACAAATTGATAAGATTTTAGAGATGGATAATGTGAGAGAGATGACAGAATTTAATCCTCAAGCTACAGGCCACTTATCTCAAAAAAAAAAAAAAAAGCCCTGTATTTCATGTTTCTGATTTCAATTCCTTTTATATGTACTTCTTACATAATGCTCAGATTTCAGTGATGTCTGCTGCTATCATTGATGCCACCACTGCTTCAAAACCTATATAAAATATCTGGTTCATCATAACAGTACCAAAGTGCCTCCCAGGAATATATTTAATGACTTTCTAAGTCCTAACATAGAATTTCACTTCAAGATGTCTGCTAGTCTCGCCTGAAGTGGAACAAAGGCTCATTTTCTCCATCCTGCAAACCTTCCAGACATTAAAACATGTACTTCCACTCCTTACGGGGGCTAAAACTGACCCCTCTGGCTTTTCTACCCTCCTCCTGAGATAACCCTAGTGGTATATGGCCAGCAAACTGATACTTAAAGCCATTTCCCCAAACATGAAAAATGCATGCTCTGGTGTCTGCCTCTTAACCCATTTATGACAACTGCCAGACAGACATCAAAGAAGCAGCTATGCTGCCGACATACAGGTTTTGCTGGAAGACTTACCCACATATCATTTCTTTCTTAAAACAAAAATATGCTTTGCTTTGCAACTGATGTTTCTAAGGATGTAATTAGGCTAAAAATATTGCACATTGATTTCATCTCTGAAGTCAATACACCTAAAGATTTAGAAAGCAGGGAAGAACCCTGGCTGTAAGAAATACGCAGAGTATCTCGTATGACTTCTCACAGTTTTTGAGGAAGCAAAGTGGGACAAACAACACTACCATTCCCTTTGTACTTCCAGGGCTTCTTTGGCTGTACTAACAAAGCAACATGAATGATCAGATATAGCCTTAGCCAATCATCCCTGTTGATCCACCTAAGTGGAAAAAGACATGCCAAGATAAAATGGCAAGATGATAAATGCAGATGTCTAACAGCATAATTTAAAGGACATATAAAGATCTGCAAAGAATTTGAATATGAGAGAGGACTGAGAACCAAGAAATCAATGTCTTCCGTTTATCTTCTCTGTGGTTAAAGTATTCCACCCAAATGGGAAAAACATGTTTCGGGCACAGGGTTGTTTGTTTGTTTGTGGTTTGTGTTGGTTTTGGGGGGTCTTGGTGTTTTCTTTTGTCTTGAGAGGACTGAAACACAGCTCCCTAGGGTGACTGTTGGCTAATGGGTGAGAAAGACTAGAGGAATGGAGGTTGCATTCTTAACCATTGAGGCTATTTTCTATTAATTTCTTTTCTGCAAAGACTCATTGGACCAGAAGAAGCAGATGCAAGAGAGCGAACATTAGTCCCTAACTGAGGCCCCTGGGTTCTAGTCTTTGTTTCAGGGTTCATTTGTATTATATGCAATGACTGTTTAGTTTAAAATACAATGCTGTATTTAGTACCCGGAGCCCAAGACTCTTCTTTCTTGAAGCAATGTGCTGAAGAGTCCTTTCTCTTTTTCCCCACATGCTCTGTCATGCCCAAAGAATCTTTTAATACTTTAGACTTACGTGGAGCTGCTTCAGTGGGAAAGACTGAGAGGGTGCCTACTGCAGAAGACACATAGTTTGCTGATTAGAGCATAGATGAAGGCAAATATGTCCCTAAGCAAAGGCAAAAACTACCTTAGGTGAGTCCTGTTAAAACCAGGGTGCACTAAAAGAGGGAGCACATGCTATCAGCTGCAGCTCGGCATGGAGCACACAGTCTGACAGATGGGCTCAAGAAATGCAAACTAGATGAAGCAGCCTAGGAGACACAGACAGTGGACACCCAGGCTGTTGAGTCTTGGGGTTCAAGAGTAAGAACACATCCCAAAGAAATACTCTAAGGTGAAAAAGGGAGTTTTTAGAGACTGCATGTGGTTCAAGAGCTAGGTGACAGCCAACCACAGACTTTTGAGGACTGCAATTTGGGTTTCTGTTTCGACACCATTTTATCAGTCCAGATTTATCTGAGCTTCGCAGGCACCGTAAGAACTTCCAAGTTTGGGGAATTCAGGTATGCATCCCAGGTTCAAGATGTGGGCACGCTTTGCACCTTAAGCACAGCCTTCTACCAAGGCAAGGCTGACTGCACATGAACTCTTCTCTCCCACACACAGACGTACCTCTCAAGTGTCCTGGCTTCCACAGAGAAGAGACTTGGCAAATGGGCTGACTGAGAGCAGAAGCAAACAAGTCCCCAGCCTGACTGATGGTGCAGTTGCACCTCTGGAGTGCACTGCAGGACTCCTCCAGAAGTAAGCCTCAGTGCATGACTCACTGTGCCAGGACTTCTGCTCCAGAATTTGAGACCAGGACACCAGTTAGATGCCACCAGTTCTCTTCAAATGAGGACCCCAGTGCTGTAAATATTTTTGGAAAATAAATAAACTTTTACTAGTGCTTCCCAAAATATGGGACCGCTGGTGACCACAAGGCAATCAGAAATGGTCCACGTTTCGTTTCCAGCCACATTAAACTGTAAAATGTATGGGCTTATTGATTCCAACAGTAAGTCTTGAGGATTAAGAGGGGAACATAGTTTAAAAACTCTACAAATCATTGCAATATCAAAAGAGAGAACTGAGAAGAACCCAGGAGAAAGCAGGCAATACAGTTAGCCCTTTAACAAAAACTGACATTCTGTGATACGAGAAAGCACAGCAGTCTTACTGCTTTATAGATATATGCAGTATTTTAAGAAAAATAATACAAAAAATGGGAGGCCACTGACCTTAATTATACTTACGCCTAATTCATCACTTAGTTTAGTGAGATCAGAAACTTTCTTGGGAAGAACTTGTAATTAAACTTTAGAGAACTTTAAAAGTTTACTAAATCAAAACTGAGGCAGCATGATCTTCATTTAAAGACTTCAAAATCAATATTAGTATTGACTAATATTAATATTGCATTATATTATAATTTTGTTCAAAAAGACTCATATGTTTGTATGTCAATGTGGCTGTCTATAGTTTTTTACTTCCCTGTCCTCTGATTCATTGATGAGTAAACAATAAAACCCAGTAAGTGTTATGCACATAAAGGAAGGGCTGCTGTAAAAGGTGTGGAGAACATTGGTAGTAAGGTTGCAACATCTTTTTTTTCCATCTTAGCCCCTTCCAGAGAATATAATTTAGTGTCACCTTTTGAGTTCTATGCTTTAAACATATGAGAAAAAACCTAAAGTTCTATAATTCATAATTATCAGATAAAAATAATACTGAATTTGCACAGGGTGTTTTTAATATATTTGAATAGGCCCATAAAGGCTGAGAAACCAGGCTTTCCTGTGTTTTCTTGCTATTAATCAACTTTCTGTGAAAAAGAAAATATTGTGGGAAATAATGGGACAGTTTTCCCACAGGCTCTTTCAGTACAAACAGAGAATGGCATCACTGTTTTTTTTTGTCTCCAGTACAATACCCTCCTATCCCATCAGCACAATTTTTTTGTATTATTATTACTACTATGGAGATAGTGAAAGGCAGGAATACAACATTCACAGGCTTTGCCAAGTGCAGCAGATTACGTACATGAATAGCTAACTGCACAGTAGGGGGTATGATTTAGGTCAAATTTCTTGTTTCATTCCAAAAGGTTATAGATTTTTAAGCCATTCGTTTTTTAATGCACCACACAGCTTACACCCATATGTATATGTAACGTGAACAATTTTTTCTCTGTTTTTTGCAGAAGTCATTTGTGTTCCTGGGATGAAGACTGGCAGAAGTTGATAGTCTGTAACAAACTGCTATGGGTGTGTAACAAATCTCTATGAGCAGCCAGAGCTAAAAAAGGACAAAAAAACCCCAAACGAACTCATTTAGGGGCAAATTGAGATCTGAAATCCTTCAGGATTATGATATAAACCACCTTCTGATTCAGCAACTGGTCAAAATGTAACTAGAAACAAACTGATGAAAAAAAAACAATGTCATACGACTTTGAATAGCATGATTAATGAAAACGGTGATTCTTTTGTACTACTTAAAGAGAAGACAAACATGTATTATGAAGCAAGTCACATGAGTTTAGACAGTCCCCCAACTTTGTTTGTGCTGCGAGAATCAGAGAAGAAATTATTTTAAATGCTCAGTCAGTGGAACAGTCCTTAAACCAGGACAGACAGGTTCAAATACAAGGAACCATATTAGACAGCAGTCTGGTTTGTTTTTTTTTCTTCCTGTTACCCTGTTTTGTTAAATATTTTAATTTCTGAAAATATACAATAGCCATCATTTGAAATGTCTTTGCCCCAATTACCAAGTGACCTGGTAACCACTCTGATCCTAACAGTAGTGGCCTAACGTGCAAAACACAGAATAAGGGCATGCCTTGAGTAGTATGGATTTAATACCACTGTCTATGCACTTTAAAAGCTAAGATCTGTGTTAATGGATACAGAATGGAAGGGCTGAATAGTTTAAAGCAAGAGAGATCCATATTTTCCCTGCATGTGGTCTAGGACCTACGGTGATTAACTTTCAATACTAACATAGCATAGTTTGGGGGATAGTCTTTCTGTCAAATTCAGCCTGAAAAGATTAAAATCAAGCATCAGAAAAGGCTTAGAGATATTGATATAAATATATAAACAATATATCCTCCATTATACTTATTTATATTTAATCATACTACGCAGTTTTATATCCTTGCCTTATTATAACTCCCCATTGTTTGAACACAAAACACAATGCGTCTTTCGGCTGGTCTGAAGTGTAAAATGAGTAACTGAGGAGAAGGATTTCGAATTACTTGTACCACACTGCAGAGGGAGGGAGAAAAGAACAGGGAACTAAACCCAGTTCTGTCCCAGGGAGACATGACAAAAGGGAAGGGAAGACCAGTCAGGAGGGAACATGGCATTAAGACTAATATTGAGGAAGAGAGAAAAGGATAAGCCTCAGTGAACAACAGCAAGAAGGAAAAGAAATGTGAAGAGAAGACATCACTGGAAACGAAAAGCTACGTCCTTAAAAGATTCCCGCTGTAATTGTTTTCTGCTGAGCGGCAGTAAATAAGCTCTCTTCCTCTGCAAAGTATTCATTAATTATTCTAGGCCCAAGCAGGGACAGTCAGCAAGCACCTGGTGCATACACAGGGTAGAACTGCCCTGGTCCAGGAGGGCTCCAGGGAGGTTTGTTCCTCAGGTTAATGTAACCTGTCTCTCCAGGTCAGGCAAGCTGATCCACATGCATGGGAGCAGTGTTCAACATGAAAATAGGATAACATGTACTTTTACTCTAAGATTAACAGCCGAGAATCACAAGAGTCACCTGAGCAGCAATTATTCATCAGGTAACACAGGTATCTGTACACAAGTCAAAGCAGCAGTTACACAGGACCTCATCCAAAGTCTGTTAAGTCAATGCCAAGACTCTCATTGGCTTCAATAGGGTTTGGAAATGCTCACGGCTTTCAAACAATGTACACAGCTGACTCCTGCCATCACTCTGGTGGCTAGATTCCCCACCAGAGAAGTCACAGAGAAACTCCTATTACTGTCAGCAGCAATAGGGCTAAGTCCTCTGCCCTTAAAACTTCAGCATGGAGTTACGGTGTGCTGCCCACAAAACTCTCCCAGAAAGGTCATTCCTGTTCCGTGCCTTCTCCTGCTGCAGTACACTCCCGGACACTCACCAGAACACTTTTGCCTCAGAAGGGAAAACAAAAAGTGCTGAAGAAGCACAGCGAAAAAAAAAGAGGGGGGGTATAGTTTTAAGCTCATGAGGAGTCAGGACATCATAGCTCTCACAGATGATCAGAGGTGTCTTGTGTCTATGAGATCTAGCAGCTCCCACATCAGTCTGCTTCACAGCTTCCTGCAGCTTCTGCCATCTGCCTGGAAGTAGCCATTTCCCAGAAAAGTTGGCAAGATGATGCCACCTCAAATGAACAGTATTGGGGGAGCAAGCTCATGTACGCTGTATACTGCCTTCATTTGAGTGCTTGCAGATGGCCAAGTGAACAACAGCTCCCAATGTCATGTCTGACTAAAAAGAACTAGCATGGTTTTAAATGGATAATTACCAAGTAGCAAAAGGGACATATTGTCTCTATCTGAGATTTAGACTGAACCAGGGTCTCAGGCTGCCACTGCAGCTTTTCAGATACTTTTTTTCAGATTTTTCAAATTTTCTGGTTTTCAAGCATTATCATTCCTGCATGACCATTTCTTCCTGCTTATATAGGTCAGCTGAGCAGAAGATCATACGATCCCTCATCTGGAAAGTAAGACCCCTTACGGACACATAAATGTATACTCACCTGTATAACTTGTGTTGCTCAGATGAACTAAAATAAGCTGCACTGGCAAAAGCACAGTTTTACTAATACAAGATGCATCTGTACTAAGGGCACTTTGCCAGCATAGTCCATCAGTATTCCTGCCGGAAAATGTCCCTTTTACAAGCAGACTACATCTACAGTCATTATGGTCTGTTTCATTTAAGGTTTTTAAAATAAAAATACAAAAATATCAGATGAGTATTGCACTGAGGTCATGATGTCTGGCTATGGGTGCAGAAAGCCTGAGACCATACCTCTGCAGATACGAATTTCCCCATGCACCTCAATGAGGATTTCAGTGTTAGCTCCCTCTAACTTCCCTGAAAATTAAAGCCCATGGGTAGGACAAGGAGGATCTTTCTGTTAACATCCCACCACCTCCTCCAAGTAGCAGCTCATTTTGGCACTAGGCTTCAGTGACTCTGAAAGATTCCTAATTACTACTTCTCTTCTTAGTCAAACCAAGCCAAAGGAGCTCAGCAGGGCACTTGAGGCATAGCACTAGTTAATAAGCCTGAGTAGTCCTGGAGAGAGATCATGAACATATTTTAAACCTCTGTGAGAAGAAGTCAAGTTTGAGGAGCTGGAAGATACGACGATTACCTGATTCATTAGCAGGAGATGGTGAAGCTCTGAAAAACAGCAATGCCTTTCTACCCTTATGTTTTTCTATCTCACTCCCTCATCTTTTTTCCCTCCCAGCCCATTTCACTTCATTGTCCAGCACCCTGCAATGGTGAGACCTCTACCACAACCCATTGTGTCCAGCTCTATCTAGTATTCCCTCTGTCTCTTCCTGCAGATTGGAAACTGATGGCAGCAAGGAATGATTCTTGAAACCTGTCTTTCTTACAAAAGAAAAGGAGACCAAGGGACTTGATCTGGTAATTTATTTGAAAATAAAGCAGGTAAGTTCTTGCCGCATAATTTAGGGTACCTACACTGAAGACAGCTGCTAAAGCGAGGCTTTTATCTATGAGAGACAAAACAGGAACCAGTAACCTGAAGCTGGAAAAACACAAACTGGAAAACAAACAAATGCATTTCAATAATGAAAAAAATAGCCACTGAAAGGCATCACAAAGGAGGGCAGCTCACTGCCCTTCCTCCTATAGAAAGAGCTGGAAGGTCAGCTTCTTAATCTGAGATCTGCAAGGTACAAAAGAGTATTTGCCTGACTATTCTCTGAGTAGTTAGGTTTCTAAATTCTCAACAATCACTGCATGAATAGGGTGTGGTTTATTGCTGCTCCTTTAAAGATTCCTCTCTTAAAACTGTGGATAAGGCAGCACTGGAGTTAATGCATTTTTAGGGTAGACTAATTTGATGCAGAGGTGTTTCGAGCTAAGAGAAATCTAGCTAATCCAACTCTAAACAATCTCTTGGACCTCCAAATACCTGGCCCTCAGAAGTCTTTCACATATCAAGGAAGAGGATAGCAAGTCCTAATCCTCAAAATAGTCTGTACACAGAGAAGAAGGTGCAGAAGGGGCAACACAGTTTGTGTTTTCACAGACTATAAGTGGATGGTTTGGGGAAAACAAAATGAAGCAGAGGACAGTAATCAGAGTGAGCACTCCTGGGCGTAAAGACCTGGGTGCAGCCCCAAGATTTGCACTGAGGAAGCCCACTCTTGCTGAGAAATGCTACACAGAGATTATAGAAAGAATTTTATCCACCTTCAGGAAATGTGGTGACTGTTACTAGACACGTCCTCTCAAATGGAAAGAAAGTAAAAAGAAGAACTTGAAAGAATCAGAAAAGAAAACATATAACTTCTTCCCATTAACTTAGCAAGAACAAATGAGGCACTTCAACAAAGCACATTGGTAGGTAGTAACAGAAATGAAATTCCTCGGTGGCTCTGATAATACCATCTGTCAGGAGATAGATGGTCGTGGGATTCGAATTTCCATTCTGAAACAGGTTTTGCAGCACTGTGCTTCATGATATTTAGAGCCATTTCAGAGGTAATTTAAAGTCCTCATGCAGAGGCGAAGCGCTGACAAAACCCTGTATGTCAGGATAAATTACCAGGTGCAAGTGCCAAAGCCACGTGCCAACTTCATGTCAGGTCTTTCCATCTCGTTGCCCCTCTAATAGCAGGTTAGATTGCTTGATCTGCTGAGAATCCTTATTTTATACGTATTTATAGTTGAAATTTGTACTTTCTGTCAATGCCAATATTGACAGAAAAACATACTTTGTTCCGGTCAGTAAAACAGAGGTTTCGTCTAGGAAACATCTAGGGGCCTTAACGCTCTCTGCTCACCCAGGGGGATTCCCGGGGTAACAACAGGCTTTTGACAATGCATTTCAATGGACTACTCGTGAAAAAGGCCTCTCATTGATCACCCCCTTCTCTCACCCTTTTAGGGAATTACCTTAGGAACGGGAAAAGATCTAATTCTCGCCTGCTGTCGTCGTGGACTTGAGTAAGCCCGCTGTTGCCCACGCTGTGCGAAGAACTGAAGATGGGAAACTTTTTCCCACCTCCCTTTGCTTTAAGCTACTCGGCACCGCGACAGAACCCAGGAGCCTGCGGCAGCCTCTCGCGGCGGAGCGGGACGGGGCCGGGGCCGGGGCGGGCGCCGGCGCCGGGGCCGG
>NW_010972436.1:2840477-2872584 GCF_000737465.1 Haliaeetus leucocephalus
CGCCCGCCCGGGGCTCCGCAGGGCCTGCACCCCCCGCCTGCCCCCCTCCCCAGCCACTCCGGCCTGAAGTGGGGTCCGCCGGCTTCTCCGAGGTCCCCTCGCTGGCACCGCCGGGGGTCGCCCCCACGTTGGCGCTGGCTCCCCCCGCTCCCCCCGCAGCAGCCTAGCGGGCAGCTGCACGGCGGTCAGCACAACGACGGCTTCACCAGCAGCCCCGCGACAGGCCACCCGCCACCACCTCCACAGCATCCTTGCCGCCATCCCCACGGCCGCGGCCATCAGCCCCACAACGGCTCGGTCGTTGCCCTCAAAACTGCCTAGATATCCACCCCCCCTGCCAGCCTCGCCATCCCCCGTAGAGCAGCCTGGCCGTCAGCCCCGTAACAGCCTGGCCAGCTGCCGTCAGGGCAGCAGGCTCCCGCCGAGGCCCTGTCCCTTTGGGGAAGAACGGGGAGAGCTCCGGAGCAGGTGAACGATACCCAGCTTTCATGGTTAGACGAGGGCAAGGCTGCCCAAAGGCACCGGTTTGTTTTGTCCCTGTTTCCTCACACCACTCCTGTGGGGATGGTACCCGAGCGCAGGCCAGACTCCTTCAGCAGCACACGCGCTCCTCTCCCCACGCCGGCACATCCGTCTCCTAGGGGAGAGCAGCCAAGCGGAGCTGTTGGAGCTAGTCCATGGTCCTGCAGATAACATCCACCTCTGGCGTAGATAACCCAGCTTCGCTCTCCCTCTCACCGCACACGGGTATGTTGCCCCACACAGAAGGAAAACATGCGCCCTTTGGTACCATGGCTTGTTCTTTAAAAACGTGATGTCCTGGACATACAGTCGACTTGCTGTTCTCCAGCCCTGTGGTCCGAGAGAGCAGGAAAGGTACCCTTCTGAAACCTGTCCCTGGAGCCACGTTTGGTTTGTTTTGGTGGGAAGCACTAACTCCGCTCACTGTCATTTCAGGTCCAGGGCCTCTCCTGGGAAGAGTGAGGTATACCCAGACCACTGAAAAGCCAGCAAGGATTCACATCACCTCCAGTTCCTGCCAGACCGCACCTGGCCAGGAGACACAGAACCCTAAGAGGAGCAACAGCATCCATTGTGGGTGAGGACATGGTGCTGAAATAACGGTTTCTCAGTTTAGTTGGAGTTGAAGCAGGAAAGATTTGTATCTTGCTCTCCTGTAAGAGTCCTTAAAGAGCAACGTCTTCTGCTTGTGCAGGCTGGAGCATGTGGAAAAGAGCCCATGGCTTTAAATGCACGATTTGGAAAGTTTCAAATTTGGGGGACTCAGTTTGCAACTCTTTATTAAAATAAGGCCCTTCCAAAAATCAGACACTCAAAATTGAGCTTCAGAAACTGCTGTTTGCTTTTGGAAGTGTTGGCCTTAGTCTCAGCTTTAACATAAATCCCACGGGGTTTGTTCAGGTTTCCTTGGATTGTGCATCATTTGCAAACTCAGCGGGTTCCTTTAAATTGTTCCTGACCTAAGAGGGCCTTGGGGTCATTTAGTATCCCTGAATCGACAGATCAGACCGGTTCTACATTGTGCCCGATGAGGTTCTGCTATTGTTAACATGCTGTCATATACATATAACCATAATGCCGTGGTATTGTATACATGCAACATGGTATCATAGACTATATCATGCCATCACATCGTATGATGGTATCAGGCACACTGATATATGTCATAAATAAGTCTTCAAAGCTTGTTAAGTCCAACATTTTTTGTTACAAAGTAATGGTATTTTATGTTCTACCAATAACTCACATAAAAAACCACTGTAAACCCCGGTTCAATGAGACACAATTTTGATATTTGCTATATTCACATTTGCCAGAGGTGATCTGCTCTTTTTAAAGTGTAAAAATAAAGCACGAAAATGGAAACATGAAGGAAAACCTGAAAAAAAGCCCTCATGAAACATAATGACCGATCTGGTAAAAATTATTTTTGACGAATGGGGAATCCTATACAGAAGAGTTTGGAAAGAACTTCAGTGGCCAGGGTAGTATGAAAAATACACAGTTTCTCCTCAGAATCAACTATTGTAAGGAAATTTGGATAGAAGCCAGCCTTGCTCTATGTTCTTAATAGGAGATCCTAGGACCAGCAAACTTCAGGAACACAAGAAAAATACACAACCAGCCCAGTTAAGGAGTTCTCTGAAGGAATATCTAATTTCCCTACAAGTGACGTGCTGTTCTCTTTGATCTCATTCTCATCATTGTCTTCTCTAACCTTCCACAGCAAAAGCTCTCACCATTTTTGTGGATTTCTTGTCGTGGGGACGCAAATTGTATTATCACTGATTTTATAAGACAGGGATAAAATCTTTATATTCCAAAAAGATATTATTATATTCATTTTAAAAAAAAAAAATCGTTACGATCAATAATATCTTTTAAACAGCATTTCATGAAAAACATCCAGTCATTTCAGTATACACCAGGATGTGTACTAATTTTACATTTTCCCATTAAACACAAATCCATAATATTATCCAACTTGTTATATTCTGCCAGTAGGCATTATCTGATTAGGTATGTCTTAATCACCAGATGAATGTGCAGTAGGGCAGAGTTAAGATTATTTTCAAAACTTTAAAGTTCTCTGTGGATTCAGAAGGTAGTTACTGTAGCCTCAAACTGCTTTATTAGATCAACAGAGGGCAAACCAGTCAGCAGTCATGCACATCTGACAAGCTGCCTTCTCTCCAGCAGAGGTCAGTTGTACATGGACACACTGCAACCATGCTGTCATCGAAAGAGAAATCAAAGATTAAGGGGAAGTTTGCAGCTCATCACAGCCCATGGATTGTGTGGAAAAAGGGCGATTGATAAAATTACAAAAATTCAGTGTTTGCCTGTCTTCCCTCTTCTATCTTACAGACACACATGTAAAATTCAGAGGTTTCTGTGGACATTAATAAGTGCAATAGGTGGTTGATTACTAGATCTGAAAAGTTCAAGGGAAAATAGTTTGACATAATTTCTTTTTGAAGTTACTTTATATAGAGTTGTTCACATGTAAGTTATTAATGAAGATTGGCATAAGTTGCTCTGACAAACCAACAACCATTTATGATGCAACATGAGACAAATAATTAGTAGTGCATTGCATTTCCCTGCCTTAGGCACCAGCAACTCCTACTTCACAAAGGGCAGTAACAAATAAGCAAACCCTCTTGGAAGTTTGTGCCACTGGAAGATTAAAAATGAATTTCAAAGCAGACATGTCCAAGGCTTAGTGGAAATGGCAGCACTTTTTAGACACTTTGCATGATAGACTTCACCTGGGCTCTGCAAATAACAGAGAATGTTACAAAGTGCCTTCCAGCTTTTCAAAGGCAATGATTTAAACAAAGGATCAAAAGGCAGAATGAAAAATGAAAGCAAGCTTTAGAAAAAAGTGTGGAATATCACTTCTGAAGTCAGATTTATTGTTATGGCAGTAAAGTCACTATAGGGCACACACACACACATGGCTTTAGAAATCTTGTCTTCACAAATGAACTGGTTAGTTAGTCTTGGAAGAATACATGGGTGGTTACTTGGTTAGGAAAAAATTAAGCAGAAAGTATTGGAGAGCTCTTCTTACTGTTTGCTAAAACCAGGTAGTTCTCCAGGCAGATCACTGAGTTGAAATTTCTGCAAGCCTGAATATCCACAACAGGTGTAAGAATAGAAATGAAGAGTTTAATTGTATCTGGTACACAGTCACTAATAATTCCTCTGACATTTGATTTGCTATTGGTAGATCACCAGTTCCAGGATCTTTGCACAAACACATGTACAAAGCTAAAAAGCACGTATCTTAAAAAGGAAAAATTATTTATCAGAAAGAAATGGCAAAAATAAGAGGTGCAGTGTACAAGTAGAAGGTAAAGGGAGATCTGTGGCAGATGGGCGAGTTCCATGTTGTTCTGCATTTGGGTTACTCTTCAAAGATATTGCAACTGTGTGCTCTTAGAAACAATTATTTTAGTGACAGGGTCTTTTCTAAGCCTCTTTTCTTCCTTTGTTCCTTACTTTCTTACAACATTGGTGTCAAAGGGATTAGTTAGAAGGCCAGGAAATAACAGTTTCAGCAAAGTTCTATGGGACCATGGGTAGGTGACTGAGGGACTTGGAAGATACGAGATACGAGGTTTCAGGATTTGCAGATCAGCCCAATTGCAGTGGCCCACACAATGCCTGAAGTGTCCAGGGAAGGAGTAGCAAGGCTGCAGCAGTATATTTTATTTTTGCTACTATTCAGGCAACAAAAAAGGAAATTAAGGGGGGGGGGAGAGGCAAGAACACACTG
Source organism: Haliaeetus leucocephalus (assembly GCF_000737465.1). Lineage (NCBI taxonomy): Eukaryota > Metazoa > Chordata > Aves > Accipitriformes > Accipitridae > Haliaeetus > Haliaeetus leucocephalus. The sequence continues at coordinate 2,844,784 of NW_010972436.1, forward strand.
GTACCTGCAAGACAGGGAAACGTGTCCATGCTCAAACAGAGCAGCATTTGACATAACCATTTAGGTCTAGTGGTGTTTTTTTTTCCATAAAGCCCCAGCTTTATCCCTGCTGTTCATACAACTAGCACTCTGTAGCCCTGACTTGTCTCCTCTGACAGGTTCACTTCACCTTGAAAGCTCTCTCAGCTTTTTTGGCTTGTGGAGATACCAAGTTGAAGGGAGGATAATGTATGCCTTGTTACCCTATAGAGGTACCCTAGTCCGGGTCAAGAGAAAGAGGAATAGCAGCCTGCCCTCCTTTCTATCCTACTTTCAAAAAATAAAAAAGCTAACTGCATTCACAATGTTAACTATACATTGTGATTGATGTACACTCTATATTTGGTATTTATATGAGGCTATAAATTCTTCAGTCAATCTACCTATACAGTCGTTAGTAGATTAATGTGTCAACTGTGACTGAAAAAGCTTGGTGAGATGTAGTATAAATATTAAGTGATAATAATAAGCACCAACTAAAATAGCAATTAGCTGGAAGTTAGAGCTACATTTCTACAAGGTGATCAAACCTTAGCAGAGCAACACTAAGCAGGATGACTGTGGATTCAACCTGGTTCATAAGGTAGAATTCATCCTAAGGAATCCTAGTCTTCCCATAAAAGATAACAATCATTCTCCAAGAAAGTGTCTTTTTGTGTTGTCCTAAAACATTTGAGACTCTGTCCATTAAAACGCATCATTACCCAGGCTTCTGTTTTTGCAGTTGTAACCGAGGTACAGAAATGGCATGCAAGAAAGAAAGCCTCCGGAAATTTTGGTAGTGCCTTTGGAAATAGCAGGTGCTTGTCATGTAATGCAACCACTTACTTTTAGTTGAAATAGTTCAGTGTACTGGGAAGGGCTTGGAAACATAGGAGCAAAACAGCTACCTTGGGAAGGCACTGGAAAGTTCTGGGAGATACTTTCGCAAGCTTCCTGGCAGTGGTCGTGCAGACTCAGCAGCCTGTAGAGGACTTCAGGCTTGAAGGGTTTTACTGTGCTTTGCTACTGTGCTTATGTTCTGGATTACTGAGGAAACTGCAAAAGGAGAGCTCCACAGCTTGTATGGTAGGACCTGGAAGAGAAATGGGCTTTGTGCAGGACTGGATGAGTGGCTTAGGGAACATAGACTGAAATACTCTCTTAAAAACCAAACAAAATAGATGCCTCCATTCAGCTCTGTTTCGAGTTCCTGATGACTCAAGAACTTTGTTGAAGGGAGCAAAAGAAAGTCTGAGATTACGGAATTATTGGCAGCACTCAGAGATCTTTAGAATTTGGGGTGCTTTTTAAAAAATGCTGCCTCATTTCCCCACACCACCTTTGGTTTGAAATCCAATCCTTCATCTTTGATTTAAAACAACAACAATTTGCATTTTTACAAACATCAAGGGATGCTACATTTCTTTATAGGATTCCTGAGACCTCTCAAATATTAACTTGAAGCTTAGCTTTACCAGTCAAAGTTAAAATCAGCAGCACATACAAGGTGATCCATGAATTTAATACATCATGAAGATGTATTGAAATGAATGAAACCAACTAAGTTCTATTTTTGACAACAAAGTGAACCTTATGACAAATTATTCATATGACTGAAAGTAAAAATGCATTATGGAGAGAAGATCATAAAAGAAATTATTTCTCTAAAATATCTCTTTGAAATGTCCCTTATTTTTCATACTTAGTTCTGCCCAGGACAGTTATCTTTGCTGTCCTCTCCATTATGCTTTAACCATGAATTGGATGGACTAATTGGTGTAAATTAATAGGAAGTTGTGGCCTTAATGTCCCATCTACAGAGATAACAATAATAGGTGCTAATTACAGTAGTGATCTGGTTCTCTTTAGATGTGGCTATCAGTGCGTCAGTGCACAACAGAAGTTTCCAAGCAGTGTCCTAGCTCTGAGTTTATGCTGTAGTCTTAGAAAACCAGTTACCTAGGGCCTGAGACATCCAGCCCTGGCCTTGGCTTCCATTCTTGAACCCTGCTCTTCTCATACATACCCATTGCTTGTTGACAAATAAGCCTGTATTTTTTGCTCTCTCTCCCTCATTTTTCCTGACTCGAAGTCTCCAGATGAGGATAAGCGGCTACGCTTGCCTGGAGGTCTGGATGACACTCACAGAGGGAAGATGAAAGCAGCAGCAGAGAAATATAACAGCTTAATCTTCTTAAAAGGGCATAGCTGATAAAACAGTTCTGGGCTGGGTCTTGTTCCACTGCTTTGAATTGCTGCTTGATTAAGGGAGTTTCATGTTGCAGTGTGCGAGCATGATTATTTCGGCATTGCTTCTGATCCCAAATAGCTGTCAGTGCCTAGAGTTGTAGATGGGTATGTTTTTTCTCATAAAAATCGAAAAATAAATGGTGGAGGAGTTGGGGAAAATTACTACTGAATGCGATGAGCTTTCAGACACAGCAACCACCTCAGTAAGGAAGCCTAAGGGAAGAGATATGGCAGCACAGACAATGCAAATTAAAATTCAGCAGACAAGTGGCCTTCAGACTCAGGCTTTTGGAAAATCATATCACTTGTGCATTTTAGTCCAGAGTTAGGAGGCTGCCTCCCTGTAGCCAAAATGAATAGGATTGCTTAAGCACGACTTTAACAGGGCTATCTGTCCTCACTTCATGCCGGACAGAGAGCTGTGTGTCTGCGGCATAAAGAAAGTAAGGTGATTTGGGATCCCTCAACTCACAGGACACTGCGATTATGACTTGGGACTGAAAGTAGGCAGGCATCTAGTGCCATTTTAGACATTGTGGTGCATGACAATGATTGATTTTGACTACTTCCCCACAACTTTTTAACACACCTATCTCCTGCATTGAGATGTCTATCTTTGTAGGCAGCTCAATTCCAACATTTTTGCTTTGAGGGATGTCTATGTCACTTTCACATATATACAACTGACACGTCTCCTCTAATCCATCCACTGTGATGTAGGCATTTCATGCCCAGTGCCATTCTCAAGGTCTGTCCACCTGCTCTCTCCAGGCATGACAGAACTATGTCTGCACCAAGAATGAGATGCCAGGGGCAAGAATAAATCTTGTCCACTGGCAATAAAACCTCCCACCCCACTCTGCTTAGCCTAGAGGTTAGTGGAGACCACAGAAGAGATGGAGGCAGGAGGCTTGTTTAGGAAATCGTACAGTAGATGGGTATAAAGCCAGTGTCAATTAGAGTAAATAGGGATTAGGGAAGAGTTAAGGCCTGGGCTGAACTTTAGGTCTGGACAGAGTCAGAACAAGCAGTTCTGCAAGATATACGTGAGGGTCCAAGACCAATAGTGCTAAGGAGTGAGGAAGGTCTGAAAGGGATCACTGCACCTCCCTTGTCTCCTAGGATTGTGGCGGAGGAACTCACCCCTAAGCCTTTTGAGGAGGGAGGGTCTGGCAGGAGCTGCAGAGGTGGAGGTGGAGGTAGCTCCAGGGGTGAATAAATGACAGCAGTCACAGCACAATCATTCCCTGAGTGGTGAAGGGAGAGGTGGTGATGGTCCAAGATGTTGCTGCTGTGACATCAAGTTTAGGTGTCCCTCTAGCACAGCCCAGATGATGTTGAGACAGTGATGGAAGGAGGAAAGACACTATGTCTGTGTCTCCACCCAAGAAAAAGGAGATATCTGCCTGAAATTCATGGCCCCAAGCAGTGGAAACTTGTCTTACCTCTGGGACTGTGATCATCGAGTACAGCAGGGGCTCACTTGAGTGCTGGCTTTCCTTCTGCACACCAGCTTGACAGAGTTCATTATTGAGAAGGTGCTGGGATAGTAACTGACAGTGGGAAATATATCCATGAGGGATCACACTGTTGCAATAGCGCTCTGCAGTGCCAAAGTGCCTCCACACCTCTTAATGTGCAATGGTTGCTGGCCTCTGTTTTCTGGAGCACGTTTGGCATCTTCAGAAGACAGCCCAAAATCTGAGATGCTGATTGAGAAGATAAGACCAAGGTTGTCTTTGAAGAAGAGTTCTTTCTGCTGGAAAGCTGTGTGCTGGGAGTGATGGACTACAGTGGAGGCTAGGGAGAGGAGGGGAGTATTAGGGAGGTCAAGGTCTGTGTACATAAATCTCTCTTACCTCTTGGAGTGTTAAAAGTGGCCAGACCCTGTGATGGCCAAATCATGTAAGTGCCCATCCACAGACCATATTCCCATGTAGTTTGTAAGAGATCTGGCAATAGTCTGTACAGAAAAAGGAAAAATGTACAGTCTGGTCAGAAAAGAAGTACTGTGCACTGGCTTGGTGGTGTCTGAGTGATGAAAGATCAGTAGTGAAGTGTCATTAGTAGACACCTTGTGTCTGCATTGATACCTTACTGCTGGTCATGTTGGAAGCAACCAGTTGTATTAAATTACTTGTTTCTTGCCCTATGAACCTAGTCCCTAATTGCTATAATGCAATCACATCCTGGACCCCTGTTAGTGTGCAGGCAGCTGCCAAGTGGAGCACCAGTTAGGTGCCACAGTAGGAAACCCATGGACCCACGTTCCTTGTGGGACCATGTGAGCACAGTGTAGGGAATGTGACAATCCTCAAACTGTCTGTTCATGATGCCTAATGTGGAGGAAGAAAGAGAGTTCTTGCCTGAGTTATGTCTTCTCAGAGGCCCCACACAACTTATCCTCCTGGAAAGGGTTGTTTTCTTATGGAGGAGACAGAAGCCATGCTTTGGAGTGGCTAAAAGACAAGCACTGATTTCATGTGCGTACACTCTTTGACCTGCTTATGGCAGGGCTATTTGGCATCACCCACCAAGGCTGATGCAGAGCTGCCATGGGTCTGACTGGTTGTATGGTGCCAGGAGTCTGGGGAGACCAGGGAAGGGGGGACCTCTTAACCTAAACCTAGGATCAAATTTTTTGCCCAGGAAATGTTGTGTGTCAGCAGAGAAATCTGTCACTGTTGTCTTGATTCTGCTGCAGTATTTGCCCAAGGTGCTGCTGTGCGTCACTGCAAGCTCACCCTATCCCAGCCATTCCCAAGATAAGGTGTTTCTTCTTGCCATTCGTGTAATCGGCAGAAGGCAGTGATGGGGCTGAGGTGTGGGAATGCACGTGAGGCTGGGGATCTGCTGTGCCTAACAGTGCTGCTGCTCTCCATCTCCACAGCGACACTGGCATTTCTGGGACTTTGTGTTACATGGGGGTCTCATCTGTCGGGGAAGAGCATGGGCTTCCAAGGCCTTTTTGCAGGGGGAAAGCTATGTATGGTACATGGGGGAGAGGGTGAGGGGTGTCTCAGCAGTTGCCTTGCAGCCACCTTGGCAAACAGCTCAGGGATGCAGGAGCACTGCACAGCTCCACTTGCAGCCTTCAATGCCTCTAGGTTTCCCTCTGAATGAACAGGGGAGCAAGATACCTGCTGCATGATTGAACACAGGCCTAAGCTTTGGGAGATGCCTGTAGCCTAAATGCAGATGACATCTTTTAGTCAGATGAGCTACACATCAACTATACCCATCCATTGTAAAATATCATGTAAATGCACGTTATGAGAGATTCAATTTTGGCCACTTCAGTTCTCACAGCCTGCTAGCCGTAGCTAACGGCAAGGTAGAGGTTTTACTGCAGCCTGGGGACTGTGTATTTCATTGGGCAGCCATGATGTGCCACCAGTTCATATCTCAGCAACCCTACCCATTTCTATGTCAGTGGCTAGTGTTGCCTCTTCTTCCTTGGGCTGCACCTGCTGCGCAGTGTTTTCTAGAATACCTTCTTTTACATAATTGCCTGTCAGCTGCCTGCAGTCTGTATGTGCTTCCTGGATCTCACAACTTCCCTGCAGCACACCTGGTAGGTCTGGCACATATTGTTAATGCCTCTCCAAAAGCATCCAGGAGTAGTAACTCATTAGCAGGAATTAGTTTTTGAAAATTAACTGTCAGGCTTTGCAGTGCAGTACAGATGTAAAGCCCTACTCACAAGCAGCAGCTTTTATTAATGTCCTATTAATACAACCATACCAAGGCAAAATGACAGTAACATGGAATTACGTTGAAAGCATTGTAAGCAGCTTAGGACTAAAAAGTTTACAAAGGTGTTGTAATTGTCCCCCAATCTATTACACATCCAAGAAATCCTGTTTCAGGGTTACACAGGAAAAAAAAAACCCAGCATATAAAGATCTAGAAGGGCACTGCTGATTTTATACTATATCATTATGATGAAGGAGTATTGTGTTTGCAACCACTAATTAGAGTAGATGGATTTATAAAGGCATACTGCTTTTGCCCCCATCCCCTAAAAAAAAAAACCCTGTGGTATTACTATAAAGGAGGCATAGAGTTAATAGAAAAGTAAATATCTGTGAAAAATGTCAAACTGTGCAAGAGGGACCATTACCTATGTGTCACACTCCACACTAGGAAGATTAATCTATCCCCACCTCAGCATGGGTTTCTCGCCATGACTGCGATGAAAATAAAAATAGTTCTGTGTATGTGTCTAGCCAATATACATACAACTCTCCTCAGTAAATATAAATATCTTTTGGGGGCATGACCAGATACTCTGTTTTCCACTGGTTCATCCTATATATGTAAGGTTTTTTATGACTATCCTAAAGAAAGACAGCTGATGTTCTACTTTTTAATAAAGACTTTATCATAATATCTTCCCTGTTTACCTGAAGAATGTTTCTCTATGTATAAACAGGAAACTTCATTTCAATGACTTCCAATGCATGCTGAGATAGTTCTATTGTTTTATAGTATCTATTTTAATTTTTATGGGTTTCCTTCATATTTGGGAAGTATTCTATCATTGTCCCAAAACCTTTTACATACAGGTAGGCTGTGAAACAGACTGTGCAAAAAGTTCAGTGAGCTCCATGGGACATGTAAGCATGCAACACTGCATTGACAAGCCCAGGGCCTATGTCTGTGTATAGGAGCCAATGCTGATTACACTGAAGTCAGTGCCAAAATCTCCCTTGCTCAGAGTCCATATAATGTGCCTTGTGAAAAACTTCTCACCAAACAGATATACAGCATCACCATCTATGTGTTATGTTGAAGGAGAAGCTTTTGCATTACATACAACTGCCATGCCTCAGCATTTATTTCAGACCACCACCCTCCTTCAAGATAAGCTGAGTTACGTAGAAAGTGACTCTTGATCTATGAAATCAGTCTGGCATGGCCATTCACACAGCAAGAGGGGGGGTCTGCATTTGGGAACCTCATAAATGGATAATTAGGCTCATGCCATTGATATCAGTCCCAGGTTCTGCTATCCAAAGCTGCAGCCTCTCTCATGTTTTGTGATCTCTCCCCATAGAGATGCCCAATGTAAGCTTTCCACTGTAAGTGCTTTTGCTGCCTTTGTCTGAATAGTACATTTTCATAATCATCATCTTCTTCAGATAATTCAGGACCAATCAAGTCGGTCAATGGGAAGCACTTGGATGTCCAGTCTCCAGATGAAGTGGCTGGGATCTTTCACAAGAGTGAGCTGCTCCACAACACCAGTCCCTGAAAAGCTAGCATCTCATCCAGTTGATGATCCTACTCTCCATCATCCAAACCATGGATTCCATCCCTGTGTACTTACATTCTGAATACTTCTTTAGTCCATAAACCTATCCTTTTAATTCTTACAGGAGAAATCATTTCACTACACATTGTATCATTAACTATCACACTTTTCAGGAAGATATGATGGGTGGATGAGAGGGTGTGGGTATATTCCAGGGTAGAGCATATACATGATGTAACAGAGTGATTGGAACAGCCAGCATTCATTTTTCATTTTTTTCCTTTTAAATTCTTGTTTAAGCACTAAGTTTTATGTCCAATTTAGGAGATTAGAAAAACAGTCCTAAACAACTTATTACAAAACCACTACTTTTGTTTCCTTACTCACCTCAGTATTTTGCGTTTGTTCAAATATTGGTGTTTTGATGTGTTTGATACACTGCTAGTAAAATACAGTTATTCAGTATTCTTGATCCTCCTATTTATTCAGGCTTCTTATTACGTATAAGAACTTGCATTAACACTCTTGACATTGATTGATGCTTGGTCCTCCATTAGTACAAAGGTACATAGAAAAGAAAAATAAAACACCTCATAAAAGTGTGACAATCATAATAAAGCCAATATAATAAATAGACTTAATTACAGCTATACAGTGACATATTGCCACTAGGTGGCAGGGCAACAATGCATTCCATCAGGGCAACAGATTAGCAGAATTAATTCCTACCCACATCCTCCAAGGATTTAGTGTTAATATTGTCTACCCTCTTACACTTCTCAGTTAAAGGCCTTAAAACTGTAGTGGGATTGATTCTTTCTTTGACAGGGTCACTTTTTTGAAAACTCTGTATACTGCTGCACTTAGCTCTGCCACTCTGATAACCATAGTGAGGGAGTTACAAAGAGAAATTAGAGGCAAAGTATAAAGAAAGTATAAAGGCAAGGGGAGAGCAGCAGATATCATCCACCTGGACTTCAGTAACGCCTTCAGCACTGTCTGTCGTAAGATCATCATAAAGATCCTGATGAGGTATGGCCTGGATGAGCAGTGAAGTATATTGAAAACTGGCTGAACGTCTGGGCCCAGAGAGTGGTGATCTGTAGCACAAAGTCTAGCCGGAGACCAGGAACTAGCAGTGTACCTCAGGGGTCAATGCTGGGTCTAATCCTGTTCAACATCTTCATTAATGATCTAGATGATGGGGCAGAGTGTAACCTTAGCAAGTTTGCAGACGACACAAATCTGGGAGCTGGGAGGAGTGGCTGATACACCAGAGGGTCGTGCTGCCATCCAGAGGCACCTAGATAGAAATGGGTGGACAGGAAGCTTATGAAGTTCAGTAAGGAAAGTGCAAAGTCCTCAACCTGGGGAGGAACAGCCCTGCGGGTCAGTATATGCTGGGGTCTAGCCAGCTGGAAAGCAGCTTTGCAGAAGAGTATCTGGGGTCCTGGTGAATGCAAAGTTGAACATGAGCCAGCAACGTGCCCTTGCAGCAAGGAAGGCTGATGGTGTCCTGGGCTGTGTTAGGAGGAGTGTTGCCGGCAGGTTAAAGGAGGTGATCCTCCCTCTCTGTTCAGCACTGGTGAGGCCACACCTGGAGTACTGTGTCCAGTTCCAGGCTCCCCAGTAGAAGAGAAACATGGACATGCTGGAAAGAGTCCAGCAAAGACTTCATGCCACTTATCACCACCCTCCGGGCCTGGCCATTCAGCCAGTTTTCAACCCACCTCCCTGTCCGCTTATCCAGCACATATATCAACAGCTTCTGTATAAGGATCTTATGGGAGACAGTGCCAAAGGCCTTACTGAAGTCCAAGTAAACAATATCCACCTCTCTCCCCATCTACCAGGCCAGGCATTTCATCATAGGAGGTTATCAAGTTGGTCAAGCATGACTTCCCCGTACTGAAGCCATGCTGACTACTCCTGGTGATTTTCTTGTTGATCATGTGGCTGGAAATGTTTTCCAGGATTAGCTGCTCCATCACCTGCCCAGGGATCGAGGTGAGGCTGACTGGCCTGTAACTCTCTGGGTCCTCCTTCTTGCCCTTCTGGAACATAAGAGTGGCATTTGCTTTCCTCTAGTCTTCAGGCACTTCTCCCATAAGCAATCAAAGATTATTGAGAGTGGCCTTGCAATGACATCTGCCAGCTCCCTCAGCACTCATAGGTGCATCCATCAGGGCCTGTGGACTTATGTATGTCCAGTTTACTTAAGTATTCCCTGACCTGATTCTCTTCCACCAAGGGTACATCTTCCTTGCTCCAGCCTTTGCTCCTGGTCTCTGGGACCTGGGATTCCTGAAGGCTGGTCTTACTGGTAAAGATGGAAGCAAAGGTGGCATTCAGTACCTCAGCCTTTTCCATGTCCTGTGTAACCAGGTCCTCCACCGCATTGAGCAATGGGTCCACATTTTCCCTAGTCCTCCTTTTGTCACCTAGGTACTTATAGAAGCTCTTCTTGTTGTCTTTGGCATCCCTGGCCAGATTCAATTCCATTTGGGCTTTGGCTTTCCCAGCTTCATCCCTAGATGCTCAGACAATGTTTCTGTATTCCTCCCAGGTTACCCATCCTTGCTTCCACCCTCTGTAGGCTTCCTCTTTGTGTTTGAGTTTGGTCAGGAGCTCCTTCTTTATCCACGTGGCGCTCCTGGCATTTTTGCCTGCCTTATTCATTGGGATGGAACTCTCGTGACCTTGCAGGAGGTAATCCTTGAACATTAACCAGCTTTCTTGTCCCCACATTTCCTCCAGGGCCTTATCCCACAGGACTCTTCCAAGCAGATCTTTGAAGACGCTGCCCTGGTTTGGGCTGGGATAGAGTTATTTTTCTTATATGTTATGTTTTGGATTTAGTACGAGAAGAATGCTGATAACACACTGATGTTTTCAGTTGTTGCTAAGTAGCACTTAGACTAAGTCAAGGATTTTTCAGCTTCTCATACCCAGCCAGCAAGAAGGCTGGAGGGGCACAAGAAGTTGGGAGGGGACACAGCCAAGACAGCTGACTCAAACTGGCCAAAGGGATATTCCATACCATGGGATGTCATGCCCGGTATATAAACTGGGGGCTGTTGGCCTGGGGGCAGATCGCTGCTCAGGAACTGACTGGGCATCAGTTGGTGAGTGGTGAGCAATTGCACTGCACATCACTTGTTTTGTGTATTCCAGTTCTTTTATTATTGTTGTCATTTTATTATTGTTATTATTATCATTATTATTTTCTTCCTTTCTGTCCTATTAAACTGTTCTTATCTCAACGCACGAGTTCTACTTCCCCTTCCCCCCCCAATTCTCTCCCCCATCCCACTGGGTGGGGGGTGAAGTGAGCAAGCAGCTGCGTGGTGCTTAGTTGCTGGCTGGGGTTAAACCACAACGAAGGCCAAAGTCTGCTTTCCTGAAGACCAAGGTTGTGAGCTTGCTTTTCACCCGCCTCCCTGCCCTCAGGATCCTGAACTCCACCATCTCATGGTCACTGCAACCCAGGCTACCTTTGATCTTTACATCCCCAATAAGCCCCTCCTTGTTGGTGAGTATGAGGTCCAGCAGAGCACCTCTCCTCGTTGGCTCCTCTATCACTTGGAGGAGAGAGTTATCATCAATGCACTCCAGGAACCTCCTGGCTTGCTGATGTCCTACTGTGTTGTTACCATTATTATTCTGCAGATATTACTATGTAAACTTGTGCTGTATATTGAACCTGTTATGCAATGTGTTTTATTCTGTTGACATCAACTGACTTCCGTAAGTTTGGCAGTTCTCTGTGCAGGATCCACAGAACTAACCCAGATTCCTTTTGCCAAGTCACCTGAGGGTCATCTCTTTGTGCATGGGGACTGGACTTGGGACTTGGGACTGGACCCTTTCTACTATATTTTTAATACTATGTGTGCTGTAGCTAAGATTCTTATTTCATTTTAAGCCATCACTGCCACCATCAGAAACATTAGCTGGCCTGCAACTAATAAGAAAAACAGTGGTCAAAATGTTCAGGAAAAAGAAAGATACTTTTTCTAGAATTTGCAATAAAGTCACCTCCAAAGTAATTAGACTTTCCACACCTTGTAGGGCTGCCTGTTGGTCATATATAATAGTGCCATGATAGGTTGTTTTCTGTATATCTGGTGACACAGTGCAGGAATGTAAAAAGCAAAAGTAAGGGACTGTTAAATCAGCCTGAAGACTTTTCTTGAAAATTTGTTATTTCTGCTCAGAAATCTGCAATTGTGATTCAAAGAAACTTAAAAAAAAAAAAAGATTCTTAAGTGAACACCAAAAGACACTCAAATGACCAACTATAAACTTTGAAAACAAATAAAAATAAAAACTGTAAATAGGAGTCTTAAGTATGACTGAAAGCAACCAGGCAAAATAAAGGATTGGCATTATAAGAAGAAAACATTTCAGGATCTCAGCAGGCAACAGCCCTGAGCTCAGATATTTCCACACAGGCATATCTAACCTAGGCTGGGTTAACTGTCATGACATCCTGTGCTACCACAGAAATCTGCTAAGGTGGGATGTCTTGAAGAACATAGCCAGAATTCATCCATTGTAATAACGTCTACTGTCCGTTTCAAAGCCTTTTGCTTCCTAGACAAAATAACACAGTTTTTACAAAATTTTGCTTCTTCATTTATTAGAATACAATTAACTTATGGATTTTGCTAAATTCCAAGTTTTCTCTCTGATTATTTACCAAGAATGGCTACGACATACATTTCTTCTAACAGCTACATAAATTGTGTTTGCACAGTGCACGCCAAGATTTTCCACTTTTCAGGAGTAAGCTCTAGCTAAAAGCACTTAGCAAAACAATAGTTTTTCTGGGCCAGGAAAAACGAGCCTTTATGTTTTGCAGCAGCTTCCCTAGCAGATATTTTCACTATGCCAAAGACTAGGGATACAGTAGTGTCTGGTTGCTCAGTGTTAAGTCTTGAAGTCAACTTTCTGAAAGAAGGATTAGTTGTCCATTTAAGATGTTTTGAGTTGCACTCCCAGAAACTTGGGCATATAAAAGGCATTTGTCAGTTCTAAAAACATTTCCTTCCATTTTTGCACAAGGAGCGTACACAGAGATTTAGTGGCAATACCATCCCCCATTTACTTCTTAGCTGGTATTGATTTAAACAAAGGAACAGGCTTCCAGTTAGTGCAGACTGGCACAGCTTTGAAAATTTTAGATGGAAAACTTGAATGTATAGAATAATTTCAGAAGAATAAACTTGAATTCCTATGGAAGTTTTCATTTTCAACTCTGTAACATTTTCCCCGAAAATATTACAGAACTTGTCTGTGTTAAAAGACAAAACAGGTATAGCTTGACCAGAGGCCTAGATTAGCTCTGACAACGACTTGTTTGGAATCCTGAATACTTAATCTATTTCTGTACACCTATATCATGTTTTCCCTTACCATCTCTGCTCAGAGCCAAAACACAAATCATGCTGCATGTGGATACTTGGTCACGTGTAGGCATGGCAAGCTCTCAGACAAACGCAGATGAATCAGGAACTGCTTCTTTCCAAGGTGGGAAAAGATTTATGTGTCATTGAAACGTTGACACTTTGCGAATGATAAAAACAACACATCTTCAATGAATTCAGATGTAGGAGGGGGAGAAGTCCATGGAATAGTAAATAATATTTCTGATTTTATTGTGTTCAGTTGCAAGGTGATATTTAAATACTGTCTCCCAGAGTAAAATAGGAATGCCATGCTGTTGTATTGCTGCCTAGTTTTCATAAATAGGCTGTTTCCAAAGAATCAACACCTACAACTGCTATGCTTCTGACTGAAAACTAATTTGTCTGAGCTATGTTTATATCTCTTTCGTACCCTTCTTAAACTAAATAATTTCCATTTATGTGAGCTAGTAGCTTTGATTTTATGTCATGCAGCAGATGTAATCCAGGCTCTAATTCTGCCTAGACTTAGATCAAATGCTCACAGCCTGTTTGCTTGGGAACTAGATGATAATAATATACTACCTTGCTCATTGTCCTACCCACATTGCAACTTCAGTGCAGAATTGCACTGAAGTTCTTTGCAGAACTAGGGTTAGTTCTCACCAGTATTCTGTCAAGGAAAAGAAGTTATGTGAGTTTATACTTACAGAAAATTGGTATCCTCAAGAATCTTACTGTTCACAGAATGGGCAAAGGTTCATCTTTACCTACCAGCAGAACAGAACCTGAACTGGACAAACCATACTGTTACATCAAAGGTTGCTCATAAGCCATAGTAGCTCAAACTTTATAGATTTTGTTTTGACATTATTCTTCTAGGTGCTGCCTATTATGTTACATGATATGATATTCATATAATGAAGCCTATCAATTTGTTTTGTAAAAATTATCAGAAATCTAATCTTTACCCAGGTAGTTCAAATCTGACATAATTTATGAAGATAAGTCACTTCTAGCTTGTCATCTTCCTTTCCCTCCACAAAAACTTTTAATCATAAAGCTTTCCAGATCAGAAGGACAGAGTTTGTTTCCCTGTCCATCAGAAGAATATGACACACCAGAAAAACCAATCACAAGCAGTACATAAACAATGCAGAGCTTTTTGGGCTGGTTTGCTGGGTTTGCTGGTTTGGGGTTGACTGGTTTGGGGTTTTTGTAGAGGTGGAGTATAGTAAAACATTACTAAGTACTCAATAAAATAGGTAATGTTTGAAAAAAAAAGGACTAAAACATTAACATTCAGAGAGGAATGTAAACCTTTCTATGAAAGTCATGATCAAGCAGGCTGGTAGTCAATGGGTATGAAATGTAGTGCTTCTTGGAAACATCAGGCTGGTAAACCAGCCCTTCTGTTTGTGTTGCTGGACAAACAGGTTGCATACGGAGACTTTTTTTTTGCTTCCAAAGCAGAACTTCTTTTTTGCCATTTCACTGACTGTAACTCTACTCTACTAGGTGACAGGAAATTTTCTCTGTGAGTCAAGGTTCAAAAAAGGTCTGGAACTGGTGGAGAGTGAATGAACACAGGTGGCAGCACTGCCTCACCCTGGAGGTTACATTATCTCTCACCCCCAGCGGCATCTATTCAGGCAACATTTCACATAGATAATTTTTGTTCCAAAACTATGGACGGTGATACCATAAAATATGCTTCACCGTGAGACAACCAAGTATTCTTTATGGAATGAAGTGAAAAAAACATTGTAAAAAAGCATTTTAAAATAAGGTTCCCTGATGTTCTAGAGATATTTTTGTAAGTAGAGAGGAAAATGAACACAAGTAAAAATCACTCTTTTACCCTTTTCTTTTAAACTGCATTTTTTCTAGCAATAGAAACAAAAATAAAACAAATGAAATATTTCTTATGCTCTAGAAAGTTTTGAATTTAGGATTCATAGTATTCAAAAAGACCTCGGTCTTGGACATGAATTCCTCGATTTACAAAAATGATTGTACCAAAAGAACATTGAGGTCACTGATAGTGAAGGACAACAGAGAAAAGGAAAAGGTGGAGTAAGGTAAAAGTATAAGGGAAGTTAAACAAAACCAAAAGATGTAAGGAAGAACACATCAAGGAATCTATTTCCACTTCTTCCTTCCATTTTCTCTCTTCCACTCAATTATTCCCTTTTTGCCATCACTTCCTTTTTTTTTTTTTCTTCTCAGGCATTCTCCCTTCTCTCTCTCCAACATTTAAACAGAAATGGAGCTCACAGGTACACCCCTTTCATCTCCCTGTTTGGTCTTGGAAATTAAGGCAAAAGTTAATGTGCAATTCATATATTGTCAATATGGATTTAACAGAGAACTTGTTTCATAGACATGTTATTTCTTGAGACAATTCCACCATTTTCAAAGCAGGTTGGAAGCTTCTTTGTAATAATATTTGTAGAAGTTTCTCTGTGATAATGAACTGGGTGATCATTATGAAAGGAAAAATATGGAAAGTATGCACTCAAGCAATGCACTTTGCAATTATCCTGCAACCCTTCACCAGCTGGTATGACTTCCAGGGCTATTGCATTAGGGTTCTTTCACAGAAGGTTGCCCTCCCAGAAGGCTCTTTGCTAACTATCATCAGAGCCTTCCCTGACACAGTCCACTCTGTGGATTGATGTTCAGGGCTGTAAATTCCCATTAAGACAGTCAGTTTGATACAGGCCTACAGCAAAAATCAACCTCAAGATTTTTTTTTTTGGCAGTGTCACCCTCAAAAGTCTCAATATATTAAATATATTGTTGATAGAAGTCAAAAAAGTTGGAGAAATGGAGCTGAAGTGTTTCATGTTGCTTCACACTCAAGCCATTGTAAAGAAGATGCCACCTCACTGATAGTTCTGTGAAGGTGGAAATTAGAGAGAGAAGCTGTTTGGCTTCCATAATGGTTGCCATTCATAATCCCATTTGGAATCCAAACCATTGCCTTCAACATAGTTTGTGGCTGAAATCTTCACAAATAAATCATAAACCATTGTCCTGTATGGTTACCAACCCTCATCTGAACTCTAAATTATATAGGTGGTACAAAACCACTCTGGGTTTCTTTCATTCCCTAAACATGAATCTGAAATAATCCTTAAAGTAAAAAATAGCAAAGTGGCTAGTGCCCGCAAGAAAATACATGACCTGAGTACATAAATGAAAATGTTGTCTAAGTGCGCTATCAACACCAGACTTGTCCGTGCCCATGCAGATCATACAGGACACGATGGTATCTAGGTTCTTTCAATTTTCCTTTCATTCTTCCTTTCTCTAACTGTAACTCTACCCTAATTCTAACACCACTACCCGCCCCAATATAGAGCATAGGATATTGGCTCTGAACCCAGTGCTGAATACTGCCCATGGGCAGTGGCAGCTGGGACTGAGGATTTAGTGTCCACCTATGACCCACCAGCCTTGCACACCCCTCATTCCAACTTCACCCAATCTGCAAAGGCCCTGACACAGGGGTGCATACAAAAACATGCCTCCAGTGCCTTCTAAGCCCAGCCCTTACTTCAGCTGTGGCTACTGTTCACACTCCACTGCTGAGCAGAGCTCTCCCATCCCTCAACAACCCCTGTGCCAAATGGTAAGCATCTGTGTGCAGTTGACTGAAAAACAACTTCCCTAAAGAATAACGCACGAGATCTTCCATTCAGGCATCCTCTCCTCTTCCCCAAATTAACCCTATTCTCTACCACACTCAGACTGGATGTCTGCAGGCAGTAGCAAATAGTAGCTTTGGGTTGTTCTCTCCAGATGTTGACTAACTGGGAAGAAAGCTCACAGTCTTGATTTAGGAACTAACACAAAAGGCCAGAGTGGGGTGTGAAAAACTTTCAAAGAATTTTGTGTAGCTTAGAGCTAAAGACTGTTGCTATAGGACACATAATTTATGCAATTCTTTGAAGGGCCATAAGGACTTTTGACCGTGTTTCACCCAGTCTTACTGTCTAGATTGAGGTGGCCTGCATCTGATTCCCTGCTGAGTACTGTTTCAGAATTTAAGGTAAAGCAGGCAACGGAGTTACACCTGTAAAAAGTCTAGGGAGTTTTCTAAACATCTATACATCACTGAGGCATGGAAAAAAACATTGTTCATGCTGATAGCAAGAGCATCTATCCAAAGTCTGAGAGACTAAAGAAAGTAAAGATTTTTTGTCCTGAACAATGAAGGAGGCTTGTGTGCCTTGCTAGGAATGAAGTGTGCAGCACTTACAATCCATGTCTTGTCTTCTGACTAGTCTTGTTTTGAGTATGGGTCTTAAGACCACTTTCTCTTCCAGTTCCTCTCCCTCTGCAATACCAAAAGACCCCAGCAACACCATCTCTTATCAGTCATCAGCTATGAGGTGCTGAATCGTAATAGCAACAGCTACTCAGAGCCCTTTGTATCATAGTGGTATGAACCCTAAAAAGGCCTTGATAGGACCACTATATGGGATATTTGTCCTAGACAGAGTCTGTACTGTATGGACACAACTGGGATGGCTTAGTGAAGCTAACGTGTCATGCATGTCTAGTCTGGGAAGCTCACAAGAGCTCTCTGACAGAATATGGTGGCCATGACCCCAACAGCTGACTGAAAAGAAGGAGGCTGTCTTCACTGAGATCTTGCCTAAAGCAACAGTCAACGTGTTCAAGATTTCCAGGCAGAGCTCCATCCTACCTTTCTAATATTTTCTTACTACTTAGTACAAGGCATCTGGAGAAGAGACAGGTAACACTGCTGTGTCGTTCAGCAGTTCCAGGGTTAGGTGTCCCCCACTTCCCTCCTGATCTCAGAGTGCACTCAGATGTTGGTGCTCACAGGGGGGTTCTTCAGTTCACCCTCCCCTCCTGCCTCCTAGTTCCTGGCACCGGGTCCCAGATCTCCCTGCCGGTGTCTCTCAGTTCAGACACCTGTGCTTCTTTCCTCTAACAGTCCGTGACTGATGATGGACACAACAACTTCATAGCATTTTTAAAACCAAAGTATTGCTTATTTTAGCCAGGAAGAACAAAACACACACAGAAAAGGGTTTCAAAACAAGAATATGAATGTCTGTTTTATTTTTCCTTGCTGTAAAGGTGGCCTAGGTCACTGTCTTCCTCAAGTTAGACAGTCATAAGAAAACAATTTTCAATTCATTAAATTAATCTATGTGTAATGTAGGAAGCTGAATAAGGGGCAAATCAGACTCCAAAATAATTTTCTGAATGTTGTTAAAAATGATTGAAAATTTTAAAATATCAAGCCTAAAACTGACTTTTTCCTGTCACTGGGCATTTTGCCTTACAGAGGTTTGACCCAGTTCCTACTGAAGACTACAGCTAAAATGACTGGAAACATTTAACTGAATGCAGTGGACTCCAGATTAGGACTTCATTCACAGTCATTCACACGCTATCCAGTAACTGGAAATAGCACATATAGAACTTGCTGAGAAGTTAACCCATCATTTCAGGGATGTCCCAGTGATCCCCTCTAATATCTCACATTGCAACACCTATGCATCATACTTAGTGCTATTTGCAGTTGGCAAGAAGATTTCATACCATCCTGCTGAATATCGTCCATTTTACTCATACGTGAACTTGTCAGTTGTTACCTGAACTCTGACAAGTACAGAACATCACAGCAATCTCTTCCACAATGCAGTAGACAGTGAGCACACCAAGCCTGTCCTTTTCTGTAAACAACTTCTCTTAACCTACTTTCAGACACACAGCTGTCACATCCCCAAATACTTAAAAAAAATTTGAAAGTTTGGGTTGAACACTGCTGGTGACAGCTCAGTTTCCCAGTCATAACACAGAACCAATCTGTTCTGCAAGCATAAGAACTTCATCTTAGGCCAAACTAAGGCTATGTAGCAAATACACACAGCAGCTAGGAGGAGACAGTCCATACACTTCTACTAGAACTGGGAAACACATCCTTTTGACCATGGTGTAAACAGTGTATCAGACATAAAATAAATTTTTAAAAAATTCTGAAGTTAATAACTTTCCTAATGGAAAAAATTGGGAGAGTAAGGCAACCACGTATTTCATACACTAGTCACATTTCTCAGTGTACTTCTGGAAAACATGTTTATTAAAATGAAAAGAGTAGGATAGGATGGGACCAGGCAGGGTCCCTTTCCAAAGGAAGCTCTGGAAAAAATAATTCAACTGATGTGATTACAATGGGATTGTCAAAGGCTATTTACATCAAGGAAAACAACGCTTTTCTGGCTCTGGCCTGGATGCCCTTCAGCATTTCCCAGCATCTAGCACACCCAGGCAATGCCTGTGTCATGGGACATACCCAAAGGCATGCTACTGCATTTTTGGTCCCTTACCAAGATGATGAGTGACACTTAAAATGCCACCCTCAGAATGCTGTGGTAATTGGCACGCTGACTTTGTACAACTGTGAGAGATGGTCCTAAGGAGAGTTAAAATGTCACCTGCATAGCTAATGAATTTGAAATGTTACCTGTTATATATTGAGGTAATGCCAGGAACTATGATGCTAAAGCATTAACCGTATCCTGCAAGCTGATCAATACCAGTATAAATTTGACAACACTGGCAGGAGTTTAGATTATGTTAATACAAACAGCAAAAAAAGAGCAGCCAGAAAGATACTCAGAAGTAGGGAAGATAGCAAGGCGCCCAGTCTTTATAACAGTGCTGAAAAAAGAATCAGGAGAAAAAGCTTTGTATGATCTGCATTTGCACCTTTATCTATTCCTTTTGAAATGTTGGAATGTGTTTCTTACCATAGAGGGGAAAGTTAATGGAAGAGGTAGTGAGTGGATGGAAATAACCTGAAGTGATTTATGTTCAGATGAGGGTGGTGAGTCACAACTCCCTCAAGCAGGAGCATTTAGTCTCTAAATATCATACTTGGAAAACTGCAAGTTGCAGGTTGTAGGCTTGTTTTATTTGGCTGTCCTAACTTTTAACTGGGGTTCAATAGATTCAATTTTTCAATTTCAGACCATTAGAGAGAAGAAGAAAAGGAGGTTGTAATTTTTTTGTCTTGACTACCTCATGATCTTTTCAGCACATAAAGGTCACCTACAGCAGATATCAATAATCACACTCTTTACAGTTTCCTTAAAGTTCATCATTTTAGTGAACCACTTCACAGGTTACTAAAGCAAACCAAATTACTGCTCAGCAAGAGTGAATTGGTGCCTTTCCTCTATAATTTTACGTGTTCCCTCTGGGTCTTCTCTGCTCCAAGGCATTCAGGCATTTGGCACAAGATTTGAAACATGAACTGACTGTAAAGGGCTAGAATTATCTGGATGTTTCAAAAGTACAATTTTAGATAGATTTCTCCAGGAATGGTTAAACAGGGCACACACACCCTTTTTATGTGAAAGAGAAAATTCTGGGAGTCAAAATGCTGTAATTTGTCTTCTTTGAGTGACTTGGGGTGGAAATTTATCCCACATTTTCAAAAGTACAGTTAAATTCAGGATGTTGGTCAGACCTCGCACGTAATTTTTCAAGGTGATATAGGTTCACAACTCTGACTGAAGTCTCTCAGAGCTCCAGAGTCTCACAGCCTTTATTAAGCAGCCAAAACTGCTCACACAAAATTACCGACTGCTTTTCAAAATGCAGTCCACCACTCCTTTGAAGCTTTTTCATGGAAAGGGCAGATACCATATCCATTTACTGTATTTCACAGGGAGGGTCAAAAGTGTAATGAAGGTTTGACTAAGATGTTTTAATGGGAGAAGTGATAGAAGCATCTTTATTAGTTCACTTTTACAAAATCTCTGATTTTTCTCAAGGCCTTAAAGGAGGTCACTTTCAGTAAAGATCACATCCCAACTAGGATTCTTGGCATTGATTTGAATCCAGCAAGGATTTTACATTTTAACTTAAATGCTTACAATTAAAGACTCTGTGTTTCCATATCTGAGAGGAGATTAGCATATACATCACTTGATGTACATGCTCTAAGACAACCTAAAATACCCATAGAAAGAAATACAAATATCCTTGTTCACTTCAGTGTGGCAACACCCACGCAATATCAGCTGAAGTACCTTCCTCAAATTGTTATCCTGTTCTTGCTGGAACTACATATGCATTTCTGAATTCCAGGTTGCTTTTTTGATAACTTCCTTATCACTGTTTCTTAAGCTTCAGCATATACGGAGTTGCAAATAAGAAACAGGTTTTCAGGCTTCCACATAGCATATCTGGAGTGGAAAACAGAGGGAAAACTGGTGCTCCAGCAGCTGCCCTGGGGGAAAGCACTGCCCTCCCTCTCAGCACTCACTGAAAGCTAGCAAGGTCTCTTGTGGTGGTTACCAAGTTTTATTTGGCTGGAGTATCTTCTGGTGGTTTACAGTAGATTTATTGCTTGATCTGAATATTAAAATTTCATAACATTTCTCCAGTACTGAATGAAATAGGAGTAAGCTTATATTTCTTTCTGGGAATGAGGAAATCCCCATATATTCAACCCTACTTAAATATTTATTAATAATGACTAGCCATGACATGGAAGACTTGACAATTCACCCTTCAACAGTAGCTGTGTGAGCGTGTAAAAGGAAATTACGTTTCCTAGCAGGTGTAAAGGGAGATCTTACACATTTCAATGAATCTACTTTTGTGCAGTGAAAATCTATCTTGTTATTAACATAACATTTTCCATCTAAATTTATAATTCAATTGATCTCACAAAAGACAAAGACTTTTTCATCTCTATTTCACAGACTGTACCCTACTGTTAATATGTTGAAATATTTTCTTTCAAAGGCAGCTTTGTGCAACCAATGCCTGCAAACATATAGCTGAATATTTGTACCCAGGCATTATACCCCAGATAGTAGGTAATCAAGATTCGTATCTGCACACATTTTGAACTTTTTTCAAAATAGGCAAATATGTCAGTTAAAACTCTGCTTTCTTCATTCAGTATTTTTGAATGTCTAAGGGTCTTCTCCCATGTAAAAACTAAATAAAATGTATGTTCGTGAATGCCTGCGTATAAATATAATCACCACAGTTCATTTCGAGTATTGGTATAACTTCAACAAGTGAAATAAAGAAACATTAAACTAGTGGGGGTTTTTATGTCACTTTAGGTAGACTGAAATCTTGGACACCAACTACCACTATAGCTCTGATGATTTCATTTTTCAGTTCAGTGACTATTAGATGAGCACTAAACTGAAAAATGTATTTGAAAATGCCAATGTGGATAGAGTAATAAAGAATATTAAAAGAATGACAGTAAAAAGAAAACATACTAATACTGCATAGTGAAACTCTGTGTATTTTGCTAGACTCTAGTATAGCATGAGATTAACACGGTTCCACAGTTAATGGAGAGCTTCCCTTGTTTAGGCTCTTCTTAACATTCCAGCAATGTTGCATTGATGATTTACCCATAATTAGATAGCTGTTAGCCATATGACACAAAGATATTGTTGTACTTATTCAGACCCAATGGCAAACAATTTTAATTGTGCAGTGCAACATTTTTTATTGTACTAGTTCTTTATCAGGGCTATTTTAATACACAAGCTTCATTTTCATATTTAACTGCAGCTATTATGGCTTAGCCTGTGGTTATAGATTTCATCAAACAAGAAAACTCCTATAGGGTTACTGTGTGGCTATCTTCTGTAAAGTACATTATAGAAACTCAATCTTTATGAGATCAACTTACCAATATCTGTGAGTTCACACTTCAGTAATAATAGTCACAATGTTGCAAACAGGAAACAAACTTCCCTTGGGTAATCCCAAACATCGTGGGAAACGGCATTCCAGCAATACCATAAACTCCACATCTCTTTTGAAAGGGTGGCCCGACAGCACCGTAGTGAGACCTCTTCTAGATGATGTCTCCTGTCATATCTCAGTATTTCCTAGGCTAAATTTCTTATTCAAGTTCCTATGATGTCAGACACTAAAATAAAATAAATTCTTCCAGATCTGATGAAAGACATGCTGAGAGGGAACAACTGGGGAAACAGAATGCTTTCTAAGATCAGACAAAATAACCTGGAGTAACAGTTCAAGGCTATCATTCAGAGCAGAAACTCAAGCCACCACATCCACTTTACCAAGTATCCTGCTACAGTCAACAGTAACAAGCACAGCTGATGATATAAAAGACTCAGCAAAAACATCTCATCCTCACCCAGAGTGGTTCACATTGGAAAGGAAAAGCAGTATGTGCACCAGTTCAAAGCCCATGACTCGTGTAAGGGTTACAGGTGAAGCCAGAGCTCCTTCTTCTCAGGGTGAGGTGTTTCTTAAGATGTTGAATCCAAAACTTTTAAATTGATTCACCTTGTTCCACTAACTCCCTTCCCATGTTCCTACAGAAAAATATAACTGTTTTCTGATCCTGTTGAAACATATTTAGGCCTTAAAAGTTGTATTCTTTTGGTAACATTCACTTTTTTCTGATTTTTCACAAGTTGTCCACCTTTTCCCTGGTGCTCTTCTCCAGAGCAGGGCTGTTCACAACAAAGGCAGCCATGGCCCAGAGTGGTGGCTGTCCTGACGATACCTTTCCTCTTGGTTTTAACTCTGCATCAGCAGCTCTCATAGAGGATGCCACATGCTTTTCCACAAGAACGGCTACGGTAGCTAGCTGAGGCTGGAGAAGGACTTTTTTTTTGTCCAGCTATATACTTTAGATCGGTGCCAGCCCACACTGAGAGTTCACCTCTATTTCCTCTGCAATGGTGTACTTGGCCGAAGATTACTATTCTCCTACGTAGTAAGCAGACTCCTGAATTCAACATGTTCTAGTCACAAGCTTTTCAAGATAAACACTTTTGAGCAATATTTTATCACAGCTTGAGTCCTAGGTTTTTTTTCCTGAAGGGTACAGCTATACTCCAAAACAGTTTTCTCTTTCTCTACTATCTCTACACTCCAAGTTTGAAATACCCACAGCTAATCTTGTGCAAGCCTCTCGCTATTTTTTGGAAAAGCAATTTTGAAAGCAGTGATCCATTCTCCTTGTCCTTGATTTTAAAGCAGTTGACACAATTTCAGACATGGATAACAAAGGCAGGGAATGAGGAAAAAGGGTGTCTCCTGTTCAGGGCTGGTGGGTTGCCATGCGCATCCTGGTGTTTACAGCTCCAGCTGTAAACAGGCTGCCGGCCGGCCGCAGCTCCAGCAGTAAAATGATCCAGCTACTGTACTCTTGACTTTTGCAAACTATGAGTGAGCGGGGGAGATTGCGCAAGTGCTGGCGCAGCTGCAGGACCTTTCCCTCACTAAACCGGCAGCGGGGCTGGGCACGCCAGCCTGTTTGTGTGCTGCTCCACAACCTTTCACCTACTTCGGCTATTTTTGGTTGCGCCGGGAGCCCTCGGCAGCTTGACAGCTCCTGCGGCTGCAGCATTAGGTGACAGAAAGATGAGAACGGGAAGATATGACCCTTGTTTGTAATGCTATTTCTGTCTTTTTTTCCATGCAAAGGGCCGCATGAATATTTAGAAAACAAACGCATTAGTAGATTAAAGTATCAATCCAATTGCCTAAATGCAGACCCATCTGCAGGCAGAGAGTAAGTGCTTTTCCCATGGTACTGCTGGAAATTTCACGAAGTGCTGCGAATACAGCTCATGCCCTTCAGTCATCAGCCCATTCCTTCCGCTTACATTCAAAACTTTCTAATGCTACCATTAATTTCCACCCTGAATACTGCTCCTCCTGGGTCATCATTTTCTCGTCCTTACAAACGCTGAATTAGAAGTTGCCTTTGGCCCTAGTAGAAAATGTTTTTTCCCTCTGGTTTCCCAAGGGAAAAAACTTCAATAATGTTGCCTGTTCACCCATTTGCCACACCATCCCTCCTACCCATTTCAACCAAATTTGAATCAACTTCCTACAAACTTTGTACAAACTGGCAGATGGTTTAGGGAGGAGAGATTCAAATTTTGGTCCACACTGAGGAAAAGGCAGGGGAAACTCGGCCAAGACTCATTCTACTAGCCAGCAGCAACCCCACTAGCTGTCACATGTATTCTGGCTGGTCAGGAGAGGGTACCCAGCCCAGCACATCATACTGTGTCTCCAGCGCTTGTTGGCAGGTGAGTTAGGAAGAAGAGCCTTAAATTTGTGTCCCCATGGGAGAAAAAGGTAGGGCAAAATCTGTCAAGACACCTTCTATTAGACATCAGCAACATAGCCAGTTATCATGCGTTCTGGCTGATAGCCAGGAACACAGCTCTGACCTAAGTACAGCATGTTGCGTCTCTAGCAGTGGGGAGGACATAAGGAACATTGAGGAGGGAGACAGCTGATTGTGATGGATACCAATTAGGAAACAAATGGACAGGAATCCAGGCTTCATGTGTTTCACTCTTCTAGACCCAGCTGTTGTGCAAAAAAGCAGAATGTTAATGCAGCTCCATTTTCTTAAGGATAGTTGGCAAAACATTACTGTGACTGAGCAACTGAAAGCGTTACTGCCTTTTCAAAACTTCCCCCAGGACAGTTCAGAAGAGGAAAGTTAAAATATTAAAGCAGCAGAAATAAGACCCCATCTGATGAATGCCGGACTTCAGAATCTGGTACTGTCTTTCACCATCAAAATCCTGTTCTCCGACACCTGCGCTTGTAACCGTCACGTGCACTGGGGCTTCAGGGGGAAGAGGGAAACAGTGGTTTGGAGAGGAAATAAAATGAGAACAAACAGTACTGCAGTCAAGATAGATTGTGGAGTTATTTGAAGTGGTTACAATTTTCACAGCCTAGTCTTCTTCACATGCAGCTTGGCTGACCATGAATCCTGATATATTCATAGGTCCTTAAAGGTCATCTAGTTCCAACCCCCCCTGCCATGGGCAGGGACACCTTCCACTAGGTTGCTCAAAGCCCCATCCAGCCTGGCCTTGAACACCTCCAGAGAGGGGGAATCCACAACCTCACTGGGCAACCTGATCCAGTGTCTCACCACCCTCACAGTAGAGAACTTCTTCCTTATATTGTTACCTCTGTGCCTAAAACTTAACTGTCTTGCCCAATATTCAGGACAACCCTAACCATTATTTACATATCATTTATATATCAGATGTATCATTTATGTTTACAGGAATGGAAAGTTATATAGTTCAGAACATACTGTAATATATAACCCATCATACAAAGAGCGAGAAGCAAATTTGCATTTTGAAGCAGACAAGCTTCTTCCAGAAGCTCACTGGAGCAATAAAACTCTGTTAGTTGTTGCACTGCTGATGTGTAAAATTCTTGTAGAAGTTTGGTTTGATTTGAAAAGCATCCAGGTTTTGAGTTACTGGAGCCTTGCCCTTTTAATAATTGGGGAAGGCAATACACTTCCTCTGTTTCCTGCAACTATAATTATACTGTTTGTTCAGAGCGAAAATGAATATGTAAGATTTTTGTTCATCCCTTACTGCATATAACTACCAGCAAAACTACGAGAAAACAAGTTGCTGTAAAGAAAAGGAACGTAAACAACAGGAATTATTCCTAGCAGACTTTTTCCCTATTCAGAACAGAGCGTGTAATACAACCACTCAGAAAGGTTATTCAAGTTACTTATGTTAAGCAGGGCCAGCACACCAGCAAATTAAAATAAAGTATCTCAATAGGAACAGAAATAGTGGCCTTATAAACTAGAACAACTGCCTAGTGCGGAGGACTTTCTTGACTCAGATTTTATTGCAAAGTGTCACTCTTGACATTCTTGCATGCCATTGATTAGTGGCTTCAGGAAGAACATGAAACAAAACAGCTATTCTACACATGCTCCATAATTTAAACAACTTTGTATAATATTTTTACTTCCATGAGTCATCTGCAACTTGCAGGCAAACAAAGTTAAAACAGTCAAAAGCAAACTCCAACATCTATTCTTAAATTTTCAACTTCTGGCAACTGCAGGAAAAATCAAAATGGTTACGTTTGCTCTTATTAGATGTCTTCATTTTGCTTCGTTTCATAGGCCAACATTCAATCACTGTGGTAAAACATAATGTATCTGACGGAACAGTAACAGAGTAACTCACCCAATAAAATAATAAACCAGAAAGTGCAGTGGGAGTAGAACAGTAAGCAGGGATAACAGACATAATGACTAAGAAGAGAAAAATGAGATAAAGTTAAAAAAAAAAGTCTAGTGATAAGCTGAAGTGTTCTCCTCTGCCTAGTAAACTAAGTATATGAATATTTTCCCTCCCATGAAAAGAAGTATGGATACTTCTGTGTGTGTAGAAACACACACACACAAAGATTGGACTGAGGACTTGTATGTAAACGTTAAGGCTCTATCCTTTTGTATCGTTGTTTTAATGCCACATGCTCTTGCTGCCACTGCCCAAGATTTAGGATGTCAGGAATTCCTTTGCCGACATTAACTCCATTCTCCGATGCATTATGCAAAGCCTGCCTTGAGTGAAGTGGAGTGGGAGCCTTGGGGAAAAGCCAGGCAGCGCTGGAGATCAGAGCTGCCTGTCGGGTGAAGGGGAAAGGTGTGCAGGTTCTCCCCAGCTCAGCCGTGATCCCGGGCGGCGAGCGGACCGCCAGAGCGCCGCTCGGTCAGTCACCTCTCAGGCCAGCTCTAGAGAGAGTAAGTAAGGGTCACACGGCGATTTGGGACCAGCGCGTCACCGAAGCAGCTGCCTCCAGGTATTTGGTCACTACTAATCCGGGTCACAGCGATGACCTACCAGCCAAGCGCCCCGACCCAGGCCCGTGGTTAGGCTCTAATTTTGGCCCCGTCACACCTCCGCGCCTTCTCTGCGCCGACCCCGGACCTTCAGTGATTCCACCGCTCGCATCCCCTGCGCTCGGCGCAGAGCGACGGCTTCCCCGCCG
>NW_010972436.1:2872746-2903581 GCF_000737465.1 Haliaeetus leucocephalus
GCCCGCCCGGAGGGGTCCGGGCTCTGCCCGCGCTGAAGGCGCTGCCGCCCCCGGCCTGACAACCCAGCGCCAGGGCGGACGGAGGGGAGCGGCCCCTCGGCCACCCCCGGCCTCAGGCACCCGCCGGCCAGTTGCCGGGCGACGGTGAGCTGCGACCGCCTCGGCCAGAGCTGGAGATGCGCTACGGCTCCGTTTCGGTGGTGGTCACGGGATGGGGGGGGCGAGAGTCAAATCAGCTAAGGGGTGTTTTCGTGTTCTGTTAGCCGGGGAGGGGTCATTAGTCTTGTCTGGCCGGAGCGTACAAGCTGTACCCAGATCCGATTACCGCTTTGGCAGCTGCAGAGCCTGTGCTCACATGACATTTTCAGACGTCACCCCAAAGCAGCCCGTGTTTACGAAGGCTGGAGTGCTGCTTCTACAGGATTACAAATAAGTCCCGTGTCTAAATGGGAAACGTACAAGTATTCCTCCCAGAAACACGCTGCCTCTCGCTGTCACGTAAACAACATTCAGCACAAACATATACTTAGGCTTAGGAGAACTGTCCAGTAATAATGCAGTGATTGTAAAGGAATATAGTACTGAAGTCTGTGGAAAGACAGAGCGATTTGTAGTTGTACCTTGATACTTCTTACACAAATTTTTTATTTTGGACTTATTCATAGGCTCAACTAATGGATGTGAGAGAACGTCTTTTGCATTTTTGCGACAAGAACTTCCCGTGAGGTTTGCAAACATCCTGAGAGAAATTGAACTTCTTCCTGATAAACTACTAGGCACTCCATCAGTACAATTAGTAAAAAGCTGGTAAGTAAGAACTACCGGAATTCAGCCTGTAAAATAACATAGCTTTGACAACTTGGTTGTCATAGACTTTTTTGAATAGTAGAAGACAATAACAAAGTACACTAGAAATGTAGTTCCTTCATCCAAGCTGAATTGCAAGTTGTTATAAACTGTCCTTTTTTAGCATACTAAAATTAAATTGAAAAACAACATACATTGTTATTTTTAAATAGTTTTGGTTTGGTTTTTTTTAACAGTTTGAAATCGTGAGATTTGCTCTACCAGCTTTCTCTTTAAGAAGGGAGAGAAGAAAACGTTTTCTGTTTTCACATAGCATTATGGCCCCTCAGAGCTACATAAAAATGGGAAAGCAAGCTATATACTTGTTTGGGTCTCTCACCGATGGAATTACTAACAGAGCTTCCGTTCCATAGCATATTGCCTTGGCCTGTGCAGCAAGTGTTTGGAATTCAGTTAACACAATCTCTGCAGTTCACACAGTGGTTGAATCTGATCTAACCTTGCTTTACTGGCACAGTTGCAGCACTTGCAAGGATGGCTGACATAAAGGGCAAAAGCATTAGAGTGAGATCCAGAAACTGTTCTTAATCTAGCAAACAGGTGTGCCTTTGCAGTATGCGTCAAGGCTGTCAGATGTTGGCACAAGAGGCTCAAGTACTTAGCTTGTGCTGAAGCTGATCAGATTTGGAAAAATTTTGCTTAGGTGGCTTCCTGATCAGTTATTGTCATTTGGACCTTCTTTTGAAACACCTCTCTTCTCAAGAATTGTAAGGGGATACTACATACCTAAAGTGAGGGTTTAGATTCCTTTCTGGGTGGCAGGCACAAGAAAGGACTTTGAAAACTTACAGGGTTCAGGCGGTCAGGAAGTGTCCATCTGTGATTCTGTACTTGGATGGAACTTTGATTCTTCAAAAATACTTCAAACTTCTAGCTGACTTGTTAAGAGTAATGATTTGTGCAATAAAGTATTTTTCCTGTTCTAGACTAATAAGAATCAAACTAACAGCATATATTTCTTGTTTTCTTTTTCAATAGGTACATCCAAAGCCTAATGGAGCTGGTTGAGTTCCATCAGAAAAGCCCAGAAGACCAAAAAGTCTTATCTGAGTAAGCTTTTAATTTGTTTCTTTGAACTTTTGATCTCGCATTCCACTTTTCACAATGTAGTCAGTTTAGAATGACAGCTGTCATGAGCTGAATTTGATAATCTAGCATGAGGTGCTGTGCGTAGAGCAAGCTGGTTTAAATCTGATCATGTTTAGCAATGTTGCAAATAAATATGACCCCTTGCACCTTGGTTTCAGGGCCATACTACCCCTTGAACTGTCATGACAGAGAAATATCAACAAAAATTATCTGCGATGTCACATCCCTGCTTCTCTCCAAGATGTCAGCTAGGTGTCTTTTTCCCTTCCTCCCATTCTCCTCTGCTCAAACTATTATGAGTGAGTAAACAGGCAGTGAATTTGACATGGCTAATGATTACTCCTTTTGGATTAAAAATATCAAACTCTTCTGGTTTAGGTCAGTGACGGATTACTTTTAAAAGAATGAAAAAATAGACTGTACTTTAAGGTTAAGGTTGTTATGCACTTATCTGTGCTGCTGGTGGATTAGATAATGACATTGTACAAAGCTTGCCTCCATGTAGTCTTAGAATAATGTTCTAAAACGATCTCTTTTTGACCTAGCTTTATAGATACATTAATTAGAGTCCGAAACAGACATCATGATGTGGTTCCTACAATGGCACAAGGAGTAATAGAATACAAAGACACTTATAAAGTAGATCCTGTCACCAATCAAAACATTCAGTATTTTTTGGATCGTTTTTACATGAGCCGTATTTCTACACGGATGCTAATGAACCAACACAGTAAGTAGAAATTTTTACCTGAGGAAAAACTTCAACCTAGTGAGAAACATGTTAATGTAAACATTTCTTAAAACCATTGGAGATCTGCCTCAGATAATTTTGTGTGACACTGAAAAGTTAGAAACTGAGTGTATGACTTACGAAAGTAATGCGAAAACTTGTTTTCTGGACTACAGACTAATTGTATTAAGTCTTGTGCGGAATGTGCAGGGATCTCATTCTTTACATCTGAAAAGCCTTTAGATGTTGAACTACAGAAAAGCCAACATAGTTTGCTGGCAGTAGAAAGAGTTTTTAATTCACAAAAGGCACAAACAACACTCAGTATTTTATATGTGATTATGTGTTGTGATCACACTGAATTATTCTAAATTTAAGGCTTCTTTAACATACAGTATTTGGGATTAAATACCATATGTTTTTCATTTCAAACAGCCCTTCTTTTTGATGATAAATCTGGCTCAGGGCACCCAAGGCACATTGGAAGTATTGATCCTTGTTGTGACGTTGTTGAAGTAGTGAATGGTACGTATTCTCAGAGCCTTAACATTTCTCTTAGTGATCAGTATTTACATCTTATTGCAAGCAATTAGGGTAACCAACATGTGTTGTATAGGATGCTGACTGTTTTTTGTTGAAATAGCTGAAAGCAGTCTATCAAAACATGAGCTTTTATAGGACAGAATTTAAAATACAAAGCACCAATTAGAAATGTGTTGGAATAAGGCCTAGCAAGTGACAGATGAAGTGGGAGTTAAAGTTGTCTGTGGTGTTGAGATCGGCCTTACCTACTGATAGATAACAGATGTGTCTGTTTTACCAAATTATCAAATTGTTCTGAAGATTTGCCCATGCTGCTGTAATTGCCTATTTGTTCTCAGTTTTTACTGCACATAGTGGATGCAATGTTATCATTCCTTTGAGACACAGGCTTAGAGTGTTCCACACCTTAGCAGCTACTGCAGTTAAAAATCATATTTTGCCATGCATTAGAATGAATTTCTACAGTTTTTGATGCTACACTTCACATATTTTATTTCAATAAATATTTCAGATGCTTTTGAAAGTTCCAAGATGTTGTGTGACCAGTATTACTTAACATCTCCAGAACTGAAACTTAACCAAGTGAATGGTAAGATGAGAGCTTTTACATCTGTCTTCCTATTGGTAGCCAAACTGCAGCTTTTACTGAATCAAAAGGCTCTCATTTCTGAGCCATAATGGTACATACCAGTTGATCTGTCTTTGGCTAGTTCCTCTTCATTTTCTGTTACAGGCACCTCATTTAATCTCCTGTGTTAGAACCCAAATGTCAATGTATCTTAAACACTAGATTTCCTGAGGTAACATTTAGGAATTTGAGAGAAGCAAGACTAACCTGTACTTAAAGTAACATAAGTTGCTAGAGAGGAGCTCTGTCTCTGGGGTGAGGAAGTGGGGCTATTGACTGACATACTGGTTCTGGTCCAAGCTGCCTGCATGTGTCTGACCTCAGGCAGTTTGCTTAACCTCTGAAATTCTTTAATTATAAAAGGGAATTAATACTTGATTTTTTTTTTTTCAGTTTATTTGAAACAAAACTGTTATTAACCAAGTGGCAATTACAATCTAAACACTGTCAGGAGTGCATAAAGTTGTTCGCTCATTTTAGAGGGGAAAAAAAAACAAAACTGAAACTTGGTTTATTTTGTTTGTTTTGGCATACGGCTTGCTTATTTTAAAATTTGGATACACTACAGAAAAATTCCATCACCCTTTTAAATCTTGCTTGTATTTTTCCCTTCCTCTAGGAAAATTTCCAGGAGAGCCAATTAACATTGTATACGTTCCATCTCATCTTTTTCACATGCTTTTTGAGCTCTTCAAGGTAAGTCAGTACAAGCTTGCTTCTTCCTTTAGTAGTCTGAGCTGGAGTCAATACTTAAAATCGCTAGCTACGTCTGAATGAAGTAAAGCTCTGCATAGGACAGTGAGATTTCTAAAATTTTCTTATTTGGGGAAATAGCTTTGGCAGTTGGGAAAGGAATGATTGCAGTTTGTAGGAGAGTATTTGGATGCTTTCATGCGGTGGTAAATGGGACAGGGTAAGGGAGAGAGAGTAAAAGTGGGACATGGGCTTGTGACCAGTGCTAATCTTCTGCTTTTAGTGGTTACATCTGTGGTGCAGGTTTGCTCTGGTGCCTTTTCTGTGGAGTGGGTGATAACATCTTGAAGTAGTGAATGGGGCTGAACTAATATGCTGCCAACACGGGGTGCAGAATTCTGGCAGCTTTTAGCAACTCCCGAACTCTGCTCTTCTCCAGAAACCTGGATACTTCTAAGGGACTTATGTTAATTAATTTACATTGGCTGAGTTATGTTGGGCAAGAACAGTGGTAATCTTTCACACATAGAAGAGTCTTGGCTATGCTTAGTCACTTTTAGGTGTGAGGCCTCCTCTGCTCCTGTTAACGCTAAATTGCTAAGTGTGTTGCTTAGGAACTAGGCACTGATAGGAATAGAGGGTAATGGTGCTCAGCCTCTGCGTAACACGGGTATGATTTTAAGTACATAGATCCAACACTGATAATGGTAACCTTCTTTTCCATAGAATTCAATGAGGGCAACTGTTGAATTCCAAGAAAACAGTCCTTCCCTTTCTCCAGTTGAAGTGACAGTTGTTCTAGGACAAGAAGACCTGGCAATTAAGGTATTTTGTTGGCCTACTACAATATGGGCTTAATGTAATCTTTATGATTTCATATGCTGCAGCAAATTCTATTAAAACAACTTCCAGCCTCTGACAACAGATTAAAGATACTATGCATGAGCATTCTGTTGATAGCCTCCATTTAGCACAGTTATCTAACTGAAAAATAATATGCTGCAAAACAAATGTTTGCATTTATTACTATTGGGAAGGTTTGTTCAAGCAACAGCATTTTAAATACCATTCTTAGTATGTGATTGTAGTTAACTTTATTCTCTCAAATCAGATCTCAGACAGAGGAGGCGGTGTTCCAGTAAGGAAAATTGAGCAGCTGTTTAGCTATATGTATTCCACAGCACCAAGGCCAAGGATGGATGATGGTCGAAATACTCCTCTTGTAAGATATTTTCAATACTCATGTTGCTAATAAGGTTGCTGTAAGTGTTGAACAGATTGGTAGGTTAATAAATAAGGAAATGCTATGTCCACTCTACTGCTTTGTGGGGTATGCAAAGATTATTGAGCCTCATAAATATGAATTAACATTTTCTGAAACAGATTTTTAGTATCTAGGTTAGTGGACAAAAATATGCTCTTAAAGATATAAACAAAGAAGAACATTCCAACCTGAATCTAACCCTGTTTTTTTCTTATACTCCAATGACAGTAATTTACTTGGTCTTCACTCCCATTCAGTCCTCAAACTTATAAACTATGCTGTCTTTATGGAGGCTAGCACAACTGGAATAGGCTTAGACTATTGTTGTTTATCTACCAGTAGCAAATTTCTTTTACTAATCAAGCTGTACTTGCAAAAACGGGGGAGGGAAAATACAGAAATGTAATGTGTGAAAGTGGGATATGTATATAAACCCTCCCTCTTCCATGGAGATTTGTTGGGTTTTTTCTTTCTTGTGGTTTTGATTTTTTTTAATGGTCAGTTTCAATATTCTATATGAAACTGAGTAGACATGTCTGTTTTCTTTTAAGAGAAGAGGAAGTGCAAAGGACTTTAACACTTTAAAATCTCTGAACACTCTCCAGCTATTTAATTTTAAATCATAAGAGCTAGGAAAAAAATAAATTAATTTTGTCTTTTACTTTATTTTTAGGCTGGCTTTGGGTATGGCTTGCCAATTTCTCGTCTGTATGCCAAATACTTTCAAGGAGATCTAAATCTCTACTCCATATGTGGTTATGGAACAGATGCTATTATCTACTTGAAGGTATGTATTTTGATTTGGTTAAATAAAAGATAACTACCATTAATGCAGTGATGTAACTACTCGGTATCATTTTAAGGTAAACAAACTCCCTGCTCGTGAGTAGAAAAGCTCCCATTTTTATTAAGAAATGCCAGTAAGATTTGTAACTGGTATCTAGAATTAAAAAGGTCACTTGGCTTTAACTAGTCTACTTGAAAAACTACTAGCGAGAGCCCTGCTTGTTTTCAGATTGTATTAATATTTGTTATCTATTGGTTCATGGAATACAAAGTGCCAGAAGAAAGTGAAGTAACAGAAAGGTGTGAGCAACACATCTGGTTTCTTTACTGTTGTT
Organism: Haliaeetus leucocephalus; assembly: GCF_000737465.1. Lineage (NCBI taxonomy): Eukaryota > Metazoa > Chordata > Aves > Accipitriformes > Accipitridae > Haliaeetus > Haliaeetus leucocephalus. The sequence continues at coordinate 2,879,682 of NW_010972436.1, forward strand.
TCTCTACTGACAACCAGAAAGTCTGTATAAACTAATACTTAAAGACTCTAGTATCTGGTCCTATTCAACATCTGCTATGTAGCCCATATATGGGATTCAGATACCAGTAATCTTGAATACCTGGCATATAACATGCACTGCTGTTTTTATAAAAAGTAACCTGGAAAAAAGGGCTACATATTCTTTTCTACTTTCTGTGCTTACTCATGGGAAAAAGTTGTTTTGAATTTCTTCTAGTAAACCAAAAACATAGTTCCAAGCACACTGAAGCACAACCAGAGAAGCAGTACAAAAGGAAGAGACAGTTTGACTATATATGTGTTACATCTGTATTTAACAATTTCCCAATATAATATGAATTTTTTTTAGCTGCAAAATATGAAAGTAGGAAAGGAACATATTTTAAAATTTCTCTGGAGTTTGGTAAATGAAAGTTCTTTTCCATGTCTTCCAGGACTATCTTGAAACCAGGTTACAGGGTAACTCTTCAGGCCTATAAAAAAATGCATAAATATGATTTGATGTTACTGCATTTGTACTGCCCAATTATCCAAAGCAAACATAGATACTGAAGCAGATAAACTACTGCATCTATTGTGTAAATAACTTTGGTTTGTAGTGTCACTGGCTTAACACTTGAAACATACTGCATGAATTTTTGAAAAGTGGCATTATTGAGAGGTAGAAACCAAGTAACATTTTTTCCTTCTTGATTTTAGGCCCTATCAACAGAATCAGTAGAAAAACTCCCAGTTTTTAACAAATCAGCTTCCAAGCATTACCAGGCTACCTCAGAGGCAGATGACTGGTGTGTCCCAAGCAAAGACCCAAGGGATGTATCAAAGCAGAGTGCAGCTCTCTGAAGAGAAGTTGGGATTGAGGCACCCATGGGGATCAAGCTGGCTTCTCAAAGACTAGTGTTTGGAAGTACTCGTCTACCTCCAAACAAAATTCTTCAGTTTCAGGACTGGCAGAAGAGAAAGAAGGCAAGGCTGTTATAGCCTAGGCTGTATGCACTGAATGTGAAATCTTGCTGTGGACTTCAGATGAGGAAAATAGCGCGTATGTCTTTAAAGAAGAGATGTACATAGAGGAAAATCAGACTATTTTTCATACGATCAAAGACTTGAAGTGGTAGAGGTGTGCAATTTTTGAGTCCTGTTTAATGCTTGAATTCTGAATACTGATAAATGTCAGTTATGCTTGTGTATATTTTTCTTCTAGAATAGTTATCAGTGGTTCATCTTATTACAGAACTTCTCGGGTAATAGATAACACCTGTAATTTAAAGCTGTAGTTGTAACATTTGGAAAAGATCCATTTAACATGGCAGTCTTGTAGCAAGGTACAAACAACATTCACATACAGCCTGACTGGAAGGGAGGGAGCCCTGGGAGGTAGGGAGAAAGTGTTTTCCATATATATAAGGAAGTCCTGTTTAAGAAAAAACTCTATTCCAGTAATAATTCTTATGTGATGCCTTGCTCTGTGAGTTACATTGCTAGATTTTTTTTAAGTTAAGCTGTTCCTGGAAAAACTAGCCAAGTAAGGCTCCTGTGCATAAGGTAACTAACAAAGAAATCAGGATATTTTCAAAAGCTACTGGAAAGAAATGGAAAGCTACTGGTTATAGCAGCTATAAGGTTAGGCTACATCTAGCCTACATCCCCACACTCCAGAAAGCATGTGCCACGTAAGTCAGTTAGGATTTTCCAAGAACTGAAGTCAGACATGCAAGTTGAATGGAAAGGTTTTGGTGATCTGTATTATGTAAGCATGATGTGGGAAGCAGCATGTGTAAAACATGGTCTCGTGGTTCCTTTTTGTCATGCTGTTAGAAGATTAGTGGCTCAGTACACTAAACCAAAATCTGCCTATCGTCTTTGTCAAATTTGTATTGGACCACACCAGCTCAAAGAGGTATATGGGGGTTCTACACCCTGAAAGCTGTGATGAGCACTGAAGGTCTGTTTGAAAGGTTTTCAGGAAGAATGGTCTTGGAACAAGAATTTCATTCTAAGAACTGTTCATTGCAATGGAAAGGGCTTAGGAAATGAGAAGTTTCGAAATACAAACAGCACTGAAAATGATAGAGTAACTTCTATGAACAGCAAAATAATGGGGAATTGTCACAGGAACAGTGCCAGTGGGAGAGAGCTGTTGGGAAAAATAGTCCATTCCTAATAAGCTTCTTCCTTCCCCATCTTTCTGCATTTTCCCCCTTACAAGCAAGGTAAACTTAATGACAGAATAGAAGTTAAACTATTGGACATTGCCAAACTGGCCTGTCAAAGTTCACCAGGGCTGTATAATATTACTTGATTTTTTTTTTTTAACTAATTAGCATATTAGCTTAAGTGTCTATGATCCTTTGCAAGAAGTTGCAAGTACAGTATTTAAAGCATCCTGCTCAGCTGTATGGCAGTTTTCTAAACCAGATTTGTACTTGTTGGACAGAAAGCCACTCCATACCCTACTGTGAATATCAAATATTTTTTAATAGAAACAAGAGAAAGCTGGAACTACCTTTGTGTTCTAAAAGTCCTGTTGGGATAGATTCCTCCATCAAAAATAAAAATGTATTTCATTTCTTAAAAAATAAATTTAGAAGTATTGGTGATAACTGCTGAGCACAGTGACTTCAGTACTGCATCAAGGCTGTTTTTATCCCAGTGAATAAGCTGCAGTCACCAGATCATGTATCTGAGATAAGCTCAGTGAATGAAATGGATAATAAAAGTAAAATATATTTGTCTAGAATATACAGGTGTGAAAAAGCTGCCTTCACTGCCATAATACACTTGAGTGTTGAATACAAGGTTACAAAAACATACCTAGGTAGTTGTTGTCAAGTAAGCACAAATTATACCTCTCTGTCTGCACCCGGTAATGCTTGAACATGAGTTGTGATCTCATGGTATACTGTACATCTGTAACATAGCTGCAGCTCCTCCAGGTAGGAGCTGTAACTTCTCTCTCAAAGCAGCTGAAGCACACGGTTCCTGTAAACATATCTGTAATGTTGCTTGCAGAGAGAAGCTGCAGAACACATTTCAGGATGCAGACAGAGGTATGTATAGCAGTTAAGGACCCCATGTGGAATCTCAAGTATTAAAAATTACTTAAGGGCTATCTACCTAGATAATAGAGGACCTCTTTCAGCATTTACTGAATTTTTATTCCTGAAAGTAAAGCTGTAGTATTAAGCCTTTTACTTGGATGTAGATGTTTAAATAATTTTATAATAAAATCTTCTAAATGGTTGCCTAGCATCTATTTTCTTTTAAGAAGTCTAGTGCAAGCAATGGCCTTTTTTATTTTAAGTCTTGCCAAGCAGAGTTGAGCAAAGCAACTTTCATACTGTTTCAAATAGATGTAGCAGGGGAGAGAAACACTGAAACAGTCTGCTTACCCTTAATGTAGTTTATGTAGTGCCTAAAATCAGTGCATCACCTCACATTACCTTTTTAATTAGGAAGCATTCATCTTCAGAAATGAGACTTGAGAATCCTTCATCAGTGCACATTCTACCCTCTAAAATACCTATTTTTTGTTCAGCTGTAAAGAAAGTGAAAATTCATGACTAGTTTTACATAAAAAAAGACGTCCATCATCGAGTCTATATTTAACAAATGACTTTTTCCACAGACTAAGTGAAAGCCTCTCTTCCAGCTCGGAAGCAATGGGACAACTGGCTTTTAATAGCTGGTTTGTAAGAGAATAGTAGTTACCAGACAGAACAGACTGTGCCATGACAAAACAGTCCTGTACACCTGGTGCTTTAGCAGACTTGTGTTTACCTGGGAATGTCCTGCATCTCCCTTAATTTTAAGAAGATAGAATAACTGTAAAAATGCATGTAGGTACTTTACCTGAGAGAGAAGAGGTAAAAAAACAGCCAGACTCTGGGAGTCTGGCAGTAAATCTACAAGTGACAGTCTTGTGTGCCGAGTTTCCCCTTCTTAATGATGTTTTTTCATCTTAACAATGTTTTTTCACATGTAATGCCAGGGAAGCAGATCAGATGGTGTAAACCTTAAGCATTTTGCAATTACAGAAATGTACCACTCTGACATACATCAGTATGTCAGGTGTGTTGGGAGAAACAACCCAGAGCTAAAGTACACCAGGGACTTTTAACAAACTACTACAGAAAACAAAAGAAAACCAACAACAAAAACACCTGTTGTGTTTTCTTTTCCCCATCCACCTTTACTGTCTTGCAGTCCCTAGAGACAGGACTAGCACATTTCCCTCCAGGTTCTTCCAAGCAGAAATACATATACATGCATTCTATACCTCACCCACGGCAGGCTCAGGAGACATACAGGCTGCACGTGGGAGCCAGGCATGCCGCAGACGTGGCAGGGATGCACCTGACTCGCTGTGCGGCCCCGTGTCGAGCACGCAGCTGCAGCAGGCAACGTGCGGTCTCTCCGCAGCATGCTGCTCACAGGCTATTAGTTCCAGCCAAGCTCCTGCAGTCCAGAAGGCATCAGAAGTTGAAATGATTTTTTTTTTCCTTCCCCCGCACAAACCCAGTGAGTGACAGAGGCCACGCACCTGGTTCCTGATTCAGCAAAGCACTGGAGGTACAGGACAGGCTTGCTTCTAGCACATCAGAGGTTCACTGAAATCAGCAAGTTTACTCATGGCTAAAAGGCATTCTGCTTTTGCAGGAGATAAGCAGATGTTGCACTTTCTCCCTTTGCCCCCCGATCAGGACGTTACAAAGCCAGCTTCCTGATGTCAACAGAAACCACGCCAAAGCACCCTATGTTTTCTCTTCCAGATCATTAGCTAAAATGCGTACACCGATTTTGTTAGTGGTGCCTTGGGCACATGTCCAGACTAATCTTCCCAGAGCCTTGATAAGCGGTTGTTCATTATCATCTTTTTCCTATCACTTAACCAAGCTTTCAAATCCACCAGACTTTGCCCTTAGCGTGCAATAATGTCCTTCCAAGAGCATTATTACAAAACAAGCTTTGCTACCTTTGATAAGAAACACCACTGGACTGGAAAAATAGATTTTATTTTTTTTTTCCCTTACAGTAGTGATGATGACTTGAGAGGATCAGGTTATAACCCCCAAGAATTGTCGGCCCTTAAACTCTTGAGCAGTTTTGGCAAACAGAAGGCAGAACTTGGCAGTTTATGATCCCTTGTCTCAGCTAATTTGGAGGGGTGGGGGGGAGGAGATGGTGAAGAGCAAGGGCCACACTTCTGGGTTAACATCTTTGGGTTTGCATTCCCCAAAACCTGGCAACCTGATTTTAGATGCCTATATCCCAATCCTGTATTACAGGCCCTAAGGTGGCTTTGCACGTCTGTGCTGGTACGCACATTCAGGACAGAATGACTGGCTCAGTACCTGGCCAGATGCTGCTCCTTCTTGCAGTCAGCAAAGAGAAAGCAGGACACCCCGGCAGGCAGTCTCAGTCGGTCCTGCTTCTCTCCACTCACCTCATAGGGAGAGAAGGGCAGAAAATCCCCACGGGCAGTCTGAATTCTTCACTGCAGTCTCGAATGTTGGATGGCACAGCAAGAGGCTGGAACACAGTTCTGGGTCTTCAGAATATTCTGAGGCTTCTTAATAATGTTATATTTTTATATAAGTAGAAAAATATGTATGGGGTATCAGGAGCTGCTCCTCACCAACTTTCCTCAATATTCCTTCTGCAGCTATGAAAGAAAACCAAAACAGAGTGCAACAAATTGGCCTGCATGGAATTAGCACAGGTTATCCTGTGTCACTCCCTTGTTTTGCAGTTCCTAGCAGGATGAGGCAAGAAAATAAAGGACCTACCTGATTTCCTGCTGTGTGAGGGGGACAGCCTCGAGGAACGAGCCTCACGCTGCCTTCCTGGAGTCATGTCCAGTTGAAAACCCAGACAGACCTGTGATGCGGGAAACAGCAAGAGGAGTGACCACCACTCCCACCATTTGGGGCTGCAGAGCATTCTCCTGGAAGGCAACAAAGAGTTTCTATTTTAGGACAGCCATACTTGAAGTTACGTTAATATGATACATCCAGATATGCCCTGTCTGAAAGGCTCCAATAAGAAAATCAAGTTAAAAAAGATAATTGTTTTCATTGTTGTTTATAGGTTGGGCTTTCTGTACTGTGTCACATTAGGGGACCGGGCCTGAAAACTGAGAACCTTGGTGTGGGATTCAGCACACCAAGTACGACACCTTATCATGACACTATGTACGTGTCTGTATGTATGTGCCAAGGTGTGGGTTGGATATCTAAGCTCCCTCTCATGACCAGAGTCGATGTATCCAGAAGACCCCAGAAAGCTATCAGCTCCTTCTGAAGCAGACACCTACTTCTGGCCAGCTGAATAGGTCTCCTGCCTTCAGTGGCAGAGTTCAACTGACTGTGATGGGACCATAGACACCTGGGGCACATGTAGGCACCTGCGTTCAGATGGCTTCAGCTGTGAGCTGCCTCCCAGCTAATACAGTTACCTAAAAATAGACGCCTGGTGCTATATGAGGAACCCTGGAGTACTCCTCCTGTCTCTCATCTGTCACTCCAGAAGACCAGAGATCTTCCACAGGTCCTTTGTGACATCTGCCAGTCCCATGCAAATACCTTGTATGGACCCTCTTGGCTTTCTCGAGTATCAGTGACTGTATATGTTTAGGTGAATGACTCAAGTCCCCTTACTAGTTTTGGGTCATTGCAGGAGGCTGGAAATACAGAGCTCAAAACAGCGTCACTGCTGTGTCATTGCTGGCCAGGGTGGATAGGTAATGGAAAATCCCAGACAATAATTACCCTGCAGCAAATGCCAGGGGGATCACTGCAGAGGAACTGGGTGGCTGCTGGCACAAGCTGTGTCAGCCTGGAGCTGCCTCTGCGCAGCTTGTCACCACTGGCTGCATTTCCCAGCATCGCAGGTCTTTCTGGGTTTGGGGCTGGCCATGGTGCCACACGACCGCAGGAGACAGCATGAGGCTCATCAACCGGGGCTCTGCACCCCACAGGGCAGCAGTGCTGCCCAAGAGCTCCGAGCCACACTCACTCTGCCTGGGACACCCAAATACCAATTACTGGGCAGACCTTTTACAGAAAATTAGGAGCTAACTGTAGCTGATGCTGGTTGTTAAATACCATGAGGCATACTGAGAAATCAGATGCATTGAAAGCTGTTTTCTGAGTGTTTAGAGTGGCTTTCTCTTCCTAGCAGCTTTACCGTCCACAACAGCCCTGGTTGATTTTTAACAAATTAACTGGGAAACAGGGTGGAATACCTGGCAGGGATACTTGTCCTTTCCTCCAACCGCTGTGGCACACAGCACGATTAGTAACGTGTATTGCAAAGGGTATTGGTGACCCACAGTCACTCCCCTGCTTACAAAGGGTATTACTGGAGGAATTCAACCTTCATGCGGGGGTGGATCAGATGGTTTATACCACTCTGGGTAGTAACAGACATGTGTCATTGCTTCACAGACCATAGGAAGCTGTTTGCTTAGGCATAAAACTGAATTTGTGTTGACACAGAAGCACTTGTTTGTGCTTAGTTAGGACCTGTTATAAAACACTCTGAACTCACCGGACAATTTTCCCTTGCTTCAAATCAGTTTTGCCTCAGGTTTTACATAAATATGTGATGAAGAAAGCTTCATTTTCAAGCTCTGACCAGGGACATTCCATTTGCTTTGCCTCTATGGCCTTGCCTTCCTGTTCCTCTTTTCTTCCTACTCCTGCTGCTGGTGCACGCTCTGAGCATATCTTCTGTGGCTGAAGGATGGGAACAGTGCTTTGGAGCACGCCACACTTGCCAAAGCTTTTGATGATTTTTGTCAAGGTCACTGGATGATCAGTTCACTTGACCAAAAAAAAACCCCATCATAGCACCTTCTGCATATTCCCAGGCTTCTGTCTTTTGAATGACAACATCCATGTCAACAGCTGGAAAAAGGGCAAAACTATTCACTGGAGTGCCGTAATTTGATGCAGGCAGACCTTGGAAACTATATTACAGACATTAGTATTCAGGGCTGACTAAAAGAGGTGTTTTCATCCTTCTCCAAAGAGTTGTCCTTGCCTTCTCCTTTGCTCTACAGCAGAATGATACTCTCCACCTGTGAGTATTGATGTTAAGGGAGATGTGTCTTGAATTAAATCTGCACTATTGCAGTCAAACAGAACAGAGAACTGCAGATCCTTCCATTTCTTCCCAGGAATGAACACACCCGCTGCTATAGGAAATGGGAGTTCTGGGGGAGAAGGTCTATCCTTAACAGCATGGTCTTTCAGAGGGGGATTATTTCATTTCATAAGAACAGAAAGAAGATTCCAGTAAAGCTGTTGACAATGAAAGGCTGAAATAAATGCTCTTCACCATTTCCTTAAAGTATATTAACACTGGAAGGTTTGTTTGGGTTTTTTAATGTAAACATTTCTAGCAGAATAGCAGTATATTGGTGTACATGATGTTAAGCTTTTACTTATAAAATTTTTTTTTAATAATAGATTCAGAAGCAGGTATTCAGTTGTTCTCGTTTTTATAGAGTATGGGTATGGAATACAGAATATAGGTAATGGATCAATAAATAGGTTGTCTATAAGCATGTCTGAGAACTTCTGCTGGTGTAATTCACTTTTCTGTAATGTGCTTCTAACACATGCTAATCCTTTATTTTCTTTTTCAAGCAATAAATAAAGTGTAATATAATGTGGGATCAACATATTAACCAGTGTAAATGATACATATTAGAGTAGTAATAATTCATCTTTAGACTTTGCACCACATCCATTGAAATCTGTGACAGGCTTCCTGTTGACACCAGTGAACTGTGGACAAAGCCAAAACGGTTTAAGCAGCTGATCAGTAGAGGAGACACACACACTCCTGAGGGTCTCTGGAAGACAGCAAACAAACTAATTTTTAACTCCTTCAGAGTGCAAGACCGGACAAGAGGCCAGCTTCACTGTGTTACCTGCCATGCAGTCTGCAAGATAGCACATGTTGTGCTGGAGGAGTTTATGATCAAGCAACACACCTAGGGGAGGAAGAGGAGTATGTGACATACATTTAGACATTCAAGATACATTGAACAGAAACATGTATATGCACATATGGCCAATTTAAAGGTACTGACCTGGCTGACAGCTCTTGCTTCAACACCATCCCCTTCATCCAATGCAGTGCAACCCTTATAGTGGAAAACCTTGAGCTCCAAACACCCCAGACCAGAGGGAGGTCAGCTCTCAGCCTTTCTGTTCAAGCCAGGTGAGACCAAAAGCCCAGGTCCACACTGGGGAAGTCTGGGTGCAGAGATGCCACTGTCTCTAAGGTCTAAGCATGCCCCTGTTCAGCAAAGAGGGCAGTTTGTCCTTGTGTCCTCAGCCACCAAGAGCTTGGCTGGGATAAAGGATCTTTGCCCACACCTGGAGACAGAAGGGCAGGACTCTTTAAGGGCACACAACAGTGACCAGCCACAGCTTGTGCTCATCTCACACAGCTGAGGCTTTTTTAAAAAAAAAGGATTAAGAGTGTCCAAACCCCAAACAATGTGAGGGCCTGCTTCAATACGGCTGGAAGATTATTCCAGCTGTTTGGGACTGGGAGCCTAAAAAAAGCAAAGCTTGCCTCCCATAGTCAGTGGAGCTCCAAGACACTTGGACATGAATAGCTTGGTTTAAGCAGAGGGCAGACTGGCAGCTGGTGCTAGATAAAAGGAAACAAATCAGTGCTGTAAATAAGGAATGAATGATTATAAACCTTAAAAATACCCTTCAGGAAACAAGTGGCTGCTGTTCAGTTGCTAGCTGCTGGTTCTTTTGTTCTGCTTACAGCTTTCCATCTTCTTTCTTTTTTCTCTTTTTCTTTTTAAGGACAAACACTGGCTAAGTATACAACACAGCTTCCTCCGGTCAGGGCTGGGGGCCGCAAGAAGCAGCGGTGCTCCTTGGCGTTGTGCCGGCAGCCTCCCGAGCGAGGGGCAGGGAACCCACGGGGACAGCGTGTTCCCTGCCGACTGCACCGGGAGCTTAAAAACACGTTTATGTCAAGTCAGCGAGAGCCACCCGGGCTGGTCATGCCGCTGCTCTCCCTTCCCTTTCAAGGCTGCTAGAAGGAGCGGCATCAAAGTTCAAGCCCACGTTTGAGTCTGTTCCAGGTGCTGCCTGCAGTTTGCTCCTGCCTACCCAGAGCCACTTACCTGCCATCTCACCAGTGCACCCAGGTCACCTGAAAATGAAGGGGAGCCAGGGCTCTGCCCCTCTCCCTGTCCCATGTCGGAAAGGGCAGCTCTCCCTGTGCTCGAGCAGGTGCCGGTGACCGGGCAGGACTTGGTGCCATTTAATGGCAAACCCTCACACGCTCACAGCACAGCCGGGTGACAGCGGATAGCGTGTCCCGGTCAGCTGAAAAAGGAGTCCTCCTTGATCTTCTCCAGGCAGGATGCACCCTCTGTCAAAGCTCTTGAGAGGATGGAAAAGGGACAAGGACGTTAAGGGGACACTGAATGCGTAGCTTGGGTACGCCCCTGAAGCACAGAGGTGCGTGGGTGCTGTTTGAGGTGCCCCACAAGAGGGGGACTGCGATGGCTGTAGCACGGCGTTCCGGGTACTGGTGGAGTTTCAACCAGCTGGAAAGAAAATTAGGAGATTTGGGTTAGAGAGACCTCTGGTGCCCAGCTCACCACAGCTCTGTCAGGGTGTTTTGGATGCCTCCATCCAAAGTTTGCTAATGCCACATGTCTGCCTGGGATGGGGTTGTGTATTCACCTGCCTGTTTGCCCGTTGTTAAGGTCCCCCTGAGAGTCCTTGGCTGCCCCTGAGGGCGCAGGAGAAGATGTTCAGGTTTGCCCTGAACTTGCAGTCACTGCGGTGGGAAGCTGCTCTCCACAGAGGGGCTGCAGCCCACGCTGGTGGCTTCTGAGTCCTGCATGCCAGGGACAGGCCTTTTGGGTGTGCCTGCAGGGGCAGAGCACGCAGAAATGGTGACCGTGACCAAATGGAGAGTCTTGTGTTCAAAATAAGATTGTCAGCTTCAAGTATCACAAGTCAAGGTTCACAGCCCTCAAAAAGCTGATTCTCTTGTTAAATAAACAATGTTTAATCTTTTTGGCTTACATTGGGTTTGGTTTTTTCTTTTTCTGGTTTGCTGTTGGACTTCACCTCCAGATGTGCATGACCACTCTCCCAGGTTTATTGAGACAGTTTTCACCATGTGAAAATCTACAATATCACTTCTAATGCCAATTCTCCCCTTTCTCCCTCAGTTCTTCGCCACTATCACCGCTCGGATCAGCTGAGCTCCTACATCTCCCCTGCACAGCTCCCTGCCTCATCTGCCCATTTCCATCCACCCAGGCTGAACTGGTTTGGCCGGGGCAGGGTGCAACCACTGCTCCAGCAGCACAAAAATAAACTGCCAGAGAGAAATGGCTTCATGGACAGGGGCTTTGCTGATAAACCTCAGATCTCTAGAGGGTCCTGGTGTCATTAGAAGCCAAGGTCGCTGGTTTGTACTTCCTCCCACACCACTGGAGAATGCAGAATTTGATTCTGGGGAAAGCTGGCAGGGCAAGGAGTCTCTCCCATGTTTCTGATTACAGGGTAGGAACCTCCCACCATGCTGGCAGATGAAAAGTGTGAGCACAGCTTGCCTCAGCTGGTGCTGAGCCAGGCAAGGCACGCTGCCTGCACCCCAAAATCCATCCAGCATTTGGGTTTCATTCACCCGCCATATAAGTGAGGGGCATTTGACTGAAGAGTTCGTTTCAGCGGGCTGGGTAAACGGGTTGCTGCGGGTTAGGAAATCCAGACATGGTGGAGGGTGGCACAAACCCACAGAACTGCAGGGGAGCGGAGAGGAGTAGTGGCTCTGCTCCCCTTGCTAAAAGAGGGTGCAGTGACGGAGTAGCAGTGGGGATCAGGCACCATGTCATGTGCCAGAGGCTACACAGCCAGGGAGGGGAGGACACACGGCTCTCTCCCATCTGTATCCTCCAGATAATCCAGCCGCCCAGTGCGCCGCAGCCCCAAGCTGCAGCTGGTGCTTGCTGCCTTTGCTGGATACTCCACCCACCCTCCCAAGCTGAGCACCTTGAGTGCTGGAGCACACAACCAGAAAAACATCAAAATAATATGCAAATATTATTCTAAACAACAGGACTGGGAAGAACTAGAAGTTCCTGTGTTAAACCCTCCTAATTATTTCTAAATTAATCCGGCAAAAATAGCAAGGCAATTGGGTCTCAGTTTTAGACTGGAATGCTGCATATTCTGCAGGTCACACCAGGCTTGATTGCATTAGAGACCTTTAAGGTTGGGTCAATGCTGTGGTACATACTGTACTCCATCTACCCAACAGCTGCAAATTACACCATCAGGGTATTGACATATAAAAAACAAATGTTACATATAAAAATTTATTACTTCTTTTCTTTCCAGCTGATTGACGCTCCTTCAGTTGAGAAGAGTTTGACTTTGTTCATGTCTTGTTGCTCTGTGTGTGTGCAGGTGCCTGTGCAACTCATTTCAGATGATTTTTAACTGGGACAAGCTCTCTTCAGTGTATCAAAAAAATTACCCCAAACAAAAGCTACCAAAACCTGCTATAAGGTGGGAAAGAGACAAAGAGAGAAAGATAGGTAGAAAGAAAGGAAGGAAGGAAGGAAGGAAGGAAGGAAGAAATCACTGAAATTCCATGGATTTATGGTGGACGGAAGGGCAGGGCTGTGGGAGAAATGGACCCAGATGGCAGACTGGGATCCACATTAGCAGCAAGGTATAGTTCAGAGCTGCCAGCCCCAAGCGGTGTGCTCACCATGGGCAAAGGCAGACAGCATGCTCTTGAGTTCAGGGCTGCCATGCACCTTTTCCCCAGCAGCGAACTTGGAAACAGCTGGGTAGACTCACCAAAGGGTTGATTCAGCTTTGGGAGGTAGATGTAATTCAATGGACTTCACTGCAACTGGGTCTTTAGGGTCAGTTTTACTCTGCATGGATGTTAAAATACCTATATTACTTTTTGTCATGAAATGGCTTTGCCCTGCCCACAGTGATGTCTCTTTGCCTGTGCTCTCCAGCGCACTGTGTGTTTGTAGTCAGCCCAGGCACTGCCCTGCCCTTCAGCAACACCTGCCTTCTCATACTGTGTGAACCAATGCCCGTATATTTATAGGGCACACAATTCTGTCCCCTCCTTTATAGCGCATTATTATAAAGTAAACTCTCTGTGAGTATTGCTGCTCTTTTCTTCCTTTACCTTTTTCCTCAGACCTTAGCAGTTATTTATTCTTAGTCCCTGACCAGCTAGTGGTTTTTGTAGGGTTACCAGGAATAGGTAAAAATCCCTATTCTTGACCAGAGTTGTCTGGATTCAACCCCCTTTCTGCCCATAAATAGCCAGCAAGCTTATGGCTACACTGAGGCTGTGCAACTCCCCACTGACAGTTACTATTGTCATAATCTAACTCAGTGCTAATTTCAGTACCAATAGCCTAAGCACCCAAATCAATTGCACTGTTACAAGGCTAAAATGTGGTGTGATTCTGGGACTAGGCAAAAGGCTGATGCCAGCATCCCTAGCCAGCCCCAGCTTGAAAGAACAGAACTGAACGGTTCATCAGTGGTGTAAAAATCACCACGTGCCCTGCTGTCCTTGTTTCAAACCTCTTAATTGTAATTTAGCAGCACTCCATAGGGTGCCTGTGCAAGGTAAAGGGTAACACACAGCTGCCACATGCTAAGAAAATTTTAACTGTGTATTAAAATCAAATAGTTCATTGGAATGGGTAATATCCATTGTCACCTTTCTGCTTTGTGTCTTACGAAGCTTAAGACACATTCGGAGAAATAGAAACAAATTTCTGAGCAGCCAACCAATTTCATCTGACAGTTGCGGGATATAGCAATCTTTTCTGACCCACTCATCTGCTGTACCAGAGGTCCCTGCCGTTCTACAAATAGAGACTGTGGTAGATCTTTCCACTACTTTAATATAATGCTTGGCGAGGTTAAGGTGTCAGACGCTAGCTAGGCTTTGGCATCTCTGCTAATAGCATGTTCTACACTGTCATTTAGTAGAAGAGCAAACCCTAGGGAGTACAGGGAAATTCCACTGCCATATCCTGAAAGTAAATGGAAATATCGCTGTGTCTGACCCATCTATATCTTGTAGCATTTCAGAAAAGCAGCAGCAGCCCTTCAAGAGCCCTGCAAACGTTCCAGTGCACTGAAAAGCTGGCATGCCTCTTTGGAGAGTTTAATAAAGGTATATAATAGCATAGGCTACCCCAGACTGTTTCGATCTTCCTTCCAATCTTAAAGACTGAACTCTTGTATGTTTAATTTAAAGGTATTTGTCCCATGAGCAAATTTTGCTGCCAAAAGCATTAGTACAGTTTCAAAGGATATTCCTCAAATATGAATGAGCCAAGACCCTGTGATCATTTTAATTGATCCAGCAGTGCTTGCAGCTAAAAGTAAAGCTTCTGCCTTTTATGGCAGACCAGACCTTTTCCCCTACCCCCTAATATTTCTGTTCCTGACATTTTACAAAAATAGTCGTCAGTCTTGCTCAGTCTGGGAGATTTATATAAATTCATGATCACAGCAGTTAACTTGATTCTGTCAAAACTGGTGTATAGGCTGTAAGATATTGCCCCATGGAAAGAAGAGAAATGTTTTTTCAAGATGGCAAGTGGCTTTGAATAAATAAAATTTCATTGATGCCAAAACACTTATGGGAATGTATTGGTTTCAGCACCGATACCCTGATTTGGGTTGAAAAACTCTGATTGAAACCAGATCAAAGATTTTGACTGGGATCTTTCTGCAAGTCTCCTCACACATATGCCGATGCACACACAGACCCATGCAGAGCTGCCAGAATCAGAATGGGCATTTCAACACCATTCTGCTTTCATGTAGTCAGGAGTTTTGGTTCAAAACCTTACAAGATGATGCAGACAGCCTTGTCAACCTCCATACAGCCCTAGTGACAATGCCATGTAACAGCATGAAAAGGAGTGCAGGCAATCCATCCCCTTTCTCTCCCGGGTTTTCAAATGCTAAGGGCAGAAAGACATGGAGACCCTGGCTGCCTGTGCCAGGTGGCCCCAAGACCCTCTATTTTCATCTGGGCTTTGAACCTTTTCCTCTTTATAATGCAAACTCATCTGAATGCAGTCCATTATGAGAGGAGCAAGGGATGTGGAAGCTTGTGCTGACGGTCCTGAGGCTGAGTATTGCTGCCATTTGGCCAAGCTTGTTTCTGGAGTAGAGGTGGGTGACATTGACTGTTGAGTATGATCTTAAAGTACCAGTAATGAGCACATTAACAAAACATTTATCACCCTCTAGGACCAGTCTGTATGTGGACAGTTGTTGACATCCAAAGACACCTTTGTGGAGAGAAGACCTACTTATCACATCTATAAGCCTTGTGCAACCCTTATGGTCTTGATACCACTGCACAAAGTAGGAGGCAGCTGAGAATATATCCTTCCCCTCCTGCCACCAGCAGCACTGGGAAACTAGCCTGTCTCAAGGACGAATGGTGAAGGTTTTAAAAACATGTTGGCTGGAGACTGAGCAGGAACTGGTCAACGTTTACTTCTTCCTCTTCCAGTGTCCTGAGTTGCTGCTCTGCAGTCTCTGACTCCTCTTTTTGGCATTAGGCTGGCAGGACAAGCAGCAGTGTTGGAGAGGTGAGCCAGCCATGCTCTTTTGGTTTCATTGTCCTAGTATCTAAAGGCTGACCAAATATGAATAAACATTTAAAGGTTTTGCAGGAAAATACAGTTCTGAACACGATTAGACTTCAGTTTCACCTACATACTCTCCTTGGATAAATTATTGGAGTTTTGAGTCAAACTGGATCCAATCAGACATCAGGGGCTAAGTTTAAAATTATTGCAAGACCACTTTACAGAGAAGATGTCCATATTTCCATGAACAGCTGAATTATGGCTCTGCACTGGCCCACAAATCCATGCAGAGTGTCCCTATGGTCATAGATGGGATAACTTCTTTTGTCAACAATGCATGTGGCTTAAGAACATCTCTTCCTATACAACTCTTAAAAAGTGCAAGGACAAAAGATGTAATCCCATTGCTATCCATTGAGAAGTCATTAAGGGAGCTGTGGGAAAGGGCTGCCAAAGGGAAAGGATAGTTCATTCTTTGTGCCCATCTATGCTTTAAATATTCTAATAGGCTGTGAAATGCAGTGGGAATGTCTCAAACATAGCTACATCTCTACTAAGAAGCCAATGTCACAGAAGACACCAAACAACCCTGAAAACAATTTTCTGTCATTTTAGGTCATGACTAGGTTCAAACTTGCAATGTAGGGGTGACAACTCGGTCTCATTATTTCCACCTGCAGCCATCCAATCTGTTGCAGCTTTGAAAATATAAAAGCATGATCGGGAGTTATATGATGGTATGAAATTTCAAGGCATCTGCACTAAGGATAATAAGACTGTGCATCCCATACATTTAATAAATTATGAGCTTATTATCAGGTACCCCCATGCCTCACATGAACAATTCCATCCAGTGCGTGGGAATAGAGTACAGTAAGAGAAAGAAAGAGAAAAATGCTAAAAGGTAGCAAATAATAAGGTTTGCTTACTGTTGGTCTCTCTAACTCCAACAAGAGAAGCAATAAAAGTGCATCAATCAGGTCTTTTTTCTGTGATAGGGATGTTCTCCACTGTTTTTAACAGCTTGCAAATTCCTATGACTATAATCAGCCTGATCCCACTGTGCTCCCTGTCAGATACCACAATGGCTATAATCTGGCACCTGCTCAGTACAAAGCTTGGAAGTGAGGCTGGGTGCCCACAGAATAAAAATTAAGTGTGTTCACTGTGGAGGGGGAGGATCGGAGGGAATTTAGGAATACTGGTGACAGCCTTTTTTCTTCTCTCTCAGCAAGAGAGTCCTGACTACGACAAGTCAGAAAATGCTGCTATTGTTCTGCCTTAAACCTCCCTCTTCCAGATGCAGAATTTCACTTCCAGAAGCAGCCAGCATGGGGATGTGTTCCCAATAAAATCAGCTACATCCATCTGTCTCTTCTAGACTACCCAGCTTGCCCCATTTTCAGACTGTTCAGGAAGCAACAAACATTTTCTTGCCTTGATCATTTTGCAAATCCTCTTCCTCATGCCTGACTTATGTAGGTACATCACCTAGAAAAGCAGTGGGTTTAGATAACCTAAGCTTTTTTCATCCTTCCAAATTCACTGGTTTTCCTCAGTGCAGAATTGCCTGGATCCCATTGACCTGGAACCGCCTCAAGCGGATTTTTCTACAGACAACCTGCCCCAGCTCCTGATCCATTCTCCCCTGCAGACTACTGTAGTGTCTCTGATAGAGATATCTCTGCAACACTATAAAAATCCTTCATCAGTTTAGTAAAGTACAGGGACCTATATTACAACTTCATTCACATGAGAAAGCATTTTCTCATGGTCTGTGTTGCCTTTGAAATTCTCCATTGGAACTGGAAACTGTTAAATAGCAATCTATGTTGCTGTTTAGCTAAACATAAACAGACCCATGAACTGGATTCTCTCCTAACACAGTGTACAAGCTTTGATTCATGAAAACTGAGATGGAAAGAAAGAGAAGTGATTTATAACACTAAATAATCTGCACATTTCTTCAACTGCTGTTATTGCCACTTAGCGAGACACAGAGACACTGAACAGCTTGGCCGCTCCTGTCTGGCTGGGAAGAGCCTGACATGCCGTGGGCTCTCTTGCAATGAGATAATAATAATGGTGAGGACCAACAACCTCACAGTCAGAGGTGCAATGAGAAGTCAGGAGTTACTGGCTCCCGATGGTGGGCATGGCTCACTGCCCTTTTAACAGAGCCCAGAATTGTCAGGGTCTAGAAAAAGTGGAACAGCACAGATGGATTGCATCAAACTAAAAAAGGGAAGAAAAATGGGTTTTATCTGCAGGTCTGATCACACATTTGCCCTTGCTGCAGGACACTTGGTGTGTGAACTGCCTCTGCCCTGAATTTCATCCTTCCTCACCGGAGACAGTAGCTCAGTCAAGGGTAAAGGTTTCCTGCTGAGCTGGGAAACCAGTGCTGGCAGGTCCAAAAGCACAGGGCCTGCAAATCAGGGGGACTGGCAGGTCTGTATCAGCACAGTCAACACATCTTCATCTTGGAAACACCTTTCAGTTAAGGTGGGATTCCTCTCACCTGTGCTTAGCTGCCAAAAAATGAAGTGTATAGTCCATGTTAGCAGGCTAGGTTCCCTTTATAGTCAATGAAGAGAAGGGTTCATATTCTTCCCAGATCCCATCCAACACCATCCTGAGGGATATATGGATGGGTATAAGTACGGCTGTGCAGGTTGCAGGGGCAAGTCCATTCTACCTGCATTTCTTCACGCCAGGATATGAATTTATCATCGGTCGCAGTGAGAGTGGAAACAGAGGCAGCATCTGATAAAAGCTACCCAGGCACGAATATCAACACGCAGAAATTTCAGTGCTGCAGATTTCAATCCTGTTCACATACTATGATTGATAATGGAAAAAATTCTTACAATTACAAAGGATATTATTATGACAAAGCTTTATAAGATACAGACAGGTGTAGTGAACAGCAAACTAACATTGAACTGAGAGTCAATACACAGGAAAATATGGAAACTACTGAAATCCTGTCTGTGGTCACAATTCAAAGCAGTTTGCCCATGTCTTTCTGGGAAAGCATTTCTGTGACTCTTCTAATAAATGTCCTGATTTTCAACAGTATCCTTTCTTTTACTCCCAAAATGACAGCTGAAGAAAATTACAGTGAAACAGTATCAAAGGTTGTTCAGACTGAATCTAATGCTATCTAGCAGGCAGTGGAATAAATACCAAAGGAAGCAGCGGCATCCTTTAAGCTAGGCTGAACAAAGCGTGGAAGTACGAGCTCCTGTGTTTGTTGAAGCAGGGGGCCTTTCCAGCCCTGCCTCCCCCAGCACAACCCGCAGCCTGCAGCCGTGATTCTTCAGTGCAGGGAGAGACAGCGGCTCGGAGGAGAGCCAGTAAACCCCAGCCCAGCTTCAGGCTGGCCTGCCACTGTACGAAAGCGAAGGGCTGTGTCAGGGTTGTGCCTGGATCTCCAGCACCCCGCCGAGGTGTGTGGATCCAGGGAGGGAGAAGCCGGTGCCCACTCCGCTGCGGCTCAGTAGATGATTCCTTCTGGTTCCAGCAGCAAGTACTTCTTCATGGATAGGGGGATGGAGAGCAAGGGGACTCCTCGGTGACACCTTTCTGACAATATCGCCCGAATAGCACATCTGCATAAATGCATGAGTGACCGTGGTGAATTGCTGCACACAGTGAACAAAGAGTCATAGAAATCCTGGTGCCGCTGTAAAAAAACACAAGTGGGTTTTAGGAAAATAAGGCTTTTTCCTGCCCTCCCTTTCCCCTGCCCACATGCAGTCCTTGGCGGAACAGGGTAAAAAACACAGCCAGCACCCCTGTCCCTTGGAGGCTCATCAAGCACCGGGGACTTGGTTTAGCCAAAAGCCTGCAGAAAATCCTTACGCTTGCCTCAAATATTTAGTGTTAAGTCAAAGGCCATGATGAAATCTTTAGGTTTGGTATGTCTTTTATCCACCAGTTTGAGGTGGGGCTTCCTCTGTGGTGTTAGTTCTGATCCGAACAGACACTGCAGCCAGGTCAGGGTCAGCGCACGTGGACGAGTTAATCCTCTAAACCTCACCACGGGGCAGCGAGGCAGCATAATGCCGGCGTTACCCGTGAGTTCGCTGGGGCTGCAAACGGCAAAGTACCTTTGGGCTTACTCATTGCCCCAGTGGCCTTTTAGAATAAATAAAATTGCATCCCCACGAGAAGAAAAGTGCAGATGCTTACAAATGATGTTGAAATAAAAGAAGCAAATGGTAAATATGTGCAGCTGTGTGTGACTTGGCCTTATTTTATAATCTTGCTACTTGACAGATCTGGTTACATGTATTTTCAGGTACACATTATGTATGGAAAAGTACGGATTGGTGTCAACAAAAGATTTGCTTCAATTTCATGTCAAATTCAGCAAATAGCTTTGACAACAAAAATGAAAATCTCAACAAAGAAATAGAGCAACTGTGGACTTTTTGAAATAAGAATGTTCCAATATTTCAGATCAAGATTTTTGTTTGAAGAAAAATTATTATTATTAATTATTGTTATTAAGGTGAAAAAAGACCTTTAAATTCTAATTTTGTGTTTACCCAGAATGATTTCTTTTAAATTTTTCTGAACAAATCTGACCCCCCAAAAGTCTCACAGTTCCCATGGCTATATAACTCTGCATTGTAATATGGATGGAGTTCCCTAAACATCACTGATGATGTATAGCAGATATTGGTGCACTTAACTTCAGCACTGATTTGAAAATTTTAAAAAAGCTCAGTCTTAATAAAAGACTAGATTTAAACTGGAATATTGGGACTATGAGGATTTCTGAATTAAAGGGATAATTATGTCAAAGCATATAGTTTGTCACACAGCTTTGCCTTTTGACAATATCTCCTCCTCTTTGATCTCTTATTTTTTCATTTAAATTCTCCCTTGTATTTGCATCTAACCAGTCCTGCTCACAGAAAGCCAACCCATGTAACAGAAACTAGATACATAGTCATACTCATGTCAAATGGTACTTTTATAATGTTAGCTGACTTAAAAAAAATATAAATATATGTATTGACAGATCTGAAGAAACACCAGTCACAGCCAGAATCTTTGCACTTGCTAAATGCAGGGAGAGCTGAGCTCCTACAGCACCCCTGACAGGGGGTGCTCCAAAGGATAATGTTGCAATGAAAATTTCTCAAAAATGTGTCTTTTGTCAGTGAGTGATATGCTTTTGTCAAGTGAGTGGTATTAAATGGGGAAGTCCTAAATCCTCTGAGATGTTCTTCTCTTTCAACAGCATTCTCACTTTTCTGTGGTCGGATATGGAGAATGCAAATAATGAGCTTGGATTTTACTTAGTTACAACTGATTAAGAGCTTACCTCAAAGACGTCATCAGGTATGGCTGCTTTCCACTTAGATGTTGATTTGATGTGTTTGTAGGTGTTGACAACAACCTCCACAGCTCTTGGGTGGGAATGACAGGCTTGTAGCACCTGCAGGCAAGATGCACAGAGACCATGAGTACCACCAAGAAGCTGGGGCTAGCCTGGATGCTTGGCACTGTGCAGCGGCATACTGAGACGGACATAGCCAAAGAATTACGAGAGGATCAGGTTGGAGATGCAAAGGACGCAAGCCCTGTCTACGCTATTCAGTGCAAGTACAGCAAGAAACCCCAGGCTAGCCCCCAGTGGAGCTGTGCACAGCCCAGTTTAACACCATACAGAAGTACTGGCTTAGATCTCCAGAGCAGTGTAGCTTGCTGACTGGGTAGGCTTTATCACCCAAATCTGGAGATAACTTGCTCATAGCTGGGTTGAGTGACTCAACACCAGACAAAGGCATGCACAGAGTCCTTGCTCCAAGTCATGCAGCACAGGAACAGAAAAAATCCCGTCACATGAATCAAAAATGCATCATTACAGGAAAATTTAAAAGAAGACTGGGAGATAACACAGCTCAGAAGTAGGGCTTCCAAGCCACATGAGGCCCCTGACACAACTGCTCTGCCCAGTAACTTTAGCTCAGTAGGAAAAAAACCAAAGTCTATTGTCACTCGCACTCAGGGAATAACATTTTGCATTCACACCATACGATGCATAATTTTGTCCCACACAGTCACCAGGTTTTCACAAACAAAACTGCAGAGCATCCCTCTGGGATAAATATCATCTTACATATTTTACAGATGGCAAATGACAGTTTGGAAGGGAGGCCCTCTCCATGCAACAGGAGAAAGGCGGAGGCAGGAAGAGGAGACCCGAGACCCAGCTCTCAATCGCGCTCTAGGAAACTAAGTGTTGTTCTGTTACAGACAGGGACAGCCCATCCTGGGCTCAAGAGGGCACAACCAAAAGATTGGCATTTTATTCAAAGGCTTCTGGTTGCTTGGCTTGTTAAAACTTTACATATACAGTGGAGGAGCTGCAAAATGTTGCTCAGGGCACTGGATGAGAGAGAATAAGTCCTGACTACAGCAAGCTTACTTAGTTGTCTGATATAATAAGACTGTCAGCTACTTCCGTCAGTGCCTTGGGCTTTGCAGACATTTAGAAATTCTTTGGGAGGGATCCTGCAATTATTTTTCTTTTTTTTTTCATCAACTATGAGCCCAGGCCTGGCATTTTCCCTTAATTTCTCACATTTCCTGAGAATGAGACAAAGCTTTATTGAAATCCATTTCACTTTGAATAGATTTTTAAAGGCCAGAAGTGACAAACTGAATCAACTGGTCTGATCTCCAATCTTTGGTAGAGGCCATGAAATAAGCATTTCGTATAACCCAGTTAAGCCTGTATGGAGCCAGGTTTGACAAAAGCACATAGGTTTTCTGAAATGAGAAAGTGAATCAGCTCTGAAAAATTAGGCTTGAGCCAGCATTTAGAGTTCAGGGTTTCAGGTTTGTTAAGAACAAAAATGGGATCTGGGTCTGATTTCTGGCATTAGCAACTGTAATTTCTCTTCAGTCAAATGATATCACTCTTACAATAGGTCACCTCACAAGGTTTTGGGCATTCTGGGCCCACAGTTTACAGGACTCCAACAAATCCAGATACCACTAAACCCTGAAGTTTCAATCTCTCACCCCTTTCCTGTTCAAGACATCACCTCTCTCCATATCCCCACTGTACAAAGCCATCTTTAACCTTGTGGAATTGCAGAGGATATATCCTAGCTGCTCCATGATTCAGTAGCAGCTGGTAGCAGATGTCAGGCTGGGCAGCTGGCCGCACAGATGTCACTTTTATGATATACTGTAGGGGTGCACAGCCGTTGACATCCATGACGTTTGCTTCTGCTCCTGCCTCCAGCAGCATGTGCAGCAGGACGTGATCACAGTTCCAGGCAGCTTTGTGGAGCGGGGATTTGAAATCCTCATCACGAGCGTTCACTTCAGCTTTATAGTCTAAGAGCATCCGACAGATGAGGTGGTGATCCGGGCTGTATATCTGATCCTTATAGTGCAGGGCCCAATAGGCTGCACAGGCCAGGGGAGTCTCCATGTAGGCATTGAGAGCATCAACGTGCGCTCCTTGTTCCACGTAAAAGGCCACGAGCTCCGGGATACCTAAGCGCGCAACGAGGTGCAGAGGAGTCTCCTCATCTTGGTTGTTTGTTTTTATGTTCACATTTGCTCCTGCCAAAGAAAGATGAGGGGTCAAAATGAAGGCAACGAAAAACCGGATTCAGACATCTCTCTGCTTGAGCCCTGCTACCCAAGGGGAAGGTGAGGTGGGAAACTGGTGTAAAAGACACATATGGAAATGCAAATAGCTAGGGACGTGAATTCTGCATTTCTTGAGCCTCCAGGAAACCCTTAGAAACTTCAGGTTCTTGGATCCAGCCTCAGATGTGATAGCTTGGCGCCAAGCTGGCAGAAGACCTTATCTGAGCGCTCCATTTTGGAGCAGCATGCAGGTCCAAATCTCTGTGTGAAATGCTTTTTCCTAGAAATGAAGAACTGAAGGAAAAAGCAGCGCTTTACTCCTACTCCGGAGAACAGTTCTGCGCGGATCTGCAGCACCTCATGAACTGCGAGCCTGGAAGAAGGGCCATCTTATGACCGATCGAGAGAGGATATAAAAACCCCAACGCCAAAGTCCCCGGCTGAGGGTCCGGATCCTGTTTCCACGCTGCTAAGGGCGCTGGTACGACCGCTCCGTCTGTGCCGAGGGGCTGCCGCAGCTGAAGCAACAGCACCATCTGCTGAGCGCACAAGCCGGGCCGCGGCGGGGCGGCGGGGGGACCCGA
>NW_010972436.1:2903591-2926538 GCF_000737465.1 Haliaeetus leucocephalus
CCGCTTTCCAGCTACCGGCGATTCGCTCTGAAGAGATGCAGATGACTGCAGGAATAATACCGAACGCTGCGTATTAAGAAAGAGGGGAAGGCTGGCGAGACCCCATTCCCCAGAGCAAAGCAGCACCTGGGGTGTGACACCGCTGAGTGGAGGTGGCAGGGTGGGAGAGGCATCTTGGAAACTTTGGTGCGGGGACATTAAGCGAAACCCTGGCTTCAGCTCTTGGGTGGTGCTGCTACGCGAATGTGCACACCTGCCGCATTTTGCTCCAGACCTGTCCTGTTTTGCCTGGAGTCTCCACATCTAGCTCATATGGAGATTCAAGTTTACCCAGTGCTTTGGGATGCAGGGTGGCTTGTAAAGTATCAGTATTCTGCTGCTGATGGGTGGGTGGAGAAAGCCTACAGAATGCATCCTTTCATTTGCATTCATCCTATGCTACGCTTTATAAGAGTACATTTGACTTTTAAGCTTTTCCATGGTAGCAAATTCAACTCCTGCTGTCAGGACTGTTTGCTTTGGGCAGGATACAACTGGCAGCATTTATTTTCCTTTCTACCAAACAAAATAATATGTATCTTTCCAGCAGAAGAAAAACGATGTGGTTGTTCACTCGGGACTGCAGATTGCCTTGCCCACAAAGCATACTTGGGTTCTGCATCTCAGGAAAAGCCTTCAATAACAACACATGTTAAAAAAAAACAAAACCAAAAGCGTTTGTATTTGCCATGGCACAGTGTGATAAAGAGGGGAATCTGTCTGTTTATAACTGAGGCCTTGAACTACCTTACTTTGCTGTACCTTTTATGTCTGTCTTTTACTGTCCCCTGAGTCAGCATCCTTGTGTTAAGGAAATAGTGTGTGACACCAATTTATTTATCCAGGAATTACGTCTATTCATAACTTCATTTGTTACAGACGACCAGCAGCGTAACGTATCTTACTTTGGGAAAACAAAAATCTTAGCCTTTTTTTCTTCCCCAGTCCTTAAATAGATGCAGGAGTTTGGCTGCTGATGAAGAGATGGTATGAAAAGCTACATCCATTTTTTTCTAGGCCAGGTCTCAAAAAACAAGTGGTTGAAAGAATTTTACTGAGATCAAGGAAATTTGAACAAGAAAGGAGAGGGGTACACTTTCATGTGAAAACATCTCAACAGTAAACCCAGATGAAGAAGACAGAAAAATAGTAGAGAAATAGAAATTCCCTGATTCAGCAGAGCTGTTCTGCTGAGGGACTGACCGGGCAGTGGGCTGGAGGCACTGAAATGGGAAATGATCCTGGAGTAACGGCCGGTGGCCAGGGAGAGGGAAGGACAGATGGGGTGAGGAATCAGAAAGGGAGAAACTTCCTCTGATCAAAGAGATGGGGAAAAGGAGACTGAGATGAAGACATGGGTCAACTGTGGATGGAAGTGATAAATACAATGTACTTTGACAAACTGCCTCCTAAGAGAAACCACCACCACCTCTGGGCATACCACCAGAGATGCTCCAGAGCTTTACCTTACCTCTCCAAACCAGCTGCTGGGCACAAGGCATGGAGGTTCGTGTCGTACAGAAGTGCAAAGGCGCTTGTCCACTCATTGAAAAGCAGTTCAGCTTAGCTCCGTGGTTGCAGAGGATCTTGAGACACTCAACATTTGCCATTTCACACGCTACGTGGATTGCAGCTTTACCGTTGGGCCGGCAGTTGATTGTAGCTTTGTGATTGAGGAGGACCGAAAGACTCTCCAGATGTCCATACATGACAGCTAGATGAAGTCCAGTTGCCCAGGATATTTTTAATTTGTAGCTAGGCAGCCAGTACCCTGTACAAAGTGAAAATGTGTTACCATCCTTGGCAAAGACTTTCATTTGGACTATCCACCTACTGAGAATAATTGAGGGTGAAGGAAGGGTTGGAGTTTTGCTTTAATTTACTGCAATTTCAGCAGCTACAGCTTAGAGCACACAAAGTTCTCTCAAGTATAATTTCATTTGCATTACACACTTTTACTACATGTGCTGAATAGCCTGCCTTTTGGAGAGGTAATTCCCATGTAGATGTACTCTGAAGGCAGCTTTTGTTTTTCTTGTGACCTGTGTAGTCTAAATAAAAAAAAAAAATATGCTTAGAGCATTTGAAATGCCACCAGCTAAAAAATATGGGGGAAATGGGATCTTCAGCCTGCCAATAGCTGAACAAAGGTGGCATTGGAGTACGAAGGCAGCATTTACTTAGGCCAGTGACTCAACAGATAGCTCAGCCTACTATTTCTGCGTGGGAGATGGCAGGATCTTGCATGTCAGGAGCTGGATTCAGACCTACAGTGATGCATTGCACATAGATGACTCCTGGCAATGTGGCTGCAGCTGTATCACAGGTCGCCTGCCAACCACTGCCCCTGAGGAGCATGGAGCGAGGAGTTTGGATGCTGATGTAAATTAGGTTGAAGAGCCAAGTAGAGGCAGTGACACTTTAGCATGAAATTTGGCTCCAGAAAGTTTGGATTTTTCTCTGAAAATGTCACAATTACGGTGCGGGGTTTTTTTAATTACCAACAGGTGTAAGACCAAATAACACTTAAATATTTGTTCCCAAAATAGGACTACATGCTTAATGACTACACAGAGACAGTCTCAGAAGTGATTACTATAATTGTTTGTTTAAAAAAAGCAAAACACAATAATAATGTGCAGAAGGGCAAGAAAAGTCTAAAACTTCTTCTTTTCTCTTTCTTTTCAGATACAGCAGCTACACCTTAGCTAGAAAGTGCATACAAAACTTTCTGGGTTTGATTTATCTATTTGTCCTTGGACAAATGCCTGGTTGAATACTGTTACCATGTAAAAGATACAGAAAAAAATACTAAAGATGCATAATGAGGTCAAATTAATTCAGACCTCCATTTTAAAATCTCTAGTTTTATATAGTTTTTCAACCTTAATGTCATATAGATACAGTTTTTACAGTATTCATGTGTGTTGTATTAGACAGAAAGAAGATGGAGAGGGAGGAAAGAGGTAGATAGAAACAAAGTGCTAGTGGCAGGGAGAAACATGGATTAAAGTTTTTCTTCCTTCCTAGTTAAATTGCAAGTATATTCTGAGATAGATGCCAGTAATGCAGTTCTTGTATTCCTCTGAAAAATGCTAGATTTTCACTGAAAGGTTACAGATATAAAATGGACAGTCATGACAGCAACTGCACCGCCTGCTCTGGCATGGCTGCAGTGACATGTTCCTGACCAAAATAAGCATTTATTACTACCAGTGTGTGAGATGTCAGGGGTGAGAAACTGTCTAGAGACCATAGCATCCACTTGAGGACGAGATTCTGGGGGACTACCAAATCCAGGCCCCAAGGAACACACGCCGCAAACAGCAACAGCAGGCAGCCCCGAGGCACCTGAGTGCCCAAGCGGGGTGACGGGCTCCTCTGCAGCCACTCAAGCCTCTCTCAACCCACTGACGATGCAGGCTAGGCTGCCAACTCCAGTAAGACAACCTTTTCATCATATACCCCCAAATCAGGCACAAAGTAGGTGGGCTATATCCCAGAGTCTATGCATATAGCAGAGCAAGTTTCTTAAATCACCTCCCTGTCTGAATTTACACGCAATATTCCCCTTTGTTACAGGCGAGCTGTGGAGCACTGCCGGCTTATCCCACATGGAGCTGGGCCTCACATTTATGGCCCGATGTGAGCCATAAATGATATGTAACAGCAGGAAAGTGATCCTTAAAACCCAAGTTATCACTTTATATAGCCACAGTTTTCCTGCCTGAGACCACCTTTTCTTTCCTTTGCCTGTGCTGCTGCAGGTGAGCTGTGCTCTGCCCTCTGCCCAAACCCGCGGGTGTCTCCGCGCCCAGAGGGACAGGGACCAGGCACTGAGCAGGAAGCAGACATGGGCTCCATGGGAGGCCTCGTTCAGCTTGCCTGGCTTTTTGGGTGGAAACGTGAAAAAAACATGGCACACGCAAGGTCAGTGTCCTTGGGAGCTCTCAGCCTCTGGAAGAGAGGAAGAAAAACCACTCTGTCACCCATGGCATCTCTTTCCTGCTTCATTGCTTACAGCTGTGGCAAAGCTCAGGCTGTTTCTCAAGGAAATCCCCCTCTCATATCACAGTTTTCTGGGATTCCCAATAAAAGTAGAATTCGCACAAGAGTTGATAGAGTGCCTCCTGCCTTTCGGACAAAGAAAACGAATACGCTGCTGTGATTTAGGCCATAGGGTGCATTTACCTCTCTACTTTTTGGAGAAAGGAGAGACTTCTCCAACAGAGACAGGTTAATGCTTGCAGTCAAATGATCTACAATTAAAAATCTGCGCATTAATCCTGTAGTCTCAAACCACAACCAGAATGCATTTCAGCCTGCTGAGAACAGAGGAAAAGGTATTTTAAGATACATTCATCACTGTGTAGGTTAGTTCAGACACTGTCCCGAAAGGAAAGACATCATGACTGCATCATCCTCACCCTAATGAAATCAAAAGAACAGGAGCCAACCATTAAATGAGAGGTAAACACAGAAAAGGAGAAGAGGTGGGATGTTGTGCCTTCTTTATACCACAGAAAAAAATGCCTTTGCTGTGCTGCTGAGACTGGAGATGTTTATCTCCATGTATTATTAACTTCTGGCAAAGGCTGATTATTACTGTTTTCTAGATACACATGAAGAGTCTGTTAGCAAGTAGGTCATGAAGAATGTTGATTTTAGCATAGAGCAAACTTGTTTTATTGCTTTAAGTTATAAGGTTTTGGAAATGCAGCCAGTGTCTGGCTGAGAACCAGTTTGGGTTTTCTGCACTCTAAAACAGATGTCTTTTCTGGTTGTGTTTTTCCAGATGATGTTTCTGTTTTGACAAACTAGCACATCCTCAGTTTCTGTTAGTTTGAAAAAAAATTCTCCTACCATCCAGCAACATCCAAGGTCTACAGGATTTCCATAGCTCTCCTGAGCTAGGGAAAACGCATTGTGCTACCACCGTAAACTTAAAATGGAAGAGATTGAGTATTTTATGTTTCTAAATGGCCTGTATATGTGACTGGGTACATGCAAGAAAGGTATATACCACACTTAGCCTGCATGTGTCTATTCTGGGCTTTGCACCCAAGTTCTCTGTGAGGAAATGGCAAAGGAGCCCTCTTTCTGGACTCCCCTGAAGCTGCAGCGGCTGCCTCAGCAGCGCGGAGGCTCAGGCTGGTCTCTGGCCTGCCCTCCACCAAGCCCAGTGGGTACAACTGGTAAGCTCCCCTACTGCGGTGACTGCAGCTGTACAAACCTACTGAGGCGTTACTGCCTATGAATCAGCTTACGCTGCAGCTTCAGAAGAGATAAAAGACCACAGTTTCTTGAAAAATCACTCAAACCTGTCTACTTCCTGGCTGGTGAATGCTGCCACATTTACCTTGTTTGTAGGATGCCAGAATCAGGTTTTCATCTTCCACTTCAAACACTGTGTCCACGTCTATTTTCTTTTGGCTCAAGAGCTCTTCAAGTGTTTCAAAGTCATTGGACTTCAGGGCTTCAAGAAAAGCCTTTTTCACCAACTTTGCAGCTGCAGCTCGAGTAATTTTCCCCTCTGTATTCTCGCCCTCTTTGTGTGTCTCCTCCAGATCCATTTTCAAACGTATGTGTTTGTGCTGTGAAGAGGGGTACACTGAGGTCCCTATAGCACAGTTGCATGCTGAAGTTCCTGAAGGATAGAAGGTAATTTTATCACTCGGTCATGCTGATCTGCTTGTTCTATTTATATGAGGAGCATTTCAGGCATTGAAATGCCACTCTTAGATATCACCACACTCTTTTTATGAAAGTGAGGACAGACACACTAGCAATAACACCAAAATAAGAGTTATTTCCACAGGCTTTATACACATTAAGCTTCATTAACCACATGGTTACCCTCTGCTCCCACCATACACGTACATTAAAAGACACTAGTCCCGGGTGTTGTTTCTCAGCTGGAGAAGTACTCACATTGCCTTTCATAGTTACCATTGCTGATTTATTGACTGCAGTGGGATGTGGTGCTCTGCCTGCAGATGCCTTTTAACTAGTGCATTTCAGACAAAAAAAAAAAAAAATCCCCAAGGCACTCTTCTGTGGGAGGTAGCTCACTCTTTCCCCAGGATAGCATTCAGCATGTTGGTCCTGGTTTCATTCCTCCAGCCATCAGGAAGGTCTCCACAAGAGCCCCCCACCACGCAGGTCTCACAGGATCCCTGATCTGTAAAGCCCCAAGGGAACACTGTGTTGATCAAGCCTGGTCTCCTGTATAATACCCTGAGCAGCAGGATTTCCCTAGTTTGCTCAGGGGCCACAAGCAGTGCTCCCAGGAAGGAGAAATGCTGGGATGAGGGGTCTGCAGAGCTGTACAGCCATGTTGTGGGCTGAGCTGACACACCGCAGGGAGCTTGCATGTGAATTAACTCACGTGCAAGCACAGGAGGCCACATGGGTCGATGGGCTCTTCTCTTTCCCCTGCACGTCCTTCATCTAAATTCAGACCCTCTCCCTCACCACCCCGTCACCCACTGAACGCTTCCTCCTTCCCCCCCTTTTCCTTCTCCCTTTGCTGGCCCTGTCCCTGTGCTGACAGCAGTCTGCGATGACGCAAACCCACATGTGGCCAGCATGAGCTGCTGCCATGTATCATGTAGAAGTGGTTCACACGTGCACCCACTTGGGCTGATGGATGAGACCATAGCTAGAAGGAGACTATCCACCCTTGATTTAAATCACCCAGAAAAGCGGACACCACCACAACCACCAAGAAAAAAATGTCATGTTTATCCTTCCTGGGAGTTCGGCTGCCCAGTGGGCTGATGGGGAAATGTGAGCCAGGTGATAGTGGAAGGCAGAGCAGCCTCTGTGCTCGTAGGCTTTCCAGGGGCCAGGCTCCTCAGGCAGCCCCATGAGGACCTGCAGGACCCCCGTCCATGGGAATGCTCACCAGCTCTCTCCTAGAGCCAGTACTCAACTAAGGTGTTGCAGGACAGCATTTCATGGAGAACTGTGAAATTTGTGAGTTCCTTCTACCTATGTACTTTTGGACAAAGAATACTTCATAAGAACAACTTCCCTGAGGTACTGTACTTTGTAATAAACACAGTGGGAAGGAAAATGGCTTGCCCTGGTGCTATAGGTCCCAGGCAGCTCATGTGAGTCTTTCTAGGCTTTCTTAAGAGGAGAGTCAGCATCAGGCTCTCCATACCTGTACATTCCCTCCTACACGGCTGCCTCACTCTTACTCAGTTACTTTCGATAGTGGATGACTCCACTTCATGCTTTAAAAAAAGTGTTAATGCTCGTCTGGCATGAGCAGAGGGACAAGGTGTGAACTCCAGATCTTACGGGCTTCTTGTTACTTGCTCCTTTTTTTTTTAAACCACTATATTCCTGAAGTCATGGATGCACAAAGCACTGATACATGGCTGCAGTCAATTGTTCACCTCAGCTACAATTTTCGATTTGAAATGGACTAGCTTTTCATCTATCATCTTTCTTAAATAGTATTAGATGACACAAGGACATTCAATCTAGCTGAAGGGATTGTGTCAGTACCTCTCCAATGCTGGTCTGCAGCTTGAAGGTTGAGATGCACAAGCATGTTGCTGTAACAGATTACTGCACATCTGCTGATCCATCGTGCTTGCTCTTGGCTGACAAGCAAGGTGAAGTAATTTGTGATGGCTTCGCCCACAGTGAAAGAGAAAGCTGATTAAAATTATCTTACATCCATCATGGTCCAAGAGCATGCACAGGAACAGCATCTCAGACCAGATGATGCACTACTACTTGCTCACCTTCAGCAGTTTGTGTGGCCCTGCTCTGACTCTCACAGAAATTTTTCTTAACATGAATGAGCTTATGAAAGAGAAAGGGAACAATTATAGATACCTATAGCCTTTATAGTTAGTGTTTTCCTGTAAGCTGCATTTGGGTCTAATCTTGAAAAACCTACTCATATGAGGGCACTGGTGGTTTCAGTACAATTACACACAAGAATGAGGAAATGGTTTTATGTTTTACATTGACAAACCATCACAAGAAGTTAGATTGACCTTTTAAAAGTATGACATAAGAATTTTTATTAATTCGCCTGAAGTATAGTCAAAATATATTTAAGAATACATAAATACTGTGAGTCATTGGTGGGGTAAAGGGACCAGCTTTTACCGTGTATCTGTATTTCTGCTGTGTGATTTCCAACAGACTTCTCCCCCACCGTACCACAAGGTGGCAGTTTGATTTTGAAAGTCAAAACTGATGTCATCCAAACTCCAAGGCTGCCAAATACTCCGAACATCTCACTGTGAAACAATAGCTCATCCCTTGTTTAACATCAGTACTAGTATTTATGATATTTATAGGTTAGACTTGAGGCCACTGTGATGGGCACTGTGCACTCACACGCTGTATCCACTAAGAAAACCTGGTTTCCACATTTGGGATCAGTTGTCTAAATTACACGGCTAATGCAAAGGCACATTTTAACCAGGGAGACAACTCCTGCCCCCAGGCTTGCCTTCTGCTCTGCACAGTGCCGCGCTCCCGTTCACAGGACAAGCCGCAGGTGCACAAACACCTGCACCTCCTGGGGAAAGGCTGGATCTGCCCCTCGGAAGTGGTAACAGCAGGTCAGAAGAACCAGGTGTGAAACCACACAGCAAGCAAGAGAAGAGCAGACAATGCTCTTGGGGTGCATGCTGCTTTCCACTGTGGGTGACCGGACTGTTGTCACTAGCTCCAGATGGGCTGCTGAGGACCCTCTCTGTCAGGGTTATCACAGGCTTGCTCCAAAGCCCGCTGAAGTCAGGGGAAGTATTTCCACTGATTTCAGTGGGCTGTGTACTTTCTTAGGTTGGGCACCAAGCAGCAGAGCTGAGCCAGGAAAGCTGCCTGGAGGTGGGTGCCTGAACGCCGTCGGGGTGGTGTTATGAGAAGGACGTTTGGTGGCACAGGAGTGTGTATGAAAATCAGAGTTGTGACTGCTTATAGAAGACAAAGCTTTAAGGAGAAAATGAGAAAAGATGTATTGGCAGGCTGTGCAGAGTGTGTCTCCTGAGGAGCCAGGGCCCCTCCGCTGGCACTTGCTGATGCAGAGCAATAATCTATTGGCAGCTACATAACTCACAGCAGTGCTGGGAACAGCTCGAGCAGAGTTTTGGAGGTGAAAACCAACATCCTGAACTCTGTGCTGGGGCAGGCAGAAAGCCAGCAAACGGAGAAATGCTCCAAAAGAATGATGGTGACGCAACCGGAGCAGTGGAGCTGTTCCTAGCTGCAATACAGAAAAGCCTGGCAGCTCCCTGCCAGCTCCCTGCCAGCCAGCCTACTCTGCAGCAGCCCTGTCCCAAAGGCAGAGCTGGTGGGGGTGGGCACGGACAGCAGTAATAGATGCAGGGTCACCTACCTGCAGCTTTAGTAGGGCTGTTACAAATGTTCTCCCACCACCACTTACAGAGGGGACCTTGAAACATTGCCTGCAACCTCCAGCTCCGAGCCTTGCGGCAGTGTGTCAGCACGCTTGGCTAGAGAGGGTTCAACTCTGCCCTTTCCTTTCCTCAGCAGGTCGCTGGCTAAAGCAGGTAGCTTACGCAGCAGTAACACAGCCCCCATGTGAAGCAGTCTGTCCCACTCCGAAGCCTTTGTTAAGGAGGGAAAAGTACGAAACGAAACTGAAGCAAAAAACAGATCCTTGAGTCAACCCCACACTTTCATCTCTTCTGAACAGTGCGTGCTTGTAAAAATACTGTTGCAATAGCGATCACAATCCCCTCGCCTTGCTGCGGCCCTTACAGCATCTGCAGCGTCAGACCGAGTCTGCAACACTGCCGCCCACTCTGTGGGCAGTATTGCCTTGTATATCCTTTGTGTTGCCAAGTATATTCCTTGTTTCTTCTTGACAGCTCTCAGTTCCCAAGCTGGACTAAGCACAGCCCTCTTACTTATTCATATCACACATCTTTTTGCTAATATTGACTTTTTTTCACTGCTGTATATCTTTCTGCCTGCTTTAACCATCACCATATTTTATATGATTTTCTTCTTCCAGGATGCTGACTATAAGTGTAAAGATTAGATAAGTCTTCCCCATGCTTCTTGCTTTATTTCTTAGTAGAAAAAAAAGCTCTTTAGCTGTGCCAGGTGCAAACTATTTTCTCTGGGTGCTCAGCTGCAAATCATCTTTTCTCAAAAAGTCCTCTGTAAATTCACCCCTGTGACTGGTTAACTGAAACCTTCTTAGTACCAGTAGTTTGGAATCTTCCTCTTGCTCTTTGTTGTATTATTTCACTTTTGCGCTCATTTGCTAGGGATGGGGGAGGAAAATAGTCTCAGATCCTCAAAGGCATTTAGACATAGAACTCTCAGCTCCCTGGAAGTCAAATTCTAGGAGCTGGGAACCTAGGTATCTTTGCCAGTCTGGGCCTTCTGGTTTTGTTTTCAGTGAAGCAAGTATAATTTAGAAATACAGATCAAGTGAGGTGCTTAAGCCTTTAAGGTACACGCGTGTTACGAAATCAAAGGTTGATGCCAACAATACTGAATTGTGTTCTCATGGAACTTCATGTCTGAAGATTTCATGGCAAAAGCTTAGCCTATCCTTCCATGGGTTTTGTTTTGGCTTTCATGCCTAGTATTTCCATCTTTAGCCCCAGGGATGTCTTTCCTTCGTTTCTATATAGTGTTCCAACTCCTGCTATCGGAGTATTTATTAGGATGTCCAGAAGCTCAGGGTTGGATTACCAATTGATGTTAGGATGTTAGCGGTTGAATTTAGGATGTTTTAAAATGAGGAATAATCTCTCAAAAATTACTCCTAAGATAATATAATTAATAGTTTTTTGTCCTATAAAAAGTATACACAAAATGCACTTATTTTGCAAAATAGTTAAATACCATCTTTACCCAGATACAACGCTTGTAGGTTCCCTTTGATTCAAATGGCACGAGTATTGTAAACAGGATCCATGTACACAGACAGAAATTAAAATCAGGTGGACAGTTTTTTCAAGGCATGGAGAAAATGAATCTTGCCTACCTATGCTTGGTGGAAAATTGTTCTCATATTTTTTGCAGCTTGATGTCATAGTATCTGACAGTATGTAAAACAGTGGGATTTTGCAACCAAACTTAAAATGTGAATCTCTTCCACTTCTTTCCTCCTGATGAAGCGAGGCGTGGACTATGGGCTTAAATGAAGCCTGTGGAAAGCAGTTCTTTAAAGACAAGTGTTCCTTCACAGCAGCGAGACAAAAATAATTCATTGCCCATAGAAAGAGCCCCGCAGGTGGCTGTGTCTCTCCTACCCTCCTCTCTCATGCCCCGCTGCCTGCTGCTTGGCCGTGCTCCCTGGCAGGGCTGGCCAGGGCTGAACTCCCACAGGGACTGGCCAAAGATGAGACATTCTCATCACGCTCTTCCCAGTAACTTTTGCCTTACCTGCCGAAGTGAAATTTGTGCAGAGCTGAGATGGTGTATGTGAGATGGTTCCTATATATTAAATTGTTTCCTATATATTAAATATTAAATATGTATCAAATAATAAAGTGATGAGGGTTTTAGGATAGGCAAACAGCCAAAGTGTGAAAGGCTCTCCAGTTTTGCAACTGCTCTAAGATGCCAGTCTTTTTGGATTAAAATACCAACGTATGAAGGAATATGAACACATTGAGCAGAAGCTGTACTGGTATTCTTTGAACAGCCATCAGGCAGCCTAGGGATAAGGCTATTCCTACTCTGAAGGACTAAATTTGAAGTGATGCCAAAATAAAGCATGTGGAAAAAAATCTGCCAAATGGGTGGAACGCGTGGAGAAGGAAGATGAGATATCATGAAATAAGCAGCACATCAGAAACCAGACTGGATGCAGTGGTGAGGCAGACGGGGACACCGCAGGTCTGTCTGTCTCCATAATCACCCTGCGCTTGTATCGTTGGGCCAGTGGCTTTGATGAATGTTTTCAATCTCCACTGTTGCCTGTGCTTCCCACCCTTTCCTGATAAATCAGTCACTGATAAACATTGGCTGTTCATTACATTTCTAAGCAACATAAGCTGTTAAGCTTGCTCCTTCAGGGTATTGCCACCTACCTTCCCTGAATGTGACAGAACAAGTCCTTAGGTACAGAAGTGACAATATAGTTATGTTAGTCTAAATCAGAATATGCATATTAGATGCTGGTTTTATTGGTATTATTTACTGTATAAATCTTGCTCCAACTGCAGGAATTCCAGCTCTTATTGACAGACATCCAAAATTTGTGTGAATGGTGCAAGGCTGGCTTGGCCTCGATGCCTTTGCGAAGGGTGCAGAGCAAAGGGGGTGAGAAGTGAATCGCCTCCGTCAGAGCTCAGGCCGTATGAACAAATTCTTACATCACGGAATAGAGCTCAGTATGTTGATTCACCAACCTGAGTCCATTAGTATAAAAGCCAAGAAAACAAAAGCAAATATTTCTCATCTAAGCTTACAGTTGCATTGATTTACACCAGTTATTAAAAGAGTCCCCGAGGAAAGAAAATAACTAATGTTACCATTTACCTACTGAGCCTCTGAATGACTGAATCATTAATATGGGAAAAACATCAATATCTTACAGCTATTTATATTTTGATTTTTTGTGTATTGGTGTTTCTGACATTATACAGAATATCTATTGTAAAATTATATTCAACTTAATGAGGTCTGAGTTAATTTACTAGATCTGTATAGGAAAATGTGCTTGCAGTATTAAAAGCATTTTATTTCCGTTTAACAATCTGTTGCCATAGTGACCAATCACAACTTTCTCAGTAGCTTTGTCTAGGAATTGGATGTAGGCTTTATTTTTGCTTTATTTTTTCTCCTGCATTCTCTGGGCCATGTTCTTGTTTAACTCATTTTTATTCTTTTTATAGTCTGTCCTTTTCCAACCATATTCTCAATTAGTCAGTAAGAATTCTGTCTGAGTTTAAAATAAAGATCATGACTTGGGATCTTCCTTTTAAATAATTATGTAAGGAACAGGAAAATACAATGCTGCACACCGTGGGCTTTCTTTATCATCAACAGATCACCCAGACCTAATATAAGGAGTCCTAAAATATCAAAAGCCTTGGGAGTCTGATACCTTTTAGTATCAATACAATAGCCATGTCAAAGATATGGTGAATTGCATCTAAAACTGAAAAGCTCTTGGAGAAAAGCGATATTTCAAGAAGATTCTTTATCTTCTTTAAAAAAATCAACACACGTCTCTGTTGCAGCCCAAATCTTGTCAATAATGTACCTCCTTCTGAGAAATGGTAACTTAAAGTGGTGTTTTTATTGCTGCTTGAAATACGTATCTTCTCCAAAAGATGAACAGGCTAAAGAGCCTGCACACAACTGTATCCTCTCCTGAGGCTGGTAGAAAATTTTTGCATGGGGAGAGGCAGTGAGAACATTTCTGAAGCAAGGGTAAGTAGACAGGGGAAGATGCAGTTACTCATTTTTGCCATCACCTTTCTCAAGACCAGACTTTTGTTTCCCTGATAGGCACAGAGAAGCATAAAAAACCTATGCAAATATAGATACCAGCCAGAGTGAGATAGTTGGAAAGATTATGTGACTCTTGCAGCATAATGCTCAGATCAGCCAAGAAAACTTTTTTCCTCCTTTATCTAAACATAGATACCTACAGTGTAGACATCTGACTCTTGCGCTTGTCACATCATCTCCTGGGAGAGTCTGTGGAGATGGTTGTAGGGTGCAATTTCACTTGTCTGAAGACGGAAATCAAAACCAGGTCAGACATACTCTAGAAATATTAATTTTCCTCCATTAAGTATGAAGTAAGCCAAATATAATCTGATTCTGTAGGAAGGTACTTTTAAAAGTAAATTACAGATGTTTGTCAAAGGCAGTAATTTAATCAATATTTAGTTTAACCAGTTGATTTTTAGGACATGTTTACTAAAGTTATGCAGAAATAAAAGCTGATTAGTAAATAAGATATGTGTCGTGGTGATATTAGAAACTACTTTCAAATACTGTGAAGAAAGAGAACATTATCGTTTTTCTTTTATTATTTAAATTTACTGTTTATCTAACATTCAAATCAAACTTGTGATACAAACAACTGTTGTGCTGTTCAACAGAGGAAAATGTTCTTCTTAATCCCTCTAAATGCTCATCACTGAGTGAATGCAAAGTGCAGTGAAGGGGTTAGTCATCTTGCAAATATGCCTAATTCTTGGAGGACAGGTCTGCAGAAGAATTCAAAAGAATTCCTTTTTGAAAAAAAATCTTACTACTTTTCCTTCTAAGGACATTTCTTTTTGGTCTTTTTTAAAGTGACCCAATAAGAAGTGGCAAATTTCCCCAAACTCTAATTATATAATTCTGAATTATTTCCTTACAACTGTTATTTCTTGTTCACACGTTAAAAGCTCTGAGAAAGTTTTTACCCCCTGCAAAAAGTGACAGTAAATAAATAGCCAAAGTGCTTGCAATCTAATGAATTCCAGAGGAAATATTTTGGTGTAGATCTCTGTGATAACGTGCAGTCCTGTGAGTGCTGTTTTGTAACCAAAGCAGGGTGGTTCAATGAGCAAAAGCTAAATGGGGATGGAGGACCCCAAATGTTTGGATTTGCCCCAGTTTGGCCATTGATGCCTGTGTGACTGAG
This sequence comes from Haliaeetus leucocephalus, assembly GCF_000737465.1. Taxonomy (NCBI): domain Eukaryota; kingdom Metazoa; phylum Chordata; class Aves; order Accipitriformes; family Accipitridae; genus Haliaeetus; species Haliaeetus leucocephalus. The sequence goes on from NW_010972436.1 coordinate 2,918,239, forward strand.
TGCAGGGGATCCCTGGGGCAGGTGAGGAGTGGAAGGAGGCTTGTGGCACGCAGCAATGAATGCCCTGCCCAAATCCTTCTCTCCCACCATCCAAAGCCTACCCGAGACCAGCACCCTGGGGGCCATACACAGCAATCTAGTGGCACCTGCACCGAAAAGTGTCCGCTGTTCTCCTAGGAGGAGATCAGTAGGAATGCAGTCTGCTCTTCCTGAGACAAATCCCTGAATCAGTTCCATAAAACACAAGAGACTTTAAGGGGTTTTGGGACTCAGAGCAAAACTAGACTCTCGACACAAAACTTGAAGGAAGCAGCAAGCAAGACCCATTTGTGTGAGTTTCCAACTCAGGGTGTCGGGGATGACAGGTCTCTTTTTCTGGGCTCTGGCTGGGACAGCCTAAGTGCCCATGGTTGCATCTTACTTGCTGTGCAGAGAAGCCCCTAGGCCAGCCTGATGCCAGCAGACTCATCTGTCTATATTGTCTTTTAAGCTTTGCAAAGCACTTAATTGCATCAGCGAAGACACTTTACACAACCCTTGAAGCCCCACCTAGGCTTTAAGGAAGAGCGCTGGAAGTTTCAGCCCTGTGCAATTTTACTGATTGCAAAACTGTGACGCTAGGTTATAGGAAAGCATTAAATCAACAACTTTTGAAGCTACTGGTATGAAAAAAAAACAAACCAAAACCCACTTATACGGATAATAGAAGTTAAAAAAATAAGAATGTACATATTGGGATGAGACCTTAGTAGTAGTTCACAAGAACATTTTAACAGGTGATACTGGAGTACTCTACAGCCTTCTGAGTGTTGCATGTAAGATTTCTAAAAGATGAAGGTAAATGATTTCTTGTTCATTGCTCTGGTATTTGTAAGTCAAACTAACATGGTCAAAATTTAGAATACAACATGTTCTGCACTGTGTGTACCTCCACACTGTGGTCAGAAAGCTTAAGCTTCCCTGAAAGATACTTATCAAAGGTTTAAAATATAATCTTTGCTTCTTATTATGTAACAGAAATTTGCCTTTAGAGTTCAAATTTATGCTCATGTTAGAACAAAAGGTGAACCACAGAAACAATTCATGCAATGTCTCCTAAAAAACTGCTGGCAGCCAAATTCTTAGAGTTTTGGTACCACATAGCTCAAGCTGTCTACCTGCTGGAGGGCTGCTGGGACCAGCCACCCAGCATACTGCAAGGAGATGAAGAGAAGCATCAGTGTTTCTGGGTGTCAAGCATACAACACTCCACCCTGTGCACCTTCTTTGTGTTTTCCTTTTGATATTAGGCAGAAAAGACAAAGACTAGCTTCTTTTCTAGAAGGTCCATCACAGCCTAATGGGATTCGTGTACAACCTGCTCTTGAGCTGAATTAGGCTGAGAGCAAGGTGGATGTCTGCATGTGGCAGTGCTCTATAGCATCCCCTGGATGCCTTCTCTATCTGCCACTCACATGCCGCCTCCTCCACAAAAGCAGACTGCAAAAAGAGTGGGTATTTTTGGATGTTACAAAAGCTCTGGCTCCTCCAAGGCCACATTCTTTGCTCTTTCACATATGTTTGCAGAGGAGAGGCTGTGATGTAGCAACTCTTAATGATTTCAGGGAGTGTTTGGTTAGGTCCTAGCCTCTTTTTCACATTATCTGTTTACAGTTTATGGTTAAAAGAAAAGTAAAATAGCTTATGAATCCACAGGAAGTATACCTTTATATGGTTATATACTGTTATAACAGCATACATCCATATATATCCATACACTGTTATACCTGAATGAAAGCATTTTTAAAGCTAAATATTAAGAAGATAACTGCAAATAGGTAAACTATCTGTATTTTGCTATATAACTGCAGCAATCTCTTGGCTTTTTCAGACTTACTGTGAGTATAATTTAGACAGCCGCATCTACAGGGGTAGTATTGTTTTCAGTTTGCTCTTATAGCTTAAGTAAATCTTAGCTGAAAGACTTTACACTTTATTTTCATCTTATTTCCAATGGAAGGCAGGTAATCATACTCTGTGTAGGGATCAGATCTTAGGTGCATAGTCTGTATTATTTAGTTGTCTGTCCCACCCTATATACCCAAAGGATTATGGATAACAGTATTTTTTGTAAGTCATAGCTTTATGACAGTATATTTAGTTTTCACATCAGTTTTACCAGAAGAGTTTGAAAACTCAGAAAACAAATCCAGATGCAGGCAAAACCAATCAATACCTGTGTAAAGTTCTTCCCACTGAAAGCGATGAAAAGGATATGTCATTCCTCTTGCTTCTGCTTAGACAGGCTCGGGGGCTGGGTTTGCTATAACCCAGCCTAACCGCCAAATATCTTTTAAGACTGCAGTTATAATCAAAGCTGCGAAAAATTGTGAGCGAAGTTGATTCTGTTACTTCCCATGCACTGACTCTTCTGTCTTGGCCTCCAAACTACTTCTCCTGCTAGGGATACTTCCCATGCTAAAGGAAATGGCTGCTAGTTGCAAGGCTGCTCTCAAGTTTGTAAACACTTTGCTCTGTAAACCGGTAATAAAATGAACGATGTGGATGTGTGTGTGGTTTTATCCATATATATGATCTCCCTACCACAGCAACTCTGGCTTCTCTCTGCATCTGTGATTCCCTCACTGGTGAGGGAGAGACCTCAGTTCAACCTCCCTGAGCCCCCTCACAATACCCCTCGCTTCTTCCTACATGACTACAGATGAACATGAAGCCGAGCATGAAGCAACCTACATGATAAGAGTGTGGCTCAGCCGGGTCAGGGAACACAGGGTGATCAGGCCAAATGAAACCACCGAACCCCTGATGCCATCTCATGTTAATTTGGGGCTCTCTGCTGCTCCTGGTTGCCTGAAACCCCAAATATTCCAGCCACATGTTGCATATAGTCCCAATCCACTTGTACAGTTTCAGGCAGTGGCCACCATCTCGCCAATGAAGAAGTATGAATTGCTTTCCACAGCATTAGAATTGATGATTACTCCACTAGAACAGTCTGGTTTGAACGTCTCTTTACCTTTGTGTCATGTAAGAACCTCCATAGCCAACATTATCACTCATGTATTTGAAGCAACTCCAGTAACACCAACACCAGAACTTGGAGCTGTGAGATAATCTTGGTGGTGTTATACCAGATTTACACTGACATAAATCTAAAAGTAGGCTGGGGTGTACACATGGGGTAGTCCAAAAAGTCAGAAACCAGGTGCAGAAAACATAGTTCATGAAGAAACGTGCACTTCTGTGCTCGTTCTACACTTCCATTTCCTCTTGTTTTCTTTATGCTTCTGTCGTGGTTTACCCCCAGCCAGCAACTAAGCCCCACACAGCCGCTCACCCACTCCCCCCCCACCCAGTGGGATGGGGGAGAAAATCGGGAAAAAAAAGTAAAACTCGTGGGTTGAGATAAGAATGGTTTAATAGAACAGGAAAGAAGAAACTAATAATGATAGTGATAGCACTAATAAAATGACAACAGTAGTAATAAAAGGATTGGAATGTACAAGTGATGCGCAGGGCAATTGCTCACCACCCGGTGACCAACACCCAGCTAGTCCCCGAGCAGCGATTCCCCCCCCACACTTCCCAGTTCCCATACTAAATGGGACATCCCATAGTATGGAATATCCCTTTGGCCACTTTGGGTCAGCTGTCCTGGCTGCGTCCTGTGCCAACTTCTTGTGCCCCTCCAGCCTTCTTGCTGGCTGGGCATCAGAAGCTGAAAGATTCTTGACTCTAGTCTAAACACTACTTAGCAACAACTGAAAACATCAGTGTTATCAACATTCTTCGCATACTGACTCAAAACATAGCACTGTACCAGCTACTAGGAAGACAGTTAACTCTATCCCGGCTGAAACCAGGACAGCTTCACAGTGCCAATACAGTTTAAGAAGCCCACATTTTAGAAATAAACTTTGTATATTCAAACTCTTAGTCACATTTGCATTTTGCTGTAGCGCAAAACATCATAGCATAGTATGTATCTCAGTTTTTCTTGTTTGTTACTGTATTTATAAGTCAAGGCTATTTCCTCCCTTTCTTTGTGTTAAAGTATTTTGAAAGCTGTTGAATTTCTAAATCTCACTTTGTATCTTTTTACTGAGATATTGTATCCTGAAAATTCAGCTTTTGTTGTTTCTTTTCTGAAAAATTTCCCTGATATTTGTAATGCATAAATAAATAAGGGTAGCACTCAGTAATGCTTAATTGGGCATTTCCCTCTTAGTCCTCTTCTGTGTCATCGGCTTGTTCCACTTTGGTGAGAGGCTGCAATGGCATCATCACTACCACAGTAGGCAACAGTGAGCCTCCTGTGTTGTGAAACTACCACTACAGTTGAAAATCAGTGCTGGATGCCTGCTTGTAAGGTTGCGTTGGACTGTCCTTCACCTTCTACCCCAGAACACAACCACGCGCAATACTTTGCCTGATAGGTGCACCAATGCTCACACCAGTGTAGCTAAGCCTACAAGAGTCTTTGGCAGTGGCTAATATTTGATAGTGGCTCAAATCTCAGCATTCAGGACATTGTCCTGACTTTTTTTTTTTTTTTAATCTGCAAGGGCATGAGAGTACTGCACATAGATTGGGCTGAGACTCAGAGCAATTGTTGTGTCTCACCTGAAAGTCCTACTGTAGAGAAAAGTGATGATGACAGGAACATGGCTCTCCCTTACTTGTGTTTGAAGTCAGGAACCTCCTTCATTTCCTACACAGCTTTAATCTTTCAAAAGCCACATGGCCCTCTCCCTCCTTTGAACAGCCATTATCAGTCACAGTGTTTGAGGAGCTTGCTGCCAAGAGAGCAGAATTTCACCTGCAAGACTTAAGCATTGTATCTCCAAGGTACACTACTGTCTCAGCATGCTTCTGCCTGGAAAAAGCATTATTTGCTTTATGGTTGTGACAAGGCTGAGCCGTTGCACTGTAAACAAAGCCATCAGTGATATTCTGCACACCCAGCACACTGTCAGCAGCAAAGGGCAGATTGCCTGGGAGGACCTCTCTGACTTTCGATTTAGCCTGGCATCTCTCCAGTTTAGCAGTTCTGTCACCTATGAAACAATTAAAGCAGCTCCCTTTGCTGCTGCGTCCAGATGCAGCAAGAAGCACTACTGCATAAAAGACAGTAAACAAGAGTTGGGCTAGGACATAGCCTTGCTTGGGGCTGTTTTTGACAGTGACATGTTCTGACATCTTGTCATCACTGAGAACCTTTGCACTACCTCACACCATCATGAAATAACCAAAATATGCTCACAAATTTATTTTGGCATCCAAATTTATGCAGATGCCTCTGGCCTGCCCATGGCTGACAGTGTTGGAGTCTTTAGTTAGCTCCGCAAAGGCCAGGTAGAGACCTTTGCTCGCTTTGAAGTAGGACAAGGCTGAAAGCCAGACTGTTTCTGCAAGAGCCTTTTCAACACCCTTACCAACAAATCCACTGATGTCATTTTGACACAGATTTTCCTCAGCAGTTGAGAAAATCGATACACCTTGGTGTCACTGCAGGAATGTTTTTACTTTTTTCTTTGTAAAAGGCACTATGCATCTGCATTCTTGAACGCCTTGAGGTACCATCTCTTTATTAGGTGGTTGTGGTGAACTCCAGTTTTCTAACTAGCTGGTGACACTGTACTTACGTATAGTGGTAGGGTGTGAGCAGGGACTTTGCCTTGCCCTGTGGCAGCTGCTCAGCAGCTGTAGGAATCTCTGCTCCCTGCTTTTGAATGGGGAGCTGAGAAGTGGTTTTTAACTCTAGCAGAGCTGAAGAATGCAGGGTTTAAGAAGTTGCTGAGGTCTTCGAGCAAGCCATCTGCAATTTCCCTTTGATCAGCTAACAGGGTTAAAGTGGTTTTAGGCCACAGCCTTTGTAGAGAATCTTGTAATTTCTATGATCGGCAGCTTTTGAAGCTTTTTCCCTCATCTTTTAGTGTGCAAACCACAGGCTTTGCTTGTGATTTTTGCCTGTTTTTGTGGTAAGCAGCTTTCTTGCCTTCCAGTTTTTATTTTTATTGAAGCTGGTGCAGCACCTGTATGTCAGCAGCAATTGGATGGATGTGCCCTTTCATTAACCCAGTCCTAAGATCTGCATTCGGCAAAATCAGTGAGTTTGGTTTAATATCTCATTAGACTCTCTTTGAAACTTTCCACACTGTGTTGACATCTGCTAGTTTCTACAGTTAAACTATAGCAACATTGAGGTTGGTCTCTAGTTGCTTCCTCATGTCTGCTTTGTCTTCATGCCTGCATGTCTTCTTCTGAATTTGATTCAGTATCTGTAAAGCAGCTCTGGGTCAATGAGTGCTGTCTGACTCCTCAGTAGTTGTAGATCAGATTTGTCCTCAATGCCCTCTATAGCATGGGTCCCTCAATGCCCTCCATAGTCTGAAGGGTCTAGTTAATACTATCATGTCTGCATTATAGGCTTCTGTATTCAGTCAGATCAGCCCCCCCAAAGTGCTCTAGAATAATATTTGGACCTTTAGTCTTTAGTGTAAATCCATTGTAAATACTTTGGCAATGCAGATATTGGTGAATTTTCTTCAGGTTAACATCAGTATAAGAGAGGGCGAAATGTGGATAAAAAGAGAGTTTCAGCTTTTTAAAAGTTTGTTTAGTAAAACACATTATGTTTCATTAATGACTGAAGCATGATGCATTTTGAAATAGTTTGTTGTGAAATCCAAATCTGTGTGTACATAGCTTCTGCATCTTATCACTTAAAAAAGATGATGATATGTGTTAGAGAAGCACATGTAAAGGGCATATCTTTCACAAGTGAAAGATTTAAGACTTCTAAAGTATTTGGTAGAAATTATTCCCTTTATCTTTAGCCATGTAAATGTTACCTTTTATTTTCTTAGCAAGTTGTCTAACTTTCCTCTATCAGGAGTGGAGAGAGAGAGAGGGAGGCTAGGTATCTACAGAGCACTACTTGTCCTACTTCACCCATGCTTCTCCCAATGAAATAAATACACCCTTGGACACATTTATAGAGGGCTGCTTTTCTTTCCTTGTCTGTAGAGGAGTCTAAATGACTAAAATAGAATAAGACTTATCCCATCTCCCTGCTCTGCTCACTTCCTCCACCCCCAGGCTTGGTATATAACCCTCTACAGCTGATGATGTGCACAAAAGTTATTCCTGCTTTTAGTCATTATGCTGTGTGGCAGGAGGTCACTCGCAGGTCTCTTCTGAGTGTCCCCAAAGGCAAAGAGCTCAGGGGAATTTGTGACAGACTGAAGAGCAGCCATGTGTTTTCTACCATTGCTGCAGCTACTCGGCCAGCCGGTGGGGTGCTGGGGAGGGCAAGCCACAGCGGATGCCGACAGTGCCAACGGGCAGACCCCAGGCTGGCTGGGATCATGCTGAGGAGGTAAGCTGCTGAGAAAACCAGGCTCTTTCTTCAGTCAAGGGTGACTTGATGAGCAGAGACTTCAAGGGAGATTCACTTCATCTACCTTCAGGCATCTACAGAGCAGATTTCTGCACTTGAATTAGTCACTGTAGGCTCCTTTCCAGTGAATGCAGAGAAATGGCCACTTCTTAGAGAAGAATTCTAGATCTATTTTAGGCACCTTTCATATGAATTGCTACTTCAGAGGAACTGTTTTCCTGCCCTGACTGTACAGGGTGCCTAGATGGCTTGACATCAGTGAAAGAAGCGGTAAAAGCGCAACTCACTTCAAGGGAAGACAGGAAACACTTGAAGACAAATCTATTAAGAGTTACTAAATAGGTAAAGCTGATCACACTGAGCTGAAAATAACTAGGAGCTGGGAAAGAAACTTGGGGGATTTATCCAACCTGTCTCCCATTTCCTCACTCTTCCCTAAGCCTGGGCCTACCGCCTCTGTTGGCTGTTGAGCTAGATGAACCCCTGGTCTGACAGGGTACGGCCACTCTTGCAATCTTATGACCAGCTCTGATGTCTCCATCTCCCTGTAGACATTTACATTTTATCAGATGAATTGCACCCACCTTGTGCCAAAATTAAGACCCAGACAGTAAGCAGTATGTGCTCTTGCAAATTAAACTGTTTTTTATAAATAAATGAAAAATACTATGCCAGCAATGTAGTGCTGCAGCAAGCTGAGATAAGGTATCATTCTTGTGTAAGCTGGCAGAATTCGGGGTTTTTTTGATCATGGGTTGGTCTACATGACGCCAGGCCTGCTGGCGACAGATGGGGTACACCTTTCTCTGAGGGGGAAAAGGATCTTTGCACAGGAGTTAGCAGGGCTTATTGAAGGAGCTTTAAACTAGATCTGAAGGGGGAAAGGAATAAAACCAGA
>NW_010972436.1:2926660-2928595 GCF_000737465.1 Haliaeetus leucocephalus
TGATGTGTTAGAAACCACGGAACTGCCTGAGAATGGTCACGTAGGAATTAGGGCTTCTCCCCCAACAAAGGTGGTGGGATCAATAGCCCAGCTGAAGTGCATCTACACCAATGCACACAGCATGGGCAACAAACAGGAGGAGTTGGAAGCCATTGTGCAGCTGGAGAGCTATGATATGGTTGCCATCACAGAAACATGGTGGGATGACTTGTGCAACCACAGTGCTGCAATGGATGGCTATAAACTCTTCAGAAGGGATAGGCAAGGAAGGAGAGGCGGTGGGGTAGGCCTGTATGTTAGGGAGTGTTTTGATTGTCTAGAGCTTAATGATGGTGATGATAGGGTTCAGTGTTTATGGATAAGAATCAGGGGGAAGGCCAACAAGGCAGATAATCGTGGTGGGAGTCTGTTACAGACTACCGAACCAGGATGAAGGGGCAGATGAAATATTCTGTAAGCAGCTGGGAGAAGTCTTGCAATCACCAGCCCTTGTTCTTGAGGGGGACTTCAACTTACCAGATGTCTGCTGGAAATACAATACAGCAGAGAGGAAACGGTCTAGGAGGTTCCTGGAGTGTGTGGAAGAAAAATTCCTGACACAGCTGGTGAGTGAGCCAGCTAGGGAAGGTGCCCTGCTGGACCTGTTGTTCGTGACTTGTGGGTGATGTGATGGAGGCCGCTTGGGCACAGCAATCAGGAGGTGATAGAGTTTTTGGAGAAGTAAGGAGGGGGGTTAGAAGAACTGCTACCCTGGACTTCTGGAGGGGAGACTTTGGCCTGTTTGGGGGGCTGGTTGACAGAGTCCCTTGGGAGGCAGTCCTGAAGGGCAGAGGGGTCCAGGAAGGCTGGACATTCCGGAAGAAGGAAATCTTAAAGGCACAGCAGCAGGCCATCCCTTTGTGCCGAAAGACGAGCCGGTGGGGAAGAAGACCGGCCTGGCTGAACAGAGAGCTTTGGCTGGAACTCAGGAAAAAAAAAGAGAGTTTATGACCTTTGGAAGAAGGGGCAGGCAACTCAGGAGGACTACAAGGATGAGGTTGTACAAGGAGATAATTAGAAGGGCCAAAGCCCAACTAGCACTTAATCTGGCTACTGCCATAAAGGACAATAAAAAATGTTTCTATAAATACATTAGCCACAAAAGGAGGGCTAAGGAGAATCCTTATTGGATGCAGGGGGAAAGAGCAACAAAGGCTGAGGAAAAGGCTGAGGTACTTAATGACTTCCTTGCCTCAGTCTTTAATAGTAAGACCATTTGTTTTCTGGGTACCCAGCCCCCTGAGCTGGAAGACAGGGATAGGGAGCAGAATGAAGCTCCCATAATCGAAGGGGAAATGGTTAGCGACCTGCTACACCACTTAGACACACACAAGTCTGTGGGGCCAGATGGGATCCGCCCAAGGGTACGGAGGGAGCTGACAGAAGTGCTCACCAAACCACTTTCAATCACTTATCAGCAGTCCTGGCTAACCAGGGAGGTCCCAGTTGACTAGTGTCATGGTTTAAGCCCACCCAGCAACAAAGCAATATGAGGCTGCTTGCTCACTTCTGCTCCACAGTGGGATGGGAAGGAGAAAATATAACAAAATGCTCAGAGGTTGAGACAAGGACAGGGAGGGATCACTCGCCACTTATGGTCATGGGCAAAACAGACTCAACTTGGGGAAAAAAACAAAATCAATTTAATTTGTTACCAATCAAATCAGAGCAGGGTAATGAGAAGTAAACCCAAATCTTAAAACACCTTCCCCCCACCCCTCCCTTCTTCCCAGGCTCACCTTTACTCCCGGTTTTCTCTACCTCCTCCCCCCACCAGCACAGGGGGATGGGGAATGGAGGTTGCAGTCAATTCACCACACATTTTCTCTGCCACTCCTTCCTTCTCAGGGGCAGGACTCCTCACACTCTTCCCCTGCTCCAGCATGGGGTCCCTCC
>NW_010972436.1:2929173-2929520 GCF_000737465.1 Haliaeetus leucocephalus
ATGCCCATCTACAAGAAGGGCTGGAAGGAGGATCCAGGCAACTACAGGCCGGTCAGTCTGACCTCGGTGCCAGGGAAGGTTATGGAGCAGGTCCTCTTGAGTACCATCACACGGCACGTACAGGACAACCAGGTGATCAGGCCCAGTCAGCCTGGGTTCATGAAGGGCAGGTCCTGCTTGACCAACCTGATCTCCTTCTATGACAAGGTGACCCACCTAGTGGATGAGGGAAAGGCTGTGGATGTTGTCTGCCTAGACTTTAGTGAAGCCTTTGACACCATTTCCCACAGCATTCTCCTGGAGAAACTGGCTGCTCATGGCTTGGATGGACATACTCTTTGCTGGGT
>NW_010972436.1:2930268-2930949 GCF_000737465.1 Haliaeetus leucocephalus
AGTTGGGGATGGGTCTCTTGTCCCGAGTTGATTTTTCAGCCTTTCAGAAGAATGCAAAGGAATGTGAGCCTTGCAGGTGAGGGCATTCACTGTGCAGAAAAGGGAAAGATAACTGCTGAGGGAGGGCATCGACCTGCCAAAGCATGTCCCCCCAAAAAGCAGAAAGCACAGGGAGGCCAATGCTGCAGCTGATGCAAAAGCAGATGGGCGGATGGAGGAACCCTGGAGCCCTGCAGGTGGGTTCTGTAGCCCTTCTCCCGCACAGAGAGGAAAGCTGTTGGTGGGAGCGTGGCAGTGAAAGCAAGCATCATTTTGGGGGGGAACTTTGGTTATTAGCGCACACATATCAGCACGTGTATCTCAGCATAGAGATGTACGTGGAGTACTTGTACATTCTGCATCACGCAGTCTTTGTCTAACAAACACGCGTATTTTTACACAACAGGTAATTTTTTAAATAGCAGCCTCTGGAACGTAGTCCACCTGCCTTTCACGCGGGTGCTGTAACACGGAGCCTGCAGCGCGGCACCAGCTCTGCCTCCTTCTTCTGCCGGTCCCCCCCCGCCCCGCCGCCGGGCCCGCAACTTGCTGGCGGGGGCAGCGGGCTGACGGAGCCGCCTTGGCAGGGCCGCCCACCCGTTCTCCGCCGTCGGTGGGGGCGGGCCGGGCCGCTCCGCTGGG